>NW_006408529.1:10058368-10068670 GCF_000296735.1 Chrysochloris asiatica
AAAGAGGTTTGTATCAAGGAAATGGCTCACATAGTTGATGAACAAGTCTCAAATCCATTGGTTAGATGTAAGCCTGGAGATTTGTGACTCACGAGGTGGATGAACCAAGATTGGCAGGTCAAATGGGAGGCAAGTCAGTCAGGTAAGATGAACAGCTACTGATGACTCCCAGGATCGGCAGGCAACAGAATAGGCCACGATCTCAAGTTCAAAGCACTAGAGTTTGGGTGAGGAGCCACATGCCAAATACAGATCTAGAAAAAAGCAACCAAGCTTTGCCTGAGTGTTCTATATATTATACTCAGGCCACACCCGCAAGGAAACTGCCTTTCAGTTGATTGACTACTCACAGCAGATTTCATCATGGGGGATTACTAAATCTATACTGTCAAACTATTGTGAATCTTGTCCTAGTCAGGTTGGTACAAAAGCTTAACTATCACAAATACCTACTTTAGAATTTAACAAGTTAAATAAAACCTACTGCCGTCAGCTTTTGTCAGTATGTATTTAAAGCAATTCAACAGGTACTGAATATCTAATATGAGAAAAGGATTTATCATGATGTTGTTGTTGTTAAGTGTCATCGAATTGGTTCTGACTCATAGCATCTCTGTCTATAGTTTCTGAGGAGCAGTTGGTGGGTTTGAACTGCTGACCTTGTGCTCAGCAGTCCAATGCTTATCCTTCAACGAATGCAACAGTATCTAAAAACTTGCAAACATTGTAAATTCTTATCAAAATGTCTAATGAAGTCAAAGCAATTCTTTCTCACATTTAGTGCCATCCAGGACTATTTGAAAAATGTAATCTGAATAGATCCTAAAGTATTAAATTGTTATTTTAATACCCCTTACTTACCTACTAATATTTCCCCATTAAACTAGATAGGCTTAAGTGACTTACTCATACTTTTTCTTAAGGATTTCCTAGTCTCTTATCTCTAAAAGGCAAGTTTTCCACACTATGACAATAAGGCTGAGGTGAAAATATCTTCTTTTATTGTCTGTGGCCATTTCATGCAAAAGGAAAGCTCTACGTATGTGCATATGCTTGTTTTCCAGATATTGTACACTGTTATAGGCTTTAGTTAGTTAGCCATACATACAGGTCCATGCTGACCTGTTATGAATTTATCATCTAAGCCAGGAAGACAGATAAAGCAGCTCACTATATACACATCAACGCAGACTAAACTATGAAAGAATAATAAATAATGATGTAAGTGCTTTATAGAATGAGGAATAAAGCACAAATGTGAGTAAATGAAGGGCCGCGGTTTGTAATTAACTCTTAAGAAACCACACAGAATGAGGGGCTTATCTTGGTAACTCTCCTCTGGTCATTTTGAAAAGGTTTCACAAATGTATCTATTTAAATGGTGTGGAATTGAGATATTTTAGCATGGGGAAAATGAAATTGTATATGAAAATACTGTTGTGTTGTTATTCTTAAGTACCGTTGGTCAATTCGTACCCTTAGCGACCCTGTATAGGGTTTCCAGGGAGCAGTTGATGAGTTTAAACCACTGACCTTGCCGTTCAGATGACTTTGCAGTCTGACACATTAACCCAGAGTGCTGCACCAAGACTCCATAAAAGCACTACAACATGTAAAATAATACTTAAACATATGAGCATTAAAATTGTCTAGATACATCGTAGTTTTATTCAAAATGTAAAATGATCTGCAAGATGTTGCAAACAGAATCAATAAGTTGTTGTATCTTTTTTAGTCACTAAAATATCTATGCTGACTAATAACTGCCATTATCTCATACTGTTTTTTACAAAGGTTTAATTTCTAGTTTTAATTTCTAAAATTTTTATCTGCTACTAATATAAGGAAGAGAATTGGCAAAAAATAGAGTTCATAAAAATACTTTGTATTTATACTGGTGCTGTAGTATAAGCACTGGACTGTTAACCACAAGGTCAGTGGTTCATACTCATCAACTGCTCCTCAGAAACCTTATAGAGGGATGCTATTAGTCAGAACTTACTCCATGGCACTTAACAACAACTACAATATTAGAGGAGTCCTGGTGTGGCATTATGGGTTAATGCATCAGACTGCAAAGCCATTTGAACTGAAAGGTTGGCGGTTCAAGCTCACCAGCTGCTCCTCGGAATCCCTAGACAGGGTCGCTATGGGTCAGAATTGACTCAACGGCACTTAACAATAACAACAACAATATTAGTAGACACTACTTGTAAATAACTTAGCAAATGCTCAATAATTAATAAGTTTTTCAATGGAAAATTTGTTTTTCTAATTATAAAATGCCTGGTATAATTCTGATCAATAACTTGCATGTATACTTTATATCTTTTGTGCATTTTTTTCTCATCCACTTGAATGAATCTATTTGAAATAAAGAACATAGCAAAGTCAATAGTGATAAGAAATTTCGGAATTTGTCTTTAGTTTGCTGTTGCTATAGCAATCGCACAATAAAAAATGGCAAATAATAATACTTTTATCTAGAAATTCAGAAAAATTTCAGAGCTATCACATTAGCTTTTGTCATACTAACAGATCAAATTAGAAAATGAAAAAAAATTTTTTAAATGACATATTTTACTAAAATTTTGGCTTTAATTATTTTAACGTATGAATCATAAAATCTGATTTTCATCTGTCCTTTAAATAACAGCATGTATATTAATACATGATCTTACAAAGACTTCTGTGTCCTTTCTAGAAAAAAGCACGGCCATGTATCAAAGAATCATCAACCGCTGGGACCGTTCTTTGTTTTAACCGATGTCGACAAAGGCTCACAAATTCTTTGGGCAAAAAAGCAACTGGAGATAAAAAGCTTAAAGAGCACCTCCAATATATAGGAATATATAGGAATAATGTCTATGTTTAATGTATTTCAGTTACTCTTGGACTAATAGATACAAAAGATATCATTCTTTGGCAAACTATAAGAGTTGTGCATTATATAGATTAAAGTTAAAAGAAGAACAATTTATTATAATTTGATAAATGTCCATGTTTATTTTTCTTCAGTGCTATGTAATTTGGTTTAAAGAATTCTGAACTGAGAATATTTATTCTTTAATTGATTTAACATAGATCTGCCCAGCACCTAATAGGTATACTCCAGTAACAGCTCTGGTATATAGTTTCCAACTACTCAGATTGAGGTGAGAAAAAGATTGGGAATGGAACATAATAAGAATGGAGTCTGCCATATCTCCACATTTTCTTCGTATCTTGTCTTTAAATGCAGTGAAGTACTGAAGATGGAATGAAAATAAAGTGTTTTCAGGTTTCAAGTTGAAAATTACTTTTTTTAAGAAGCTTTTGTCTCCATTGATTATTTCTTTACATGGTAACAGACTTAACAAAATACATTTAACAATGGAAGAGGTAACAAGAATTTTAAAGGAGAAGATAGATATTTGATAGAATAATAGTTAGTTCTCTGCCATAGTATTTTAATTAAAATAGTGAAAATCTCAAGAGTAATAGAAAGACATTATTTGACCAAACATCTTCCTCCAAACCTTCTCTTCCTTTCTGACCGCCTCAGTGAAAAGTGCCATCACTCATTTACCCAAGTGGCCTAGGCAGAAACTTGAGAGTCATCCTCAATCTTCCCTGGTCTGTATTACTCCATATTCAGTAAGTCTCTAAGTTCTGTCACCTCTTACAGTCTATATCTTACAGATTGATCTACTTTTCTCCAACCCCTTTTCATCAGCTCAGAACCAGGTGTCATTACTGCCACTGAATTACTATTACAGCATCCACTCTGTCTTGCTGTTGCCCCAACCTTGCCAACCTCAATTCATTCTCCCTCTTCACTCTTTTGATATAGTAGTGAAACTATCTTAAATCCATTGATACACATTTTCTCATATCTGAGACTTTGTGATTGTTCTTTTTTCCTTCCATCTTCTTAGAGAAGTTTTTCCCTTCCTCAAGATGTAGCATTAAGGAAGGGAAATATTTCTTACTCTATGCTGTTATGAAAATCTCCACTTATATATTACTTTTAATAATTCCTCAAAACAAAATGGGTAGTTTCTCTTACAGGCTCTTCTTCACAGTATGTTTACCTCTTTTGCAGCAGTACATACATTTGAACAAATGCTAGTTGCTGTTGGGAATCCTGGTGTGGCACTGCGAATTAATGTGCTAAACTGCAAAATTAATTGGAATCACAAGGTCCATGGTTCAAGCTCACCAGCCACTCCTTGGAAACCCTATACAGGGTTGCTATGAGTTGGTAGCAATTCAACGGCATTTAACAATAGCAATAAGTTGCTGTTGAGTTGGTTCCAACCCATGGAGTCCTCAATATAATAGAATAAAGGATTGCCTGATCTGCTGCCATCATTAAGGAGTGCTGGTGGTGCTGTGGGTTAGGCTTTGGGTAGCTGACCACAAAGTCAGTAGTTCAAACCCACTAGCTGCTCCCTCAGTGGGAGAAAGATGAGACTGTCTTCTCCTATAAAGATTTCATCTTGGAAACCCTATATAGAGTTTCTATGGGTCAAAATTGATTTGTTGCCAGTAGGAGTGGGTAGGTGCCATCACTACTGATATGTTTGAACTCATTGTTGCAGCCACCGTATCAATCCATCTTATGTTTGGTAACACTACTCAATGAGTCCTGGTGTGGTGCTGTAGGATAAGCACATGGCTGCAAGGTAGGTTTGAACCACAAGATCTGTGGTTCAAACCCACCAGCCACTCCTAAGAAACCCTATACAAGTGTCGCTATGAGTTGAAACCAACTAGACAGCACTTAATAACAACAACAATGGGCTCTGACTCATAGAGACCGTGTATAAGGTTTGCAAGAAATGACTCATGGGTTTGTACAGCCAACCTTGGGTTACCAGCCAAGTGTTTGTCCTATGAGACAATACCAGAATCTTTGGTGGATATAGACTGGAGCATATATGGATTTTATATAAACAATTCTACATGACTTGGCAAGTTGCTCACTTAAAAATAACAAGCCAGGGGCAAATGATATGTAACTCCAAGTTTCTTTCTTTATAAGGCTATAAATAACTATTTAGGCTCACATAATGCAAAGTGTTGAAAAACAGGAAGATCATGAACAAAATAAATCACTGAATCTTCAACAGCACTGTATATTGACATTGTTTAATTAACGGTGAATTGATATGCAAAGAAAGCTGGTAGTGATAATGTGTGAGTAATCTGAATACAAAATTAAGCCTTAGAGATACATATTCACTACTCTTCTTTATGTACCGTTTAGAAAATTCAGTGACATATTTGAGTGCCCATTTTAACAATGGAAGCATGTAGAAGAAACTGGGTAAGCATGCAGGAATATATTAATCTCTCAAGGTTTCCTGTTTCTCCTAAGACTGCTTTAAGGCCAGGGTTTCCAACTTAATATTTGAATCAGCAAGTGTATGTGTTTCTCTTACCTATTTTTTAGTAAGCAAAGAATAAGCAATTCCAGCAACACTGTCATCTCTCTGACATATCTAGGGTAGAGTCATCTAGTCCCCCCCTGTAGGAAATGATGGCATAATTTACTTTGTCCATTTAAAACAGGAATATTCAATAAAGCTTGCATCCCTGAGGCAAATATCCTGCTCTATCTGCTAACAAGGTGACTTTCTTTCATGCTTTGGTTCCTTTTGAAACTTAGTTCCTCACCATACCCTACTTCCCTATCTATCTCTGAGTTAAGCAGAATTTGACTCTGAATGTCAAACTCTGTCCACATCTCCCAGGAGACTTCCTTTAAACAAAAGGTGAATACCAAGGCATTAGAAGATACCTCTTCTCCTTTTTTTTAATAAGAAATATATATAATGAAAACTTAAAAGATATTCATAAAATAAGATTCAACCAACACTATGTTTTTCTTTTCTTAAAATTAAATTTGATATAATACTAATACTATACATTTACCTTACCCAAAAATACCTAAAATGTCTGAAAAAAAGTATCACTGCTATATTAATATTTGAAACAGATTTTTAAAAATAATTTTAAAATCATAAATTATTTTTATGATTTTGATAATGCAATATGTGATATATTGCCCATGTCATTCTACTTAGTACCTAATACCAAATTTGATAGAATACAACTTGCTTTTTAAATTCACATAGCAAGGCATTATCCTTTAAATATTGTTGGTTGGGGGCGAGGGAAGGGCAGATTTTAAATAGTTTTTAAAAGAATGGAATGGGAAGATAATGGAATTTTTCCATGAACTTTTGAAGTTCCCTCTTATTTACTCAAAACTTTCCCAGTTCAAACTAATTGTCAGAACTGAGCCAAATATCTATGTTGTTGTTCTTGTTGTGAAGTAGGTATTTGAGTAGGTTTCAACTCATAGCGACCTTGTATGGGGTTTCCGAGGAGCAGCTGGTGGATTTGAACTGCTTTATAGTTCGCAGTCCAGCACCACACCAATAGTCCTCTATACCTTTTTTGATATCTAAATTAAACCATAAATAATGTATGAGTTAAGGATCCCTGGTGGCACAGTGGTTAAAGGGCTTACTGCTAACCAAAAGGTTAGTAGTTTGAACCCACCAACTGCTTTGAGGAGGAAAGGTGTGGCAGTCTGTTTCTGTAAAGGTTTACAGTCTTAAAAACCCTATGGACAACTTTACTCTATCCTCTAAGATCACTATGTGTAACATTAGCTCAAAAGCCGTATTTGGTTTTTTTGTTTTGAGTAAGAATTGGTTTCTTTAATTCTATATATTGATCAAAGTTCACAAAAAGATCCAAATCATAGCATCTATAAATAGGATCAGTAGAATATTTTTAATAAATGGTAATTATGGGCAAAAATTGATTTCAATTTTGATACCCTAGTAACTTTAGCATCACATGTAAGTTTTGTACAAAGAAAGCAATTTTGATTCTAATGAAAAAATCATCCACATACCAGAAAATGACCTTACATTATGATTGTATCAAATGATAGAAAAGAAACTAGGATGCAAAATAATATAGCCTTAGTTAGAATAAATATAGCCAAGTACTTATCTCAAAGGAATTTCTTGTTACTTTGAATATTTGAAAGTAATGCTACGATCAGTTGTAGCATTACTTTTTTACATCATTACTGTCCTGATATGGAGCTGTGGTTAATGAGCTGGACTGTAAAGTCAGTTTGAGCCACAAGGTCAGTGGTTCAAGCTCAACAGCTGCTCCTTGGAAACCTTATGCAGGATTGCTATGAATCAGAACTGACTAGACAGCACTTAACAACAACAACATGATAAGTTGTAATCTAATTGGTCACATAGTTCTTTTTGACACTTATGTTTGTCTATCAGGATCCTAAATAAAATAATATAAGAAGGCCCTTCCAGACAGTTTGACAGTATGGCTCAATGATTTAAGGAAGAAAATAATGTTTCAGGGATTTTTTTTCCTTTTTTATTTGACTTTTAGAATTTGGGGGAAAACAAAGCTTGACTTTAATTACAAATAAGATGACTCTCAGATTTCAATAAATCATAAACAATTATGGTTTGTATTCTGTGTTTCAGATCTGGAATCTATACACTGAAGCACATTTTAGAATAATATTCCAGGTCTCTCCTGAGTAGTCTACTATGTAAATGGACTTTGCTAATGTGTTTGACTAAGAGTTATGTTTGGAATCATTCTTAGATCTGTTCTGCTACTGTGCAAATAGATAGAGCCTTAGGTGCCTTTATGTTCTACTAAATATTACTAGTAAAAATCCTTGTGTTATTAACATATCATAAAATAATATTTGCTCTCCAGTCCAGTATATTCAAGGATCATAAAAACTGCAGTGCTTCAGATTTAATTGACCACAGGGTTAGTCCGCATTGATAAAATCTGAATTATAGAAGAATTTAAAAGAAATGCTTCTTGTTCACTCTACTGCAGGCCCCTAATAGATTATTAAAGGAAATGGATATGAATGATTTGCTATGAACCTTGCTATAATAATGTCCTTGAGTCTGAGCCATGTAACTACCTTTTAAGTAAGGTCATTTTAGAATAAGGTCCTTTGGGTGACTTTGTAATTAAATGCCCCAAATAGTGTCTAAGACAAATGTGGCTCATTTCCTATCTCTTGTTAATAGAATTACATACCTCCCTAGAACTTGACATCTGATTTTTCTCTTCTTATAATTCTCACAATCTTTTTTTGTTTTTGAAGTCTTTCCTTCACAGATAGTAGACACATATTTTTAGGTTTTGTTGCTTTTAACTGCCATCTTGTCAGAGTCTGACTCATAATGAACCCATACACAACAGATGGAAACACTCACCACCCTTGCATCATCCCAGTATAGGTTGTGGATCAGGTCTTTGTGAGCCATAGGATTTTCTTTGGCTGGTTTTCAGAAGTAGATTACCAGGCTTTTCTTCTAATATGGTTTTTGTTCAGAAGTTGTACTGAAACTTTCAAGCATTAAAGCAACACCCAGGGTCTCCACTGAGAGATGGTGGTGACTGAACCCGAGGTACATTGACCAGAAGTCAAGCCAAGGTCTCCTGCATGGAGGGCAAGAACATTACCCTTGAATCATGTTTCAGTCTTGGTTTTGTTGCTGTTAAGTGCTATCGAGTCATTTCCGATTTATACCAGCCCTTTATAGGAGCCCTTTCCAAGGAGCCTCTGGTGGGTTTCAACTGCCAACCTGTCAGTTAGCAATCCAATGCCATACCAATTTAGATCTTATAAAATGATCACAAACATTAAAGTGTGTGTTTTCTAGTTGATAACACTATACTATACCTCATCTTTGATGGATTAAACTTGACAAGAGAGCATTTCAGATCTTTTTTAAAACAGTTGGCATATGTTCACCAAGACTATTATCTTTCTTAATGATGTTGTCTTTCAGTCAACATCCCTGCCCACTCTTCATTTCTTTCTTTAGTGTTTTCCGAATACTTACAATGTCTTTCATGAGTCACTAGATTGTATGATTTTATTTTAACTTCGTTATTTACAAAACTACTAGCTTAATTTGGATTACTTCATTTAAGCAGAAAACAAATGATGGCCCCAGCATCGTTCATCACAGAGGTAAGTGGGAGGTTCAGAAACCATCCTAGAACCCCCGCTTCTCACCCTCAAACCATGAGTTCAAATGCATTTTCTAGTGTAAACCCCAGAACTCGTTCTATGACACATAATTGCTTTTCTTATTTAAGGATGGCTTTGGCCACTTTTTTTTTTTTAATGTTTTATTGTGAATAATGGGATAATTTATATGGGAGAACATTAGTTTTACATTCATCTTATCTTATATCGTTTCATTGCCATGGTTACAATTGCCTCCATATATCATCAACCTACCAAAGAGTATACACTATAAGCATACCCCCCAGTCATCAGCACACAGCCTCTCTCTTTCTCTGTGTCTAAAGATCCCAGCTGCTCCATCTCTCCACATCATGGTCTCTGCCTCCATCTCAGGAATCACTGCTTCTCTGGGTAGGGTCCCGCTCTCCGCTCTTCTCCCTTCATGGTCCCAGGGATCTCTGCTCCTAGACTGCAAAGTTAATCAATCCCCTCCTTGCTGCAAAATGCCTGCCTTTACATTTCTAACCCCCACAAGTAGTCCTGATAACAATTATTCACTACTGGATCACAAGGGACCCATCTGCATTTCATTTCATCAGCCCTGCCTAAACAGCTTGGATACTACTCACTGGAGAGTCTACCTTCCTCTAGGCCCCTCTTGAAAGCTTGTAAGCCCATCACTTCTTGCCTTTGTAACTCCTCCCCGCCACCCCCATTTTGGGTAGCCAATGTCCAAGTTGCCCATCACTGTCTACTCTGTATGGAGGGGGTGGGAATGATCCTTGCTGTAAAGATTTGTTACCTCTTTTGAGCTACTACATCCATAGGTATAAGTAAAGTTCATCAAATTGTATCAGATTACTCTTTTTTCCCCCTCTTCTTTCTTCTTCTAGTTGAGCAGTGATCATCCAATCATTGAAGCCAGGACAAGTGGATATTATCTGTAAGTGTGGTTGTTCTTGTGCGTATGCCCTCTCTTCTTATCAGCTGGACACTTCACTCTCCATTCTAGTCCTCTGTGGCTATGTCACTGACTCTGGGCCCAACTGTCCCCATGTCTTACCACACTGCTGGCCAACCAGGTTTCCACCCAAGTTCACAGGAGTCTATTGAACATTGTAGGACTTAGCTTGCAGAGGTTCACTGCTGTTTTTCCCTCACTTCCACTTATCGGTGACGAATGTGGTCAACAATCAGAGCGAGTATTCCCATTGAGTCTTAATCTTGGAAGGGGATTTGCACTGAGGGGACCCAAC
>NW_006408529.1:10069245-10069861 GCF_000296735.1 Chrysochloris asiatica
TCCCTCCCCACACCCCAGCCTCACATCCCAGCAACCAGCAAAGAATCCACCCCCCTTTAGTATGGATTCTTTTTCTTAGTATTTTACAGTAGTGGTCCTATGCAGAATTTCTCCTTTTGTCACTGAATAATTTCACTCAATAATGTCCTCAAGGTTCATCCATGTTATGTGATGGCTTGCAGCTTCCTTGTTATTTTTAAAGGTAGCATAGTATTCCATTGTGTGTATATACTTTTTTGTATGTACAGTTTGCTTTTCCATTCTTCAGATGATGGGCACTTAGGTTGTCTCCATCTTTTTGCTATTGTAAATAGTGCTGCTATGAACATGGGTGTGCATATACCTTCTCGTGCTATGGCTTATATTTCTTGTGGGTAAATACCAAGTAGAGGAATTGCTGGATCATAAGGTATTTCTATTCCCACCCTTCTGAGGTAGCACCATATTGCTTTCCAGAGAAGTTGGGCCATTCTGCAGTCCCACCAGCAATGCAGGACTGTCCCAGTCTCTCCACATCCCCGCCAGCATTTATTGTCCTCTACATTTTTTATCTTTGCTATTATTGCTGGTGTGAGATGATATTTTATTGTTGTTTTGATTTGCATCTCTCTAATGG
>NW_006408529.1:10073118-10074972 GCF_000296735.1 Chrysochloris asiatica
TCATAGTATACTGTTATTATCCTTTTGATTTCCTTTGGTTCCATTGTGACTTCGCCCATGTGGTTTCTAGTGTGTGTTATTTGTGTCTTCTCCCTCTTTTCTTTTGTTAGGTTAGCCAATGGTCTGTCAATTTTGTAAATCCTTTCAAAGAACCAGCTTCTTGTCCTGTTAATTGTTTCTATAGGTTTTCCATTTCCTATCTCATTTATTTCTGCTCTAATCTTTATTATTTCTTTTATTTGATGGCTATAGGTTCCGTCCGTTATTCTGTTTCTAATTCTTGTAGATGCTTTGTTAATGTGTTGATTTTGGTTCTTTCTTCTTTTTGGATGTGTGCATTTATTGCAATAAATTATCCTCTCAGCACCGCTTTTACTGTGTCCCAAAGATTTTGGTATGTTGTGTTTTCATTCTCATTTTTTTCTAGGAACTTTGTGAATTCATGTTTAATTTCTTCTACTATCCAGTCACTTTTCAGCAGGGTGTTATTCAGTTTCCATGTATTTGACTTGATTACCTTGGTCTTCCTATTGTTGATTTCTAATTTGATAGCATTGTGGTCTGAGAAGATAACTTTGTAGTATTTTGATATTTGTCAATTTATGGAGATTTTTTTTTTTGTGGTCTAAAACATGGTCTATTCTGGAGAATGTTCCATTCGCACTAGAAAAGAATGTGTATATGTACAGTTGCTAGGCTGAATGCTCTGTACACATCTATGAGGTCCAGTTGGCTGATGGTGTTGTTTAGTTCTTATGTGTCTTTGTCAAGATTCTTTCTGGTTGTTCTATCCATTTTTTAAAGTGATGTATTAAAATCACCCACTATTATTGTAGATTCATCTATTTCTTTCTTCAAATCTATTAGAGTTTGCTTTATATAATTTGGAGCTCTTTCATTGGAAGCATAGATGTTTATTATGATTATGTCATCTTGTTCAGTTGTCCCTTTAATCATGATACAATGTCCATCTTTATCTATTATGCTGGTTTTTGCCTTAAAGTTTATTCTATCAGAGATTAGTACTGCCACTCCTGTTCATTTTTTATTGCAATTAGCTTGGTATATTTTTCCATCCTTTGACTTTTAATCTGTTTTTAACTGTGTGTGTGAGATGTGTTTCTTGCAGACAGCATATTGAAGGATCTTGTTTTCTTATCCATTATGCCACCCTCCATCTCTTAACAGGTGCATGTAATCTGTTTACATTCAGTGTAATTATTGATAAGTATTGATTAACTGCTGCCATTATGTTTTATTTATTTATTTATGTGTGTGTGTGTGTGTGTGTGTAGTGTTGCTGCTTTCTTTCTTCTGTGTGTCTTCCTTTGTTGAATAAATTATTTTTGTGTTCTTTCTTGTGAGTTTCCTCATAGTTTTAATGTTTCCATGTTCTTCTTGAATTTTCATTCTCTTGGTATGTGTGAAGTGTTAATTTTCTTTGAGGTTGCATTATAGTCCATTAACTTTTCTCTCCATTTAGTGTGGTGTATTTTATCTTGTAATCTACATGACCTTCTCACCATCTGGATCTCTGTTCCTATGTGTTTACCTTCTTTTACATTGTACTTGTTTTGATCATAGACTGACCTCCCAGATTCTCTGAGTTTGTTTTTATAGTTGTGTTCTGTTCTCGACTTTTCCTTCTGTCTACCTAGTTCTGGGAGGTACTGCCACATATGTCAATCTCTGGTTGTTATCTGTTCTTGTTGGTTCTCAGTCCACAGAACTCCCTTTAGGATGTTTTGTAGCACAGGGTTGGCTTTGGCAAAATCCGTTAGCTTCTGTTTATCCTGGAATGTTTTGATTACACCGTTGTATTTGATTGATAGCTTTGCTGGATAAAGGATTCTT
>NW_006408529.1:10075628-10088987 GCF_000296735.1 Chrysochloris asiatica
ATTTTATAATCATTTTTCAGAATTCCTTCTCAGGCATTTCCAAGGCCTGCCCTCCTTCCAGAATGGAGTCCAGGTCTACCTCTAGGTCATTTTTCTCAGACATTTTATCTTGTTTCTGGACATGTGCTGATATGGTCAATTGCTTTTGCTTTTTGGACATGTTTAGTGTTTATCTGTGGCCTTAATACTTGAGTATGTGTTTTGGTATGTTTTATGCTTTCTGATTGCTTCCAGGAAGATGTGATCAGGATATGGGCTTCCCTTTTCAGTCTTCTTATTGCATAACTAAGAGTAACTTTCATAGGTGTTGTCTGCTTCCCTGGTATATAGCGGTTGGTATTGGTTCTTGCCTGGGTTTTAGTGTTTTATAGAGTGTGATTGTCGCTTGGCTATATGGCAGCAGTTGCTGACTCTTCTTGTGTAATATATATAGAGAAAGAGTCCTCCAAAGGTAGAAGGGGGAGCATATAACAGCAAAAAAGCACCAGCAAAAAAAGAGAGAGAGAGAAAAGCAACAACAAAAAACTAGACTGAATACTGTAGTCTAAAATCACAGAAAAGGAAGAGGTGGGAGAGAAGGAAAAAAAAAAAATCTGTAGTCTAATATGAGTATGACTTTGATGTCCTCTCTTCAGCTTCTTGCTTTCAAAGCTGCCTGAGAGATTTCAAGAAGCCAGTGTTGGTTGTTAACCTCTACCTCAGGCTTTAGTTTAATTTTCGGCCTGTTTTGTTTTTAAATTATTTTTCCCTCTCTACAGCCCTGTCCTGCCCTTTCCCATATTAAAAAAACAAACAAACAAAAAACAAACAAACAAAAAATGTTCAGGTTCTGCTCTTGGGCTGAGTATCTATGAGCATGCGTGGCAGAAGAACCCACCAGTGGTGAGGGTGGTGGTGGTGGTGTCCACTCACTCAGGGTCCCCCTCTAGTCACCAGAATGGAGGTGTGGAAACAGTGAGCACACCAATGACCAGATACCAAAAAAAAAAAAGAAAAGAAAAGAAAAGAAAAGAAAATCAAACAAAGCAAAACTGGCAAAGTGTATTGTCCATCTTTGCTCCAAGGTTCCCGTGGCATTTTTCCATGGTGTTTCTGCTCCCCTGCTTGGCCTTCCTGTTTGGTCTCACCCAAGATGTCAGCTCAGGGCCTCCGAGCCCTGCAGATTCAAAATTTCTGACTTCAGCTTCAAGTTCCACAATCTATAAGCCTTCAAAAATTTAAAATATTACTAACTCTGTGGTTCTGAGATTTGGAGTTCTGCCCTGGATCTGCTTTGCCTGGTATTCTGTTGTATGCTGATGGCAAACTTCACTGTACCTCCATCCTAGCTGCCATCAAGCCCTGCTGGCCACTCTTTTTTTCTACTCAAATATTTACATATTGAAAAGGTGTTGTAGTTGTTGAATTGTAGTAGCTTTCTTGGTTCAATTACACAAAAGCATTATTAAGCTCTGCTGAAATGGACTGGATCCTGGACTGCTAACTGTAACGTCAGCAGTTCAAATCTAGCAGCCACTGCAGGAGAAACATGAGGCTGTCTGCTCCCGTAATGTTTTACAGCCTTAGAAACCCTATACAGGATCACTATGAGTTGAAACTGACTCCAGGGCACACAACCACCACCACCACCACAGTGAAAGTGCTCGCTTCAAATTTTTTAATGATTCACTCTTGCCAGGTTTTAGCACATTTACTAAAGATGGGATATTTCAGTCTCCTAAATTACACAAACTTTTCAAGAGTTACTAAGAGGCAGTCTCTTTTTTCTGTTCTTCATAACAAGTTGGGAAGAAATTTTGCTTCAGTTTGTGCAGCTCCAATGTGATGTTCTTTTAAAGAGAACTTATCAGTTACACTCCTGTGAGGGAGCAAAGATGTGATAAGATAAAAGAAATGAAGCTTCAAGTTATCTCTCTAATCCTCATACCTAGGATTACTTTCAAAGAGTGTGTTTGCTCTTATCTCAGGGGAAATTCCTCTTCCCTTGGACTACAACATAATGGTAAAGTATTTTAGAAAACATGGTATACTGTTTGTGAAGATAACAAAAAATATCCATCTTTTGTGAGTCTCTCACATAGAATAATATATCTAATATATTTATTTATTCTTTTAGCCTATCCCTAGACCTCTGCTCTTTTACCAAAGACAAAGTGTCAAGGGAGAACAAAGAAATTTTTCTTCTATATGCTCAAAGGAAAGAAAAGGTGGGCTATTTGATCACAGTTTTCAGATTCCAATCCAAACTTTTGTGTTTCATTTTCACCAGTGATTACCAACACAAATGAGGTCTTTCATTGGAAGATCGTTAACTAATCAGTTTCCCTATTAAACACATTTTAAATCTTAATCTTGCCTTTATGTAAAAGCATCTTATAGAAAGAAATGAATACATGGATTATCTGAAAATTACATATTTCAGACAAATGTCAATTTTGCCATGTAAGAAAATGGTATTCAAAGGATCAAAATTGCATATTAGTTCACTAATCTTAAAGAGAGGACAGTTTTATTCACTATCATACTAGCTAAGTAGCAGTCAAGACAAAAGGGACAGTTAAAAAGCAAAAATAAATTTTTCAAATAATGTGCAACCAGAGGTAGAGTTATTAAAGACAAGGAGTGTGTGAGTGAGATAGAGAAAGAGAGAGGGGGCAAGAATGAGAAAGTGTGTGTGTATTTCAGTCTGAAAGGCATAAAAGTAACTTCTCATAGTTGGAAAAATTTAGTCTGATCAAAAGAAGGACACATGTCAAAAATTAAAGTAAGCTTCCATTTCTGAGAACACACTTTTTTTTTTTCTTTTAGTTTCTGAAAGAATTTATTTAATATCATATATAGGTAAAATATGGATTCAGAAGAGAACAAGTAATATTATTGTTGATGTCAGATGGATTTTATAGGAAAGCAGAGAAAACCAGAAATATGTTTACCTGTGTTTTAATGACTATGCAAAGGCTTTTAACTGTGTGGATCATAACACAGATGACATTAGGAAGAATGGGAATTCTAGAACATTCAGTCATGCTCATGAGGATATTGTACATAGATCAATGGGGAGATATTTGAACAGAACTAAGTAACATTGCATGCTTTTGAATTGTGGTACTGGTGAAGAATATTAATTATACCAGGTACTGTAAGAATAATGAACAAATCTGTTTGGAAAAAGTACAACCAGAATGCTCCTTAGAAGCAAGGATTGCAAGACTTTGTCCCTCATACTTCAGACATATTCTCAGGAGGGGCCAGTCCCTGGAGAATGACATCATGCTTGGTAAAGTAGAGGGTCAGTAAAAAAAGAGTAAGACTCTTAATGAAATGAATTGATGGAGTGGATTAAACAATGGTCTGAAACCCAGCAAGGATAGCAATGATGGTATAGGACTGGGCAGTGTTTCATTCAGTTGTCAGTAGGAGCACTATGAGTTGGAACTTGATAGCACCTAACAGCAATTGGTAAATGCCAGAATTCTTGCAAACTGTGTTTGTTAATTTCTTTTAAATTTTAAAGTTTAATTCTGTCTTGCCAATTTACTTGAAAATTAATATATTTAATTGAATCACACTTCCTGAGGGTATGATTTATCCTTATGAACAAAGCATACTTCATTATTTACAATAATAGCCTCCTGTCTTGATCTTGATACACAAAGCGTATTTTTTTGTGTTTATGTAAGCCCCAAATTCGACTTGCTACATCACAACCAAACAGAATTGATTGTGTCTAATATATATTAAGGTTCAAGTTCACCAGCTGCTCCTCGGAAACCCTACACAGGGTCACTATGGGTCAGAACTGACTTGATGGCACTGAACAACAACAACAATAATATATTTAAAAGATATTGATGTGTTTGTTAGTGCCTTGTTTGGACTTCATTTTCCTTCATTATCCAGTGCTGCCTTTGTATTAATTAGAATTTTGTCTTATCTATGGCTGTAGCTTTTACAAATTATACTTCAATTTATAGGCAAACATTTAACCAAGAGTAGTTTTATCTGCTTCTTCCCTACACTCTACATGTTTTCCATAGAAGTTCCAGAAAAGTACAGTAATCAAATGATACATGTATCTAAAATTCAAAAGGAGGCTGATCTATTTTCCTTTGCAAGTTAACATTAACCAATATATCTTGACTGCAGCCTAGAGAAATGTAGAAAAAGAGACAAAGAAACAAATACAAGTCATCAATGTCTGTATTATCTAAAATATGTTACTTTTTATTGAGGAAATATTAAGTAATCGTTTCTTATAAGTGTTGTACTATCCAGCTATGGAAGCAAAGGAAAAGTATAAGGACAATAGTGGAGGAGAGCAAGTTTTGTTTGGGATGGACAGTGACCGCGGGTATTGAGAATCATAGCAGATTATAATACGAAGGAGGACATCTAGCTGAGGAAGTTCTTGAGGTCCAATGTGAGGATTTGGTCTTCAGAGGGAAATTAATATAAATTTTAAGCAAGAATGTGATATGAAAAAGCTGTACTTAAAAAAAGCTGTCATGTACTTTTTCTTTTCTTTCTTTTTTTAAGAATTGTGTTTTAGGTGAAATTTTATAGAGCAAATTTGTTTCTTATTTGATAATTTGTACATAAAGTGTCACATGACATTAGCTATATTTCCTACAATGTGTCAATATTTTCCCCATTCTGCCATAAGTTCACATTTCCTTTCATCTATATGATTTCCTACTTTCTGCCCTTTCATATTTAATTTTGGGCAAATGTTGTCCTTTTGATCTCATTTAATTGATTGTTAAAAGGAATATGTTCCTATGGAGTGTTGTTGTTTATATTATGGGCATATTATTTGTCTGAAATGTGGTGGGAATGGCTTCAGTTCCATGTCAAAACAATGGCTTAGGGCCATAATCTTAGGAGTTCTTCCAGTCTCTGTCTAATACTAAGTCTGGTCTTTTTTGTGAACTTGATTTTTATTCTATATATTTGTCCCTTTCTCTCTGGGACCCTCCACTGTGATCGCAATCACAGGGATCGGTAGTGATGTTCAGTCAGCATCTAGTCCTTCTGGTCTCACAGTTGTGTAGTGTGTGATTCACGAGGTCCATTAGTCCTTTGAATTAATTTCTCCCTTGAGTCTTTTTTTTTTTTTTTTTCCCACTCTCCTTTGTTGCAAACACAAAAAGACCAAAACTTACAAAATAACTGTTTGCAAGGTTTAAGACCTCAGATGCTACTCACCAATGTAGGCTGTAGAGTATTGTCTTCATTAACTCTGTTGTACTAATTGAATCTTTGGTTCTTTAACTTCAAGCCTAGAATCTTTGTACAAGAGATGTTTGACTGTGTCTAAGAAGTTGCCATGGTTGCATCCTATGTGTGCTTTATTGTCTATATTAATAGACATGCAGTGCCTACAATTATGTATGTAGAAATATCTACAACAGAATCAATATCTGCAAGTGGGTGCCTTCCCTTACGGTCTACCACACCTCTTTTGCATACTTAATTACCTATGTATCTATTCATAAATTATAAATTATTGTTTGCTAAAAAATATTATTGAGGACTATATATATATATATATATATATATATATGCACACACATATTTTATAATATGTCTATATTATAGAAATTACCATGTTGTTGTTAAGTACCATCAATTCAGTTCCTACTCATAGTGTCTAAGTACAACAGAATGAAACACAGCCTGGTCCTGCGCCATCCATCCTCATAATTACCAGTTGCCCTTTATTCTTGGGTTTCTCTCAGTGTCTTCCTTTGCCTTGGCCATGTGTGTTGACATCCATATTTGTATTGCTTTTCCTTTCACCATTCTTGGCCATCAAGTTGGTTCTGACTTATAATGACCCTGTATAGGGTTTTCAAGGAGCAGCTGGTGGGTTTGAACTGCTGACCTTGTGGTTTGCAGGCCATTGCTGATCCTACTGCACCACACCAGGAGTCCATAGAGTCCTTCAATAGTGCAATTGAGGCTTGAATTTTTTTTTTTTTTTTTGAGTTCTTTCAGCTTGCAGAATACTGAGTGTGTTCTTCTCTTTTGATTTTCTAACTCTAGGTCTTTGCAAATTTCATTTTAATAGTTGACTTCTCTTAAGAAGCCCATTGAAATTTTCAGTTCAGCTCTTTTACTTCATTATTTCTTCCATTGGCTTTTACATCTCTATGTTATTTTTGTTGTTAAGTGCTGTCGAGTCAATTCTGACCCATAGCGGCCCTATATAGAGTTTCCAAGGAGCAGCTGGTGAGCTTGAACCACCAACCTTACAGTTCAAATGACTTTGTAGTCTGATGCATTAGCGCACAGTGCCACACCAGGACTCCTTAACATTTCTATGTTGTTGTTAAGTGCCGTCGAGTCGGTTCTGACCCATAGCGACCCTGTACAAGGTTTCCGAGGGTGTAAATCTTTACGGGAGTAGAAAGCCTCATCTTTCTCCCGCGGAGCGGCTGGTAGTTTTGAACTGCCGACCTTAAGGTTCGCAGCCCGATTCGTAACCACTACGCTACCAGAGCTCCTTACTGGACAGTTAATTCCAGTTTCTTCTGATGCCAATTTTGGTCTTTTTTTCCTTTCCTATCTTTTTAATGACCTTTAATTTTCTTCCTGTGTGATGTTCTTAATGCCATCCCACAGCTCTTCTAGTCTTTGGTCATTAGTGTCTAATGCATCAAATCTGTTCTTGAGACGGTCTCTAAATTGGACTCCTGGTGTGGTACTGTAGAATAACACTAGACTGCTAACCACAAAGTCGTTCAAAGCCACCAGCTGTTCCTTCAGACCCTGTACATGGGTACTGGGTTTTGGAACCCATTTGACAACATTTAACAACAATGTTCAAGGTCATATTTTGTTCTCGTGGAACTGTTGTAATTTTTTTTTTTTTTTTGCTTAAGCCTAAATTTGCATATGAGCAATTGATGATCTTTTTCACATTTGACCTCTGGCCTTGTTTTGGTTGATAATATTGAGCTCCCATACCATCTTTTCCTACAGATATACTCAATTTGATTCCTGTGTATTTAATCTGGTGAGGTCCATGCCTTTTATGTTTTTTAAAAGGGATAATTGCTATAAACAAGTCATTGGTCTTGCAAAATTCTATCACACAATTTCCAACCTCATTTCTATCACCAAGGATGTTAGGATTTTCCAACTACTGATCCTTCCTCTTTGTTTCCAACCTTTGCATTCCAATCACCAGTAATTATCAATACATCTTAATTGCATGTTTGATCAATTTCAGACTGTAAAAAGTTGGTAAAATTCTTCAATTTCATCATTGCTGCATTTGGTGGTTAGTGTGAAATTTGAATAATTTGTAGTGGTATTAATTGGTCTTCCTTGTAGGGTTTTGGATATTATCCTACCACAAATATCATTGTACTTAAGATAGATCTTGAAATTTTTTTTTTAGATGATGAATGCTATACCACTTCTCTTCAATTTGCCATTCCTGGCAAATTGTGAGATTCAAAATGGCCAATGCCAGTCCATTTCAGCTCACAAATGCCTAGGATATCGAAGGTTATGCATTCCATTTCATTTTTGCCTACTTCCAATTTTCCAAGTGTCATACTTTATACATTCCATGTTCTGAAATATCAATGAATATTTACAACTGTTTCTCCTCATTTGTTCCATAGCCGATGAAGGTCCTGAAATCTTTACTCCATTTTTGTCATCATGGTCAACTCTACTTTGAGTGCCTTCCAACATGAGTGGTTCATTTTTTGACACTATATCTGGCAAATACCTGGTGCTATTTATGTTTTCATTTTCTGTTACTATATCTGACAGTGTTCCACTGCTATTCATAAGATTATCAATAGCAAACCATTCAGAAGTAGTCTGCCTTTCTTTCTTCCTAGTCTGTTTTAGTTTGGAAGTTCAGCTGAAACCTGTCCACTATGGATAAGCCTGATGGTATTTAATATACCATGGTGTAACTTCAATTATCACAGCTACACACAAGTCATTGCAATATTACAAACTGACAGAAGAGTACTGAAGGGATAGTGTTGAACTTCATCAAATGCTTTTTTTGTCTGGATTAAAATGATGAAATGATTATTTTGTTTCCTTTATGTACTGGATTATGCTGATTGACTTTAATGTTGCACCATTGTTAGGCATCTTATGAATCCCCTGGTATCATGATGTTTTATTTTTTTATATACTGTTGGATTCTATTTGTTAGAAATTTTTTTCTTTTTTTTTTGAGAGTTTTTGAAACATAAGGAACATTCATCAGTAATTTTATGTTTTTGTGGTTTCTTTGCCTAGATTCGGTATCAGAGTTATGATGACTTCATAGAATGAATTCAGGAATATTCCTTTCTTTTCTGTCCTGTGAAATAGTTTGAGTAATATTAGCATGAGTCATTCAGTGAATATTTGGTAGAATTCAACAGTGAAGAAGCCAGAACTTATTTTTGTTAGGATTTTTTTTTTCTTACCTCTTCAATCCCTTCTTTGTTTATGGATCTGGTCTGTTTTTCTATCTCATAACTGTGCTCCTGTTGTGTTAATTTAGATAGAAAGTGCGTTTCTAGAAATGTATACATTCCCTTTAGGTTTCCAAATTACTTGGAGTACAATTTTTCATAGTATTTTGTTATAATTCTTTTCATTTCAATAGTTTCTGTTGTAAAACCACTCATCTAATTTCTTGTGGGGGTTATTTGCTTCTTTTGCATTTCTTTTGTCAACAACTTGGCAAGTTGTTTTTAATGATCCTTTTAATAAAACAGATTTTGGTCCTATTGGTTTTTCTATTATTTGTTTTTTCTTTGTTTCATTTGCTATTGTTTTAAACTTTATTTTCCTTTCTCTTGTCATTTCTTTTGTATCTCTCTATTTGATTGAGTTAAAGAATTAACGCCTTTATTTTGGCTCTACCTTTTTAGTGTGTGCATATAATCCTCTAATTTGGTCCTGAAGCCTACCTTTGCTATGTTCCAAAGGCTTTAGCATACTGTGTTTTCATTCTCATTTGATTCTAGGATTTAAATTTTTTTATTTCATCTTTTAATTTGTCTATTACCCAGGTTATTTATACAAAGTGTTATTTAGTTTCCATGTATTTGATTTTTCCTTGCTTTTCTGATATTGATTTCTTCATTACGAGTGTTATGATAAGAAAAAAAGTGCTTTATATTATTTTTTTAATATATTACTTTTGTATGTTTTTTATTTTATTGAGTCTTGCTAAGTGACCTGAAATGTGGTCTTTTCTGGAAAATAATCCATGTCCTTTAGAAAGGAATTTATTACTGTTGGAGCTTGGTTGATTGTGATATTTAGATCTTCTGTATCTTTTTTTTAAGGTTCTTTCTAGTTGTTCTGTCTTTCACCAAAAGTGGCATTTAAAAAATCTCTGATGCACTGTAGGACAAAGCACTGGACCACAAGGTCGATTTGAACCTAAGGGCTGTTGGTTCAAACTCACCAGTCACACCTTGGAAACCCTATACAAGGTCACTAGGAGTCAAAACTGACTCAAGGGCAACAACAACAACGTTATTATTGTGGATCTGTCTGTCTCTTTTCATTGCTTTTAAAGTTTGTTTCATGTATGTTGGAACCCTGCCATTGATTGCATGTATATTTATTATGGTAAAATTCAAACTCTTGGTGGATTGACACTTTAGCAGTTATATAATGTCCTGCTTTATGTTTTAAGGATTTTGCCTAAACTATTTTATTAGAGATTAAGATTGCCACTCTTGCTCTCTTTAAATTATTGTTTGCTTGATATATTTTTTTTAGAC
Source organism: Chrysochloris asiatica (assembly GCF_000296735.1). Taxonomy (NCBI): domain Eukaryota; kingdom Metazoa; phylum Chordata; class Mammalia; order Afrosoricida; family Chrysochloridae; genus Chrysochloris; species Chrysochloris asiatica. The sequence goes on from NW_006408529.1 coordinate 10,085,390, forward strand.
TCAGAGTTTTAGTTTATTTTTATCTCTGTGTCTGTTTGTCTTGTAGACAACATATAGATGAGTCTCTTGTTTTGACCATTCTGTCATTCTCTGTGTCTTTACTAGTACACCCAGTATAGTTGTCAATAGATATGTGTTTACTGCTGTCATTTTGTTGTGTTTTCCTTGTTGGATTGTGTGTGCGTTGTTAATATTTTATTGTTCTGCTTAATTTTCTTTTTGCTTGTGAAATTGCTTCTAGTTCTTTTCATTGTTGTATATTTTCTGCTTACTTTTTTTTTTTTAACTTTTTATTATGATTGAATGAAACTTTACAGAGCAGATCACTGGTTTTACATTCAACAACTCACATAGCTTAGTTCATTACATGGTTGTAAACCCTTCCATGTGCCAACAGTTAACAGCATTTACCTCTATACAATTAAATATTGCATTTCTCCCTGGGTCTCCCAGTACCTTCATCTTTCCTCTGCTAACTTCCCTCTTGTATATTACCTGCCCTGTAACCCATTTAACATGTGTCTACCTTCTAGCCCATGAATAATTTCTCCTCCATTCTCTCTAACCATCATAGATTGTTTCTTTTATCAATAAAACCTTTTTTTCCCCTAACTTTTTACAACATTGGTCTCATGCAAAGTTTGTCCTTTTGTGATTGACTAATTTCACTCAACATAATGTCCTCCAGGCTCAACCATGTTGTGAGGTGTTTCACAGATTCATCATTATTCTTCAATATTTTGTAGTATTCCATTGTGTGCATATATCAAAGTTTGTTTGGCTGTTCTGTTGATGAGCATTTAGCCTGTCTCTATCTTTTTGATATGTCTCCTGTAGACAGCATAATGAAGGATACTGTTTTCTTATCCATGCTGTTCTTTATGTCTCTTGACTAGAACATTTAATCCATTTCTAGTCAGTGTAATTATCAGTACATATGGATTCATTGTTGTCATTTTTCTGTGTGTATTTTTTGTGGTGCTACTGGATTCTTTTTCCACATAATTTTCTATGCTGAGTACATTTTGTTTGTGGGTTGTCTTGCCATTTTCATTTTGTTGTGTCAATGTTTACTAAATCTATCTGATTTTCCTCTTTTTTATTGTGATGTGCAGGTATATTATTTTTCTTTGAGGTTCACCTGTAATTTATTGCTCTTTCCCTGCTTAAAACAAGCTTTTATCTTGGAATCTACTTGACTTCCTTGCCTTTTGAAGATACTATGTCTACACTCTTCCCTTTCTTTTCTTTGAGGTTGACTTCCTTATGCATTGATATCTTTGGCTCCCTTTTCAGTCTTGTAGGTTTAATTTACTTTAAACCCTTCTTTATCTGAATTGAGTACTGGGTGGTGGTGTCCTGCATGGCAATGTTAATTTGTTGTCTAGTGTTATTGCTCAGTTCAAAGAACACCCTTTAGGATTTTTTGTAAAGTTTTAAATTTTTTAAAGTTGTGTAATTTTGTCTCTCATATCTTTGTTGTACAGGATGTAGTCCACTATATTGCCAGGAGTTGTTTACTGCGTCTTTGTTTTTCTTTTATAATTTGAAGAGCAAGTTTGTTAATTTTCTTTGTGGTTACATTTAAATTTACCTTTATTTCCTAAGTTTAAAGCATTCTGTTTTAAACTTAGGAAATATGTTTATGTCACCCTGTTTTTTTCTTCATGTGAAAGTTCTGTACATCATTTATTTCCCTTTTTGTTTTGATGTTGCTTTCATTTATAGATTGATATCTCTGGTTCCCTGTTTCTAGTCTTTTAGCTTTGTTTTATTTTTCAGAATGCCTTATCTGGTTTGCTGTTTTGAGAACTCTTTATCGGGATTGGTATTTGGCTGATGTTGTCCTGTACCTTTATCTCAGGCTGTTTGTCGTCTGATGCTGGTGGTTCTGTGTTTGAAGGACTCAGTATTTCTTGTGAGATTGGTCTGGTTTTAGCAAAATTCCTTAATTTCTGTTTATTTGGAAGTGTGCTAATTTCACTGTCATGTTTGAGAGACAGTTTTTCTAGATATATAAATCTTGGTTGGCAGGTTTTTATTAAAGGTTTAATATATATATATAAAATCACCCCATTTCCTTTTGCCTGCATTGTTTCTGTCGAGTAATCAGATCTTAGTCTTACTGGTTTCTTTTCCTAAGTGACATTTGTTTTTTTGTTTTTTTTCTAAACTACTCTCAGGATTCTTTCTTTGTCTTTGGTTTTATGATATGTCTTGGTGACTTTCTTTTAGGGCTTATCTTCTATGGACCTATTGGGTGTCTTAGGTTGATAGCCTCTTGTCTTTCATTATATTAAGGAAGTTTTCAGCCAGCATATCATCTATAATTCTGTGTGTGTGTTCCCCAACTCACCCCCATTCTAGACTCGTGAGCTTGTATACATTGTTCCTTGTGATAGTGTTCCCCATAATTCTTAGCTTTTTTCATTTTTCTGATTTTTTCCCAAATTAATATCAAGGAATTTCTCTGTTTTGTTGATTCTATATTTTATTGTTTCAGTTCTGCTCCCATATCATTCTATAGAGTCCTAAACAATCTTTGGAATTTTATGGTTACTATTTTGAATTTATAATTGTATGTTTTATACAGTTTTTAAAAGTCTTAGTACTATTTTCTTATTATATGTTTTTCCTGAATTTATCTACTGATTTTTCTGTGTTTTCCTTGATTTTGTCTGTGTTTTTCCCTTATCTCTTTGTTGATCTCTTGGTGTACCCTATTTATAATTCCTTATTAGGTAATTCCATTACCATTTCATCCTCTAGAAGGCTTTCTGTTTCTTTATTCTGGTTACTTGCTGAAGACATCTTGTCTTCCTTCTTTGTGTGATTTGATATTGTTTGTTGTCTCTGAGGCTTTAAGATGCTATTATATTTGTGTCTTTAATATTTATTTAATTCATATTTAATGTACCCTCATTGTTTATTTCCCTTTGTTTTTATATATCTCAACAGACAGGTGTGTGATATATCCCAAGAAGCTAGTCTGGCTGCACTGGAGCTCTTCACTACCAGTTTCTGGGAGCGACTCGGTATGTAATCATATGTTCTGTTCTCTGTTCTTGCAGAGTAACTCAGGGTGTAGCTGGCATTGCTGGTAACATGGTGTGTCTGCCTGGCCAGTCATCTGGGCATGGGGGTGGGGAGTGTTCTCACTGGGTGTTGTGTGTGCGCACTGCCAGTTGCTAGGTGTTCAAGTTGTGGGAGCTTAGGTCATTAGGAACCGGATAAGAGGTATAGAAACTTTCACCGATAATCTCAGATTGCACCAGAGTGGTCAGAACAGGCAGAAGTCTCCAGTTGCAGAGGGTGCACTTCAGGTGCTGAAGCAGAGACCAAGCCATCAGTCCATTGGTGCCCAATGGGAGGGCATGGCCTTGTCTCCAAGAACATGATGTAGAGAAGTGTGTGTTTCTAGTCCTCAGGCCCCTGGTGCAGGAAGATAAAGGGAGTAAGAAGTACTGCTAGTCTGCAGGCCCTTAGTGTAAGTGTCTCTGGTTTGCAGATGACTGATGCCAACAACAGCTAACCATGAGGCTGGCAGTTCAAACCCACCAGATGCTCCTTGGAACCCCTATACAGGGTTGCTATGAGT
>NW_006408529.1:10089782-10115406 GCF_000296735.1 Chrysochloris asiatica
AGTATAGGGTTTCCAAGGAACAACTTGTGAGTTTGAACCACCAAACTTATAGTGTGAAATGACTTCTTTGTGGTCCTGTGCTTAACCTACAGCATCATACTAGGACTCTCTCTCTCTCTGTATATATGTTGCTGTTGTTAAGTGCCATAGAGTCGGTTCCAACCCGTAGTGACCCTGTACAGGGTTTCCGAGGGTGTAAATTTTTACGGGAGTAGAAAGCCTTATCTTTCTCCCGTGGAGCGGCTGGTAGTTTCGAACTGCTGACCTTAAAGTTTGCAGCCTGATTCGTAACCACTACGCTACTATATATATATCCATGTATATAGTTATATACATATACATATATAGATAGATAAACTGTTTTAAGCTTCACTGTTGAAAACATTAAATTATGTCATATGCATGTATTGTTGTAAAGTGTCGTTGAACTGGATAAGCACTGGATTGCAAAGTTAGTTTGAGCTGCAAGGTCAGTAGCTGGAACTTACCAACACCTCCTCAGAAACCCTATACAGGGTCAGAACTGACTTGATGGCATTTAACAACAACAACTGATGACATCATTCAATAGTCACTACAGTGAAGCTTAAAACTGATAATAGCCTTTAATAATAATTATTATTGCTATTTAATTATAATTTAAATAATGAAATTTATTTGACTTGAAAAATCCTTAAAAACACATGATGTTTTGGTCAAAGGACAAAAAATGTTGTCCTTGGTGAAGAGAAGCTAAGAACCACAGTTTAAGAGGAAGAAGAGGTTAGCTGATCAGGAAAACCTTTTTTGTGAAGTAAAAGTTAGCTCTGCTAGCTTTCTCTGTATACTTCTGTGTTATTGTACAAAATGAAATGTTACTATATAAAGTACACAATGTACACTCTAAAATATGGGGCAACCATTAGCAGTTAATATGGGAGAGAGGATAGTCAAAGCCTAACTTCCACCTCTTTGTACGTGAAAAATCATGACTTGTTGTTAGGTGCCATTGAGTCAGTTCTGACTCATAGCAACCCGATACACAACAGAACGAAACACTGCCCAGTCCTGGGCCAACCTCTCTATCATTGCCACATTTGAGCGCATTGATGCTGCCACTTTGCCAATCCATCTCGCTGGGGGTCTTCCTCTTTTTTTCTGACCGTCCACCCTACCAAACATCTGTCAGTTTGTTGTACTGTGTGGCTTGTGAGTTTCTGTGATTCTGGAAGCTCTGCCACTGGTATTTTAAATACCAGCAGGCTCACCCATGGTAGACAGGTTTCAGATGAGCTTCCTGACAAAGACAGACTATGAAGAAGGAGTGACAAACTACTTCTGAAATATTTAGTCACTGAAAATCTTATGACTAGCAGAGAAATCATGGCAAGAAAGGCAGTAAAGAAGAAAAAAATAGCCTTAGAAAAATATTCTTGAACACAGGGCAACTCACTAACATAGATAACAATAAGCATTCATATTATATAATATTGTTCATCAAACCACAGATGCCTTCATTGCATTTGCCCTGTCTGTGATACCATTATGACTCCTGGTGTGGCTCTGCAGGTTAATACGTGGTACTGCAGGATCAGTTTGAACTGCAAGGTTGGTGGTTCAAGCTCACCAACTGCTCCTCAGAAAACCCTATACAGGGTCAATATGAGTCGAAACTGACTCAAAGGCACTTCACAACAACAGTGAAGGTACAAGAGGTCCCTGGGTGTCTTAAGAAGTTTCTGTTCAGCTACTTACCTAAAGCTGATGGCTCAGATCCACCCCTTAGCGGTATGCAAAATGTTTAAAATTCTGCTTCCATAGAGATTACATCTAAGAACACTGTTTGGAACAATTTGTTCTGTAATGCATGCCATTGCCTTGAGTTGGAATTGCCTCAGTGGCAACTTATTTGCTTTGGTGTAGATATCTGTATGGTGGTGGTAACGGTTATATGCCGTGGAGTCAGTTCCAACTCATAGAGACCTTGGATGGGAGCAGACCACCTCATCTTTTTCTCAAGGAACTGCTGGTAGTTTTGAACTGCTGACTGTGAGATTAGTAGCCAACTGTTAACCACTATGCTACCAGAGCTCCTTCGGTATCTAGATAGATATAGATAGTATAGAAATGTATGTGTTTGTTTATATGCTATCCTCCTCTTTGACATCCACCATTAGAGAATATTAGCTCCATCAGGCTGGGTTTTACTTTGCCGGAGACTGTCATTCAGTGCCTAATGTAGTATCTCATACATACTAGATGTTCAGTCACTATTCATTGAATGTTGAATTAAAGAGATATAGTTTAGTTTTATTTTCAGTAAAATAAATTATATTTTTCTATTTACACTTGATTTTACTGAGGTTCAGAGGAGTAAAATAACTTAGTCAAGGCCTCCAAATCATGAAACTAATCTGTGAACACAAGTACAGTTAGTCTAAAGCCCCTATTGCGAGCTATGTATGATGATATATTTCACAACTATGTGCCATTGAACAATCCTTGATAATATTGGACTTAATTTGCATATATATAAAATAGTAAGGACTTGCCAACCGAAAAATCCGTACAATAAAGATTAGTTTTATGGTTTACAGCATCTTTGTACAATAAAAACAGATTCTTGAAAATTCATTGGCAATATGTATCTCTTTACTTTGTGACAAATGATGCAAATAATATTTTATGTCGAAGTTGAAATATACTATGTATAGCCACATAAAGATTTTTAATTGTATTTATATGAGTTGCAAGACACAATTAGTGATTTCTGTATTTGCATAAAATCACTATTATTTATTACTATTTTCATGATTAAGCATGGTCAAATGGTAAGAAATAGAGATCTGGGCATTTTTGTGGGCATTGTTTTTAACATACTCCTCAAGCTACTCTATTAATGATTTCTTTTCATGATTAGCACCAAATAAAAATTATTGACTGGCTTCTCTTGAATGTTAGAGAACCAACATACTTCCAGTGAACAAAACACAAATTGGTGAATTCCATTCATTTATGAGCTCTTCTGATTATAACAAAAGTTGATGTGCAGATATATCTATAGCTATACCTTATATTGAATCAGGCTGTGAACCTCAGGGTCAGCAGTTCGAAATTACCAGCTATTCCACAGGAGAAAGATGAGGCTTTCTGCTCCCGTAAAGATTCACTGCCTCAGAAACCCTGTACAGGGTCGCTATGAGTCGGAACCAACTCCACGACACATAACAACAACAACAGCATACCTTATATTGACAAACTCCTGTGTGGTAATAATAATTTTAACTGAATGGATCTCAAAACCACTGGTCTATATATTAAGACAGCTTTAGGGAATCAATATGATGAATCATGGTCAGTTTATTTTGCACACTTAGACATGAATTGAATTTTTAAAAGAATACCTTTTTATATTTACTTATATTTGCACCTTAATTAAAAAAAATAGTTTTAGTTTAGTTATTACTGAAAGCATACCTAGGATGTATTTTTAGATCAGTTATATTGTTTGTTAGTGTTGCTGCTAGTTTATTAAAATTAAGCAAAAGAGGTAAAATTTCATATTAAATTTAGGTATAATTAAAAGGCTTCATGTATGCTTCCACATTGTTCTTATAAAAAAAAAAAAAAAAAACTGTTATTTCTCAGTTATGCTATCTATGTCTGATGTCTCCCAGATACTTCCATACAGCCACTAAAGAATACTTTATCCCATTAGTTTACGTTATGCAGCTGCCTTTCTGCAGATTATGTCTTATTATTATCCATCAATTCTGGTTGATTTTTTCTGCCTTTATTGAGGGTTTAGCTTTTATTTTCACCAAAAGCACCCCAGTCCCATGGCACGTGTGTGTGTGCACACACCACTTCCATATTTTCTGTCTCTCTCTTTCTTGCTCATTATTGCATCTTGCATTTCTCCCTGGGATATTGTGCTAATTATTGAAGTATTGTTGATATTTGCAGTTTTCTGCACTGTAATTGGCTAACATTCGATACTGAGCTTTGTCATATCTGTAAACATGTTTTATACCTGTCTACATTTATAAATCTATCGCAGCATACGTCTTAGCTTTTATTTGGTGCCATTCTATTTAGCATTCCTGTAAATATGGTTTTTATTTGAACTAAGACATTTTGGATGCCTTTTACAAATTTAACCTAAGGTTGCTGAAAAACACTGGAGAAACTGCATTTCCTTCCTACTGCATTTCTTTCTAGTCTCTGCTCACAATTCAGAAAGGAGATACCTACCTCCTTCTTCCCATTAGAGTCTAAGAATATTACAATGTGGAACTCTCTTTACTGGTTTATTTTAACCTGATATATAATCTAGCAATTGCCCTCTCTCATTTGAAACATCACAAAAGTTGTTATCCTATAGTTGCTGAAAGACCACTTGTAAGTAACTATACTTTTATCTGTAAAATACAATTTCTTTATCTGTAAAATGCAGTTAATATATATTAGCTACCTCAAAGACTTTTTATGAATATTTAATAAAGTAATGTTGTAAAGAAACTAGTGTGGTGCCTGGCCTGTGGCTAATATGTATTAGTTCTTACAAGCTTTCTGCATGACTGATATGGTCTGTAATTTTTCAAAAACAAAAGTAATTTTCACTAAAAACTATTCACCAAATAGTTTAGTACTCAAGGCCCTTGGTATTTGTCAAAATCCAGATTATTCTGCTTGATGGATAAAATGAATTATATTTTTTTCCTCTGGAATTTTCTTGAACGATGTCAGATGTGTGAGTTTCTATTTCAGTAAATTCAGATGCTAATTATTCACACTTTCAACAAAGTACCAACCTCCTTTTCCAGGTCAAAAAAAATGATTCTTTCCAAGACCAGTGTTTTTACCTGAGCTATTTTATAGCTACAATACGTTTTCCTTTCATTTAATCACAGTAATTACTAGAAGGAGAAGTGTGTGATACAGGGGTAGAGAGTATAGAAATAAAATTAACTGACTGCATTCTCCTAATTTACCAAATATACAGGGTTAAAGACCAGACAAACAAAAAACAGTATAGTAAGTGTATTTCTCTCTTGAGACCTAAAAAGATCTCACTCCTTACAGATCAGGAACAGAAGTACATGTTTTATCCCTTGCTCTCATTTACTTCCGGAAGCAGCAAAAATGTATGCTTAGCTCCAGGGAAGAATTGCTTTCCTCAAACTTGCAGCCTGCACAGCCATCGACTCCAATACATTTCAGCACCTATTTTAGAGGGGAAAGAAAAGTGTGCATTTCTTGGAAATGCGAATGAGTAGTTTCTTTCTTTTCTTCTTCTTCTTTTTTTAAGATGACTTTATAAACTCCATAACTCTGCATAAATCTATGGAGGGTTTCCTTCTCAAGGTTTACAAAAGCCAGGTCTCTGAGCTATGGGATTCAGATACTACATCCTAGTTGTTTTGTTTATTTTTTTCCTCGAACCTATTAAATTGATACTATACAACCAAACTCCATATATATGCTATTGAATGCATTAATTACTAGAAAGTTTCTTTGAACCTTTTAAATTTGATTATAAGCTAGGGTGATATAGTTCACAATGGATTTTATTACAATATGTTTATTTTTCTATACTTTGTTTCCTGTACTTTTATTACTTTTAATACTATAGGATGATGTCAGAGTACACAATGATACTTATTTCAATGTATGTGTTCATTTAAATGATTGCTTAAAAATTACACCTGTTTCTTGATTGATTTTCTCCTTTAAGACTCACATTAGATTTGTTGTTGTTATTAAGTGCCATCCAGTCAATTCTAACTTATAGCAACAGTAACAACTGGTGGGTTTCAATCACTGACCTTGCAGTTAGCAGTCCAATGCTTATCCTATAGTGCACACTAGGGTTATAATCAGAGAATGTTCTAGACTGGATTGTTTCTGGTTTGGAATGCATGTAAATACTATACAGAATACATAAACAGTTTGAAATAAACAAGTTTATACATTAATATGGCCACACTGTTACATGCAAAAACAAATATAGCAACTGTGGGAGACAAAGTCCGCTTAAATTCCATAGAAATCTAAACACAAACCAATGTGGCCACTTTCTCTTAAAAAATTATGCCTGAAACCACCAAGAATTACCTTGAGCTTTCTACACCACCGACAGTTTTTCTGTCTAGTTTCATTCATTTAGTCACAATAACCTTCACTCTGCTTCAAGGCTGCCCTGAGGCATCCTACATCAAACTTATGTCAGGATGGCTTGATGCAGCTTCTAAGCAAGAAGTCTTGCAGCCTCCTGGAAGCTCAGCAAAGACAGCCGCAGGTGATTACATGAAACGGACAGTAATACCTATAGTAAGTGCTCAAATTCCATCCCTTCTCCAAAATGTGTGCGCCCTAGGCAAGAACCCAATTTGCTCCCCCTTGGGTAACCGTTAAACAAGTTGTTCCTCTCTGTTTTGGGGTAGCAATGCTGTTGGCACCACAGAATCTATAGTAACATCACAACTGTCAGAAGATAATTAGTATTTTTAAAAAACTATTACAATTTATAACTGTTTTAAGTCAAATTTGTCTCTTAAATAAAACCATCATATTGTATTGAGGCAGAATTCAAAGTTTCAATTTGCCTACCTTTTAATGAGTTATGTGAAAGAGAGCAGAGATGCTGTACATATAGATTTAATTATTTTTAACTAGCATTGTTATGTTGGAAATATGTAAGCACCAAGGCTTCAGAACTCTCTGTAGTTCAAGATGCTATATAAAATGTATTCTATTTAATGAGCTCCACATTCCATTGACTGTTGTACTATACATCAATTGCTTGCCCCTTCCTTTCAGCTTGCAAACTGTTTAGCTCCCACTAATAGGTACATTAAAAAGAATCTTGCTACAAATATGAAAGTAGACATCACAGCTATATGCATTTCTGCCTATGCTCACACTTTTTTAAAAGCTCCTAAGAGAAATCTTCACAAAGATAAACTGTAACCCTTTTTTGTGCAGTGTTTGCTAATGGAGAAAGACATGACATGCATATTTTTTTCTGTACACAGCTGAACTAGAGCTTCAGGAAGGTATTTACTATGGAAAAAACAAACAAACAGGGAATTGGGATAATCACTATATCATTATAGGTATAGGTTGTTGATCAATTACTAAGCTTCCTATGTGCCTTTTGAGTGTTTCTGTTGAAAAAGGGTGAAAATAACAGTTAAAATTGTATATTTAATCACAATGCTATAAAAGTGCTTTGAAAATAATGATGGATGTTGTTAAATAAGAAGTGGTTTGAATAAATTAAATAAATAAATAAGATGAGGCTTGAAGTGTTACAAATGTAATTTAAATTCGTAAAGAAACTATCTTAAGAATTTCAAATATACATTTTTTTTGTTTACTCATCTTTCATATGTTTGTTTACTTTTTAATTTAGGTAATTATAGGGAGAAAAGTATCAGGATTCAAAAGTAAAATCCACCTTAATGCTATATTTTTTTTAAAGGAGTGGGAAGATGAAGGAATTCTAAAGACACAGTATAAAAAGCATTTTTTACTTATTATCTAACAGATTATTTAAAAATTGTCTTGCTTTTATATAGTTATTCATAAAAGCACACTCATTAAAATATGTGTTTGTAAATACATTTAAATAGTGGAATTAACAATAATCAATCTTTAAAAAGTCAATATGAATTCTGTATGATTACCTTCTTGGTTGTGCATTTTTTGTTTGTTTGTTTTTAAAATTTTTATTGCAAATTGAATGATAGTTTACATGGCAGAACATTGGTTTTACACTCTGCTATCATAATTTGTTTCATTATAATGATTACAATCTCCTCCATGCACCATCGGTTAATAGTATTTGCCTCTACTGTCTTTGTTACTTATTTATTTATTTACTTTTTGATGTACACAAAAACATGCAGGAATATATAATCGTTTAAACAACCAAACGCACATTTTTCAAGCCAGCCTCCTGCCTACCAGCACACAGCCTTTCTCTTTCCATGCGTCTAGAGTCCTCAGCTGTTCTCCATGCCATCACCTCTGACTCCATTTCTGGTGTTGCTTCTCCTCTAGTTAGGATCCCATGTTCAGATCATGCTTGAACCTCTTGATGGTCCTAGGGTCCACTGTTCCTGGAATATAAGATTAACTACTCCCCCCTTTTTGTTACACATCTTTTACCATTACAATTGTGACAATTGCAATTAGTCAGGATAAAATTACTCTTTATTGAAAAAATCCTATCCCTATCTCCTTTTACCAGGCCCATCTAGATAAAATGAGAACTATTCAGTGAGGATTCTGTGTTCCCCTCCTTGCTCTGAAACTAAACTCCCTCTTGAGAATTTATAAGCCAGCCACCTCATGCCTTTATAACCATCCCCCACCCAATTTTACGTAGCCAATGTCTCAGTTGTCCTTACCTATCAACCCTGTGTACTGAGGGGATAGGCTTGATCCTTGATGTGAAGACTCCTTCCTTCTCAATTGTTATTTTGATCTACTACCTCCATAAGCAAAAGGAGCTCTGGTAGCGTAGTGGTTACGAATCCGGCTGCGAGCCGCAAGGTCAGCAGTTCGAAACTACCAGCTGTTCCACAGGAGAAAGATGAGGCTTTCTGCTCCCGTAAAGATTTACAGCCTCGAAACCCTGTATACGGTCGCTATGAGTCGGAACCAACTCCACCGCACATAACAGCAACGGCACCTCCATAAGCAAAGGTCAAGTTCATCAAATTGTAGCAATTTACACTTGCTTCCTGTTTGTGCATCTTGACAAAATAAATATTAAAGTGATTGCTGATACTGAGAAATTCACTCAAAAATGAATTTTATTCTTAGTTTTCTTCAAATTTTAATAGGTTTGAAACTAGTGTCCAAGCATTCTCATCTTTTCAAATAGATTACAAGAGAATTTTACTTATAGTTGTTTTAACTCCATATTGATTCTCCTTTGTGGAAAATAGATAGACAAGAAATATTTGTCATCTGAATTTTCTAAGCAAAAGATTATCAATCTTATCACAAAATTGTATTATCTGTACACCTACATGAAAATACAATCCAGAATAACATATTTCATATTATTTGCTTGTTTGGTATTACTTGTAAATACTGATACTTAGGAGGAATATGCTTCAAGTGTCACTTTTAAATCAAATATTGATTTCTTGTGATTTTAGATAGTAAAGTTATATATTCTCTCTCTCTTTCTTCCTCCCTCCCTTCCCCCCCCACACACGTTGTAGTTATTGTAGTTTATTGTAGTTTATGGGCTTAGGTAGGTATTTCATGTAAATGACAAATGAAAAGACATATTTTACAGAATCTCAGGGCATGGGACTATTTAGATTTCATTTCCATAAAATCATACAAGTATCTCCATAATATAATTTTATTCATATCAGATATATAAATTAAATCAAACTCTCTTTACTTACAAAGCCATTGATTTTTTACTTTTTCTCTATTTTACCTCACTGTGCAGTATACTGCATATTACTGTATTTCCTACTTGTATTTTTTGGGGGGAGCAATAAACACTCTATTTTCCAGAAGTTATAATTTTGAAATTTGAGGAAATATTGCATTATGAATAAATGTCATACATGACAGCTGTAAACATTAATAAATCTGCTAACAACAGGTATAATTTAAGATGAGATTATTCTGTAAATGGTGGAATTTTGATTCTCTCCAAATTTAACTTAAGAACAGATTTTGTTCTTTACTTTAACTTCCCTGGCAATTGTATACATAAATATAGTCATATAGTTATTTTCACCAAAAATAAAATTGACAGTTATACAAGTAACTCATGAAGCATATAAGCTAATGATCTCCCTTCATTCTGTGCAAATTGGCTGTGCAACTTTGCTATATAAACACAATCTTTAGTGTAATTTGATACCTTTTCAAATGAAGTCTATACCCCCCACAAAATCTTGAATTATATCATGTGTGTTACTAATATTGGCTTCCCTGCAAGGTCGAGTAAACAGAAAGTAAAATGAAAACATCTGCAGAACGCGATCCCAGTATGAAATATTTCCATAACATTTCATTCCAATCAGAATCACTGTTTATTTTCTGTATTAAGACCAGCAGTAGGTAAAACCACTGACTGAAAATTAAAAGCTAATCTATAGAAAATTGTGGCCAAGGGATGTGTCATCTACATTTGAAGATTTGTTAAATAAATAATGGAACATAAGTAAGAAACCAAATAATTTTCAGTTTTACTTACACCTTAGTGCCCAAACCAGACGTCTGCTGCTCTGACTTTTACTATTGGACCCTGAGGTTATCCACAGCTTATCAGACAATGTCCTTGTCATTTGCTTAGCCAATGCCTACTTGCACTTCAGTCCTTGTTTTTAAACAGCTTTGAGATTCCTTTAGCAAGAAAGGTGATTTTATATTACACAAATCCGTGTTTTTTGTAACATACTACTCATTTTGCCTTTTTGGACTTCTTTCACAATAAAACTATAAGACCTGTTTAAATTCACACTGCAATTTGATGAATTACCTACTCAGGATTTCATTATAAATGTGTTTTAAAGTGCTACTGCAGAGACTGAGGTGTTTTGAAATAACCAATAAGAACACCGCAAGTGAAATGCTGTATATCCAAATGACTTGGGTCTGAGTGTACCAAGAAGTGGTTCATACAATTCCTCAGAGCATCTCTTTATTGCTTTATTAATATCATGCATAACTATCTACTATTGAATGTAAAATACAATGTTTATGCATTAGAAATGAAATTTCTCTTCAGGTGTATGGCAGGAATGACCTGTGAGCAAACACAGAATTCAGTAATGTCGACATTATTGTGATTAACAACAATAATGCATGATGCTTTCTGGCTGTATATTAAAATAGAGGTGAACTTACTAAGCTTTGCAACTTTACAATTTCATAATCATTTATTTTAAAGACTAAAAGTTCATCATCTATGTCAAATGAGTAGGAGAACAAACGTAGACAAAATCTGCAAAATAATTTTATTTTCTATCATAAAGCCACACTTTTGAAGGTTCACTTTAAATATCTGGTTTCTTTCAGTTTATAGTGGTGGTGGTTAACTTGCTGTGGAGTCAGTTTCAACTCACAGTGACCTTGTATAGGATTTCCAAGGCTTTAAATCTTCACAGGAGCAGAAAGCATTATCTGTCTCCTGTTGAACTGCTGGTGGATGCAAACCATGGGCATTGTGGTTCACAGTCCAGCGCTTATTGTATGGAGCCACCATACCCCCCAATTTATATTATATACATTCAAGTGGAATATCAAACACTAGAATTATAGATTTCTCCACTGGCATGATACCATATGGTTAAATCTACTAAAGAGATCAAGCTCCTCATCTGATACCACAGGTTGAGGTTCTAGAACTCATAACCATCAGATAGTTATCTACTTCAGTATTAATACAAAAGAAAATTCCATTCTAATAAAATAAAACCTCATTTCAACTTCAGACATTGAAAAGAATACTTTTTATAATGTTATTTTAATGCTTTGCAACCCAGACAATTATTTAAATTAGATTGATTATATAAAGCTGAACATATCATGGATTTCAACTTTGACTTACTATTTGGTAGTCTCGGCTGTAGCAAACAATGATACAATAGTAAGACAAAAAGTATTGCTACAAAATCATAAACTTTTATTTAACAAAAGTATCAAAATGTAAAGCTATTGTTTCTCCACTAGTTCTTTGCATTTCTGAAAGCTATGTTCTAATCTCTCTAATGTTTTTCCAAAGAATTCTCTGCTTTTCAATTTGCATCACATTAGTAGGGCAGTTTTGGCATCTTCAAGGGATTCAATTCATGTTCCTTTCGAATGTTCTTTGAATTTGAGAACCAAAAAGAAATCTGAAGGGGCAAGATTTGGGCTCTAAGGTAGATGGGGTAAAGTTTCTCATTCTCATAGGTCATTCTTTGTTACCCTCCAAAAATGAGCAGGTAGGTGCATATGGTCACTATGAATGGGAACTGACAGGACGGGACCTAACAAACAAAATTGGCTTCCACAATGTCTTTTTTTTTTTTCCATGTCAATAACACATCTAAAATGATGTAGTTTCTGTTGGAAAATAAATGACAAAAAGTACTGATAAGATAAAATCTTACTTAGATAAAGGTAATTAATGGAACTTTGACTACTTTAGGTATTATATACAACATTTTTATTTGTCATATTATTGACCCCTGATTCTATACATTTTCCAAATGACCACAGAAACTATCTCATCATTTGAGGCAGCAAAATTTTGCTTGACTCAAAAATTTCTCAGTTTCTATTTTGGCTTCTCTTACACTAGCAAACGTATACTTTGTATTATTCTCTAGCTGTTTAGCACAGTCTGTAAAGAAGAACAGTTCTTTTAGGAAATTCTATTGCACCTCACTTATTGTAACATTATTCAAATAATATAATGCTGATTGATGAATGTCTTTAAACTATGTCATTCTGAATTATTTGTATAACCACATAATAGGATTTTTAAAACAATTCCATCCTATTACTGTATTTTGCTCTTTGCAGACAGTTGAGTGGTATGAAAATGAGGAAACACTTATTGTAGTACATTCCTCTTTTTGTATCTGTGCACTATTTTTGATGATTCAAAAGAGACAGAATAAGTAGAACACCTAAAAGAAAACACTGATACTTACTTGGCTTAAAGGTGATTGGTCTCAGGGTAATTTCATGTGTGCAGAGCATCTCTATCTATGTGCTCCATGAGGTTTTCAAGGCTGCGACCTTTTAGAAGCAGATCATCAGACCTGTCTTCTAAGGCCCCCCTGAGTGCATTTGAACTGACAACTTTTCCCTAGTAGTCTAGTACTTATCCATTTACACTATGTAGGGGCTCGTAAAGGAAGAATGTTGTTTCTAAGTGCTGTTAAGTTGGTTCCAACCCTTACCAACCCTGCATAGATTTTCCAAGACCAAATTTCTGTGGAAGCAGAAAGCTTCATCCTTCTTCAGAGCTTCTGGTGGTCTTAAGCTGCCAACCTTTTGATTCATAGTATAATGCTTACCCTACAGGTCCACTGCGCTCCCCATAGGGAAAATGCTGTGGTGGTGGTGTGCCGTGGAGTCTGATCCAACATAGCAACCCTGTATAGAGTTTCCATCCTGTAGAGAGTTTCCAAGACTGTAAATCTTTGAGGGAGCAGGAAGCCTCATCTTAAAAAAAAAAAAAAAAAAGGATGTATATATTGTCATTGTTAAGTGTTGTCAAGTTGATTCCAACTCATAGAGACTCTGTATAGGGTTTCTGAGGAGCCACTGGTGGGTTTAAACCACTAACCTTGCAGCTCAAACTGACCTGCAGTCCAGCACATTATCATGCAGCATCATACTAGGACTTCTATTCTTGTTAAGTGTCATTAAGTTGGTTCTAGCCCATAGAAACCCTGTATAGGATTTCCAAGGAGCAGCTGGTGAGTTTGAACCACTGACCTTGTGGTTCAAACTGACCTTGGGTTGAGTGCTTATCCTACAGTGCCACACCAGAACTCCAAAGAATGCATATTGTTATTTCAAATTGAATCAAATATTACTTGAAGTTTATTTTATGGTATGTTGTTGTTGTTAAGTGCTGTTGAGTCGGTTCTGACCCATAGTGACCCTGTACAGTGTTGCCAAGGAGTAGCTGGTGAGCTCAAAATGCCGACCTTGCTGTTCAAACTAACATTGCAGTCCCACTTAACATTAAACTATGGTCAAAGCAACCAGGAATTGTTTTTTGTTGAGCCTCTTGACTTATCTATTTCATTATAATGTGCTCATGCATAGTAAAGTAATCAGGACAATTACTATTTTACTCTTTATCTAATTCAATGAAATAAATGACATTACATATGACACCATAACTTACCTGTTAAAACTTCTCAAACTTCAATTGAATTTCAAAGCACTCAATACTGGAGGCCAGAGAGCTTAACTTAGATATTAAACACCCATGTGTTTTATGTCTCAGAACCTGAAGATAACTTGCAATCAATTTAGTCTAAAACAAGAAGATTTGACTGTAAATGAATAACAGTCTTTACTATTAAGTTTGCATAATGTCCATATAACCTTTGGCTCATGCACATTCTACCTATTTAAACAAAAATTAACAAAAACAACAACAAAACAATGAAAATCTGGTCAAACATCAATGCTTAATTTTCTCCATGCTAAGTTTTTTACTCGTTCTGGTTGAGATTCAGCTTCTGAGAGTTCAGAAGGACTATGAGATTGGTGTGTTTTTTTTTTTAATTGTCTTGTATCGGAGAACAACCTTGCTTCCTTAAAGTGAAGAGGACTTAAAATACTTACTGATGAAGATCAAAGACCACAGCCTTCGGTATGGATTATATCTCAATGTAAAGAAAACAAAAATCATTACCACTGGACCAATGAACAACATTCTTACCAATGGAAAAAAGATTGAAGTTGTCAAGGACTTCATTCTTCTTGGATCAACTATCAACACCCATGGAAGCAGCAGCCAAGAAATCAAACTACGTATTGCATTAGGCAAATCTGCTGCACAAGACCTTTTTAAAGTGTTGAAGAGCAAAGATGTCAACTTGAAGACTAAGGTGCGCCTGACCCAAGCCATGGCATTTTCAATAACCTCATATGGATGTGAAAGCTGGACAGTGAATAAGGAAGACCATACAAGAACTGATGCATTTAAGTAATGGTGTTAGAGGAGAATATTTAAAGTTCCATGGGCTGCCAAAAGAACCAACAGATATGTGTTGAAAGAAGTGCAGCCAGAGTGCTCCTTGGAGGCCAGGATGGCCAAACTTCATCTCTTATACTTTAGACATATTGTCAGGAGGGACCAGTCTCTAGAGAAGAATATCATATTTGGTAAGGTGGAGGGTCAGAGAAAAAGAGGAAGACCTCCAGCAAGATGGATTGGAAAAGTGGCAGCAACAATGGGCTCAAGCAAGGCTGGCTCTGGATGGGCAGTGTTTCGTTCTATTATGCTTAGGGTTGCTATGAGTCAGTACCAACTCAATGGCACCTAACAACAACAATTGGAGATCAAAGGCCAAAGGGTCCCATGTAGTGATATTCTTGAACTCTCATCTCACTGAAGGTGCACAGGCTCATACTTTTGGCCAAAACACATTTCTTGATGTGCATAGTTTCCCCCTCTTTGTTTTAATAAAGCTAGAACTAAAGCTGAGAATATTTTAAGGTATATTGTTGTTGTTAAGTGTTGTGGAGTCAGTTCCAAATCATAACAACCCTGTGTAGCATTTCCAAGGAGTGACTAGTGAGTTTGAACTACTGACCTTGCAGTTCAAACTGACCTTCTGGTCCACAGCTTATTCTACAGCGCCACACCAGCATGTTGTTTTTGTTAAGTGCTGTTGAGTCGGTTCCAACCCATACGACCCTGTATAGGGTTTCCGAGGAGCAGCTGGTAAGCTTGAATCACCAACCTTGTGGTTCAAACTGACTTTGCAGTCCAGCACATTAAACCACAGCACCACACCAGGACTCCACACCAGGTATAGCTGTCATCAGGGTCTTAAGGGTATTTTTTTTTAATGCAAAAGTCTCTTGTGTGTTGTTGTTGTTAAGTTTCATTGAGATGATTCCGACTCATAGCAATCCTGTATAGGATTTCCAAGGAGTAGCTGGTGGGTTTGAGCTGCCGACCTTGTGTTTCACAGCCCAGTGCTGATCCTACAGCACCACACCTGAAGTCCTCTCTTATATGTAAAGTATACAAAACATTTTTGGTAAGTTAATACTTTTCCACACTGTCTATGATAACAGACTAAAGTTCTATAGGAGTGAAAATGTCATACTTAGCCACTGTATGAGTAAATGTTTTAAATTGATCTACTTTGCTAAGTATTTGCTTTCTAAGGTGTAGCTATTATTCCCTTAACTTTTATTCAGTTGTATTGCTTTTATTCTCCTCAAAAGAGTTTTAGTATTTTATGAACCTTCACATTTTGACCTGTAAATCATCAATCTTACAAAATTTAATTTGGAAAAATAAAATAACAAAAGGCTGAAAACTGACTTTTGGACCAAAATTACTTTCTTAACATATTCTTAAAAGAAGAAAATTACTATGACAGGTTGACTGCAGTTTAAGACATCATCTTTGGGGTATTACAAGTATTTTAAGCGTCATACTTTTCATAATCATTTTTCTGCTCATAAAATGTTTTGAAGTTAATTTAAAATAACATCTGTATTAATTTTTATCATTTAGAATGAAAGTTGATTGTTTCTAGAGCTTGTAATTCTCTGAAGTGTTGCATATCAAACTGTGCCCTCTACAGAATTTAAATCATAAAATAAATGTGCATGTTTTCCCCTGCAGGGATTCTATTTGAATCAAGCCATCTTTAATTTTTGTCAGAATGCACCATTAATATTTATTAACTTTTGTTGTAGTTTATACCTTACACCTTAATACACCTTAAACTGTTTTAAATATGTATAAATTACAATCTTAATATTATTTTATACATCTTCTCCAGATTCTCAAGATCCATCTGCTATAAATTTGAATAATCTTTTCATTGTACTGGGCATTGTGGGATACTGATGGCAGAAATAGGGTTTAGGAGGCAGAATTTGTAGTCAAATTGTTACGTTCATAATACAACTGGGCCGTACCATTCTACAATTTTAAGACTGGTAATTTACTTTAATTACAAATGTCAGTGTTTGACTTTTTAATTTTTATTTTTGGACTCCCAGAAATAAGCATGTACGGGTAATTTCTGAGTGATTTTAGTTTCAAATTCAGAGATATTGTGAAACGCAATACATTCATTGCAATCAGTATTCACAGTAGCTTTCTCAAGAAAAGGATCATTAGGTCAAAGTTTATTTCCAAAGGTTACAGTGTTGTCATTCTATAAAATTGGGAAATGGAAATTTATATTAAATGCATGACATTTTGTCAACTCCTAAAATGGTAAATAGTTAGCTATAGAATGAATGCAAATAACAGCTATGTGTCTTTTTATGTGGCACTCCAAGACATCAGAACACCATTCAAACAGGGGCACTCTAAGGTTAAGAAATTATTTTTGCAGTCTAGCACTACATTGGAGTCCTGGCATGGCACTGTAGGATAAGCACTGGACTGCATACTGCAAGGACCATGGTTCAAACCCACCAGTCACTCCTGAGAAATCCTATACAGGATTCCTATGTGTCAAAACAAACTCAGTGGCACTTTACAATAGTAGCCCTACAATTCAAAGCAGATTCTTCTATTGAAGATATTTCCAGCCTGAAGAATGTTTCATACAGAAAATATTTGTTGTTGTTAGGTGCTGTTAAGTTGGTTCCAACCCAGAGTGACCCTATATACAACAGAATGAAACAGTACCCAGTCCTGTGCCATCCTAACAATTGTTGTTACACATGAGTTTATTACTGCTGCCACTGTGCCAGTCCATCTTTTTGAGCATCTTCCTCTTTTTTCGCTGATGCTCCACTTTACCAAGCTTCTCCAGGGACTGGTCGCTCCTCATAATATGTCTAAAGTATGAGAGACAAAGTCTGACCATCTTGGCTTCTAAGAAACATTCTGGATGTTCTTCTTCCTGTAGAGATCTGTTTGTTTGTTTTATTTGGCAGTCTATGGTACAGTTGACATTTTTCCCCAACACTATAACTTAAATGCATCATTTAATCTATGGTCTTCTTTATTCATTGACCAATTTTCACATGAATATGAGCCTATTGAAAATACCATGGCTAGGGTCAGGAGCACCTTAGCACTCTGATAACTTTGCTCTTGAACACTCAAAAGAAGTCTTGTATAGCAGACATGCCCAATACAATGCATCATTTGATTTCTTGCTTGCTGCTTCCTTGAGTATTGATGGTGGGTCCAAATAAAATTAAGTCTTTGACAACTTCAATCTCTTCTCCCTTTATCATGATGTTATTTATTGATCCAGTGGTGGTGGTGAGTACTTTTATTTTCTTTGCAGTGAGGTCCAATCCATACTGAAGGCTATGGTCTTTGATTTTTATCAGTAAATATCTTAAGTCTTCATTTTAAGCAAGCAAGGTTGTATGATCTGCATATTTCAGGTTGTTAATGAGTCTTCCTTCAACCCTGATGCCATATTCTTCATATAATCCAGTTTCTTAGACTATTTGCTCAGCATACAGAGTGAATAAATACAGGGAAAAAAATAGAGAGCAAGTATATGTGTATGTGAGTGAGCATGTGTATTTATTTCATCTACCTATATACATGTGGAGTCTTGGTGTGGCAGTGTAGGATAGGCACTGGATTGCTAACTGCAAGGCTAGTGATTCAAATGTACCAGCCACTCCTGAAAACCATATATAGTGTCAGTGTGAGTTGGAACCAACTCAACAGCACTTAACAACAACAACATATATACACACAAACACACACACATATATACATGAATATATATATTAAATATATAGAAGGGGGATTCTCAAAGTTTGTGGAAATATTAAATTATTTTTTTTCCATTTTCCATGAACTTTTTGAAGACCCATCTTATATGCCCCATGTATACTCTCTATATATGTATACATGCATACACATCCATAAAATCATGTATCTCTTATTCTATAATTCTTTTGAATGCTTACAGAATATTACTTACATAATTAGAGCCATCTGTTCTGTTATTACCAATTTATGAGCATTGTAGCATTCTGTCTATAGTACAATTGCAAATAATTAAACAGCTGTTGGAAGAATAAGCATATATTGTCTAGATATTTTATATATATTATCAATAGACTCCTGCTGTGATGTTGTAGTGTCAGTATTGGACTTCTAACCTCAAGGTTGGTGATGCAAACCTACTAGGCACCCCTCAGAAATCCTATACAGGATCACTATGAGTCGTAACTGACTCAATGGCACTTAACAGCAGCAGTATATAGGGTCACTAAGGCGTCCTGATGGCCTGGAGGGTTACATGCTGGTCTGCTAAATAGAAGGTCAGCAATTTGAATCCATTGTTCACTCCTTGGGAGAAAGAAGAGGTATTGTACTTCCATATTTGCAGCCTCCAAAAACCTGTATAGGGTTGGCACACAACAACCACAACAATATAGGTTTGCTAACATAACGCTGCACAGTACAATAAGAAGTAGACTGCTAGCCACAAGGTTAGGAGCTTAAAACAGACAGCCACTCTTTGGGAACCCTACACAAGGTTGTTATGAGTCAGAACTGACTCATCAACATTGTCTTAGGCCGGGTTTTCTATAGAAACAAAATCAATGAAACATATGTGCTGGACTGCAAAGTTGGTTTGAATTGCAAGGTTGGCTGTTCAAGGTTACCAGATGCTCCTCGGAAACCCTAGACAGGGTTATTGGAACCCAAACCACAGCACTTAACAACAATAACAATAGAGATAACAGTTTATTATCAAGGAAATGGCTTACAATTGCAGTGTCCCAGGTCTCCAGTGGAAGAAAGAGAAAGAGAGAGAGAACCATTCTCGTGTGTCTATTATATTGGGAGCAGACCATACCCTCAAAGCGTAGTGGTTACGAATCGGGCTGCGAACCTTAAGGTCAGCGGTTCGAAACTACCAGCCGCTCCGCTGGAGAAAGATGAGGCTTTCTACTCCCGTAAAGATTTACACCCTCGGAAACCCTATACAGGGTCGCTATGGGTCGGAACCGACTCGATGGCACATAACAACAACAACAACAACAGCCACTCATAATAGAGTTAACTATACCTGTATTGGGTTTCATCACTGTAAAAATAGGCACATCCTAACTGCTTCTTGTTGTGGTTAAGTGTCGTCGAGTTGGTTCCGACCCATAGTAACCCTGTATAGAGTTTGCGAGGAGCAGCTGGTGAGCTTGAACCACTGACCTTGTAGTTCAAATGACTTTGCAATATGGCACATTAACCCACAGCGCCATACCAGGGCTCCCTAACCGCTAAATCTATGGAAATCCTGGACTGGTCAAGTTGATACAAAACCCTAACTATTACAACCCATTCATGTCAACTTGACACATATAAACTATATGCACAATGTCTAAATAAAGAAAATTGTAAAGTCATACTTATGCCTAACATGAAATAAGCATAACACATACAACCAAAAATGCACTGACTCCATTTGCATCTTAGATTTTACACCGAACAAAGCAAAATTATTGGATACACACATACAAAACAAAACTAAACTAAATAAAATAGTCATTTTAATGTACAAAAGGGCACATTCTGCAAGCCAGCCTTCTGCCCGAGGCACGCAGTCTTACTCAGTCCATGAGCCTAGAGTCTGTAGCTGCTCTCTCTCTCCATGTCACTGCCTCTGCCATAATCTCTGCTGTCACCACTTTTCCAGGCAGGGATTCCATGCTCCACTCATGCTCTTCCTTAATGATGGTCCAGGGATCATCTGTTCCTCAAATGAAAGAGAACTATCCTCCCCTTTTAGTTACACATCTTCTACAATTACACTTTTGGCAATCACAATTAATCCTGCTAACAGTTACTCACAAATGAATCATAAAATCTTATCAGCATCATCACATAATCCCTTTCACCAGACCCATCTGGAAATGAGGAAAACTAGTCAGTGAGAATTCTCCTTTGTCACCTTCATTCTGAAATTTAACACACCCAGGGAAGCTTGTTAAGCCAGACACTTACTGACTTCATAGCACCCCCACCCCCATTATTGATTACCAATGTCTAAATTGCCCATCCCTATCAACCCAGGGAATCCTGGTGTGGTGCTGTAAATTTATATACTGGTCTGTAAGGTTGGTTTGATCCACAGGTCAGAGGTTCAAACTCACTAGCTGCTCCTCAGAATCCCTATACAGGATCGCTATGAGTCAGAACCAACTCAATGACACTTAACAGCATCAATCCAGTACACTGAGGAGACAAGCATGTTCCTTGATCTAAATAATCTTCCATTCCAGTTGGAATTTGGAGCAACTGCATGCATAAGCAAAAGTCTAGTTCATCAAATTGTAGCAATTGATACTTGCTCACAGTATCAAATGTCCTTATCTTCATCTGATCAAGTCTGCTCACAACTCTTTCCTATCCATCCAAGCTAGGTCAAATGGGTACCAAGGGCAAGCTTGGGGTTTCACACAAAGCTCCCTGCATTTCACACCAGCTTACCCTTCACTCTCAGCTCTAGCCCCCAGGGACTAAGTCAGTTCCCAAGGGCTCAAGAGTCCACACAACTCCCTAAACTTCAGACCAGGAAGCCTTCCCTTTCCTCACTCATTTCAAGGTCAATGGGTACCAACAGAATACAACTTAGCCCACGTCTTCATTGCTGCATTTCCCCCAATTCCAATCGCATGTAGACCCATGTGGTTGCCCGTGGGCAATTGGCTTCAGTTCCCTTTAACTTTCATACCTAGAAGGGTGTTTTCTCTGATGGGCTGACTTCCTTTGCCTTGATGCCTGCAAAACTCAAATGCCAAACTGTCTGCTTTTTTCCTCTGTTTTCTTTCAATCATAAGTCTCCTGTTCTTCCAGTAGTTCTGGGTTGGTCTGCATGTCTTTTCAAATACAGATGTACCAACTCTTAAGGTCTGAGTGGGGCTTGGGATTCTACCTAAAGTCCCATACTCTACAAAGGCTTCAATAAAAAGTCCATTTTGGGAGTGCAACTTCTAACTCCCCTTTTAGCAAATCCAGTCAAGTATATGCTGAAGGCAGGCTTGCAAGCTCTCTGTAATCATAATTCCCAATATTTTATCATACATGCATGTCTATTTTACAGTAATAGGCTGGAGAAATCAATATCCCTAAGGCAACCAAACACATAAACCTTTTAAAACACTCAAGTTCAATCTTTTCCTCTCCACTGGACTAACCCCATTCATATTCTTATGGCCCTCAGCAGCTGCCAGGGTGGATCCCAGTAGGCCCTGGCCTCTCATCACCCATCTAGTTTAACCAGTTGCTCATATGCTTCAGGCAACTCCAGAAGCTTCAGCTCTCCCCTCAGCTGAAACATTTTATCCCAAGCCCATTCATTCTTTCTCAGACTTTCATGAGTCTGGAGCCATAACAATTAATCCCGTTGCTGCCACCTGCTGATTAAACCAAGTGGAGACTATGACTGACTTTCTGTAAATAGAACCCAACTCAAAATCAGTCCAAGACCAATTCCTATGAAGTCGAAGTCAGACATGCCTCCAACCTATATCAGTGCTTTTAAAATAAGTCAGACTAGAGTATCAAGTGCCTTTAAAATTAGTCAGACATGACTATCAATTTCAAAAACTCATCCCTGTGATTTTGTTTCTCTAGAATTCCACTCTCTTAGCACCACATTTCTTAGGGATTTCCAAAGAAGCAAATATATATATATGGAGTCCTGGTGTGGCTCTGTGGGTTCATGCATGAAACTGCAAAGTCATTTGAACTGTAAGGTTGGTGGTTCAAGCTCAACAGGTGCTCCTCGGAAACCCTATACAGGGTCACTATGGGTTGGAACCAACTCAATGGCACTTGACAACAACAACAATACACACACACACACACACACACACACACACACATATATATATATATATATATATATATATATATAGAGAGAGAGAGAGAGAGAGAGAGAGAGAGAGAGAGAGAGAGAGAGAGAGAGAGAGAGAAGTTTATTGTCAAGGAAATGGCTTATAATTGCACAGTTCCAGATTCCCAGTGGAAGAGAGAGAGGAAGAGCCTTTCCTACATGTCCATTATATTGGGAACAGGCCACACCCCCAAGGATGCATCCTTTTAATTGATTGGCTTCTCATACCCAGTCATCATAGAGTTAACTATGTCTGTATTAGGTTTCATCACCATGAGAATAAGCACATCTCAGCTGCTAAACCTCTGGAAATCCTGACCCAGTTAGGTTGACACAAAACCCTAACTATTACAGGCACTTAACAACAACAAGGATCCCTAGTGGCACTATAGGGTAAGCACTGGATTGCTAACCACAAGGTCAATGGTTTAAAATCAGCAGCTGTTCCATGGAAGAAAGACGAGGCTGTCTGCTCCCATAAAGCTTTACAGTCTCAGCATGCCTATATAGGGTCACTGTGAATCAGAATTGACTTGATGACTGTGAGTTTGGTTGTATGCCACTACTCATCTGTCCATCTATCATACTGAGGTGGCACATATGTTTCTGTGATGCTAAAAGCTATGCCATGGGTATTTTAAATACCAGAAGGGTTACCCATGGTACACAGGTTTCAAAAGAGCTTTCAGACTAAGACTAGGAAGAAAAAGAGGCAGACCACTTCTGAATGGTCAGCCACTGAAAACCTTATGAATAGCCATGGAACATTGTCAGATATAGTGTCAGAAGATGAGACCCTCAGGTTAGAAGGCACTCAAAATGTGAATGGGTAAGTGTTGCCTCCTTAAATTAGAATTGACCGTAACTATATTAATGGAGCTAAACTTTCAAGACCTTCATTTGCTGATGTGGTACAGCTCAAAATGGGAAGAAAAAGTTACAAACATTTATTACTAATCAGAATATGCAATGTATGAAGTATGAATCTAGGAAAGAAAGTTGCAAGTGTCCAAAGTGAAATGGAAATAATAAAACATCGATATCCTAGACATTAGTGAGCCAACACCAGTCATTTATGCACCAACCAATAAAGTCAGTGATGATGACACTGAAGAATTCTACCAACTTATTTTGAAATTTATCAAACATGCAATCAAGATGCATTGACAATTACTGGTGATTGGAATGTGAAAGGTCTGTCATAAAATAGGAAAAGTCTGTCATAAAATATAGCCTTGATGATAGAAACACTGCTGGAGATTGCATGATAGAATCTGCAAGAACAATGACTCCTTCATTGCAAATACCTGTTTTAAAACAACATGAAAGGTGGCTATGCACATAGATGTCATCAGGTGTAACAATGAAATCAAAGGACTACATCTGTGGGAAGAGACAACAAAGAAGTTCAACATCATCAAGGAATAGACTGGAGTCAAATGGTCATTGCTCATATGTAAATTCAGGCTGAAGCTTTAGAAAATTAAAGTAAGTCTGTGAGAGCACAAATATGACCTTGAATAATCCCACCTAGATTTAGAGACTTTCTCAAGAACAGATTTGATAAATAGGACACTGAAGATGGAAAACAAGAAGAGTTGTGGAATGACATCAAATACATCATATGTGACAGTAAAAGGTAATTTAAAAGACAGAAAAGAAAAATGGATATCAGAAGAGACTCTGAAACTTGCTCTTGAGCATAAAGAAGCTAAAGTGACTTCGGCTAAAGTGAGTGGGAGAAATAATCAAGTAAAAGAGCTTAACAAAAAAAAACTTAAAGGGTAGCTTGAGAAAACACAGTAAACTATTATAATTTATATGTAAAAATCTGGAGTTAGAAAATCAAGAGTGAAAACCACACTCAGCATTTCCCAAGCTGAAACAACCAAAGAACGATTCAGGACTCGACTTCAAATGTTGAAGGATTCTGTGGGTCAAATATTGAAGATACAGAAAGCATCTAAAGAAGATGGAAAGAATAATGCAGTCACTGTACCAAAAAGATATGGTTGATGTTAACCATTTCAAGAGGTAGCATATGATCAAGAATAGGTACTATTGAAAGACGTCAATGCTGCACTGCAGGGATTGGCCAAAAACAAGGCTCCAGGACTTAATGAAATACAAATTAAAATGTTTCAATAAACTGTTGTAGCGCTGGAGGTACTCACTAATCTATGCCAAAAAAATTGGAAGACAGCTACCTGGCCAACTTATTGGTAGAGATCCATACCTGCACCCATTCTGAACAAAGGTGACCCAACAGTATGCATGAATCATGTATGTGATATTCTTAATTTCACAGTAAAATTTCACTGAAATTAAAAATAATTTCAGCAGTATATCAATAGTGATTAAGAAGAGGATATGGAACGAGAGATATCATGGCTGATGTCAGATGAATCTTAACTGAAAGCAGAGAATACCAGAAAGATGTTTACTCATGCTTCATTGAATAGGCAAAGACTTTTAACTGTGTGGATCGTAATAGACTATGCATAATTTTTGTGAAGATGGGGTATGCCAGAACACTTAATTGTGCTCATGAGGAAACTGTACATCATGGACTAAGAGGTAGTGGTTTGAACGGAACAATGAGTTACTGAATGGTTTAAAATCAGAAAAGATGTGACTTATAGCCTTTCACCATACTTATTCAATCTGTATGCTGAGCAAATAACCTGATAATCTGTATTATATGATGAGCATGGCATCAGGATTGGAGGAAGACTCGCTCACAACCTGTAATATGCAGATGACATAATCTTGCTTTCTAAAAGCAAAGAGGATTTAAACCATTTGAAGATCAAAGAATATATATTGCACTATGAATACTGTTGCTGGTACCAGATGGTACTTACTGAAAGCAGAGAATAATAGAAACATATTTAACCATGCTCTATTGGCTATGAAAAGGCTTTCTACTGTACAAATTATATAACAAGATATGGATAAAATTTCAAGAATGGGTATCTCAGAAAACTTAATTGTGCTTATGAGGAACCTATATGTAGACCAAGAGGCAGTGGTTTGTTGTTCTTAAGTGCCATCGAGTCGATACC
>NW_006408529.1:10115961-10117451 GCF_000296735.1 Chrysochloris asiatica
GCTCTAAAATACTTTAAAGAAGTCTTGTGCAACAGATTTGCTTGATGCGATATGTCATTTGATTTCTTGACTGCTGCTTCCATGAGTGTTGTTCATTGATCTGAGCAAAATGAAGTCTTTGACAACATCAATCTTTTCCCCATTTATAGGAATGTTGTTTATTGGTACAGTGGTGAGGATTTTTGTTTTCTTTACATTGAGGTTCATACTGAAGGCTGTGGTTTTTGATTTTCATCAGTATTTTAAGTCTTCTTTGATTTTAGCAAGCAAGATGATATCATCTGCATATTGCAGATTGTTAGTCTTCCTGCAATCCTGATGCCACGTTTTTCCTTATAAAATCCAGCTTCTCAAGTTATTTACTCAGCATAAAGATTGAATAAATATGGTAAAAGAATACAACCATGGTACACACTTTTCCTAACTTTAAACCATTTGGTGCCTCATTGCTTATTTCAAACAAATTCCTGGGTGGTCTATTTATAGGTTCCTCAAGAGCACAATTAAGTGTGCTGTAATACTCATTCTCCGCAGTGCTGGCCATAGCTTGTCATGATCCACGCAATTGAAAGTCTTTGCATAGTCACTAAAGAAGAGGTAAACATCTTTCTGGTATGTTATACTTTTAGACAAGATCCATCTGACATCAGCAGTGATATCCCTCATTTCATATCCTCTTCTGAATCTAGCTTAAATCTCTGGAAGTTCTCTGTCAATGTATCGTTGCAGCTATTTTTGTATTATCTTTAGCAAAATTTTACTTGCATGTGATATTAATGAAATTGTCCAATGATTTCTGCATTCTATTGAGTCACCTGTCTTTGGAATGGGCGCAACTATGGATATCTTGCAGTCATTTGGCCAGGTAGCTGTCTTCAAAATTTCCTGGCATAGATGAGTGAGTGCCTACAGTGATCTCTCAGTTTGTTGAAAAATTCCAATTTGTACTGATGGAATTCCTGGAGCCTTGTTCTTTGCCAATGCCTTCAATGCACCTTGGACTTCACCCTTCAGTATCATTGGCTCTTGATCATATGCTACCTCTTGAAATAGTTGAGCATTGACCATTTCTTTTAGGCAAAGTGACTCTGTGTATTCCTTCCAGCTTCTTTTGAGGCTTTAGGCATCATTCAATATTTTGTCCTTAGAATCCTTCAGTATTTCAAGGCAAGGATTGCATTTTTTCTTCAGTTCACTCAGCTTGAGAAATACTGGGCATTTTCTTCCCTTTTGATTCTCTAAATCCTGGTCTTTGCACATTTCGTTATATTTCACCTTGTCTTCTTGAGCTGACCTTTGAAATTTTCTATTCAGCTCTCTTACCTCTTCATTTCCTCTACATGCTTTAGCATCTCTATGCAGGAAAGAAAGTTTCAGAGTCTCTTATGACATCCATTTTGGTCTTGTCCTTCTTTCTTTTCTTCTTAATGATCTTTTGATTTCTTCCTCTATGATGTTCTTGATGTCATCTTACAACTCTTCTTGTCTTT
>NW_006408529.1:10117890-10177408 GCF_000296735.1 Chrysochloris asiatica
ATGTTGATAGAATTCTTCTATTTCATCATCACTGGCTTTAGGGGTTGGTGCATAAATTTGAGTAATAGTGGTATTATTGTTTTTCCTTGTAGAAAGATGTATATTATCCTATGACAGACTAGGTTGTACCTCATGGCTGCTCTTGATATGTTCTTTTGGATGATGAATGCAATGCCATTCCTCTTCAATTTGTTGTTCCAAGCATAGTAAACTATGTGATTGTCAGATTCAAACTGGCCAATACTAGTCCATTTCAGCGCACCAATGCCTAGGATATCAATGTTTATACATTACATATCATTTTTCAAAATTTCCAATTTTCTTAGATTTGTACTTCATAATTCCATGTTCCTATTATTAATGGATTTTTACAGCAGTTTCTGTTCATTTTGAATTGTGACCCATCAGCAAATGAAAGTCCTGAGGAATTTACTCCATTCACATCATCATGGTCAACTCTACTTTGAGGAGGAAGCTCTGTCCCATTCGCATTTTGAGTGCCTTCCAATCTTAGGGGCTCATCTCTGGCACTATATCTGACAATATTATGGTGCTCTTCATCGTGTTTCAATATTCAATACTCTGATATTGACGTGTTCTACTGTTATTCATGAGGTTTTCAGTGACTAAATATTTGGAAGCAGTTAATCTTTCCTTCTTTCTAGTCTGTCTTCATCTGGAAGCTCATCGGCAACCTGTCCACCATGGTGGACCCTGCTGGTATTTCAAGTACCGGTGGCACAGCTTACAGAAGCACAGCAATACACAAGCCACCGCAGTATGACAAACTGATGGGCAAGTGGTGAAGAGGCAGAGGTTAGAACTGAACAAAGGGATACTGAATGGTTTAATGTCAGGAAAGGTGTGTGCCAAGGCTATATTTTTTCCCCATCATACTTATTCAGATATATGATGAGCAAATAAACTGAGAAGTTGGATTATATGAAGATGATCATGACATCAAGACTGGAGGAAGACTCATTAACAACCTTGCTTAATGAAAGTAAAGAGGACTTAAATACTAACTGATGAAGACCAAAGGCCACAGCTTTCAGTATGGATTGTACCTCAAAGTAAAGAAAACAATAATTTTCTTAACTTGACCAATAAATAACTTCATGATAGATGGAGAAGAGATTGAAGTTGTCAAAGACTTCATTTTGTTTGGATCTATAATCAACACTCATGGAAGCAGCAGTCAAGAAATCAAATGATGTATTGCATTAGGAAAATCTGCTGCACAAGTCCTATTCAAAGTGTTGAAGAGCAAAGATATCAGTTTGAAGACTAAGGTGCACTTGATCCAAGCCATGGTATTTTCAACAGCCTCAGATGCATGTGAAAGTTGGGCAATGTATAAGGATGCTGTAGAAGAATTGATGCATTTGAGTTATTGTGTTAGAAAAGAATATTGAAAGTACTATGGATTGCCAGAAAAACAAACAAATTTGTTTTGGAAGAAGTACAGTCAGAATGCTCCTTAGAAGCAAGATGGCAAGACTTTGCGTCTCATACATTAAACATAATACCAGGAGGAACTAGTCTCTAGAAATGTACTTTATGCTTGGTAAAGTGGAGGATCGGTGAAAAAGAGGAAGCTACCAGTGAGATGGATCAGCGCAGTGGCAGCAGCAATGGTCTCTAACATAACAATTGTGAGAATGACACAGGACTGGGCAGTGTTTCGTTCTATTGTACATGGGGTTGCAATGAGTTGGAGCTGACTTGAAGGCGCCTAACAACAACCAAAATTTTATGGGAAGCAGGGAGAGGAGTGTTGTAGTCCTGAGCAAGAAATAAGGTTATACTGATGCAGCATTAAATATAACACTAACCTGTAAAATGATTGTCATTCAAAAAAGAAAAGACTGAAAAATATGAAGCTCTTGTTTTTATCTGCTTACCCCCAATGCTTGTGAAACTGTGATATATGTATGATGACAATAAGGCAATTCATGAAATTAACGCAGGATTATGGGTATATATGTGAGTAAGAAAGTAAAATAAAAAAATTGCATGCATATAAAACCTGTCTTTAGTCAAGTGTTTCTGAAGTTAACCATTAAAGTTGAATTGCTCCCTCTTAATCTTAGTATTTCCTTATGTAGTGCCTCTCTCAGTAGGAGTCGTGGCCTATGGAAAGAAAATGAGAAGTGGTTCTTCAGAACAGATGAAAAAGAGATTGATGAATCTCGGGGAATTTGTGCTGTGTGAAGAGCACATTGCAGTTTTCTTTCAACTTGGAAACATTAAAAACCAAACACAGTTCCCCTTGTCCCTATCACTTCCCTCCCTTTGAATATGCACAGTGGGCACTGCTCAATATCAACTGAATATCTTCACAGCATCAAAAACAGAACCTCTATCTATTGAACTTTATCAAAAGATCTCCCCGGAAAATCACAGTTAAATTCTGTGACTAAATACTTAGCATTTCCTCTAAAATGTGATTTACTAAGATGTTGGGGGAAAAAAAGCAACAAAAAACAACTTCATGAGTGTTTTTGACATTTTTTTCCCCTCTTTTGACTTGCAGCCAATTTGGAGACAACTTTCATTATAAAATGGCTAGACATTTTTATAAATCCACAAGTGTACACATTCACAAGTGTCGTAAGAAATTATCAAGGATTCAAGAAATACATTTCAGAATTCATTCAGTTTATAAGTGTGCTTTACATTTTTCCTTTGAACTTTAAATGCTAAAATAAGGTGATGAATTTACAAATTAACGAAGAGATATACAGGGAAAATTAGTACAAAATAATTTTGTTGTACAGATTAACTTTCTTTGTTGAGGAGGTAAGACTGAATAATTGTTAAAATACATATACCAGCTAGATACACTTATTCAGTATAACACAACTATCACATCATTTTTCATTATAGAAAATCCAAGTATAGTATTGCAAATATTTCTTTTTAATTGTGACTGTTTCATTACATTAGGAACAGAGACATGACTGATTTCTAAATGTGTAGCTGTAGAAGAATTTGTTCTTATACTCAGGAAGAAGTATGACTAGTGACAAGTTATGAGAGTAGAGCCCCCATTTCCTTGAAGAACAATTTTGTCAATAAAGTTAATGTTGCTCTTTTTCTCAAGTGCCATCAAGTCAGTTCTAACTCATAGGGACCCTATGGACAGCAGAACAAAACACTGTCAGGTGTCATGCCATCCTCCAATCATTATGTTTGAACCTGTTGGGAAAGTCACTGAGTCAACCCATCTAGTTGGGGTTCTTCCTCTTTTTCGCTGATCCTCTAGCTTACCAAGCATGTCCTTCTTCAGGGAATTGTCCCTTCTAATAATGTATCCAAAGCAAGTGAGACAAGATCTCACCATCCTCATGCCTTTGGATCATTCTGACTGTACAACTTTCAAGACAAATTTGTGCATTCTTCAAGCAGTTCATAATGTATTCAATGTTCTCTGCTAACTGTATAATTCAAAGGCATCAATTCTTCAGTCTTCATTATTCACTATCACATGCTTATGAGGCAACTGAAAATATCATAGCTTTGGTTAGGCACACCTTAGTCTTCAAATGTCATCTTTGCTCTTTGACACTTTAGAAAGTTCTGTTAAGGAGTACTTGTAGCATTATGGTAACAAGTTGGACTGCTATCCAGAATATCAGTAATTCAAAACTACCACAATAGTTCCTGGGAGAAAGATGAGGCTTTCTGCTCATGTAAAGATTTATAGCCTCGAAAACCCTATGTAGGGTCACTATGAGTTAGAGCCATCTCCATAGCACACCACCACCACTATCACCAGAAATGTCTTTTACAGCAGATCTGCCCAAAGCAATAAGTCATTTGATTGCTTGACAGTTGCTTCCACGAGTGTTTGATTATGGATACAAGTAAAATGAAATATGTGACAACTTCAATCTTTTCCCTGTTTATGTCATGATGTGGTTTATTGGCCCAGTTGTATGGAGCTTGACTTACTTTATGCTGAAGTGTAGTCTATACTGAAAGCTATATTCTTTGTTCTTCATCAGTAAGTGCTTCAATTCCTTTTTGCTTTCAGCAAGCAAATTGTGTGGCCTACATATTGCTGATCATTAAGAAAAAGTTTTTCTCCACTCCAGATGTTGTGTTCTTCTTAAAATAGTCCAATTTCTTGGATTAGTTGCCCAGCATACAGATCGAATAAGCATGAATGCATATAGTGAATGGATACAACCTTAAAATACATCTTTTTTGATCTTAAGCCACACAGTATACTCTTGTTCAGTTCAAAGGACTGTCTCTTGGTTTATGTACATGTTCCTGAAGAATACAATGAAATGTTCTGGAAATTCCATTCTTCTTAGTATTTCTCAAAATTTGTTGTGATCCAAAATTCAAATGCATTTGCATAGTCAGAAAACACAGATAAACATATTTCTGGTAATCTCTGCTTTCAGATAAGAGCTATTTGATATGAAAAAGGATATACCTCATTCCTGTGACTCTTCTGAAATCCATCTTCAAGTCCTGGCAGTGGCCTGTCAATGCTTTTCTGTGATTTTTCTTTCTTTCTTTCTTTCTTTCAGATTTCTCAGCGAAGTTTTCCTTGTATATGATAATAATTACATTGTTTGATAATTTCTGCATTCTGTGGGTTCACCTTTCTTTGGAAAGGGCAAATATATGGATGGCTCTGTTCCAGTCAGTCATAACCCTGGTAACATAGTGGGTTATGAGTTGGACTGCTAACCCGAATGTCAGCAGCTCAAATCTACCAGGTCCTCCATGGAAGAAAGTAGAGGCTTTCTGCTCCCGTAAAGACTTACAGCCTCAGAAATCATATACAGGATCACTGTGAGTAAGAACCAACTCCATGGCACACCACCACCACCACAATTCCAGTCAGTTGACCAGGTAGCTTGGCATAGATAAGCGAGGATTTCCAGAGTTTTATCCACATTTTGAAACTGATATCAGTTGGCATTTCATCAATTTCTGGAGACTAATTTTCACCAATGCCTTGTACAAGCACAGCTTGGACTTTTTTCAACATCACCAGTTAGTGATCAAATTGTTAAAATACAGAGATTTTGTATATTAATTCCATCGTCTTTTGATGCTTCCTGAATTGCTCAGTAATTTCCCTTGTTGTTAGGTGTTGTTAAGTCAGGTACAACACATAGTGACCCTATGCACTACAGAACAAAACCTTGTCTGGTCCTGTGCCATCCTTACAATTACTGTTTTGTTTGCATCCATTACGGCTGCTTCTGTGTCAATCCAGCTCACTGGAAGTCTTCCTCTTTTTTGCTGATCCTCTGTTTTACCAAAAACATAACCCCTCTGTAAGGACTGGTCCCTCCTGATAACATGTCTGAAGTATGGAAGACAAAGTCTCAACATTCTGGCTCCTAAGAAGCATTCTGGCTGCAATTTTCCAAAACAGATGTGTCTGT
The DNA here is from genome assembly GCF_000296735.1 of Chrysochloris asiatica. Taxonomy (NCBI): domain Eukaryota; kingdom Metazoa; phylum Chordata; class Mammalia; order Afrosoricida; family Chrysochloridae; genus Chrysochloris; species Chrysochloris asiatica. The sequence continues at coordinate 10,123,308 of NW_006408529.1, forward strand.
TCCTCTGGCAGCCCACAATACTTTAACATTCCTCTCTAACACCATAATACAAATGCATTGATTATTCTATGGTCTTCCTTATTCACTGTTCAATTTTCACATGCATAAAAGGTGATTGTAAATAACTTGACTTGGGCAGGTTCATCTTAGTCCTGAAACCATTATCTTCACTCTTTAACACTTTAAAGAGGCCCTTTGCTTGGATCCACAATCAACACTCCTAGAAGTAGTGGTCAAGAAATAAAATGACATATTGCACTAGGCAAATCTGCTTCACAAGACCTCTTTAAAGTGGTCAAGAGCAAGTTATCAATTTGATAACTCGGTGTACCTGACCTAAGCCACAGTATTTTCAGTTGCCTCACATGCATGTGCAAGTTGACCAAAGAATAAGGAAGTTCTCTTTGCTTCCAGAAAGTTATTTTGTATCATCTGCATATTTCAGACTGTTAATGTATCTTTCTCCATTCCTGATGACACATTCTTCTTCATACAATCTAATTTCCTGGATTATTTGCTCTGCATAATGATTGAATAAGTATGGTGAAAGGATACAATTTAGGTATTTAAAACTATTCCGTTTCCCCTTATTCTGTTCTAATGACTACCTCTTGGTCTATGTACATTTGCCTCATGGATACCATTAACTACTCTGAAATACCCAATCCTTTCAATGTTATCCATAGTTTGTCATGAGCCATATAGTCAAAAGCTTTTGCATAGTCTATAAAGCACAAGTAAATATCTTTATGATATTCTCCGTTTTTAACTTAGATCCATCTGACATCAGCAATGAAATCCCTAGTTCCATGTCTTTTTCTAGAACTCCTGGTGTGGCACTGTAGGATCAGCAAAGGACTGTGGACCACAATTTCAGCAGTTCAAACCCACCATCTGCTCATCAGAAACCTTATACAGGGTCACTATGAGTCAGAACCAACTCGACGACACTTAACAACATGTCTTTTTCTAAACCGGACTTGGATTTTTGGCAGCTCCCTGTTAATGTACTGTTGTAGTCATTTTTTTAATTATCTTCAGCAGAAGTTTACTTTTATGTAAAGTTAAAGTTATCATTCGATGATTTCTGCATTTATGGGTCACCTTTCTTTGGAATGGTCACAAATATGAATTTCTTCCAAATTTCTTGGCATAAATGAGTGTTTCCACTCTACATCAGTTTGTTGAAAGATTTCAATTTGTATTACATCAATTATAAAGCCTTGTTTTTCACAAGTGCAGCTTAGACTTCTTCCTTAAGTACTATCAGTTCTTAATTATCTGCTATCTATGAAACGGTTGAACATTAACCATTTGTTTTTGATACAGTGACTCTGTGTATGCCTTCCATCTTCTTTTTATATTTTCTGCATAATTCCGTTTTTTGCACATGGAGTCCTTCAATATTGCAGTCTTGTTGTTATTGTTAAGTGCTGTCAAGTTGCTTCTGAGTCACAGCAACCCTGTCTAGGGTTTCCAAGGAGAGGCTGGTGGGTTTGAACTGCCAACCTTTTGGTTCAAACTGACCTTTTACAGTCCTGTGCATTGTCCTGCATAGCTACTCCAGGACTCCATTGCAATCTTAAACTTGAGTTTCTTGTCAACTATTTCCTATTGAAAAATGCTGAGTGTGTTCTTCCCTCCAGGTGTTTGCCCATTTCGTCATAATACTTCGTCTTCTCGAGCTGCCCTTTGAAATTTTCAGTTGAGTTATTTTACTCCCTCATTTCTTCCACTTTAACTTCTCTATGTTCAAGATCAAATTTCAGAGTATCTTCTGACATCTATTTTTGTCTTTTCTGTGTTTTAAGTGATCTTTTGCTTTCTTCCTGTATGTTCTTGATGCTATCCCACAACTCTTCTGGTATTTGGTCATTAGTATCTAATGCATCACATTTGTTCTTGAGATGGTCTCTAAATGCAGGTGTGAGACGTTCAAGGTCATATATTGTCTCTTGTGGAATTGTTTTAATTTTCTTCAGCTTTAGCGTGAGCTTGCAAATGAGCAATTGATTGTCTGTTCCGGGCCCTTTGTTTTATGTTGTTTTTTTAAAGTTATGCCACCATCTCATTCCACAGGTGTAGTCAGTTTGATTCCTATGTATTGCATCTGGTCTGGTCCATGAGGATAGGTGCCCTTTATGTTGTTTAAAAGGTACTTACAATGAATAAGTTATTGGTCTTGCAAAATTCTATCACATAATCTCCAGCATCCTTTCTATCACCAAGGTCATGCTTTCCAACTACTGATCCTTCCTCTTTGTTTTTCCAACTTTCAAATTTCAATCACCATCTTGCTTGAATGTTTGATCAATTTCAAACTGAAGAAGTTGGTAGAATTTTTCAGTGTTATCACCACTGACGTTAGAGGTTGTTGTGTAAATTTGAATAATAGTGAGATTAACTGGTCTTCCTTATAGGTATATAGATGTTATCCTATCATAGACAGCATTGGACTTCATGACAAATCTTGAAATTTTCTTTTTGACTATGAGTGACACCATTCCTCTTCATTTGATGTTCCTGGCATAGTAATATGATTATCAGATTCAAAATGGTCAATACCAGTAAGTTTTAGGATATCAATCTTTATGTGTTCCATTTAAATTTTGACAACTTCCAATTTTCCTAGGTTTATGTTCTGCTGTGCATAAGGTCTCTATGAGTCGGTACCGACTGGATGGAACCTAACAACAATGACATGCTTACTAAATTTCATATTCTGATTATTAATATATATTTGCAGGTGTTTATCCTCATTTTGAGTTGTGCCTCATCACTAAATAAAGGTCCTGAAATCTTTGCTCCATTCATGTAATTATGGTCAAGTCTACTTTAAGGATGAAACTCTGGTGTGGTGGTATGGGTTAATGCGCTGGACTGCAAAGTTGTTTAAACCACAAGGTTGGCTGTCCAAGCTCACCAGCTTCTCCTTGGAAACCCTTTACAGGATTGTGGTGGATCAGAAATGACTCGACAGCACTTAACAATTATATATATATATATACACACACATACATATACATACATACATAAATATATGTGTGTGTGCATGTTTATATATATAAAAAATTTAAAAATCAGTGACTAACAATTCATAAGTATTTCTCTTCTCCTTCCTACTCCATATTAGTCTGGAAGCTCCGCTGAAATCTGCCCACCATGGGTGACCCTGCTGGTATTGAAAATATTAGTGGCATAGCTTCCAGAATCACAGCAACAAACAAGTCAACACAGTATGAAAAATTGACATACGAGTTGTAGAATTTGCCAATAGAGGCCTTTAATGTTGCAAGTCCATGACTGACCTTTTTCTTCAGTTCTTTCAGCTTGAGAAATGCTGAGCTTGTTCTATTTTTTTTTTTTTTTTTAACTCCAGGTCTTTGCACATTTCATTATAATACTTTGTCTCCCTAAGTAGTCTCTTGAAATCCTATGTTTGTGCTTCTACTTTATTGATTCCATTCACTTCTGCTATTCTACAGAACAAGTTTTATAATTTTTTTTGACATTCATTTTGGTCATTTCTTTCTTCTTTTTTCATTTATAATTTCCTTGATGTCATACCACAACTCATGAGTGTTCAGTACTTGCTGTTCAACATCTCAATTCCATTTTTGAGATGGTCCTTAAACTCAGTTGGAATATACTCAAGGTAGTTCTTTAGCTTTTGTGGACATGTTTTCATTTTCTTCAGCCTCAGCTTGAACTTACATATGAGCAACTGATTATCTGTTTTGCATTTGGCTACTAGCTTTATTCTGATTGATGATATTTAACTTTTCCTATCATCTCTTATGACAAATGTTGTTAAGTGCCATCGAGTCAGGTCCAACTCTTAGCGACCCTTTATAGGGTTTCCAAGAAGCAGCTGGTGGCTTTGAACTACTGACCTTTTAGTTAGCAGTCCAGTGTTTATTCTACAGTGCCACACCAGAACTCCATGACAAATGTAGAGAACTATTAAGTTCAACTATGCTGTTTTCTTAGATCCAATTCCTAAACAAACTCATATTGGGTCAGGGCTTGAAATAGTTTTGGATGAAGACAATTTCGTTGACTTAATTCTAGTAGAATTTTGTCTTGATGGTACACTAGTGTAAGTGTAATTTGCACTGAGTTCATGCCTTTATACCTGTCTCCACTCACATATTTGAAATATATTCACCTTGTATTCATTATAGATTCCTTCATTAAAAAAAAAAAAAATCACCTCAAAATTTAGTTTCTATGGGTCAAGAATCTAGATGCAGTTTAGTGATACGGTTGTGCCTTAGGGCGTCTCATGAGGTTGTGATCAAAGTGTGTGCCAGGCCTGCGTCATCTCAAGGCTGAACTCATAGCAGAGCCTCTTCTAGCCCCACTTATAAGTCTATTGGAAGCCTTCAGATTCTCATTGGCTAGTGGCTATACTTTCCTGCCATGTATGTCTCCCAGCCCACTGCCACAGAGTTGATTCCAACACATAGCAACCCTGTATAGGGTTTCTAAAGCTATACATTTTATGGGAACAAAAAAGTCTCATATTGCTCCCACTGCGTGGCTGGTGGGCTTGAACTGTCAACCCTGTAGTTAGCAGTTCAGTGCTTATTTTAAAGTGTCACTAGGGCTCCATAGGTCTCTCTACGTTGTTCTTGTTGTTAAGTGTGATCTAGTTGATTCCGACTCATAGCTATCCTGTATAGGGTTTCTGAAGAGCAGCTGATGAGTTTTAACTACTGACCTAGTAGTCAGCAGTCCAGTGCTAATTCTACAGCGCCACTCCAGGACACCAGGTCTCTTAATGTTGGTGGTAGTGGTGTGCGGTCAAGTCAGTTCCGACTCACTTGTATAGGGTTTCCCAGGCAGTAAATCTTTATGGGAGTAGAATGTCTTATTTTTTTCCCACAGAGCTGCTGGTAGATTTGAACTCCTGACCTTGTGGTTAGAAGCCCAACACATAACCACTACATTACCAGGGCTTTCAGTTCTCGTAATAGGGCTACTCAAAACATAAGACTACTAAAAGCTGCCTACTGGTTTTCCCAGAGTGAGGATCAAGAGAGAGAAACACCCAGAATAAACGTTACAATCTTTTTGTGAGCTAATTTCAAAAATGGCATCCCTCACTTCTGCCATGTTCTACTTCTTAAAGTGAGCTAATATGGGTAGTCCACATTCAGGAAGATTACACAAAGATTTGAATAGTAAAAGGGCCATCTAAAAGTTGCTTACTACATATGATCAATTTAAATTAGTGATGACATACGACCTCATTAAAACTAGCTTTCGATTATGAAAAGTCTTCACGGTATTGTTTAAAGTATGGAGGATATGGTGGTATGTGCCGTGGAGTCGGTTCCGACTCATAGTAATCGTGTGCTGGGTTTCTGAGGCTAGAAATCCTTACAGGAGTAGAAAGCCTCATCTTTCTCCGACAGAACAGCTGGTAGTTTCAAACTGCTGACCTTGAGGTTCGCAGCCTGATTCGCAACCACTATGCTACCAGAGCTCCTTATGGAGGATATAGGGAAAGTTAAAAAAAAAAAAAAATCCACTAAAGAAAAGCATCCCACATCTTACCTGACCATCAAGAAATATTCTTAATATTGTAATGGGTAACTTACCTTTTGTCTCTGTTATAATTTTTTAAAATAAAAATAAAATTTCAACACATATCATATTCTATAACCTATTTGTTTAATTTGGACATATTGTCCAGAGGAAACAATCGTTGGAGAAGGATATCATGCTGGGTAAGGTGGAGGGTCAGAGAAAAAGAGGAAGACCTCTAACGAGATGGATTGGCCAGGTGGCATCATTGATGGACTCAAGTGTGACAGTGGTAGTGAGGTTGGCCAGGATCGGACATTGTTTCGTTCTTCTGTGCATGGGGTCGCTATGAGTAGGTTCCAACTCGATGGCACCTGACAACAACAACAATTTGCTTTATGTAATAATTTCTCCTAAAGGTTTTCATAGCACCAAATATGTCATTTTCATTTATTAACAATTGTATAAGCTTTCATTGCATAGATGCATTGTGATTTAATTTAATCTCCTATTATTTGATGTGTAGTTTGGGTAATAATTTTCCCATATTATAAATTATACTTGCATAACCTTCTATATAAATCATTGCATATAGGAATTATTTCCTTGGTATAAATTAATAGAAATGGAATTTCTTAGTCAAGGAATATGTGATTACTAAGAGGTTTTTGAAGCATATTTCTAACAATTAAAACATAACTTACTGGAGATTAATTAAATTTTGTTGAATGTCGTAATAACAAAAATATAATTCAGTGATGACAAAAGAGCCACTGGAAGTGAGAAAAGTAACACTGGCCATTCAATTAATTATTTGATAGAGAATAATTTTACCTCTTTCACCCCACCTACTTACTTATTTGTTCTATATGTACTATTTGTTATATATAAACTACTTTCAAACAATAGTGTTTGTATTTCAAACAATAAACTACTTTCAAAGAATTTCAATTATACTTTTAAAAATCACATATTTAAATAATCAATTTTATTTTTCTATATAATTGTTCAATTTCTCCTGTATATTACATGCAAGATTTATGTTAGAGTAGCTTACAGATGCGGAGAAGCCAGGATGTGATGAAGGAATAGCTTGCTTTTATGCCAACTCTGCCAATTACTAGTTGTATAGAAGTTACTTAACCTTTATACTTCATTTCTTCAAAAGGAAATTGGAGAAAATAATAGTAGTTACTTAGTAAAATTCTGAGGATTGAATGTATTGGCACATGTAAACATCTCCTGAAAACTGCTTAGGACTGATTAAGCTCTCAATTGTCTCTTTTTCTTTGTAAAATGTGGAAATAGTACTGTAGTTGTATTGCTGCTGTTGTTGTTGAGTGCCATTAAGTCTGCTCTGACTCACAGTGACCTTGTATAGGGTTTCCAAGGAGCAGTTGGTGGGTTTGAACTACCAAATTTATGGTTTGCAGTCCAGTGCTGATCTTAACAGCACCACACCAGGAGTCCATAGTTGTATTAAGAGTAGTATATTAGTAATATATCTCATGGCTGAATTTGGTAGAAATCTCATGGCTGAATTTGGTTGCCCAAGTTGTTTGTTTTGATTGACAGTTAATTGCCATGAAAGTGTTATCTTATATGACAGTGTGTTAAGGATAGTATATTGGTAGTTCTACTTTGGGGAAATTTTTGAAATAATATAAACTGTCAGTGGTCAGTTAATAAATGGGTCATTTGATGTTAAAAAGAAGTAACACAAAGGTTCCCATATACTTAACATTTTATTAATGAATTCCTTGTAATAATTAAGAGATTTTCTCACAGAAGATACGATTTGACGATACAAAAACAAATAGCATATAATATAACACATGCATGACAATTAACTGTCATCCAAAACAAACACCAACTTGGGTGACCAAATTCAGCTATGAGATTTCATATATGGGAAAGAAAATCTTAAATGAAAATGTGCTGCACAGGAGGCCCATTCTATGGAAAACCTGTGATAGAGAGATAATAACATTCCTCTCTGTGGGGCTGAGTCTGTAACATCCACGTTCGCAGAGTGATACCTTAGAGGGAAAACAGAGGAGAGGAAGTTTTATTTTTAGCTTTGGTGATACTTAATGAGAGCTGGTGATATCTTATATCACATCTAATAGTGTTTAATCAATTAATTTTACTCTTCAACATGAGCAGTACTAAAAGTGATCGGGGACATACTGAGTAACACCTAGAATCTTTGACTTGGCTGCTGTTTATTAAAAACCATGTGTGTTACATTCTAGATGACCAAAACTTGTAGGAAATTATATTTTAAAGAATAATTATTTAAAATTTTTTTCACTTAAATATAGCCCTTGATGAAAATGCAAGTTCTAAAATTCTAAACATCATATTTTTTGCTTTTCTTTATATATGTATGTATATAATTTACTTCATATGTGTTCATGAAACCTATGAAAACGTTCTCTGGTTGTCTCAATGGGCCCATTAACTAAATGTCTATGGTGAGCACAACTGTAGTAATCTACAATTAAAGGGATGCCTTCATAGTCCTCTGGCTTTAACATGGTATAGTATGAAGTTATAAGTAGAAATACCTTAAAATTTCTCAAGCATACCTTTTAAAATGATTCAATATTTCTGTAATATGTCCAATCATCAATCTTTCTATCCACATTTAATCTTGGCAAAGTCTGGGTTTATTTCTGGACTATATATAACATTTTTTTTTTCCTGCTTTTTCTTTTCTTCTTAAACCTAATTAAATACACAAAGAATATTAACTTGGGTTGATGAAGGGACTCTGTGCATTATTGCCTAATAAACTAACACAATGTAGCCAATGTACTGAGAATTCAAATTAACACTGTCATTAAAGCAAAGGTCTAAAGCGAGGGAATTTGTCCTCCTTCACTGAGAGATAATTGAAACAGAGTTTAGAAAAAGTAGTTCACAGACAAATGGGTACAGTATTTACCTGAATAAAAATGGGATCCAATTCAGCATTACTTCATCGACTACCTTTAGCAATTTCTATAGCTTTATTGCTGCCGAATTGCTTGTCTCTGTGGGTGTGTTTTATAGATTTTATGGTTAAGTAAGCACATAGTCATTACTGAGATATACAGAGTTGTAAATTGGTTCATTTCATAGTTAGAATAACTTTAGAACTGACTGTTAACAGAAATGTTACTTCTCATCAGTCACATCAAGAGTCTAATGGATATAAGTGTGTCTTACGGGACAGAGGACCTGCTATTGTTTTTCATCTTGATCAATATTAGACAACAAAACTTCAAACATAGTTGAAATGTGATTATTTTTCACTTGAACGGTGTTTGTTTTGTTTTGTTTTTATCCAACTTTTCAACTGGCTAAAGATCAGGCCTACTATGAAAAATTTGAAAATCACCTTCGTATCATAATAATCTTCATCCTAAATTTATCTAGGCTGATAAATAAAATTTGTTACTCTGACTGAAAACGCTCTTGCCATTCCCTAACCTCTCAGATTCTACTTGTAACTTTCACTACGACAGCCAGCAGATTTCTTCTCTCAGGTATCTCTGGCTGCCTCAGGACAAAATAGACACTTCCCACACTGTGCAAGTGTCAATGACAAGCTGATACAACAGTGTAGCAACATACAACTAAGATTGTTGTTAAGTGCCCTGGAGTAGATTCCAACTCATAGTGACCCTGTATAGTGTTTCTGAGAAACGTCTGGTGAGTTTGAACCGCCAACCTTGTGGTTCAAATCGACCTTGCAGCCCAGTGCATTATTCCACAGCACCACAACAGTACTCCACCACTAATATAGTGCCTAACAATATAACTATAATTTATAAATGTGGGGATGTTACCTAAAATGTTTCAATTCATACTTTGGTTATATTATGCCATTTTTTTATTTTAGAATAATTAAGTATAAGAGTATGAAATATATGCAATAAAATATTCTTCCTTAAGTATGAAGAATTAATTTTTGCTTTTAAGTGCCATCAAGTCACTACTGAATCATAGCAACATTATGCAAAATGGAATGAAACACTGCCCAGTTCTGCACCAGTCTCACAAACATTGCTGCTGCCACTGTGTCAGTCCATAGTGTTGTGGGTCTGTCTTCTTACTTTTTTGCTGACCCTCCCTTCACTTTGTCAAGCATGATGTACATCTGTATAGACTGATTCCTCCTGATAACATGCCTGAAGTATGAAAGATAAAGTCTGACCATCTAGCTTCTAAGGAGCACTCTGTACTTTTTCACCCTGAAAGAGGCCTGTGGCTTCAGCCTTGAACTTAGATTTACAGAAATTTATAGAAATAAAGAAGATAGTGTCTAGGCAGCGCTGGTTCTACACACTTATCGCATCTAAAACTGGCTGAGGTCTGAGTGGGTCTGTGGTAAAAAGAAAAGATGAAAAGCCAGTTGAGGATTTCCTATGTAAATGAGACACTCTTCACACTTCTCTGATTTTGCAGGTTTCCTATCTGCACAAGTCATACTAGCAGACAGTCTCTATCTCTGAGTGAGATAGAGATGCCCTAGTCCAAATACATTCTTAATCCAGGAAGATTTTTGTTTAGTATGAGGTCTTCAGTTAATGGGAGCCCAAACCAGTTCCTGCCAGGAGCAGACAAGTATAGTAAAGCAATCAACTTCTTTGCTCAAGTCATCTGTGGCATTGTTTGAGTCTGGCATCAGGCTCTAGTGGTGATGGTCCTGTGCCTTTGAGTCAGTTTCAACTCATAGAGACCCTGTATAGGGTCTGCAAGGCTGTAAATCTTTATGGGAGCAGAAAGTCACTGGAAGAATTGAACTGCTGACCTTGCAGTTAGCAGTCCAACACGTACCCTGTTACACCACTAGGACTCCTTACAAAAAGACTCTAGGAACTTGTAAAATGACAGACAGAGAGCTTAAAGGTTTTCCTTGGGGTTATGTAATTTGTCCTGAGAGTATAAATACAATGGGCACTCTCTTGTTCCCTTCCATGACCACAGAATGGCAGTCACAGAGTATATGCCTTTTTGGGCCATTGTCCCTGCCATAGGCCTACTTCTCTTTCCCTCAACTTTTCTAAATTTCTGAATTATTTATTTCTAATAGTTTATTTTATCAAACTATCAAAAAGTATGTGTGGCTTTTCAAATAAACTATTCTCATTTATTGGTGTGGCACTATAAGAAAAGCACTGGACTGCTAGCTGCTAGAACAGTGATTCAAACCGATCAGTTGCTCCTAAAAAAATCTATACACGGTTGCTATGAATTGGAACTGACTCAGAAGCATGTAACAACAACAACAGGTGTTATTGTTGATTGATAATACATGTATGTGTTATTTTTTTTTAAACCATGATAAAAGTGCTTTGATTTGGATATATTTTAAAAATCCTACTGATTGCATTATTTTAACTAACTGGCAAAAAACAAAAACAACAACACAATTTCAATGTATAGATTTCCAGATATTTATAAACCTGTGATGTGTCTAAAGTAAAAATGAATTTGTTTTCATATTTCAACTAAATGAAATAGCACTACTACAAATGTAGACCAATATCTGAGCGTTATAATAGGTATGAAGATTGTATGTGCTGTATTTGAATACAACGACAAAAAGAAATGGAGAGAAGATATTTATGATGAAGAATTTCCTGACAAACAACAGTCTTTTGGTTTTGGGAAATAAAACTCATGGGAACCAATAGCATCTCGGCAAGTTTACTACCTATTACTAGCAAAATGTCGAGTAATTTTAAATATTTGAGCCAAATAGGCAAAAATGATTGATTAAAGCAAGTTTGCTAAATTGAAATAGTGGCCATTACCAGTGACTGTGAAACAATGAATCTTTGCCTAAAGCAGTGAGTACAATAAGGCTTTTCATAACTTTTTGTATGCATAGTAAAGACTAAATTTGTTGCAGCATCCGCAGAGATTTAAATTAATTTCAGAAAGAAAATTATTACATTAATTTGTTTTCATTGAATATAATTTAGAATTAGTTATTCAGTAAGAGTTTTCCCAGTAGCCTTTAATAAAATGATAGAGATGGGCTTATGGGGAGAGATTCTTAATTGTTCAGCATTCCATTTCTGTTTGACTCATTTTGGAACTTGATTATTAGTATGAAGCAGCTTCAGTAAACTGATGTTTGTAAACTAGAATCCCCAACTCCCAGCTCTGCTTTAGTATTATTATTACCATTAAAGAAACGTACACATGCAGAGATTGTTTTATTCTGCATTGTTCAAGGAGCATTCCCATTGTCTTCTGAAGCATAACGTAACATAAAGAACAGATTTTTAATTCCATGTCAGTCTGTTGAAATGTATAACTCACAAAGGCACATCTGCTCATTCTCTAAGCATCTCTACATATATCGAGTGAGCACCTCAGAAACTTCAGTAACCTTTAGGCTACTTGGTTTCTTGTTCAATAAGACACAGCTTCCATAGACTAAAGAAAGGATAGTCTTATACTTGAAACAGTTAATGCCTAATAGTATGGTTCTGTATAAACCTGTCCTAAGCAAACTGGTACTACAAGGACAATCTAATTATAGTGGGGTTGCATTTTAGGTTCTTCACTCAGGAGTAGCTGCTTAATTGAAGATCAGACCAACCAAATGCCCTAGTTCCTTCTGATTTATCTATGTTAATACAAAATTTGATTAAATAATACGTATAAAACCCTTTGAAAATATTAAGTGGCTATAGAATTATAGCATAGTTTATGACAAGTTGGCATCTGAATTCTAGTACCTGATCTCACTACCTGTGAAGTTTGAGCTTCATTTTCTCAACATTTAATAAATTATGGTTATTAATAAAAAAAAATTAACCTGTGACTGAGGCCAACTCTACATGGGCTGAAGGCTATCACCAAACTCTTTGCTACATAATTTTTAAAGCACTGTTACCTCATCTCTTCAAACCACTTATCTGCTTATACTGAAAATTCTTCTTCCACTCCACAACATTAGGTTATACTCATACATGCCAGAAAAATTAGCAGAAGGTTAGAGTTTGAAACTTACTGTGCCACTAATTAAAACAAATTAACCCTAGAATTGGCAAATAAAGTTGCTGTTATTATGTACTATTCAATAAGGTCTGACTCATAGCAATCTTATATAGGGTTTCTAAGGCTATAAATCTGGAGCAGAAAGTCTCCTCTGTCTCCTAAGGAGCTGCTGGTGGATTTGAACTGCTGACCTTGCGGTTAACAGTCCAATTCATAACCCACTACATCACCAGGGCTCCTTTTGGCAAATAATAAACATTAATATTTGGAATTATTTATTCTAAATACTTGGAATTATTTATTAAAAATAAGTGATTAAATAAATAACAAACTAATTGTATAAAAAGCAATTTATATTTACTAATTGCTTGATAGATGTGGCACTGTAGGATAAGCATAGTTCTGCTAACTGCAAGTCAGTGGTTCAAACCCATCAGTTATTCCTTAGAAATCCTATATGAGATCATTATGAGTCGAACCATCTTGATGACACATTATAACAGCAGCAACAAGTATAATGTTCAATGTCCTCTCCCCTCAAAAAAAGAAATTAAATGTATGTTTTGTCTTCTAAGAAGGGGACTTTTTTTTTTTTTGGCAGAAGTAAGAAATATGAAGGAAAGGATAACAGTGGAGTACATGTGTCTACTAATAACTAAGAGAAACAGTCAAGAATCATGGTAACATTGATAAGCACTAATAGATTTAAGTGAAAGGAGAGAGCACAATAGATCAGTAAATCATTGTAATCCGTGAGGCTTGTTTGAATAGACTGAAATTGAAGGAAAGCTATTGTTGTCAGATGCCAGTCAATTTAACTGTAAGTCATAGGGACTACAAAAAAAAAAAACAAAAAAAAAACTTTGTCCAATCCTGCACTATTTCAGGATTGTTGATGTGTTTGAATGTGATCAGGGTATCATATTGACAAAAGCAGGACTTTCGTGTAGCAACTGTTCTTGTTAAGTATCATCGAATCAGTTCCAAGTTATAGTGACCTGGTATAAAATTTCCAAGGAGCCCCCTGTGAGTTCGAACCACCAACCTTGTAGTTCAAGCCAACCTTGATGTCTAGGGCTTGTCCTACAGTGCCACACCAGGACTCCGTGTGTTAACTAGTGGATTAAATTACTAGGAAAACACTGGATTAAAACCACTAGAATTCTAGATATGGAAATTTGGGCTTGCTTGTACATGGATGAGTATCTTGAAAGCAAAACAGTACTTTACAAAAATGAAGCTAGGCATGAATTTAAGAGCTATGAAACTGAAACAGAGAGGTGGGAAAGGATGTTTTACAAACCATATGTAAGTTGGTCAGAGTATAAATTTTGGTAGCATCAACAAAAATAAAGAAAAATGAGCTAATTCATGAAGCATGGAATAAGTTTCAACAAGACTTAGAAACTAATTGTGGGGTTTCCAAAATGTATTATTTTGAACAGTATTGCCCAAAAAAGAAGACTGTTAACTAATATATAGTTTATCTAATAAAAAATGAAAATCATTTGGTAGAAAGAAGAATATAGATCAATATTGAAGTTCTTTTTTTTTTGCTTGTTTTAATTCTTTTTTTTTTTTTTAATTGGATGGTTTCATATAATTCTTTAACATATTCTGGACCATGTAAATCTCAAATAAAGAACTTGGGTGAAATAATTTCTTTAGATTTATTTGACCTAAACACAATTGATCTTTGTTTAAGCATCTTACTGATTACTGGTCATCAAAATATATTTAATAAAATGCCTAAAAAAGAGGTAATAGATAAGTTATAATAACAGGGGTTTCCCATTTGTTTACTAAAAAGAGGGATAGTTTAGATTTGGGATATATAGTCAAGCTTCAATGTTGTTATTAAGTACTGTTGGATCGATTCCTACTCATAGCGACCCTGTATAGGGTTTCCTAGGAGCAGCTGGTGAGTTTGAACCACTGAACTTGTGGTTCAAATTGACCTTGCAATCCAGTGCTTTAGCCCACAGTGCCACACCAGGACTCCTAAGCTTTAATGACTAATCCATAATTTTACCTTGAGCAAGCAAAAGATAAGGCTGTCTGCTCCTGCAAAGATTTGCAACCCAGGAAACCAAAGGAGTAGGATACTTACTATATCCTATATGGTCACCATGAGTCAGAATGGACTTAAAGATAGCAGTTATATTTGCCTTGAAGATCATCATTGATCTTTTGAGTCATCATCTTTAAATTTTTAGGGTAATATTTAACTTATATCCAATATACTACAAATTCAACTATTTTAATAGGTCTTTAAATAACAATGGCATTCAATTATTTTTAAATAATAGACTTCCACACTAAATAAAACAAAATCCCCATAACTAACCAAAAAGAAGAATCATGCTAAGCAGAGAAAAGATTTAATTTGTCAAAGATTTCACTTTACTTAGATTCACAATCAACATTCATGTTGATTCACAATCAACATTCATGCAAGTAACAATCGAGAAATCAAAAGTACTATATATTGTACTTACAAGTCTGCTTCAAAAAACTTATTTAATGTGTTGAAAGCTGGACAATGAATACAAAAGACTAGAGAAATGATGCATTTTATTTATGGTGTTGTGAAGAATATTGAATCTGTCATGAACTGCCAAAAGAGTGAACAAGTTTGTCTTGGAAGAAGTACAGTGAGAATGCTTCTTAGAAATAAAAATGGTGAGCTGTACTCTGGATATGTCATCAGGAGGGATCAGTCCCTAGAGAAGAACATAATTTTTAATAGAGGGTCAATGAAGAAAAGGAAGACCCTTAATAAGATGAGTTGACACTATGGCTACAACAAATGCTCAGAGTAAAGATTGTGAGAATGACACAGAACGAGGGACACAGGACGAGGTAGTGTTTCATTGCATTGTAGTGTTTAGTTGTATTGTATTATAATCAATAAGGTCATTATGAATTGGAAACTGCTTGATGGGATCTAACAATAGCAATAATAACAACATATATTGTTTTGAATAAAGTATGCAGTTATTGTTGATATTAAGTGTCATTGAGTTGGTTCCAACTCATAGTAGCTCTATGTAGGATTTCTGAGGAATGGTTGGTGGGTTTGAACTACCAACCTTGCTGTTCAAACTGACCTTGTAGTCCAGTGCTTATCCTGCAGTGCCACACCAGTATGCCAAGTATGTATCTAGCTTACATATATTTGAAGTAAAGTAAGCTTTTAAATTGGTTGTGCTTATTTACATTTTAAAAAATCTAGAAAGTTCTATGTACATATTTTCTGATTTCTTTTGATAAGAGGATAAAGTAACTAAAATGAAAACTAATTATCCAGTTAAATACTTCAATTTAATAACAAGATGTGTCAGATTAGATGAAAAATAAAGCTATGTCAAATGTATTGAATCAGGATAATTTACTTCTGAGGGATATAATTCCTACTTCAAAAATATTTTCTTTCTTTTGATTTCTTCTGATATTTACAATAAGTATTGTGTTATCTATTAAAAGAAAACATGAAAGACCTTTTATTGCTTCAATTTGATGGTATTTCATTAGGATTTATGAATATATATATATATTCATACTTGGAATCCTGGTATGTAAGGTCGATTTGAATCACAAGGTCATTGGTTCAAACTCACCAGTCACTCCTCAGAAATCCTATACAGGGTCACTATGAGTCAGAAGCGACTCAACAGCACTTAACAACAACAACATATATATGTATATCAATTCAGTTTGTGATTTAAAAAATATCTATTTTAATGTATACATTTAAACAATTTATTCTCTAAATGGCACTATTCCATTAACAGGATCCCTATTGATGTTTATCGATATCAATTCAGTTTTATGAATATTCATTAATTGTCCACAAAAAGTATTAGAGACCACATGTAGCATTAGACAGTATTAATAATACATGTAGTATTCGAGTACCTATTAATATTTTTGAGACTAAGTCAGCTATTTCAAATAATTTAAGACACAGGCAATGTTCCAACTGACATAAAATTGGAATTCACCCAATGAAATGGAGGCTGCAAATCTACTTAGCTAATTAAAGGAGCTAATGTTAGGAAGCAGGTTTAATTTAAAAGACTAAGGATTACACCATATTTTAAAAAAATAAACCATAATGGTTAATTTGAAGGTCTATATTACGTTTCCACACAAATGTTTTAGTATATAAATTGTTTTAGTTAGGACATTGTCTCTTTAAATTTTGAGGTTATTATTCACTTTTCCATATAAAGAGAATATTGCCAAAGCAATACTTCTAAATTCCTGTGTAGCTGGATATTTATCTATGTTCTGTTCTTCATATGCTTGAATTACATCTTTGCTTTGATAGCTAATCATGAAAGATTACCATGTCTCCATTTATAACGTGATTACTGTGAATTAGTTCAGAACCTTTAGTCAAAGTTGAGTGGGGCTAAGAGCAGCAGTAGATCTGATAGGTTGATTGTTTTCAATGTCTATTTATAGGACCCTTTCAAAGTAAAAAGGACAATTTAACATATCTAGGCACTATCTCTGCAAAGGTATTCAACTGTGTGGATCAGAACAAACCATGGATAACATTACAAGAAAAAAAGAAATATTCCAGAACACTTGATTGTGCTTATGAGGAACTTATGCATACAACAAGAGGCGTTTGTGTAAACAGAACCAGGGGCTACTGAATAGTTTATAATTGGGAAAGTTGTATGCCAGGGTTGTATCCTTTTGCCATACTTATTAAATCTATATGCTAAACACATAATCTGACAAACTGGATTATATGAAGAACATGGCATCAGTACTGGAGGAAGAGTCATTAACAACTTGCCTTAAGATGATGATAGAACCTTGCTTTCTGGAAGTGAAGAAAGAGGACTTGATGAAGATACAAAATTATATAGCCTTCAGTTTGGATTGCACCTCAACATAAAGAAAATAAAAACAAAAAAATCCTCACCACTGGATCAATGAATTACATCATGATAAACAGAGAAAAGATTAGTGGTCAAAGACTTTGTTTTGCTTGGATCCACAAACAATGCTCAAGGAAGCAGCACTCAAGCTATCAAAGGATGTATTATATTGCATTTGGCTGATCAGCTACAAAAGACCTCTTTAACATGTTAAAGAACAAAAATGTCAGTTAGAGAGCTGAAATAAGTCTAAGCCAAACCATGGTATTTCCAATAGCCTCATATACATGTGAAAGTTGGACAATGAATGAGAAAGACTGTAGAAAAACTGGTGCATTTGAATTATAGTGTTGATAAAAAAATTATTGAAAGTACCATGGACTGCTAGAAGGACAAGCATATCTGTCTTGGAAGAAGTACAGTCAGAATAGTCCTTAGAAGAAGGACAGTGAGACTTTGACTCTCATACTTTGAATATATTGTTAGGAGGGGTCAATTCCTGGGGAAGGACATCAAGCTTGGAAAAGTGGAGTGTCAGAGAAACAGAGGAAAAATCTCAACAAAATGGATTCACATAATGACAGCAACATTGGAGTCAAGTATAACAATTGTTAGGATGATGCAAGATCCGGCAGTGTTTTGTTCTGTTGTGCATAGCTCTCTGAGTCAGTAATGACTGGACTGGATGGCACCTAGCATTAGCAACAACAGGTACTTTGTGATAAGATAGAGATTTGCATGTCTGCTAAATGTATGTATCAATTCCTACTACAGAATGTAAGTGAATATGCAAATTATCTATTATTTTCACTTATTTTTAAAATTTCATGTTTACCTTCATATAAACATAATTATGCTTACTTCTAGAACTTCAACCAGAACTATTTACTTCATAAATTGAGATAATTGAAGACAGTTACAAAATAAAAACCTTGAATCTTTCTATTATATAAGATTATTTAATTTGTTAAAATATAAAGCAAGCAAATATATGTATGCTTTTTGAATGAATTTTTCCTTTCACTTGCTAATCTGCAAAATGAGACCTTTCACAATGGGCATCTTTCTCATTATTAGAAATCCACTAGATGTGCCACACAGGGCCAGCAGCACTTCTCTGGCACAGTATGGCCAAGCCTCAGAAGAGCTTTTTCTGCTTTTCTGGTAGAGATATACGAAGGTTAATGGAGTTTGGTCAGAAGTACTTAATGCAATTTTAAAAATTACATTTCAGAATATCCCACCTGACCTATTAGTTGTCCTATTAGACCTAAAGTGATGAGAACAAAAACTTGAAGTCATAACCTACCTCCCAGCAGTTGCCAGGTGTGATGCTGCTACTGAAAGAAATCCTTAAAAGCCTGCAGCCTGAGACAATAATACCCCCTACCTAGGAAATCTTAATGAAGTAGAAACTGATTGAAGCAGAAAAAGGAGAGCTCAATGACAACGGGATTTCTTCCAGTTTCTATTTTTAAAAAGATAAACCTTGTTTGGTTTGGGTTGAGGAAACACACCAAATGTTTAAATCTTAAACATCAACTGTACTTTATAAGTCTAAGTTACAACCACATTAACATTATTATAGGTAATCCACTCAGACTTATAAAGTAGGCATTTTGTACTTGCCTATTATAATTATGTTCAATTGTATTGTTTTAGAACTTAAACCTTTTAGGATTTTTTCTTCTTTTTCTATTCTTTTAAAGATGCATTTTCAAAATCAACATACAATCAGCTAACTTAAAAAGCAACAGCTAGCAAGATGTCATCTTTAAGTACCTAAGAGTCATACAATCAACTTTACAAATAAATTATATTTATCAATCTAATAAATAGCCTGGCACTGTAGGTTTGCACTGGATTGCAAAGTCAGTTTGAACCACATGGTTCGCCTTTCAAGCTCACCAGCTGCTCCTCGTAAACACAATACAGACTCACTCTGGGCTGAAACTGACTTGACAGCACTTAACAACAACAACTCTATTCATGGGCAAGGTCTAGAGGTGTATTATTTATTGTCAAATAATATTTTACATGTGTATATGCCAACATAAAATAATAACATTATGTAAGTTATCTAATGTAAGAAACTTATACATTATCATTTGGAAGAGAAATAAATCTGTTTGGCAAACTTATTTACAATTTTAAGGATGGTTGCTGCATTCTTAATATTTTTACATTTAGTGACTTGTCTACTATATGAAATACACAGTGTTTGGAAGTCATTTGCTTATTTTTGAAGTCTGAAACAAAATGCATGAATAATGTTCCAGTACTTCCTCCTGCAGTCCTAGAGTTGCACTGTGGTCTAATGCACCGGACTGTAAAGCTGGTTTGAACCGCACGGTGAATTGAAACTGACTCAACAGCACTTAACAACAACTTCCTTTTTAAAAAAAAAAAAAATTAAGGTTTTTATTGTGGATTTAGTGAAAGTTTACAAGGCAGATCATCAGTTTTACATTCAGCAAATCATACACCGTGTTTCATTACAATGATAACAACCTCCTTGTGGAGAATTAATTGTTTTGATCTTAGAGAGAGAGAAAGAATGTCAGTGTACTATCATCTCTGCCTCCATTTCAGGCATCATTGCTTCTCTGGGTAGGGTCCCGCTCTCTGCTCTTCTCCCTTAATGGTCTTAGGGACCTCTGCTCCTAGACTGAAAAAATTAATCACTCCCCTCCTTGCTATAAAACGTGCGCCTGTAATCCCAGCTACTCGGGATGCTGAGCCTGGAGGATCGTTTGAGTCCAGGAGTTCTGGGCTGTGGTGCGCTATGCCGATCGGATGTCTGAACTAAGTTCAGCATCAATATGGTGACCTCCTGGGAGCGGGGGACCACCAGGTTGCCTAAGGAGGGGTGAACCGGCCCAGATCGGAAACGGAGCAGGTCAAGACCTCTTTAAAGTTTTGAAGAGCAAAGATATCAGTTAGAGGACTAAGGTGCCCCAGATCATAGCCAGGGTATTTTCAGTAGCTTCATAGGCATGTGAATGTTGGACAATGAATAGGAACCACAGAAGAATAGATGCATTTGAGTTACGGTGTTGGAGAAGAATATCTAAAAGTACCAAGGACTGCCAGAGAACAAACAGATTTGTCTTTGAAGAAGTACAACCAGAATGTTCCTTAGCAGCCAGGATGGTCCGACTTCCTCTCTCATATTTCGGATGTATTATCAGGAGGGACTAGGTCCTGGGGAAGGACATCATACTTGGTAAAGTGGAGGGTCAGAAATAAAAAGGAATGCCCCCTACAAGATGGGTTGGCACAGTGGCAACAGCAATGGCCTCAATATTAAATTACTGTGAGGTTGGCGCAGGACCTGGTAGTGTTTTATTCTGTTGTACATAATAAGGTCATTATGAGTCAGCACTGACTCGATGGCACCTAACAACAACAAAATGTTGAGGTGTAATTCGTTTGAAAAGTTATAGGATTTGATCTTCATCTGGAAGAGCTTGAAGTCTTTACTTTCACAAGCAAGGTTGTATGATCGCATATTACAGGTTGTTACTGAGTCTATGTCTTTCATATAGTCAGATTCTCAAGTGATTGGCTAATCATACACATTGATAAGAATGGTGAAAGGATACAATCCTAACTCACACTGTTCCTGATTTTAAATCTTGCAGTATCCTCTGGTTCTGTTTGAAAGACTGTCTCATGGTCAAAGTAAAAGTTCCACAGAAACACAATTCCACAGTTCTGGAATTCCCATTCTTAAAAGTGTTACCCATATTTATTATGATCCATACTGCCTTTGCATAGTCAAAACAGGTAACCATCATTCTAGTCTTTTCTGCTTGCAGAGATCCATCTGACATCAACAATCATAATCCTCAATCCATGTCATCAAGATCATTTTGAGTTTTTAGCAATTTCCTACTGATGTACTACTGAAACCATTTTGAATTATCTTCAGCAAAGTTTTACTTTTGTGTAATATTAATGATATTTTTCTATCTATATGCAAAATGTCTTCATACGGTTAAACTGGTCATCCAATGTATTTATTTTACTCATAAAATATTAGGGACAGCTTTCCATTTTATTTTGTATTCCTTATAAGTTCTATAATTACATACAAATTTATCATATTTTATTAAATAATTCTAACAGACATTTTGCTATATTTAAATATTCTATAATAAAATCCAGGGACATGGTGGATCTGTACAATAAGCAATAGACTGCAAACTACAATGTTGGCTGTACCAACCTATCAACAACTCCACAGGAGAAAGATAAGGATTTTTTTGCTCCTGAAAAGACATACAGTCTTGGAAATCCTTTACGGCATTGCGATGAGTCCGAACCCAGTTGACGGCACTTAACAATATAATAATAATTCTAGTATGTGTATCTTAAAACAGGCTGGTCATGAATTGGGATAGATTTATTTAAGGGGAATTATGTGGCCAAAGACTACGCACATTTTCAATTTGGGTGAATAGTGTTATATGGCTCTCCAAGCAGTGGTGCTTCTTCTAATTTAAATTCTTAGTAGCAGTTTATGTGAGTGCTCCTTCACCCTCATCTTTAACAACATTAGATATTAGAATGTTTTATATGTATACCAGGACAGAACTATATAACTTTTGGCCCACTGTTACTAATATTTAAATCAAACTCTTCTGAAATTTTCTTACTTTCTTTTTATGTACACAAAATTGCTGTTCAGGACATTTTAATAAGGACAACATTCTTGAATGTAATAATGGCTTTGTTACAGTTATGAGCCAATGTCGGTTCCAACTCAAAGCAACCCTGCATATGGTTGCTGAGAAGTTTGAATCACCGAAATTGTGATTCAAACATAGCTTGCAGTTCAGACTAAACTTGGGATCCAGTGCATTATCCTGTAGTGCCAGAACTCAATAATGGTTTTGAGGATATATTAATAATGGGCGATTTGGGTGTGAGGCGGGAGTTTTTCAGACATGGAGCACATTCCTATTTATTAAGTGAGATTACAGCGTGTACAAAGAGAAAAATTGAAATACATTGTGTAAAATACAGCTTTTAAAGTTAGAAAAATGCTATACCATGTGTACAAATATTTATACAAAAGTTCCCAAAGTAAGTGTGGTGGTGATGGCATGCTGTGGAGTGTGTTCGGAGTAATAGTGACCCTGTATAGGATTTCTAAGGCTGTAAATCTTTACGGGAGCAGAAAGCCTCATCTTCCTCCTGCAAAACGACTGGTAGTTTCGAACTGCTGACCTTGAGGTTAGCAGCCCAACTCATAACCACTACATCACTACACTACCAGAGCTCCTTAAAATAAGTGTAGAAGTTCTAAACGAAATAATTGAAAGGATAGCACACTGAGAGGTCTTTTTCATGAAGAGTTTTCAATATATTCAACATATTGTTTCCTTATAGAAAATCATTTCAAAATTATATGATTTCGGGGGGCAGAAAATAAGATTAACTACCCTTACATCTCTTTCATATATATTGGATGTTGAGAATATAGAGATGATTAAGTTGCCTTTGCTTGGCTTATTAATTTTTAATGCAAGAAATACACATGGCACATAGGTATTAATTACCTTGGACTTTTATCATGCCTTTTCTTTTTTTATAAGAACATGAGAACTCAGAGAATCTACAGTTACTCATGTTTATCTCCCAACAATTCACATGACATTATTGTCAGTGGAATATGTGGCAGAAACGTGTGTGTCCTCAATGAGACGGACACACAGAACTAAATCCCTAGACCCTGGAACCTGAGTTTCTTTCCACCAGATGCCATTTTGACTCCCTGGTGTGGCACTGTGGGTTAATGCACTGGACTGAAAACCGGTTTGAGCTACAAGGTGTGCGGTTCAAGCTCACCAGGCACTCCTCGCAAACCTTATACAGGGTCACCATGGGTTGGAACCAACTTAACATCACTTAACAACAACAACAATGCAAAATATGCTACCAGACTTCTGTGGAAGAGTGGCCATGTGGAACACTAGATGAAGAATGTGCTTTGGTGTTGGGCAGACATGTGTTTTAATTTGACTCTTCTAAAATGTTAAGGAAGAATGTTTTAACTGTCTGTGATGTGTAGCTACAAATTACCAAGTGGTGGTGGTGGTTATGTGCTGTGGAGTTGGTTCTGACTGATAGCACCCTGTATAGGATTTTGGAGGCTGTAAATCTTTATGGGAGCAGAAAGTCTCATCTTTCTACTGTGGAATGACTGGTAGATTCAAACTACTAAACTTGTGGTTAGCAACCCAAGTCATAATCCACTACACTAATTACAGCGTTGCTCCCTAATTGTTGTGTGTTGTTGTTGTTGTTTTTAAGTGCCATTGAGTTGGTTTTATGACTCATAGTCACCCTATATAGGGTTTCTGAGGAGCAGCTGTGGGTTTGCATACCGATCTTGTGGTTCACAGTCCAGTGCTAATCATACAGTACCACAGCAGTAGTCCTAAGCAAAGCTCAGTTTCACTGATGTAAAATGTATGAGGTGGAGCTGGGGGGAGGCACTAACCACAATACAGGTGTTTATGAACACGAGTGATAATGAATATAACTATTTAACACAATACCTGGCACATGATATTTAGTTATTACTGCACCTTATTTTCTAATTCCTGAATTTTTGTCAAACCTCATTCATCTATCCATCCTTTAATTTTCCAAACATGTAGTAAGCATCTATTGTGTGTCATATGTGTCCTGCTTATTCATAACTAGGTGCTATCATTTCTGTGTAGGTGAGAACTTTCTGAATTTTGAGGTCACAAAAGAATACTGTATTCCCAGTCCCCTACAAAATGAGTGTTGCTACCAAATACACATAGGGAAAAGGGCCTTCATCATATTTTTCTTTTTCGTATGTGAAAGCATGGTCCTCAGGTGTAGTGATATTGCACTTCAAATTTTGCTCATCACCCTTTCCAAGAAAAAGATAAATTTCAGAAAAATGGAAAAGAAGCAGCAGTAGAATAACTTGATAGTTCTTTGATTACACAATAATGACACCTGAGCAGAGAGAGGCAGCATTACAGGCAATATTCTCAGCAAGTGGCTGTGTGGCTCTGTCACTCTTTAAATCGTGTCATCTCAGACAATACCATTTGATTTCAAGAGGCAGCTATCATTAGACTTCCCATGTTTAATCTCATTTGATGAAATAAGTGTTTGTAATTTAGTGTTTCAAGCATATTGCTAAAGTTTCAAGGTAAATCTTCCCCAACAGTTATTTTTTTATTTTTACTATAATTCAAATATGATATGTGTATTTTACATAAGGGCTGAAATGCAGAAATATGATTTCTGCAGTAATGTCATTTATATAAGACACACAACCTTCTGTTAGGTTAATAGATTAATCCAATTCTCTTTCTAGTGATTTGTTACATGGTCATTTGACACCAATCCATTGGCATAGTCAGAGTCCATGGTTCCCAAATGTTGGTATGAATAAGAACATCCTGGAAACTTATTATGTAGGTGGACTCTTAGGCCTCTCTTCTGACATTTTGATATCACTTCACATATGTGTACAGTGATATTCTTATCAGGTGGTTCTCTGAACTCATATTTAAGAAGCACAGCTCTTTAGCATCTTTAACAATTGCCAAGATTGTTTTCCCAATAAAACCTGATTTTTGATTGATATGGTGTTTATGTTCTTGTTGAATTCTCAAGGTCATTGTTAGGTAAGAAGGATATTTCAGTTGTAATAAAAATGTTTCAAGTTTAAAAGCACTGTAATTTGAATTATCTAAATAGTTGACATTGTTCTCATATTGAGATATATATTTCACTTATTTATATAATGGTTATAGAACTTTAATCACTAAGCAAATGAATGCATATTATATATAGATACAGTTTACTGAGATTTCAAGCAAATAACCAACCCAACGGATTCAGAAAAGAAATGTCAGAGGATACAGTGTATTGTGATTGATTAGCCAGGGATCTTGGATTGGGCAATAAAAGACTTAGGACACTTGACATATAGGTATACGATAATTTGTTAATATGCTGTCTCTTCCAGTAAGGAGAAGGCCTCAAGTGCAGAACGTGAATCTAATCTTACTGATTAAGTGCTTTAACAAAAGTTATCAAATGAATGCATTTTATTGGTGGAAAGGCAAAAGTAATTACTCAGTAAAGAATATGAAAATGAGGAATTCTATGCTAATACAATAACTACTCAGTACATTCACAAAGACAGTAACCTGCAAAACTCATTTTTTATGAATTAATAAACACTTGATTCCATAGCCAATATCAGTAAAACAGATGAATAATGGAATTGCATTGAGAGGAAGTTACAAATGTAATTGGATTCAAAACAAAATTCTTTTCTTAACTTAGTAGCCAATTAGTAGTAAGTTGCTTTTGATATTATTAGCATTATAATTTAAAGAGTTTATTGGACACTGAAAACAAAAATAATATTTTTCACATTCATTATTAATCATTCAAAATATTTCTGTAAGCTTGTTTTAGATTTAGTCTAACTTGATGACCACCAGCTGAGTATTACATGATCAATAAAAAACTGTACATTTAACAGTTCATATGGGGTAGCAGATCCAGAGGACTATAATGTGGGTGTATGGGAGGCAATGAATCCTGCAAAGAAGTAATTGAGACTACTAGAGGAAACCAAACATATATACACATGTACCTCATGAAATGGGATATGAGGGAATTAAATTGACTACATATGTGGGCTGACACAATGGAGAAGACCAATATTATCAGCCAAAACAAGACCTGGGCTGACTGTAGAATAGACCATCAATTGCTCATATACAAATTCAGGTTGGAGATGAAGAAAATTTAAACAAGTTCATGACAACCAAAATATAAACGAGTATATCCCGTATAAATTTAGAAACCATCTTAGAGCAGCTTTGATGCACTAAGCACCAAAGACCAAAGGAAGAGCATATGTTGATATTTAATCATGATTGTATCCAGAATAAGGTTATATTCTTAAAATTATGGTTTAAGCAATTCTTGAATCTGACTTTCAACAGGAATTACAATATAAAGTCCAGTCAATTCCATTTCCAAATTATTTGGCCTCAAATCTGTTACTTCATCCATGTCTTTATTGAGATTAACAAAACTATAACCATATCTCTTATCTCATTGAGTGTTATTATTTGCTAAATAGGCCTTACAGCTTCCATTCTTTCCTCTCTCCAACCCATTTTCCACCCATTGTCAAGGAGTCTCCTTTATAACAGAAAAGCACTCATGTCACTGAGGAAAGCCTGTAATGGCTTGTGATTGCACTTAGCATAATACAGAACTTGATTTTTACAAATTTGTGTAAATTGGCCCCTTTTGGCATCTCCAGCACATTCCATATCAGTCTTCATATGTACTGTCTTCTAGCACTCTTACCTCTCTCAGTGATTTGCTCTTTCCAAACTCTTCCTAAACAGTGTCCTGCCTCAGTACTTTCACACATATTCTAGTCTACTCTTGGAATGGTCTTCCTTACTCTTTGTCCACGGTTGGATATTTCGCAGTGGGGCATCCTCTAATCAAACACTTTTAGATCACCATCATTCCCTCTCATGCCCATTATAGTTGTTGTTATTAAGTGTTTTTTTGAGTTGGTTTCAATTCATAGCGACCCTGCATAGGGTTTCTGAGGAGTAGCTGGTAGGTTCGAACAGTCGACCTTGTGGTTCACAGTCCAGGGCTGATCCTCCAGCGCTATACCAGAAGTCCTGTCCATTATAATATATACCACTAATTATAACTGGGTAGATTTAGTGTGGCGCTGTGGGTTAAGGCGCCAGACTGCAAAGCAGATTGAACTGCAAGGTTAGTAGCTCAAGCTCACCAGCTGCTCCTCAGAAAACCTATCCAGGGTCACTATGGGTCAGAACTGACTTGATGGCACTTAACAAAAACAACAACAGTCTCTGAAGAGACTGTTTCTGTGTTCTTCACTGCTATATATCTACTACCTAGAGTGGAGCTTGGGATATAACTAGACGTTCAGTAAACATCAGTTAAGTTACAGAGTAAGCAAATTAAAAGTGGAGGAGGTGTTTAAAGGTTGAATTAAAGCACTAAGTCTATACCAACTCATTCCAGGGACCTCTGCTACAGAGATGAAGATACAAGTTATTATTTAGAGGAAAGCTCTAAGGATAGAGTTTGTCAATAAGTTCTGCTCTGAGGGACCCTATGTATATTAGCAAAAAACAACTATGAACGTTAATACAGAATTCTATGACCGCCTCAGAAACCCTTTACAGGGACGCTATGAGTAGGAACCAACTCCATGCCACACAGCCACCACCACCACTGTTTATGTATTTATAATACTGTGTTGTTGTTCTTGTTGTTAAGTGTTGTTGAGTCAGTTTCAACTCAAAATGACCCTGTATATAGTTTCCTAGGCTGTACATCTTTGTTGTTGTTAAGTACCATGGAGTCGGTTCCAACTCATAGCAACCCTGCACAGGGTTTCCAAGGCTGTAAATCTTTACAGAAGCAGAGTGCCACATCTTTCTCCCGCGGAACTGCTGATAGTTTCGAACTGCTGACCTTGAGGTTGGCAGCCTGACTCGTAATCACTACACTACCAAAGCTCTTGTCTTTCTCCTGCATAATATTATTAGTGACTGTAGATTTATTTTCTATAGGTCAGATTTTTTTTTAACACTTCAGTAATTGCCTATGTTTAAAATATCAGACTTTAGCAACTCTATTTAGGAATATTTGGTATTTCATATTACCAAAGTGAAAGTCTCATCACCTAAACCCTAAAAGTATTTTATTCTCACCAGTCATTTGAAAAGAGCTCAGCCATATTTTGTGCTATAATTATTACATACTTGTCTTATTTTAACAACTATTTTAGTAGATAAAAAAACTTTGGGGATTAGAAATTACCTCTTATACATCTTTATGTTTTATGTTATTTAAAAAAAATCTCATTATTCCCCCATAAATATCTTGTGCTTCTTGCTTTAAAATGTATTCTTACTTATTTTAGAAGACATTTTCTTGTTCTTATTAATGTAATATTCATATTAAATTACCTGTTTGGCTTTTACTTGTATAAAGAAATAATTTTGTACCAAGGAACTGTACTCAATTGTATCCTTAACTAGAAAAGCAAATAGATTTACTTGGGTTTTCATTGAATATAATCATATGATTTGTAATTAATGAATATGTTCTTTCATTTTAATCCTACAGTACATATTTTATTTGCTTGACTTATTGCAATATTTACTATCTCTTTCTGAAGCCATTGCCATCAAGTCAGTTTTGACTCACAGCTGCTCTGTTGGAGAGAGAACTATTATTTTGGGTTTCCAAGGGTGTAAATCCTTACCGAAATAGACAACCTTGTCTATCTCCCATGATTTTCAGTGGTTTGGAAATTATACGCTGATGTACTTTTGCTGTGATGTAGTATAAGAATAATTTCTTTTAGAAGAATCAGCATGAAGCTATTCTCTGTGAGGTGGAAGTTACAGATATACAAAAGATAGAGTTTCTCAAAATGTCATACCACTGCATAATCCCTGATATCAACCACTACTCCTTTCCTTAGTATTCTCCCTCATGTCCCAGCATCCACAGTTTGCTCCAGCATCTCACATAACTCACAAACCTTCAAGGAAATGACCCAAAAGTTGTGAAGGCTGGCAGATCCCATAGCCATAGTTCAAATGTCAGTTTGGAGGATTCTTCTCATTGAGGCCAAATCGGACTATTGATATACAAGGCTGTGGAAACTGGAAAGAGAGGTCAGGCAAAAAGCCATCAGCTCAAATCCCAAGAGCTGAAGAGCTGTTGTTGTTGCTAGGTGCATCAAGTCGGTACTGACTCATAGCAATCTTATGCATAGCAGAATGAAACACTGCCTAATCCTGGGCCAACCTCACTATCTTTGTCATACTTAAGCCCATTGGTGCTTCCACTTTGCCAATCCATCTCGCTGGGGGTCTTCCTCTTTTTCTCTGATCCTCCACCCTACCAAACATGATATCCTTCTCTAGTGACTGCAAACCGCAGTCTGTTGTCTGACCTGCTGATTTGTGTTTGTCTGCCCTTGCAACCAAATGGGTCAGCGTACGCCTTCAGCCTTTCTTCTGATCCACAACCTTGCTTTTTGCCAACTTCTACAACTGCAAGAGTGATCTCCTCGATAGTTCCTGAGTTCTATGAGACATAGCAGTGAATATAAAGATGAAAGGAAGAGTAGTGAGCGTTGGAGAAGTAATTGATATTAGAGATCACGGAATGGTACAGCAGTTTGTAAAAAGTTGGACATTTGGGACATCTTTAATCTTTGCCTCCTAGAAACCAGTTTAGTGTTGATCTTTCTAAAAGAAATAATCCAATCAGTATATTAAATAGAAAGAAGCTCTGGTAGCGTAGTGTTATGAATCAGGCTGCTAACCTCAAGGCTGGCAGTTTGAAACTACCAGCTGTTCCACAGGAGAAAGCCGAGGCTTTCTGCTCTCTTAAAGATTTACAGCCTCGGAAACCCTGTGCAGGGTCACTGTTAGTCAGAACCGACTCAACGGTACTTACCAACAACAAATTAAATAGAAGTTTATTCTTTTATATCCAGTATTCCTATGTATTGTATGTTGGCCTCATCTCAGTCTACCATGTTCCTTAAGAACTCAGGTGACATAAGTCATGCCAAAATTTCTTTTTCTTTAAAGAGTTTTTCAAAGTCACTCTAAGGATGGGAGCGTCTTCTATTTGCCTTCCCAACATAATCGCAATAGTTATCATGACACGTATGATAACTATGATAGAAGTGGGCCCAGGTCACAGAACATGAGGTCCCCTTCTCTTAGTTCAGCAACAACAACAAAATGCAGGGAAATATAGCCAATCATTTATATTTACAACGAAATTTCTAAAAGAAAATATATTTAATTTTATTATCCCTTACCTAATATTTTTAAGATTGGAGAAAGATTTTCTGAAAGTATGAAAAGTAATAATAGACATGTCTAGATCTACCACTATGGGATGCATGAATTAATTTATTAATAAAATTATTAAATTATTGAAGTCATACTTTTAGAAATGGGAATTCATGGTTAATTCAGATTGCTGGGCATGGAGTATTTTTAACCTAGTCCAGGATATCCTTCTTTTCCAATATGACTCATATCATATCTTCATATATACATAGCATACATTCAAACACACATACATGCACATGTACATATACACAGATGTATATTGGGACATACAAGCATACCCAAAATGAGAAAAGGAAGAATTTCTATATTGATGAAATAAGAAGAGTAATTTTTGTTTTCATCTGAGGTCTAGTATAAACCTGGGATTATAAGACATGGAGGTTCATAGAGAAAGTCAAGGTGAAAGAGACAAGCATAAATTTAGTTTTGACTTGCAGTTTCTTTTAGAAGGAAGGCCATGGTAAAAGGGACTAGAACTGATTTGGGGTCTACACAATTGCAGGAAACAAGTGATGTGAAATAAGTAAACCCAGCTTTCGTTTTTAAAGCA
Organism: Chrysochloris asiatica; assembly: GCF_000296735.1. Lineage (NCBI taxonomy): Eukaryota > Metazoa > Chordata > Mammalia > Afrosoricida > Chrysochloridae > Chrysochloris > Chrysochloris asiatica. The sequence continues at coordinate 10,154,264 of NW_006408529.1, forward strand.
TTTTTGACAGGCTATGTCATAAACATGTCATGAACATGGTTCATTCCAGTGTAGCAAATTCCTAAATGTCCCCAGCATGTTTTATGAAAAATATGGATTTAAAAGGAGTAAAGAACATATTGACAGGAGCTGTTTCTTATTCCTGAACTGTATCTTCAAATAGCACTATTCTAAGTTGTTTCCCATTTAAAGGCACATTTGCAACAGGATGTTTAAATTATAAATGAGCATATGGTGGTGTTGATTATGTGCTGTGGAGTCGGCCCTGACTCATAGCGACCCTGTACAGGGTTTCTGAGGCTGTGAATCTTCACAGGAGCAGAAAGCCTTATCTTTCTCCCACGGAACAGCTGGAAGTTTTGAACTGCTGACCATGAGATTAGCAGCTCGACTCGTAACCACTAAGTTATCAAAGCTCCTTAATGATATGCAGAGTTATAGAAAGGTGAAAGTGCTAATACGTTCACTAACCCTAATATATGTACAGCTATTAATAAAGGGAGAAGGGAAACAGCATTTAATGATCACCTATTATGTGTGCTGCACCAGTATAGGTCATTTATAATGAGACAGATACTTACACATATAATTAGAGACTCCCTTAGCAATCGATCTTCAATGATCTGAACACCATCTTGCTCTTGAAGATTCATATATATGCAATGATATATGCTTGGTGTGCCCAATTGGGTAAAAATAAATCTAAGTTATCTAATTACAATAGATTTTCCTCTTCATTTACAAATCTCTCTCTCTCTGTCTCCACACACACACACACACACACACACACACACACACATATAAGCGAGCGCTCAGGTAGCATAGTGGTTACGAATCAGGCTGCGTACCTTACGGTCAGCAGTTCGAAACTACCAGCTGTTCCGCGGGAGAAAGACGAGGCTTTCTGCTCCCATAAAGATTTACAGCCTCAGCAACCCTGTACAAGGTCGCTATGAGTAAGAACCGACTCCACAGCACATCACAACAACAACAACATATATATATATATAAATATATATATATATATACAAGTTTGTTGACAATATTTAAAAATATCGGCATACCAATCATACACAACTACTACAAAAGTAGATTTTTGCCTACATTTCTCTTTATAAGGAGTCCTGATGTAGTGCAGTCGGATAAGCATTGGACCGCGAAATCATTTGGACCACAAGGTCAATGGTTTAAACTCATCATTTGCTCCTTGGAAACCTAAAGTTGATGTGAGGTGGAACCTACTTGATGGCACTTAACAACAACAACATCTCTTTATAGTATTAAAGAAATAAAAAATAGTTTTAGTAGAAAGTCACTCAGATTTTCTTTAGACAACATTTGTTGCTTTTGTTGTTGTTGTTGTTAAGTGCCTTCTTGTTGCTTTGGTTGATGTATATATATGAAATAGGTGAGTATAGCAATTGTTTACCAGCTTCACATGTGGCTCTTGGAAAATCTAGGTCATCTCTCAATTCAGAATGCTAAATTGTGTAGAAAGCAAGTCAGCTATCCTTCACTGCTGATTTTCAACACAGTGACAACCTGCTATTTGCCTTCTAAGAGTTAAATTGTATCTGCTAATCCTAGCTTTTAAGCAACTAGAATTGACATTACTTAATTTACTTGTAACCCTTATAACAGACTTTTAGCAGAGGGTATTGGTCTTTGTACTGGATTGAAAACTAGAAGTCCCATAGGAAATTGACTAAAACTATTATCATAGTTAAGGTTGCCTATCATTCTAATTATAATTCACATCAAATAATGAACACCTTGTTCAATAATATTTAATTCAAATCATGATGCTGAGTATAAAATTACATATCGAGAGAATTCATTAGAAGTTTCAAAAGTAAGCTGAGTAAATGTGCCTCGGAGAATGTATTTGATGAATTTGTAAAAGTATTTAAATTAGATCTGTAAAGTATTATGAAAAATCCACAAGGGATGCACAATTAGGCGAATAAGCTCTTCAAGGCCAGGAGCTGCTGGGCATTCATTGTAAAATGCTTTCTGATATATTGTTTATGCAAAGTAGAGATATGGGAGGTAGAGCAATAATATACAACAAAGCAGAGATGCAGCAGAGGTGACGCCAAAAGTAATTGAATAAAAAGTAAGTAATTCCCTCATAATTAGTTCTCTAGCCTTTGCCTGCATATTATTCATATGTCACTGAAGTATTTTAATATGGGACAAATGGTTATTTAATTTATGCATGTTTTATAAAGTCCATAATATATGAGCTTCATGAATAGCTCATTTATATCCAGGTCCTCTTTCAAACTGTTATGTATGTGTAGTTTAGACAATACTGAATGTATAAGTATGTAATTTATAACACTTAAACCAGATATATCTGTAGTGAGTCTATCTTAATATTTGAATGATACATGAAAATGCAATTTTCTTTCATTTATTTTGTGCTCGTTACCCTTTATCTAGGGTAATTTTTAAATTAAATTAATGTACATGTTGTTCACTCATTCATATATCTATTCCATTTGTTTATAATTTAGTATATGATAACTCTATCCCAAAAACCTTTTGAGTGCTGCAAATGGTTAATATACTTATCTGTTAACTGAAAAGTTAGCAGATTGAATCCAACTAGAGGTGCCTAGGATCTACTTCTGAAAAATCTGTCATTGAAAACCGTATAGTATGCAGTTCTACTCTAACAGCATGAGTTAGAATCAACTCTCTGGCATCTGGTTTTAACTATATTCCAGCCACTGTACTTGATTTGTAGTGAAGAACCAGTGATGATTAAGCCAAGATGTTGTTGTTGCAAAGTGCCATCGAGTTGGTTCTGACTCATAGCAACTCTGTGTAGAGTTTCTAAGGAGCAGCTGGTGAGCTTGAACTGCCATCCTTGTGGTTCAAACTGACTTTGCAATCCAGTGCATTACTGTACAGCGCCATACCAGGACAAGACATGGCTTACCTTGTAATGCAATTTATATCCTAGCAGGGGACAAAGTAATTTTATAAATGGCCTTACTAATATATACCATTTAAAATAATACAAATTCTCTAAAGCAGAGGTCAGCAAACTCTTCTGTAAAGGGCCAGATAGTAAATATTTTAGACTTGGTGAGCTATGTGGTCTCTGCTGCCTCTGTTCAACTTGGCAGTACAAAAGAAATCACAGACATTAAGTAAATGAGTGACCATGGTTGTATTCTAATAAAACATTATCTAAGAATACTGGAGATGGCCCATGAGTTTGTAATTTGCCAAACTCTAACACAAAGAAAAGAAATAGACTCATAAGGTACAAAAAAAAAAAATAGAAAAAGAAAACTTCCTCTAAATTTGGAAATGGAAAAAGATTTCTTAAGAAAATGATATCCAGAGTGCGGTATGAAGAATTAGTAGCATATAGCAAGAAAGGTCTTGGTGTGGCGCTGTGGGATAAGGCACTGTACCACAAGGTCAGTTTGTACCACAAGGTTGGTGGTTCAAACTCATCAGCCACTCCTTGGAAACCCTATACAGGGTCACTATGAGTCAGAATTTACTCAATGGCACTTAACAGCAAGAACAACAAGGAAGAAAATATGTGGAAAGCAGTGGATGTGGACGATTTTTAAGAGATTCCTAAGTAGCAATGCCTACAAAGTAGACGTCTACTCCATGAGATATTTATATTACTTAACTTCACAAATGAAGAAATTAAAGCTCAAAGAAGTAAAGTGACTTACCTAGTGGTTAGTTGAGATTGCAATCTATGAGAAAAAGTCAAAAAGTATGCTACTGGTTTCAGTTCATCCATGCAAAGGCTTATTCCAAACAAAATATGGTTATAAGCATATATGTAACTGCAGGCAAGTTTTTCTTTTCCTTTGTTTCCCCCCAGTAATACACTTACTGTAGTCTCATTAGGGTGCCTTAAAAAAATTAATTAAAAAAAAAAAATATATATATACGTATATATACATATATATATGTTGTTGTTAACCTTTGTTTCCCCCCAGTAATACACTTACTGTAGTCTCATTAGGGTGCCTTAAAAAAATTAATTAAAAAAAATATATATATATATACGTATATATACATATATATATGTTGTTGTTAAGTGCCGTCGAGTTGGTTCTTGTAGTTTCAAACTGCTGACCTTAAGGTTCACAGCCCGATTCATAACCACTACACTACCAGGTAGAGAGAGAGAAAAGCTCTATTCAAAACAGTGGCCACTTAGGGGATCTGCTGGGCCATTTAAGCTCAAGGCTGAGAGGTCAGCTCAGAGGGTTTCAAAGACTGTTTAGGGAGACTAGAAGGGATAACTGTGAAAGATTTTTGCAAAGGACACAGGATGATCACAGGGGCTACTATGAAGTGTTCAGAAAGTTGAAAACTGCATTGGTAATAAAAAGGCAGGGAAAGTTGTGGTCAGGAATTTATCTCCATCACAACAGTTTTCCTACAAGAATTTTGTTGGGAATATTTATTCCATTTACCTTACAGTCCTGATCTTGCCTCTTCAAACTTTATTTTGTTCCTAAACTCAAAGAACATTTAAAAGGGGCACAATTTGAGTCCCTCGAAGATGCCAAAACTACCTTTTTGAGCCCAGAATTCTTCCAGGAAAGGCTTGTTGTTGTTGTTAGGTGCCATCGAGTCGGTATCGACTCATAGCAACCTTCTGCACAGCAGAACGAAACACTGCCTGATCCTGGGCCAACCTCACCATTGTTGCCATGCTTGAGCCCATTTATGCTGCCACTTTGCCAATCCATCTCACTGGGGGTCTTCCTCTTTTTATCTGACCCTCCACCCTACCAAACATGATATTCTTCTCCAGTAACTGGTCCTTCCTGACAATATGTCTGCAGTATGAGAGATGAAATTTGGCCATCCTGGCCTCCAAGGAGCAGTCTGGCTGTACTTCTTCCAACACAGATCTACTGGTTCTTTTGGCAGCCCATGGCACTTTCAATATTCTCCTCCAACACTATAACCCAAAAACATCAATTCTTCTACGGTCTTCCTTTTTCACTGTGCAGCTTTCACATGCATATGAGGATATTGAAAATACCATGGCTTGGACCTGGCGCGCCTTAGTCCTCAAGCTGACATCTTTGCTCTTCAACACTTTAAAAAGGTCTTCTATAGCAGATTTGCCCAATGCAATACATCGTTTGATTTCTTGACTGCTGCTTCCATGAGTGTTGATAGTTGATCCAAGAAGAATCAAATCCTTGACAACTTCGATTTTTTTTTCTCCATTGATAAGAATGTTGTTTATTGGTCCAGTGGTGAGGATTTTTGTTTTCTTGACATTGAGATATAATCCATAATGAAGGCTATGCTCTTTTGATCTTCATCAGTAAATATTTTAACTCCTCTTCACTTTCAGCAAGCAAGGTTGTACCATCTGCATATCACAGGTTGTTAATGAGTCTTTCTCCAATCCTGATGCCAGGAAAGGTTAGAGAGATGGAAATGCTGCCACTATAGAATATGGTGAGAAGCAATAGCTTTACATTTTGATATTTCCATGTAGTAAACTTTTCTATGATTCTGTAGTGATACCTTTTGACTTATCCTCATATATTGTTCTAATCTCAAAGTCTTATCTTTTCATTTTGCCATGTTGTCTCATAGTGTGTAACAGACTGACATACGTAAGCACAACTCATTTTCTCTTAGGGGTTTGCAATCTGTTAAAAACTCCTTTGGACTTTTATCTATAGGGGAAAGTAAAATTTTAAAAAACTATATTTTGGTAGACCTGGCTAATGTCCTGATGTGACAGAGACCAGGAACAGATTCCTGAGAGCATGTTCCTAGGAAACTTCCTAAAACCGTTTGTTGTATATTCCAAGCCACTAACATTTCTATACTTAATATATCACAAAGCAAACTTATAGAGGGACAGAAACCTCTTGGTTATTTTAGAATGGACTTTGAGCTGTAATGTCAGGGAAATGATTTATTTATTGCTATAAGGCAAAGCAATGAGAGACCACAGGAATAAAGTAAAAAGAGAAAAAAAAATAAGTTTCTTTTGGTTAGCAGTGGAGTTAGCCCTGGAAGACATATACTACTCTTTTACACTCTATGAATAATTAACTGTATTTTACAAGCTTAAATGTATACAGGTGTGACTTTACTCTTTATGGTTTACATTTTACTTTCTTGACTCTAGGTCTAATAAATACTGTTAAGGATATTGGTTGTTCCCCTCTCTAATGGGCAGAATGTCATTTTATAGTGTCCAAACACTTTAGTGAACTCTTTTTGAAGTGCTAGGTAAGATTTTATTTCAAAACATAGTTAAATAAAATACAAAGCCTGTGAAATGCAATAAAGAACCAAATGATTTGTAAATATTTTCTGTAAGATTTAAATGGCATTTTAATACAGTATCTTGGCTGACACATTGAAAAAGAAGCATTATATCCTGACAGAATCAAGGAAAACCTGGTTTCCGTAATTAAGGAAATAGAAAAGATGACAAGAAAATGGCTCTTTTTCCTTGTGTAATATACATGCTGGCCTAAATAGATTCTTTGAATGAAGTTAGATTGACTTTAAAGCAAGCATTGCTTTTATTCAATTTGATCAGAAAGAGCTTAGAAGGGTATGGATATGAACTAGAAAAAAACCCATAAATTCTAAGAATTGTCATTTTCTAGTTAATTCTATTCTGAAATGAGGTTTTTCTTAGCTGTTAGGAGAGAAAGGGGCTATTAACTAGGCATTAACAAGCAATTTCCAGTCCAATTTTGCAGATAAAAATGTTTGATTAAGGATAGTGTCTGAAGATATTTAGAAACATTACTAAAACCAAATGTCAGACTTTAAAAGGAATTTCCTATTAGCAGATTTCCCCTTGCCCACTCTTATTTTATTTTTTCATGGTATAGTTAGAACTCCTTTTAGACAGGCACAACAGAAGAGAAGTGAATTGAGGAAGCACTTAATGAATTTCAATAAATAAGACACTGTAATCTATTTTTCCATATGCTTTCTCTAAGTATAAATATTCTGCCACATCTAATCTATATGAAAAATAAGTATATGGTAAAATATTAATGTCATAAAATTTAGGTTTATAGAAGAGAAAATTATTTTATTATTTTTTCCTTACATACTGTTTGCCACTTTAAACCAAACATTTAGTTCAGACTGCCAAATGACATTTGGTTCAAACACAGTGTTGTCTTTTCTTTACAAAGATGATTTTACTGACCTCTATGCTATCCATTGTCTACCTTGAGCTCGTTTCCAATTGTGATAATGGAATGTCAGTTCACCAAATGTCATTGTATTGTCCACAAATTCTGATATGCTCACTAATGCTTGAGGAAGCTCAACTGATTTGCAAAAGAAATTATAAAAATCTACTAGATTTTTAAGTCGTTGGCATTTCCTCCAAAATTCATGCTGAAAAAATGGCCATTGGTATCAATGGCAAAACCTTTTATAAGACTTAAAAAATATAAGGAATTAATCTGTTAAGAAAAAAAGACTCTCAGTAGGTTTTATCCCTTTATATTTTCATTCATCATGCATCTCTGATGTTACCGTTTTTAAGGGCCGTGGAGTCGGTTCTGGCTCACAGTGAACTTGTCTAGAATTTCTGAGGAGCGGCTGATGGTTTTGAACCACCACCCTTGCAGTTAGCAGTCCAGTGCTTATCCTAAAGCACCACACCAAGACTACTGCTTCTCTGATTGTTAAGTGCTGTCGTGTTGGTTCTGACCCATAGTGACCCTATACAGGATTTCTGAGGTTGTAAATCTTTACAGGAGCAGAAAGCCTCATCTTTCTCCTGCGGAGCAGCTGATAGTTTTGAACTGTTGACCGTAAGGTTTGCAGCCCGATTCATAACCACTACACTACCAGAGTATGAGAAGTTGGATAACATTCAGGCATAACAAGAATTTACAGAAACTGTGAGCTACTCTGGGGCTGGGCCCAGGACCTACTCATCAGTAAGATTTCAGTTTTCTTGCTGTGCCTGAAACGTAGTAGTATTTGGAACACATGAATAAATGGATGAAAGAGATGCACTTTATGTTAAAGCAGTATCCTAAGAAGGCTGACACCTGCACTACCCTAACTTATTTACAGTACTATGGATGGGTTTGGTTTTGTTTCCTTTGGTTTTTATTTTGTTTGGTTTGGTTCTGATTGTATCAAATGACTGTTTACTTACATAGAAAAAGAATAATGATAATAATAATGTTAACAAAATACAAATAAAAACTAATAACAATATGCAGCATTTGCTAGATAGACCAGCCAGTTCTCAGCCCTGCAATGCAGATTTCAATAGAGGTAGTTGAAAACAGGTAAGTGAGATTTAACCTTATTTTTACAAGTAAACCTGATGATATGAACAGTGTCAATTTCTCTTACTTCACGGCACACAACAACAACAACAACAATGGATTTTCTAGAAAAGATGATAAAAAAATAATAATAAAATAACTCCACTTCTGCCCTTGAAACTAAATCTCAAGTCCCCTGGGCCAAAACACATGTTATCATGGGTATTCCTAGTCTTTTTCTCCCACATAAAAGCTATGGTAAGTCAATTTTTTAATGATTGATTTTTTTTCCTGTGAAGGTAGTTGTTGCTTTTCCTCTTTCCTTAAATAATGTATCATTTATGCTAGGATATATTGTCATTATCTGTTACATTGTTGGCCACATGTTCATTACAAGTAAGAATCCACATCATGAGTAGTCCCTATAACTCCATATCACCAATATAATACGTGTGTGTCAGAAATGCAAGGTCCTGTCCCTGATCCTAACTCTTAAAAAGGCCTGGAAGATTCTACCTTTGAACTATGTAGAGCCTCCATGGAAAATATTCTGCTCCCTTATTTGGAGAGACTATGTGGAGGTATCACAAGCAGAGGGACAGGAATTATTTTTTTAAAAAAAGGTCCCAGATGCCATTGGACTTACCAGCTATATGAATGATCACCGATGAGACAAGAGAAACTACCCAGATAAGTTCAGTTGGTGTATTTTGGAAGAATAATTTTGGTAGTGTGGTAGAGGAAAGGGAAATAAGTGAAGTAGATGGTAGACTGATGTCTGAAGAAGAAAAGGCAGCATGAGTAGATAATTCCTTTGACTTACCTACATAGTCTTAGCTATGATGGAGGTAGAAAGTTATGTCAGAAATTAGACAATAGTATAGAGTTGTATTAGTTTCCTAAGGCTGTCATAACAAACTGAATGGCTATCATTATTAGAATCTTTTGTTGTTGTTGTTATGTGCCATGGAGTCGGTTCTGACTCATAGCGACCCTGTACAGGGTTTCCGAGGCTATAAATCTTTATGGGAGCAGAAAGCCTCATCTTTTTCTTATGGAACAGCTGGTAGATTCAAACTACTGGCCCTGAGGTTAGTAGCCCGATTTGTAACCACTAAGCTACCAAAGCTCCTTGAACTGGATGACTTAAAATAACAGAGATTTAGTCTCTCATGGATTAGCAGGCTAGATTTTTTTTTTATTCAAGACATCAGGTGGTCCATGATCTTTCCAAAGACTGTAAGGGAAGTTTCTTCCTTGTCTCTTCCAGATTCTGGTAGCCCCAAAGTGTCCTGTGGCTTATGGCAGAATAAATACAATTTCTGCCTCTGTCTTATATGACTTTCTTCCCTCTGTGTCTCTCTGATTTTGTATCTTCTCTCTTTATAAGGATGCAAGTCATATTGAATTAGGCTTCACCCAACTTCAATATGACTTCATGTTAACTAAATACATCTGCAAAGATCCTTGTTTCCAAACAAGTTCACATTCACAGGTACTGGGAGTTAGGATTTTGACATCTCTTTCGTTGTTTGTTTGTTTTTTAAATTATGAATTGAGTGAAAGTTTACATGGCAAATCATTAGCTTTACATTCTACAAATCATATATTGTTTCATGGCAATGGTTACAATTTCCTCCATGTACTATCATTTACCATTATTTACGTATTCCCCCTTTGCTTTATTTTTATGTTTTGTTGTGAATTGAGTGATAGTTTACATGGGAGAACATCGGTTTTATACTCGTTTCATTGCAATGATTACAATCTTCTCAGTGCATCATCTTTCAACAGTATTTGCTTCTATTCCTTTTTTTTGGAAGTGGGGTTCGGTGTACACAAAAACAGGAATATATAATCATTTAAACAACCATAGGACACATTCTGCAAGAATGCCTCCTGGTCACTGACACCTGGCCACTAGCACACAGCCTTTCTCTTTCCATAAGTCTAGAGTCCTCAGCTGCTCTATTTGTCCATGACCTCATCTCTGTTTCATCTCTGGTGTCGCTGCTTCTCTGGACAGGTTCCCACATTCCACCCATGCTCTTCTCCCTTGATGGTCCTAGGATCCTCTGTTCCTGGACTGTAAGATTAACTACTCCCCACTCTTTGTTACAGAACTTCTGCCTTTACAGTTGTGACACTCACAATTAGTCATGATAGCAGTTAACTCACTTTTGAATCATAACAATCTTATCCACATCGCTTTTCACCAGACCCGTCTAGACAAGTTGAAAACAATTCAGTTGGTATTCCACCTTCCACCACACACTCTGAAACTAAACTCCCTTGTGAAATCTTGTAAGCCAGTCACTTCATGCCTTTATAGCCCCTCCCCCATTTTAGGTTGCCCCTCCCTATCTACCCTGCATACAGAGAGGATAGGATTGATCCTTGATGTGAAGACTCCTTCCCTCTCAATTGGTATTTTGAGCTACTACATCCATAAGTATAGGTCAAGTTTATCAAATTGTAGCAATTACACTTGTTTCCTTCTTAAAAAAAAAAAAAAAAAATCATCTTCCTCTAGTTGAGTTCTGATCATCAAACCGTCGAAACTAGGTCAAATGGGTACTAACTATAAGTTTGGGCATTCTTGTAAGTTTCCTCTCACTTCATATCAGCTGGATATTTCACTCTCAACTCTAGCCCTCCTTCACTATGTCCTTGTTCATGGGTTCAAGTGTCCCCAGGTCTCTCCACACTTTGGACCAACCAACCCTTCCTCTTCTCTCTCTCATCTCCAGGTTGACAGGAGTCTATGGAACGTGGTCAAACTTGGCCTATTTCCTCATTGCTGCCTTTCCCCCTCTTCCACTCACTAGGAGACCAACATGATCACCAGCAAGCTTAGATGCCTGCTCATGTGTTCCCTTTGAGTTTCAGTTTTGGAGGGGGTTTTGTCCTGAGGGGACTAGACTACTTGCCTTGATGGCTCCCTGGCAAACAACTTGCTTGTTCTTGTAGTTGCCAATCAGACTACCATTTTGTTTTGGATTTTTCCTGATGGTCTTTCTTTCAAGAAGTATGTTCTGTTCCTCTAGCTGTTTCAGGCTGGTCTGCTTTAAACATAACTCTTTGGGGAACACACTTCAACCCATAACAATGGTTAAGGGATACGTTTTAAAACATTCAAAATGTTAGTTTTAATACAGAGGGAAAAGATCTAGTTAAGAAGAGATTGAAGATGCAGGAGGAGAGTGGGGACAAACAATGGAATGAACAATATAGAGTGCTTGTGGAGAGACTGACTTTCCTTTCACACAGGTATTACTGTTTCAGAATATCCCATACCTTCAAAACTCTAGAAATGGTCTTGCCTTAAGTCCTATATATTGACTAAGCCCAGTGCCTGAATAGCTTCCTCCCAGACATCTTTATGGCTTCCTTCCTTTCAAATTCGTATTGAATTTTTTATCTTCACAGAGGCCCACCCTGACCATTCTGTTTAAAATTCCCAGCTGTCCCCTTAAGTAGTCTCTATTTCTTTTCCTACTTTATTTTTTTCACACTTTTTCACAGCTTCCACAGTCTGTGGTTCTATTAATTATACATTATCAATAATTACTATCAGTTACTTATTTATTATATTTAATATCTTCTCTTCCATTGAAATTTAAATCCCTCAATGGCAAGGATATTTGTCTATTTTCTTCTCTCACAGATTCTTCTAGTTTCTGGCATATCTGTCTATCCTCTTAATAGCTAAAGAAACTCTTCTAATTGGCCCTTATTGTTATTGTTGTTAAGTGCCATCAAGTCGGTTCTGAATCATAGTGACCCTCTATAGGGTTTCTGAGGAGTGGCTAGTGGTTTTGAACTGCTGACCTTGCAGTTAGTAATCCAGTGCTTATCCTACAATACCACACTGGCCTTTAGGAGTGTATATTTGTCAAAGATAAAGTTGTGGACAGGCAAATATATGTTTTCACATAGCATCATAATATTTAATAGAACATTCTCAAACCATTCATCATTGTTCTCCCCACAATCCACATCCATTTGCATTTCTTCCCATTACTACTGCTATCCTTATACATCCCATAGTGGAAAAGTCCACCTTTATCCCCTGCATCCTTCTTGCTCTACCTTTAAGATCATTCAAAGGTAATGTTGTTGTTGTTAAGTGCCATCAAGTCAATTCCAACTCATAGTGACACTGTATAGGGTTTCCAAAGAGCAGCTGGTGAGCTAGAACTGCCGACCTTCTGGTTCAAACCAACCTTGCAGTCCAGAGCATTAACCCACAGTGCCACACCAAGACTTTGTTGTTCTTGCTGTTGTTGTTGTTAAGTGCTGTGGAGTCGGTTCCGACTCATAGCGACTTAGTACAGCCCTTCCGAGGCTGTAAATCTTTACGTGAGCAGTAAGCCTCATTTTTCTCCCACAGAACAGCTGATAGTTTCGAACTGATGACTCTGAGGTTAGCAGCCTAATTTGTAACAACTGTGCTACCAGAGCTTCTTTACTCACCTCTACATTCTGTAGACCCACTTGGCATAGAATATTGGAAAAACAGAACATCTACCAAATCACTTAAGATGCTGAATGTGAGAGAATCTTAAAAACATGTCTCTTATCTTGTATTAGAAATCTCAGTTTAATGGTATTGGTAGGTTTAAGAAGGCACTTCACAAGAAAGAATGAATAAAATTCTATGAATACTCTGTGTGTGTGGGATGATGGGCTATGTGTGTGCACAGGAAGACTGGTGATCATTTTAGTCAAATGTTGAGTCACAATGTGAGTATTGTTGAAGTGTTCAAAATAAATTGACTCAAAAACAATCACATTGATATTCCTTCACCTAAGAGATTGATAATTCCCCAAACATCTCTCTTTCTTTAATCTTATTTATACCTCACAGCCTCTGGTTTATTATCATAATCTATGCAGAAATATAATTCCAAAATAACAACTGAACATATATTTTAGAGCTGTAATGACACCATATTCCACACTTTGGTGAATCTTTATTTGGGGCAGTGGCTAGAAATACAGTGACCCATCCTTATTCTAGTGTCACCCCAAAATACGTGTATGTGTGAGAGAGAGAAACAGACAGGGAGATAGTAATCAAGACCAAGAAGAAATGGCAACCAGGGGTCTGGGGTTTAACTGCATTTCATAGGTGTCTTTGACCTACTGCTGAAAGGAATGCATAGTCAAACAGAGGCTGGCTTTGAAGTGAGCTGATAAATTATAGCATGAGCACCTGAGTTCATTTAAGCAACTATGTTGAAAATTAGAGTAAAAGAAGCAGAAATCATTTATTTTAAGTCTTTCTTTTGGTATAAAAAATGCAAACTCTAATAGAAAGAAACAAAAGGAAACAGGTGGGTCTGGGGATAAATTCCTAGGGAATCATTCATAAAAATAAAAATGGAAATTGGAAAATATGTGTTGAGTGTAAAAATCTGTGGGGAACAGTACAACCTAAAAGCAGAAACGGAGGAAAGGCAAATCCGTAAGCTTTTTCATGGGCATTTGGGAGTATCAATCCACCAGAAGGCACAAGGTTTGAAGGAAATAAATGTACTTGAGACTCTCAATATAGTTCTCTTCTAAGAGAGGGGGACAAATAATTATAGGGAAGGTAGAAAGCATAGGGGACTTCTCTTTCAATTTCCGTAGTTTTGTTGTCTAACCAAACTCCTTTGACACCTTGTCAAGAATTAAATTTTCTCACAGAGTTTGGAATTTAATTTATTTTTAAAATAGCCATATGATCCAACATCAAAGCCTTTAGCATGAATTTGCTGTTTGCTGAAAAGGCTCAAATGGTAACCAGAGGTCTGGGGTTTTATAAAAGGGGGCTTCAAAATGTTCATGGAAAAATAGAATTAAAAGATAATGGAATTTCCAGTGACAGTTTTTGAAGCCCCTTCATGTATACCTACTGGAGTCTAGCTCTGTGTCAGGTGTTCAATGAGGGTGTCTTTTTAAGGGTGATAGAAAAGATCTGTTTAAATTATTTTGGCAATAGGGAAGTAGTAACTGGGAAGAATACTCTTGAGAAAGGAGACACATTTTTCTCATGTTAAGCAGGTGGCGCTGCAAATAAATGCTCTGGACTGTAAAGAAAATTTGAACCTCAAGGTCGGTGGCTCAACAGCTGGTCCTCGGAAACCCTATACAGGGTTGCTGTGTGTCGGAATCAACTCGAAGGCACTTAACAACAGCAACAGCAATTAAAACAAAAGAAAGAAAGTGGGAGCACGTGACTCTATAGGATAAGCACTGGACTGTGAATCTCAAGGTCTGTGGTTGATACCACCAGCCGCTACATGGGAGAAAGTTGAGACTTTCTGCTTCTGCAAAGATTAGAGTCTCATGAACTCTATACAAGGTCACTGTGATTCTGTACCAACTCTGTGGCACTTAACAACAAAAGTGAAGAACTGAGTCAAAACCCAGGAGAATTCTGGGGGAGAAAACTCAGTAAGTCCAAAGAAATTGGTTAACAAAAGTCCTAGCATGTGTGTTGGGGGATGGGGAGTTAAAAAAGAGAAGCCGGAACTTCTGTTCCTTCCATCTCAGAACCTTTACTCTATTAGAGAAATTAAGTGACCAACTAAGTAATGAACATCTGTACGTATTTTACTATAAACGCTGGACTTTTATGGTAGAGTGCAAAGCTGGTAATAATTATGCTCACCAATGACAGTTTAAATCCACACTATAGACTCATTCTTCTACATCGCTGCACAAAATCATACGCCATGTCTTTTAGTCCTTCCGATCATCTTTAGGTTCTTAACAAGCAGTGTCGTATTTGATATAAAGCAAACTCTAATTTCTCATTCTGTTTAAAAGTTCTTCCCATCACTAGGTTGGTCCAATTTAGACTTTCAGGAACCTGTATTAGGCCTGGACACTATAGTTGCATTTCCTCAATATTTTCCTCCTACTCTTCCTCACTGTGAAACTGCCTGTGACTTCTTCAGGGTTGGAGGTGAGGGAGGGAAGAAGAAACGGTGACTTTCCATTGCACTGCTCTGTGGTATGGGCAATATATGCTCAGCATGGCAGTTGTGGTGCCTGTAGCAGCCCCTGCCATGTGGTACACCTTGTTATACACTTTGAGTTGGAGGCTCCTGGCCTTCTGGGCACATCTCTCTTAGGTTAAGCCCCGCTTCCTTTCATGGTGTCCACTTTTCAAACTCAGAAAGTATGGGCCCTGCCACCCTAAATGTTTTTGTTTTATTTTCACTGTGCCAATATAAGGTTCTGTAGTGTAAGCACTGGACTGCTAACTGCAAGGTCCACGATTCATTAGGGTTTCCATATGAGTTGGAACCAACGACAGTATTTAACAAAAACAACAAGTAAGCCTTTTGTTTATGCCATATTTTCCAGGGAACATCAGTTTTTTGGTTCCTCAACTTCTGGTGGGTGGGGAGAGGACAAAGAAGAAAACAAATTCACACTAGAATAATTAGAAGAAAATAATACATTTCTCTGAGCTCTATTCTGGTCTCTTTATGTAAGTTTCCAGATCAGTAATAATCTTATTAAGGTGAAAGTGTTGCTGAGAGGAATGCGCAGTGGCTTTTCCTGACAAAGACTCCCACTGTACATGTTTGATACTCATGAAGTTCCTCTTATTTGGCTTAAAGTTGGAGAAGAAACATCTTTACTCATCCCCATTTTTTGTATATAAATTGTGTGTGTGTGTGGGGGGGGGGCATGACACATTGTTATGTGCCCCAGAGTCCATTCTGACTCATAATGGCCCTGAATAGGGTTTCTGAGGAGCAGCTGATGAGTTTGAACTGCTGACCTTGTAGTTCTCAGTCGAGTGCTGAGCCTCCAGTGTCACAACAGTACCCAGTCTCAAATCTTCAAACAAAATCCCCAAACCAGAAAAGGTTTTGTTTGTTTCTACTAGAGTCATTTCACTGGGTGTTGCAAATGTTGGAGATTTTAATTCATCCAGTGGAACCTGGAAAGAAAGATTTGGTGATCACTTCTGAAAAAGCAGCCATTGTTAACCTGATGTAGCAAAGTTCTACTCTCACATGCATGGAATAGACACTAATTGGTATATATGAAAACTGGTTCTTAATGTTTCTCCTATGCTCTAAAATATACTAGGTATGTACAGCAGACAGAGAAAGATTTAGTGTAGTTTTGAGTCAGCAGTGACTTCATAATTTGGGCAAATTTTGGGTAGGTGAAAATGTGAAGAAAGGACATTTGGTACATAAGTTCTAGTTTCCAAAATGATTCTAAAAATATTTGGGGAGGCCAGAATAAAGAGATTCTACAAGGCCAAGTGAGTCTTGGTAAAGTAGCAAAAGAAATACCATTGTGCTTTCATTGGCAGGAAAGCAACATGAGAAAAACAGTGATTTAGGAAGATGGGTCTGAGAACCATGCAACAGATTGAAGTTACCAGTATGGTATTTCTCAGCTATAGACATAATCAAAATCCCTTGTATAACTTTTTAAATGATGTATGATAAAGACATGTAAATATAAAGGGATTTCAAGCAAAAGCATTTCAGGAAACTGATATGAATCCAGGGTGAGAACCATGATGCAAAACTAGGAAATTCATTAGGTGGGGACTCTGTCTCTCTTATTTCAAATGTCTCCCAGGGACCTTTAGCAATGTGTGGCCAATGATAGATATTCAATAAATATTGACTGGATTAAAGTGAATGGACCCGGTAACTGTAGGCTTGAGGCATGAAGACCAATTAACAGGCATCCCAGTATTAAAGAGACAAGTGTTAACAACATCAAATTAAGACTGAAGGGTTGGAAACATAAGAAGAAATTATTATAAATTATTGGATACAATAACTGAAACAGAATTGTTTTTTATTCTTCAAATACTTATTAAACTCAAAGAAAGATGAGAAAGATCAATATAAGAATGGAATAGAAATAGCAGATAGAGTATATAAGAGAATACGTTCAATATGTGATTAGAAGCATGTGATTTACATTTACAGTCTTGTCAATGAGAGAATTTAGACTTAGATATGTAGAACTTGGAAACATGAATATAGAAGTTCTTGAACTAGGAAAAATCATTTTTAAAAAATCATTAAAGAATGTGTGTAAAGAAAGAAGAACAAAATTTCAGCTTTTATTTAGCCAACTGTATTTATTGAACATTCAGTGTACATCAAACACCGTATGAAGCTCTTTAAATATATTGGTGAATAATTTATCCTTGAAGTCCTGGTGTGATGCCGTAGGATGAGTACTGGACTGCTAACTGCAAAATCGGCAGTTCAAACCCACCAGCAGCTTCTTGGAAATACTACATAGGGTCTGTATGACTCAGAACAGACTCAAAAGCACTTACCAACAATAACAATTTCATCCTCAGAATGAACTTGAGATAGTGCCCACTATTGCCCACATTGCTTGCATAAGACAGTTGGTATATAGTCCAAGGTCATATGCTTAGGAGTATTTGGCTTCAGCTAGTCTGGCTAAAGAGCTTGTATTCTAGTTTGCTACATTTGGCTGTATTGGCATATTGAAAGACTAATGAACCAGGAGAGAAGAAAGATAATACCCAGTTCCAATAGGAGAAAAGCAGACATTTCAAATTATATTCAAGGAGAGTTAAGAGGGAAAAAGATGAGAGGATTCAAAAGCTGTTCAAGGAAGTTTAGAGGAAATGAAAAATGAAACAAAGACCATTTGTTCTATGAAGACAGTAGATCAGAAGAGCAACTCAGCAAAGTTGCGGGAGGAGAAGAATTGCACAGCATTTGCCATGTTAGCCATTGAAGAGAAGTGAGGCTATTAGAAGGCATCAACCTAAGGGCATATCAGAATCAGGTGAACTTTTTCATATTTTATAGTACAGTAAAGTGTCTAAAAAAATCTCGCTTACAGAGGAGATAAGATTGAATGTGCTAAAGGGCAAAGAATTAGTTGAAGGAATGGGTCTTCGAGGAGATGGCATTGATTGAAACCCTAATTGTTGATGGAAATGTGAAGAAATTGCAAGTAAAAAAAAAAATATTTTGAGATTCTAAAAAATGAGTTCAAAAAGTTCAAGCAGGCTAATCTTAGAAAAAATCTGGGTCAAAAAAAGAAAGAAAACCAAGATGTAACCACTGGCCTAAGTAGAAACAGTGTACAAATATGAATAATACAGTCTAGATGAGAACTTCAGGATTCCAGGTCATGCTAGGCTGGCAATGAATTTTTCCAATTCGAGTAGGCATTCTTCTGATCAACCTTCACTTAACCAACTCATGAAATTAATGAAACTGGTACTTCCCATTTACACTAAAAATTCTCATATTATGACTAGTGTTCATGCTTGAATGTTCTGGGCTAGTTGGCTATATACTTGAATGTATTCTCTCACTTCAATTCCCACTTGCTAGATGGCATATGTACCAAGAGTCAGTTATAAATTTGACAAATCTGTTTCTGTCAGATGTAATTGATATTGCAATTGTATGATATATTCAGCAATTCTTATACAACAGATGAAATGTGCATGTATTTTTCCTAAAGACAATATAGGAAGATTTTATAAAGATTTTTGGGACTTTGAATTCTTCACCTCTCAAATTAGGTAAAAAAAAGTTAGGCAGATGGAAATCAAAATGTCAGTGTTATTGCTGACAAAACTAAGATTAGAATATATGGCCTAGTGGTGTCTCCATAATATCCAAGGGTGAGTCAAAAATTATCCACACACACTCTGTAAAATTTATTTAATCTACTTTTAGAAAGAACAAATACATATTTTTTAACATAAACTCCTTGTTTTTGCATACACTTTGTCCATCTTTCAACAAGTCTTCATATTCCCTTATTAAAAAATTATTTAGGCTGAGTTGTGAGCCATAAATGCACTGTTGTCTTCACTTCTTCATTAGGGCTGAATCTTCATCCTCAAAGAGCTGCTTTCAGGGGACCAAACAGGTGAAAATCTGATGGAGCAAGATCAGGACTATAGGGAGGATGCTTTAACATTTCAAAATGAAGTTTCTACAGAGTGTCAACACTGTGGGTAGAGAGGTGTGTGGATGTGCACTGCCATGGAAGATCACAAGGTCCTTGGATAGCAGTCCTCTGCGTTTAGTAAGAAGTTTAGGCTTCAGCTCTTCAGTGAGTCTCTTACTGTAACAAGCACTGTTGATTGTTGAACCTTTTTCCTAGTAGTGTTCCAATAATGGCCCTTGAGAACTCCAGAAATCTGAAAACATCAACTTTCCAACTGTTGGTTGACCTTTGATCTTTTCCTTGATAATGTTTCCATTCCATACTCTGCCATTTACTCTCAGATTCCTAGTGATGAATTCATGTTTCATCATCTGTAATGATTTTGTTAAAAGAAATTTTTACCTGCTTTCAAGTATTGGTCCAAATATTTTTTGCAGATGTCTAAATGCTTCTGTTTATGCTTGTCTGTGAGTTATTGTGGTACCCATCTCACACAAACTTTTCAAAACCCAAGTCTGTTGTGGATTATTTCATAGGCAAAGTCATGGCTGATTTGCAAATGATTTGCCACATAATCAAATGTTATTCCTCTGTTTGACAGAATCATTTCATGTTCACGCTGAATGTTGTTATCAGTCATGGACATGGACAGGCGTTTTAATGTAACCAGAGTGCAGATAAGTTTTCACTCACCCTTGTACTTTCTAATAGAGCATTCTGGATTCTCACAGCTATTCTTGCATCATTATAGACAGGTATTGATGGGCAGACAGCAACCCTCCCACACACATTCCCCTACCCCTGCCCGAGGGGTGGTGAACACATCTGTGTGGAGAGAAAGAAACTCTTATCTGTCCTATAAGCATATTAGGTTTAGAAGAGAAAAGAATTGATCTGATCCAAGCCAAGTCAGTTTCTTCTTCTGAACTCAAGCATCAGATACCTTTCCTTTTCCTATGCAGAGTGGGAAAAGAGTCAGTAGTGTTAACTGTGGGGCAGTGGTGAGTCTGTGCTAGAATTTTACCTTCCAAGTAGGATACATGGATTTGATTCTGGCGAATGCTTCTTTAGAGCAGCCATCGGTCATCTGTCAATGAAGGATTGTGTGTTATTATGATAGGAGTCCTGGTGTGGCACTGCAGGCTAATACACTGGACTGCAAAGTCGTCTTGAACTGCAAGGTCAATGGTTCATTCTCACCAGACACTCCTCAGAAACTCTACATAAGGTTGCTATGAGTCAGAATCAACTCAGTGGCACTAAACAATAACAATAACATGATACTGAATAGGTTTCAGGGGAACTGTCAGACTAAGACATACTAGGAAGAAATGTCTGATGATCTATTTCTGAAAATCATTCAGTGTTTTCATGTACACCAGTTTGATCCTGTGCTACATGAGGTTGCTATAAATGTTAACTATAGCTGAAATTATTCCAGATGGAAGCCAGGCAAGAGAAATTAATCTCATCCCACCACACACACCCCCAAACAAAACAAAATCAAGTCACACATTCATGCTTATGTACATAGATCCTATACCTGCCAGTCAACTATAAGATATTTAGGAAAAATTGGTCAAATAATGAGAGGAATGTACATTCAAGATTCAGTTAAATTTTAAAGAAATTATAGATAATATGTAATGGATGTGATTTATGCATGAGCAAAAACAAACAAGTACAAAGGTGAAAAGACCAGTTAGCAAACTCCCCTCAGAGAAAAGCTCTACATCCTGTGAAATTTTAAAAGATAAATGCAAATTTGACTTGTAATAAAGTGCTAAAATGTGAATCATTTTTCTGCTTCCTCATACTTAGCTGAATTTAAAAAGCTAATCAAACATCTACAGTATTGGTTCCAATCAGATTGGATAAGAAGACTTCCATTTTCAATCATTTCAGTAATCCAAAATTAGCACATCACTTCTAGAGATTTTTGCTGCATTCATAGAAAATTGACATGGTTAATAGCTCTTAATTCTGCATGATCAAGTCTGGATTCATTTATTTTTAATTTTGTTCTTTAAAAAATATTCTGTTGACCGGCGCTTCCCGGACCAGGCAGCTCAGGTAGGGCTCTGGGGAAAAGGGGCAGAATCGAACATAGGAAACCTCTGTCTAGCAGACAAACAGCGTTTGAACAAACATAATATCTTATATTTCAACATTCTGAACTCGTTTTTTTAAAAGATCAAATTGCTGAGGAATTACAGACATTTTTGAGCTTTTGCCTGCCTGCACACGGCTCTTGCTTCCACGCCCACGCCAGTGAGTGCCTCTGCCCCCTGCAGACCTTGGAATGCAGGACTAGAGCAACCCTACTTAGAAGGCTACATTTCCAGAGACAAGGAAGCATAAACTAACAAAGCCGGACAAATAGAGAGGGATATCGGCGTGGATATCAGAAAATTCGGGGTACCCACAGTACAAAAAGACTGAGAGAGGCATCTTTTACATCATCAAATACAGACACTACCTCTCTGCAGCCATTACCCCCAGCCCTCTACTGCCCCGGCCTAGACCA
The DNA here is from genome assembly GCF_000296735.1 of Chrysochloris asiatica. Lineage (NCBI taxonomy): Eukaryota > Metazoa > Chordata > Mammalia > Afrosoricida > Chrysochloridae > Chrysochloris > Chrysochloris asiatica. The sequence continues at coordinate 10,176,011 of NW_006408529.1, forward strand.
GCCCTCTGCCAAGCCACCAAGGCTCAGGAACGCCCAAGGCACAGGCCTGCCCACTGAGGCCAAGGCCCTCCCAAGGCCCAGACACTCCCACTGAGGCCAAGGCCTGCCCTGAGGACCAACCTGCCCACAGACTGATCACAAAGGCCCAGGCCGTGGTCCAGGGCCCCTGAGGCCCAACCGGCCACATAGCCCGGTCATCAAGGCCCAGTGCCCCTGAGACCCAACCCGCCCTCAGCCTGGTCCTCGAGGCACAGGCCCCCCGAGGCCCAATCTGCCCAACCCGCCCGCTGAGGCCCAAGCTGCCCGATGCCCAGCTGCTGATACCCAGGCCCCCTGAGGCCCAAACCACCTGCCCGAGGACCAACCCTCCTGCAGCCCGGTCGCTAACGCCCAGGCCCCCAGAGGCCCAAGTCGCCGGCCCTAGGCTCAAACCACCCGCCTGAGGCCCAATTGGCCCACCGCTGAGGCCCAGGTCCAACTGAGGCCCAAAAAAGTTACTCTGAGTTAAGCAATAAGGAGAGTGAAAAGGGAAGACCACATCCTGATCACATCTTCCTGGAGGTAATCAGAAGAGATAAAAAATTACCAAAACACATAATTATTAGGGCCACAGATAAACATTAAAAATGTTCAAGAAGCAAAAGCAGATGACCATATTGGCACATGTCTTGAAAAAGATAAAATATCTGAGACAAATGAACCAGAAGTAGACCTTCTCTCCATGCTGGAAGGAGGGCAGGCCTTGGAGATACCTGAGAAAGAATTCAAAAAAATGATTATAAAATGTCTCAAAACACTTTACAATGGAGTTGAGAAAAATAAGGAAGAAGTCAGAAAAGTGCTACAGGAACAATCAAACAAGATAGATACAGCATTGGTAATAATCCAAAACCTACAGAAAGAGGTCCAAACAATCAACAACAAAATGGCAGAAATAGAAAACTGCCTGAAAGGGCAGAGGAGTAAAATAGATGAGATGGAAGGAAGAATCAGTGAACTGGAAGACAAGTCTCTCAATACCACTAAGATAGAAGGACAAACCCCAAAAAGGGTAAAAAAAATCAGAGGAAGGTCTAAGATTCATGCTGGACAACATGAAAAGGAATAACCTAAGAATTATTGGCATTCCAGAACAAAATGAGTCACACAAGTCCACAGAGGAAATCGTTGAAGAACTACTGAAAGAAAATTTCTCTAACATCCTCAAGGGTGAAAAGATAGACATCCAAGAAGCCCAAGAAAGTCCAGGAAGGGTGGACCCCAAAAGAAAATCACCAAGACATATCATAGTCAAGCTCTCCAAACTCAAAGACAAGGAGACACTCCTGAGAGCAGCAAGAGAATACAAAGGCAAACAAGTCAGACTAAGCTCAGACCTCTCAGCAGGAACCATGCAAG
>NW_006408529.1:10183071-10201931 GCF_000296735.1 Chrysochloris asiatica
CTTTGGGTGGTTGATGATGCATGGAGGGGATTGGAACCATGGCAATGAGATGATATAAGATGGAATGAATGTAAAACTAAAGTTCTCCCATGTAAACTATCATATAATTCACAATAAAACATTTTAAAAAAATGTTCTGTCTTCTGACAGACACTAGGATAAAAGTGAGAATTATAGAGATACCTACGGCTTAGCACTGGACCATGAACTACAGGTCATCAGTCCAAACCCACTGCTCCTTGGAAACCCTACACACTGTCATTAAGAGTGAGAACAGACTTGATTCTTGCATTTAGAAATAGCAACAAGGCTTATTCTTAACCTGAAGTCATTTCCAAGTTTGTAATTATAAAATGAGTATTTATTTGACAAATCCTCTAATAAGAAATAGCCAAGATAGAATATTATGTGCTAACCTTTTATTAAAGAAAAATATAAGAAAAAATGTGAAGGGAGCTACAAAAGTTTAGGTAAGTTTTCAGACAGTAATGTTAAGTCTGACCCAGAGTGAAAAAGTTAAAATAAAAGGAGAAGGAAGTGGCATAAAGTCTAAGAAAGGTTCGACAAGGCTATCAGGGGTTATGAGTACAAAGTTACCTATGAGAGGAAGTCTGTGGCCCCCAAGATTGATCTGCTATAGTATACCAGACTTACTTAGTCATTGACTAGTTAAAGTCTGACCATTGGTCAGTTACACTCACTGTGCTGAAAGTTAGAGAAGCACATTCTCATGACCACCATAACCAGGTTCTGAATTTAAAAAATTTTAAAGTCCAAATAATTGACAGTCATTGTAGAGACTTAAAAGTACCAAACAATGTGCTTCCTTGCTTCCTGTTTTTCCATTTCCTTTGTGGTACAGTGAATTATGGCTCTTCTACCATGATCTTTGTAACTGGCACCAAATGACTCTGTTGTTGTTTTTGTTAAGGGCCATTGAGTTGGTTTCAAGGTTCGGAGGAACTACATGAACCAAGAGGCAGTTGTTCATACAGAACATGGAAGCATTGAATGGTTTAAAACTTAAAAAGTTGTGCAACAAGGTTGTATTCTTTCACCATACTTATCCAACCTGTATGCTGAACAAATCATCCAAGAACCTGGGTTATATGAAGAAAAATGTGGCATAAGGATTGGCGAAAGACTCATTAACAACCTGTCATAAGCAGATGATACAACCTTGCTTGCTGAAAGTGAAGAGGACTTAAAATATTTACTGATGAAGATCAAAGAGCCCAGCCTTCATTATGGATTGTATCTCAATGTAAAGAAAAAGATCCTCACCACTGGACCAATAAACAACATTCTTATCAACAGAGAAAAGATTGAAGTTGTTAAGAAATTGATTCTTCTTGGATCAACTATCAACACTCGTGGAAGCAGCAGTCAAGAGATCAGACAACATATTGCTTTAGACAAATATGCTGCACAGGAACTTTTTAAAGTGTTGAAGAGCAAAGATATCAGCTTGAGGGCCAAGGAGCGCCTGACCCAAGCCATGGTATTTTCAATAACATGATATGCATGTGAAAGCTGGATAGTGAGTAAGGAATACCATAGAATAATTGATGCTTTTTAGTTATGGTGTCGGACGAGAATATTAAAAGTGCCATGGGCTGCCAAAAGAACCAACAGATCTGTGTTTGAAGAAGTGCAGCCAGAGTGCTCCTTGGAGGCTAGGATGGCTAAACTTCATCTCTCATACATCAGACATATTGTCAGGAGGGACCAGTCCCTGGAGAAGGGTATCATGTTTTGTAAGGTGGAGGGTCAGATAAAAAGAGGAAAACCCCAGTGAGATGGATTGGCAGAGTGGCAGCATCAATGGGCTCAAGCATGGCAACAATTGTGAGGTTGGCCCAGGATCGAGCAGTATTTTGTTCTGTTGTGCATAGGGTCGCTATGAGTCGGCACTGACTCGATGGTACCTAACAACAACAACAACTGTTCGGTTTCAACTGCTGACCTTGTGGTTTCCAGTCCAGAGCTGATCCTATAGTGCCACATTGCTTGGGGCCATAAAAATAGAGTGTATGGTAATCTATCATGGGGATTTTTGTTTTGTTTTGTTTTGTTTTCCCTTCTAGCTTGGTTTAAATCCATCTCAAAAGTAGGATAAGAGGAACTCAAGGCCATAAAGGAACGAATGTCATGAGCAGAGTGTATCTTTTGCACCAATAGGTCCCTGTCCAGAGCAAAAGCAAATGCATGGAGAGACAGAGAAGCCAGATGAATGGCTTCAGACAGGAGAGTGTGTTGCAGAATTGGATGCCCTTTGGGTATTTATCAGCAGAGCTAAAGGAAAGCTCCTTTAAAACTTGCTCAAGCAGGAGAGAGACTAAGGGGTCTTATGACCAGAGAGAGGCGAACCTGCAGTATGGCTGAGAAGAGGTGTTCATGACCAGAGAACTGCTGTAACCTGAGTTATTCCTGATTATGAATTGCACCTTTTTAACTTCCCTAATAGAGGTCCTGATGTGGCACTGTGGGTTAATGTGCTGGACTGAAAAGTCACTTTGAATCAAAGTTGGTGGTTCAAGCTCAACAGTTGCTCCTTGGAAATTCTATACAGGGTCAATATGGGTCAGAACTGACTTAACAACAACTTCCATCATAAACCCCACAATCTTGAATATAGTGAGTTTTGTGTGGCCATTGCAAGGGATTAGTGAACCCAGGAGAGCAGTAGAGTGCTGTGGGAAGGATAGTTGGTGTCAAAAATAGAAAACAGAATGTTGGGGGCTACAGGCATGTTGTACCTCTGCTACATAAGAATGGGTGGGCCTTGGACTGATGTGGAGTTTGATTCTCCATCTTCCTTGAGTAATCAGATGATATCAAACAATGTCTCCAAGCCATTTTTACACCCTTTAATTGTTCTGTTAGCGTAGTGGTTACGAATCTGGCTGCAAACCGCAAGATCAACAGTTTGAAACTACCAGCTGTTCCATGGGAGAAAGATGAGGCTTTCTGCTCCTGTAAAGATTTACAGTCTCGGAAACCCTGTACAGGGCCGCTATTAGTCGGAACCGATTCCATGGCACACAACAACAACAATCCATTCTCCTACTTCATTAGACTCTTTATAAAATGCAAATCTAGTCTTTATCCAAGGAGCTCTGTTAGAGTAGTGGTTGAGAATTGGTTAGCTAACCTAGGAGAAAGTAATTCGAAACTGCCAGCTATTTTACAAGAAAAGGATGGGGCTTTGTGCTCCTGTAAAGATTTAAAGCCTTGGAAACCCTAGGCAGGGTCGCTATGAGTCAGAACCAACTGCATGGCACATAACAACAACAACAGTCTTTTTCCAGAATCCTATTTCCTTCAACAAAAGATTTAAACTGCTAGATAGTCTGTCAGTTTGTCATACTGTGGTGGCTTGTGAGTTGCTGTGATTCTAGAAGCTATGCCACAAGAATTTTAAATACCAGCAGGGTCACCCATGGTGGACAGGTTTCAAATGAGCTTCCAGATGAAGACAGATTAGAAAGAAAGAGTGACAAACTTCTTTTGAATATTTAGTCATGGAGAACCTTATGAAGAGCAGAGAAACACCGTCAGATATAGTGCCTTCAGCTTGGAAGGCACTCAAAATGCGACTGGTGAAGAGCTGCCTCCTCAAAGTAGAGTTGACCGTGATGATACAAGTGGAGTAAAGCCCATGGGAGAAAAGCCTGCAGGACCTTCATCTGCTGATGGGGCACAACTCAAAATGGAGAGAAATAGCTGTAAACATCCATTGAAAATCGGAATATGGAATGTATGAAGTATGAAACTGGGAAAATTGGAAGTTGTCAAAATGAAGTGGAATGCATAAACATCGATATCTTAGGCATTAGTGAGCTGAAATGGACTGGTATTGGCCATTTTGAATTTGACAACCACATGGTTTACTATGCCGGGAGTGACAAATTGAAGAAGAATGGTGTTGCATTTATTGTCAAAAAGAGCATACCCAGATTAGTCATGAGGTACAATGCTGTCTGTGATAGGATAATATCTATGTGCCTACAGGGAAGCCCAGTTAATACCACTATTATTCAAATTTATGCACCAACCACCAAAGCTAGTAAGCATGAAATAGGAGAATTCTACCAACTTCTTCAATATGAAATCAATCAAACATGCAATCAAGATATATTGATCATTACTGGTGATTGGAATTCAAAGGTTGGGAGCAAAGAGAAAGGATAAGTAGTTGCAAAATATGGCCTTGTTGATAGAAATGATACTGGAAAATGCATGATAGAATTCTGCAAAACCGATGATTTGTTCATTTAAAATACCTTCTTTAGAAAGCATAAGAGGAGACTATGCATATGGACCTCACCAGATGGAATACATAGAAATCAAATTGACTACATCTGTGGAAAGAGATGATGGAAAAGCTACATATCATCAGTGAAAACAAGACCAGCGGCAGACTGTGGAACAGACCATCAATTACTCATATGCAAATTCAAACTGAAGCTGAAGAACATGAAAATATGTCCATGAGAGCCAAAATATGACCTTGAATTTATACCACCTGAATTATGAGATCATCTGAAGAACAGATTTGATACATTAAACACTAAAGACCGAAGACCAGAAGAGTTGTGGGATGACATCAAGAACATCATACATGAAGAAAGCAAAAAGTCATTGAGAAGACAAGAAAGAAGGAAAAGGTCAAAATGGATGTCAGAAGAGACACTGAAACTTGCTCTTCAGCATAGAGATTCTAAAACAAATGGAAGAAATGAGGAGGTCCAAGAGCTGACAGAAAATTTCAAAGATCAGCTCGAGAAGATAAAGCCAAATATTACAACAAAATGTGCAAAGATCTGGAGTCAGAAAACCAAAAAGGAAGAACACGCTCAGCATTTCTCAAGTTGGGGGAACTGAAGAAAAAATTCAAGCCTTGACTTTCGTTATTGAAAGATTCTCTGGGCAAATTATTGAATGATGCAGAAAGCATCAAGAGAAGATGGAAGGAATACAGAGAGTCACTGTACCAAAAGGAAATGGTTAATGTTAAATCATTTTTAGAGGCAGCATATGATCAAGAGCCAATGATACTGAAGGAGAAAGTCCAAGGTGCATTGAAGGAATTGGCACAGAACAAGGCACCAGGAATTGATTAAATAAAAATTGAAATCTTTCAAGAAAGTGAGGCGGCACAGGAGGCACTCAGTCATCTATGCCAAGAAATTTGGAAGACAACTATGTGGCTGACTGATTGAAAGATATCCGTATTTGTGCCCATTCCAAAGAGACGTGAAGCAATGAAATGTGGAAATCATCAGAAAAGTTCTTTGAAATCCCATGCGAGTAAAGTTTTGCTAAAGATAATACAGAAATGGCTACAATCATACATTGACAGAGAACTTCCAGAAGTTCAAGCCAGATTCAGAAGAGGCCATGGAATGAGAGATATTATTGCTGATGTTCGATGGATCTTGGCTGATAGCAGAGAATATCAGAAAGAAGTTTACCTGTGCTTTATTAACTACGCAAAGGCTTTAGATTTTGTGGATCATGACAAGCTATGAACAACATTACGAAGTATGAGTATTCTGGAACACTTAATTGTGCTCATGAGGGATCTGTACATGGACCAAGAACCAGTTGTTTGAACAGAACACTGAATGTTTTAAAAATTTTAAAAGTGTGCGACAAAGTTGTATTCTTCACTATACTTATTCAACCTGTATGCTGAGCAAATAATCCTTGAATCTGGGTTCTATGAAGAAAAATGTGGCATCAGGATTGGAGGAAGACTCATTAACCACCTGCGATATGCAGATGATACAACCTTTCTTGCTGAAAGTGAAAAGGACTTAAGACATTTACTGGTGAAGAACAAAGAGCACAGCTTCGGTATGGATTACATCTCAATGTCAAGAAAATAAAAATCCTTACCACTGGACCAATAAGCATTCTTATCAACAGAGAAAATATTGAAGTTGTCAAGGACTTGATTCTTATTGGATCAACTATCAACACTCATGGAAGCAGCAGTCAAGAAATCAAATGACATATTGCTTTAGGCAAATGTGCTGCACAAGACCTTTTTAAAGTGTTGAAGAGCAAAGATGTAAGCTTGAGAACTAAGGTGCGCCTGACCCAAGCCATGTTATTTCCAATAACCTCATATGCATATACATGCGAAAGCTGGACAGTGAATAAGGAAGACCATAGAAGAATTGATGTTTTTGAGTTATGGTGTTGGAGGAGAATATTGAAAGTGCCATGGGCTGCCAAAAAAAGCAACAGATCTGTTTTGGAAAAAGTGCAGCCAGAGTGCTCCTTGGAGGCCAGGATTGCCAAACTTCATTTCTCATACTTTGGACATATTGTTTCACTGGAGAAGGCTATCATGTTTAGTAAGGTGGAGGGTCAGAGAAAGAGAGGAAGACCCCCAATGAGATGGATTGGCCAAGTGGTGGCATCGATGGACTCAAGCATGGCAACAGTAGTGAGGTTGGCCCAGGATCTGGCAGTGTTTCATTCTTCTGTGTATAATGTCGCTATGTGTCGGTTATGACTCAATTGCACCTCGCAACAACAACAATAATTGTAAATTATGTCATAGTTTACATGGGAGAACGTTAGCTTTATATTCATCCTATTGTATTTCGTTTCATTGCAATGATTACAATCCCCTCATTCATCATCAACCAACCAAAGGTTACACCCCACAAGCCTGCCCCCCAGTCGGCATCATATAGCCCCTCTCCCTCCCTTGAGTACAGAGTCTCCAGCCACTCCATCTCTCCACGTCATGGTCCTTGCCTCCATCTCTGGTGTCACTGCTTTTCTGGGTAGGGTCCCTCACTCCGCTCCTCTCCCTTGATTGTCCCAGTGACCTCCGCACCTGGACTGCAAAATCAATGACTCCCCTCCTTTTGTTACAAGGAGACTTTGTTTTATTTATCAATACTAACCCAAGCACAGTATTTGGCACATGTTGTTTGTTGTTGTTGTTGTTGTTACGTGCCGTCGAGTCGGTTCCGACCCATAGCGACCCTGTACAGGGTTTCCGAGGGTGTAAATCCTTACGGGAGTAGAAAGCCTCATCTTTCTCCCACGGAGCAGCTGGTAGTTTCGAACTGCTGACCTTTAGGTTCGCAGCCCGATTCGTAACCACTAAGTGCCCTCAAGTTGGTTCCAACTCATAGTGAACCTGTATAGGGTTTCTGAGGAGCATCTGGTGAGTTTGAACCACTGACCTTGTGGTTCAAATAATAGATGTTAAATTATTACATGGTTAATAATACAATGAATGCATCCTAAGAGGACAGAGATCTTCACATGGAACAAAGAGGAAAAGATGCCATTTACTGATGAGTGGTTAGCATTCCCATTTTGTCTGTGAAATAAATTATTCTGGTCAGTAGAGATCACAGTAATGGTGGGATTTCCCTAATGAAAAACAATTTTGATACACTCTTCAGCAGTTTATGTCTACATAGTGCTTCATTATAAAATTTCATCCAAATCCTCCCAACATTTCTTTGATGACACAAGTCTCTTCTACTTGAGACCCTGTGAGTTTAAGCTTCTCTGTCATGATGACTGGTGATTCCTAGTGTGCTGGGAAGGCGGCTGAGGTAAATGGCAGTTAGATAATTCCCAAACCCCATTGAGCTAAAAGGCAGAGCCAGAAGTGGAGTACACAACTTTCCCATTCCCAGTGTCTTCCTTACACTACCCACCAGACACAATTTCTATGAGCCCTGAATGTTAAGCAAATTGACCCAATATGAAAGTTTCCCTACTGTTTGGAATGGTATTTATACACTCAGTTTACCACCATTAGGTAAAACAAAAAGAGAAAGAAAAGAAAAATGAACAGAAAACAAAGTGGACCTTTACCTGCTCCCCAAAAGATTACTGCCTAGAAAACCTAATGGAGCAGTTTTACTCTGTCCCATGAAGTCACCATGTGTCTAAACTACTGAATGGCACACAAAGGCAACAGGAAAATTATTGTGCATTTCTGCTATTTATATGTGATTTTCATGAAAAGTCTATTATGTTCTTGAATATTTTTATTTAGAGTCTCTCATGTCATTTTTTTAAATGTGAATTATGTGATAGTCTACATGGGAGAACATTAGTTTTACATTCATTCTATCATATATAGTCACATTGCCATGGTTACAATCCCCTCCATGCATCATCAACCAACCAAAGGGTATACCCTGTAAGCCTCCCCCACCCCCTGCCCCAGTCTTCAACACACAGTCCCTCTCCCTCTCTGGATCTAAAGTCCCCAGCTGCTCCATCTCTCCACGTCATCGTCTTTGCCTCCATCTCAGGCATCACTGCTTCTCTGGGTAATGTCCTGCTCGTCGCTTTTCTCCGTTGATGGTCCTGGGGACCTCCGCTCCTAGACTGGAAAGTGAATCACTCCCCTTCTTGCTATAAAACATCTACCTTTACATTTCTAACCCTCACAATCAGTCCTGATAACAATTATTCACTATTGTATCGTAAGAGACCCATCCGCATTTCATTTCATCAGCCCCGCCTAGACAGATTGGATACTACTCACCGGAGATTCTACCTTCCTCCAGGTCCTCTGGATCTAGGCAACCTCTTGAAAGCTTGTAAGCCAGTCACTTCTTGCCTTTGTAGCCCCACCACCACTACCCCCAGTTTGGGTAACCAATGTCCAAGTGGCCCATCCCAGTCTACTCTGTGTATGGAGGGGGGTGGGAATGATCCTTGCTATAAACATGTGTTCCCTCTTTTGAGCTACTGCTTCCATAGGTGTAGGTCAAGTTCATCAAATTGTATCAGATTACTCTGTTTTTTTCCTCTTCTTTCTTCTTCTGGTTGAGCTCTGATCATCCAGTCATTGAAGCCAGGTCAAGTGGGTATTATCTGCATGTGTGAGTGTTTTTGTGCATATGCCCTCTCTTCTTATCAGCTGGATGCTTCACTCTCCACTGTAGTCCTCTGTGGCTATGTCACTGACTCTGGGCCCAAGAGTCCCCAGGTCTTGCCACACTGCTGGCCAACCAGGTCTTCACCCGGGTTCATAGAAGTCTATTGAACATTGTAGGGCTTAGCTCGCTGCTTCATTGCTATTTTTCCCTCACTTCCCCTTATCGGTAACCTCATGTCATTTTCAATTACAAAAAATTAAAGAGTTCACATTCTTCTTATTTTGGCATCTATCTGACAAAGGAGCCTGGGTAGCACAGTTCGAATCTGCCAGCTCCTCTGCCATAGAAAGATGACACTTTCTGCTCCCATAAAGATTTACAGCCTCAGAAGCCCTTGGCTGGTAGTGGCTGTACACTGTGGAGTTGGTTCTGATTCATAGAAACCCTGTATAGTGTTTCTGGGGCTGTAAATCTATACAGGAGCAGAAATCCTCATCCTTCTTCCCTGGAGCGCCTGATAGATTTGAACTGACTTGTGGTTCAGCAGCCCACTACGTTATCAAGACTCCTTCATTGGAACCCCAATATAGGGTTGATATAAGTCGAACTGACTCATTGGCACACAAACACCACTATCACCATCTACCTGATAAGTTAATTTTACTTAATTGTTGTTAAGTGCCTTTGAGTCAGTTCCTACCCATAGCAACCGTGTATAGGGTTTCTGAGGAGTGACTGGTAAGTTTGAACCACTGACCTTTTTGATCAATTCAACTTTGTAATCCAGCACATTAACCCACAGGACCACAAAAGGGCTTAATAGTTATATTCAATTGCCTATATTTCTTTTCCTCCAAACTAGATGATAGTAATTATATCTCTCTGTATTTAGAAGCTGTACTTCTTTAATTCTTTGGTATTGCAACTACATTGTTAATTGGGGCTTGAATATGTCAAATAGGCAAAGAGTTGTCTTTGGGAGAGATTGCATCAGAAAACATCATCGTATGAAGAGTTCATTTAATTTATTCATTTTATTACTTTCCCTCTTAACAGGGATAATTTAAAGTCAATAGGAGTTTCATTTTAAAACCTGTGAATTCTCACATCTTTTAAGTTAATAATGAGATTGAATAAGATGTCAAATCATTTTGAGTTTACATTTGTATAAAATAAATACTGTGCACGTAAGTTGGGTAATAAATGACATAATTCTCAAATATGCCTAATTAATTTTGTTCTCACAATTCAATTCTTTATTTTCAAATTGTGCAATCATTAATATCATATTTCCAGAAGAATAGTATCTATGAGAGTGTGTATATTTTTTCCACCCTTCTCCTAAAGCTACAAAAAGCCAGGCTGTTCTGCTGTAAACTTTTATTGGCAGGGGTTCATAATTCAGCTGTAAAATTTCATGCTGGGCTGCAATTCAGTGCACAAGCCCTATGCCCCGAAGAGTTTATGTTACTACAAAAACAATTGTAAAAATCCATTTTTTTCCTCTTTTTAGGTAGACCAGAAAAAGAAAAGTTTCAATAAGAAGTATTATTCTTTAAAAAACAACAAGAAACACTTTCTAAACACAAAAAGTTGATGGATGAAATGATATATTTGTTGCTTAGATATCATCCCTCACCCATCAAATAACTATTACAAAATTGCTAAGGAAATTTTATACTTACCATAGATACATCTCAGAGTACAAGAAATGACATTTTTAAAAAAATTCTTCTAAGTCTGATCAAATCCAGTGTGGTGCCAGAGTCATTGAGATTGATAAAAACTCTGTGTCAGTCAATGTGTCCTGCCCTCTTCCCATCCTAGGGTTGTACCATAACTCCAGCAGTTGTGCTGTCTAAGACAAGAGCAAAGCACATAGTGTTGGGTGCATGGTGGCTGTTTGCTCCTTGCCTAGGCAGCCTGTGTGACAGAATCACTGTTACTCCTTCTACCTGTTCCAAGGTCAGTAATGAGAACTTGGACAAGGCTGTCAAGTCCACAGTGCTAATAATGCCATCTAAGGTTTCATTGGAGCCCTGGTGTGGTGTAGTAGGATAAGCACTGGACAGTTAAGCACAAGGCCAGTGGTTCAGACCCACCAGCTGCTCCTCTAAAACCTATATACAGAGTTGCTATGAGTTGAAACATACTCAAGGGCACTTAATAACAACTAAGTCTCATCAACCAAGAGTGTCAAGTCTCTGAGCTGCAGGGATTCCAGCAGTGTCCTGACTGCACACAAATTCATGCATATCTCCATCATGGCACACACCTACCTATCCATCTTTGCAAATTACCTTTTACCAAGTTACCAGGCTATAAGAAACCAATGCCTTCAGAAGTCTTTTTTTTTTTTTTTGAGCATGAACGTTTATCCTAAAATTCTCTTCTGATGTTGAAAAACAAAACAGCTGTTTATTTTTTAACTTTCATCATTACTTAGACTTTAGAATCATAGTGGTTCAGGGCTTTACTATTAACAGAAATGTTTGACTTCAAACCCACCAATCTTTCTCTAGGGTATTAAGATGAGGCTGTCTACTCCCATCAAGATTTATTCTCAGGAACCCTGTATAGGGTCTCTATGAGACAGAATCAACACAATGGGAATTGTTTAGTGTCATCAAGTCAGTTCTGACTCATAGTGATCTTGTACAGGTTTCTGAGGAGCAGCTGATGGGCTGAACTTTGTGGTTCATAGTCCAGTACTGTGTCACACCAGGAGTCCCAATGACAGTAGGCTTGGTATTCATTCTATCACACTTCAAAAAAAAAAAAAAAAAAGACACACTGTCTTAGTTTCTTAGTGCTGCTCTAACAATTGGGTAGCTTTAACAAACAATTCATTCTCTCACTATTTGTTGTGTTGTTAAGTACCGTGGCATCAGCTCTGACTCATAATAATCCTGTATAGGGTTTCTCAGGAACAGCTGGTGGGTTTGAAATGCAGACTTTACAGTTACCAGTCCTTGCTTATCCTAGATTGAGACACCAGGACTCCTCTTACAGTTTGGGAGGCCTGAAGTCCAAATTCAGAACACCATCTCTTCAGGAGGACTCTCTCTTTCTGTCACCTCTGGGCAGAAATGTTTGTTTCCACTCCTCTAGCTTTTGCTGCATTCATAAGTTTCTTGGTGATCTACTTCTAACTTTCTCTTTTCCCTTTAGTGCTCATCTCTTAGTGCCTAATTTGTTTGGTTTTTTTTTTAAACTTTTATTGTGAATTGAGTGATAGTGTACATGGGATAACATCAGTTTTGCATTCACCCTATTGTATTTTGTTTAATTGCAACGAATATAATCCCCTCAATGCATCACCATTTAACAATATTTGCTTCTATTTCCTCTGTTGTTGTTTTTTGTGTACATGAAAACACTCAGGAGTATATAATTATTTAAACAACCAAAGGCAAATTCTGCAAGTCAACCTTCTGGCCACCAGCACACAACCTTTCTCTTTCCATAAGTCAAGAGTCCTCAGCTGCTCTATTTCTCCATGCCATCACCTCTGCCTCCATCTCTGATGCAGCTGCTTCTCTGGTTAGGGTCCCACATTCCACTCATGCTCTTCTTTCTTGATGGTCCTAGGGTCCTCTGTTCCTGGAATGTAAGATTAACTGCTTCCCACTTTATGAAACAAAAGTTCTATCTTTACAGTTGTGACCATCTCAATTAGTCATGATAACAATTATTCATTTTTTAATCAAAAGAATCCTATCCTCATTGCCTTTCACCAGACCCTTCTAGACAGCTAGACAGGATGAAAACTATTCAATGGGGTTTCTACGTTCCCCGGCACACTTTGAAACAAAACTCCCTCTTGAAAACTTGTAAGCCAGCCACTTCATGCCTTTATATCCCACCCCCTCATTTTAGGTAGCCAATGTCTAAGCTGCCTGTCCCTATCAACTCTGTATACCAAGGGGATAGGTTTGATCCCTGATGTGAAGACTCCTTCCCTCTGAGTTGGTACTTTGAGCTACTAAGTCATCCATAAGTATAGGTCAAGTTCATCATATTGTAGCAATTTACACCTGCTTCCTTTATCAAATGTCTTTGTCTTACTCTAGTAGAGCTCTGATCATCAAGACATCAGTGCTGATATATGCGAGATAGGGTGTTATTGTGAGTCTCCCCCCACTTAAAATCAGCTGGACACTTCACTGTCAGTGCTAGACCCCCATGGCTAGTTCAGTGTTCACGGGCTCAGGAATTCCCAAGTCTCCCCAAACTTTGGACCAACCAGCCCTTCTCTTCTCTCTCTCTCATCTCAGTGTCACAGGGCTGAACACAGCCCATATCTTCATTACTGGCTTTCCCACACTTCCATTCACATGTAGACTAATGTGATCACCAGTGAGCTTACATGCATGTTCATATGTTCCCTTTGAGTTTCAGTCTTGGACGGAGGTTTGTCCTAAAGGACTTGACTGCTTGCCTTGATGATTCCCTGGCAGACAGCTTGCTCCTCCTTGTAATAGCGAAACAGAGTGTCATTTTACTTTTGTTTTTGTTTTTTTTCCTGCTGGTCTTTCTTTCTGGATCTACCTTCTGTTCCTCCAGCCACTCTGGGCTGGTCTGCATGTCCTTTCAAGTGGGAATATGCCCCCTCAGAAGGTTCTGATGGGGCTCAGGATTCCTCCTAAGGGCCTATACACTACAAAGGCTCTGCAAGAAGCCTATTTCACAGGGCAAGTTCTAGAACTCCCTTTTAGGTATTTGAATGAGTTATAGGCTGAAAGATGGGATTATAAGTTTCTGTAATCATGTTTCCCGATATTCATTTATATCCCACTCAAGATCTATTTAAAAAATACTAGACAAGGGAAACCAATATCCATATGGCAGTCAAGTATCTTAACATTATTTCCCTGCTTTTACCCATTCAGAGTATGCCTCAATCCCTGTATCACAGAACCCTGTTGTTCTAAGGTTGCATATACTTCACTATTTACCTCTGTCCCATTTAGCCCACGCAAGCCTGCCTAAGTGTTCCCTTATCTACCTTCCTCTTCCACCCACCCCCCTATTTTTGTGTATTGCTCTCTCCTCCTCAGTATCCAAACTATGATGTGTCTATTCCCTAACATGTGATCTACTGTCTCCTCCCCGCAGCCCTTGATAACAAACAAAGAATTTATTTTCCCTTTTAGTATGGGTAACTTTTCTTAAGCTTATACAATAATGATCTTATGCAATATTTGTTATTTTGTGACTGTCCTTAAGGTTCATCCAAGTTATGCGATGGTTTGCAGATTCCTCATTTTATTTCAAGGTAGCATAATATTCCATTGAGTATATGTACCAAAGATTGTTTTTCCATTCTTCCATTGATGGGCACTTAGGCTGTCCCCATCTTTTTACTATTGTGAATAATGCTGCTATGAACATTGGTGTGCATATATCTACTCGTGTTATGGCTTGTATTTCTTGTGGATATATTCCAAGTAGAGGAATTGCTGGATAATAAGGTATTTCTACTTCCAATTTTCTGAGGAAGCAACATACTATTTTCCAGAGTGATTGAAACGTTTTACATTCCCACCAGCAAAGGAGGAGAGTCCTAGTCTATCCACATCCCCACCAACATTTATAGTCCTCTGCTTCTTTTAACTTCACTGTTATTGCTGATGTAAGATGATATCACATTGTTGTTTTGCTTTGCATCTCTTTAATAGCTAATGATCATGAGCATTTCTTCATATGTTTCGTTGGCTGCCCAAATGTCTTCTTTGATGAAGTGTCTGTTCATGTCCTGCACCCATTTTTTAATTGGGTTATTTGTCTTTTTCTTGTAGAGGCATGTAGTTTTCTAGAGATTTTAGAGATTAGTCCCTTGTCTAATATATCTTTGCAAAATATTTTCCCCCCTTCTGTGGGCTCTCTTTTTGCTCTTTTGGTGAAATCTTTTGATGCACATAAGTTTCTGATATTTGGCATGTTCCAATCATCTAGTTTGTTTTCTTTTGTTTGTGCAATTCTCACAATATTTGATAGTCTATCTGTGCCCTGTACTAGAAACCTTGATTTGTTCCATTCTGGGATTCACAGTTAGGTCTTAAATCCACATTGAGTTAATTTTTGCATAAGGTATGAGACAAAAGTCATGTTTCAGTCATTTGCATATTGATTTCCAGTTCTGCCAGCACTATATATTGAAGAGACTATCTCCTCCCTATTATACTTTGGCCCTTTGTCAAAGGTCAAATGTCTGTATGTGGATGGGTTAATTTCTGGATACCCAATTTTGTTTTACTTATCTATATTTCTTTCATTGCACCAGTTCTGGGCTTTTTTGATCATGGCAGCCATGTAGTAAATTTTGAAATCAGGGAGTGAGAGGCCTCCACATTTGTTCTTCTTATTAAGCAGTGCTGCTTTGCTTATCAGGGGACTCTTTCCTTTCCATATAAAGTTTGCTATCATTTTTTCCATTGCTTTAAAGAACATTATTGGAATCTGGATTGGGATTGTGTTACAGCTGTAGATTGCTTTGGGTATTATTGACATTTGCACAATGTTAATACCACTTATCCAGGAACATGGTATATTCTTCCATTTTTATAATTCTCTTTTGATTTCTTGTAGTGTTTTGTAGTTTTCTTTGTATAGGTCTTTTGTTTCTCTGGTTACATTTATTCCTAAATATTTCATCCTCTGGTAAATGGTAGTGTTTTCCTAATTTCCTTTTCAGTGTTGTCATTATTAGTATAGAGGAATCTGACTGATTTTTGTAGGTTGACTTTTTGTACCCTGCCACATTGCTGAATCTTCCAATGAGGTCTAGTAGTTTTTGCTGAGTCTTTGGGGTTTTCTATATATAGGATCATATCATCTGCAGATAGAGACAGTTTCACTTTTTCCTTGCCAATTTGGATGCCTTATTAAAGGCTTGCCTATCTTGACTTTTAGTTTTGGCTAAGACTTCCAACACAGTTTCAATAAGAGTGGTGATAAAAGGCATCCTTGTTTCATTACTGTCTGCAGAGCAAAAGCTTTCAGTTTCTCTCCATTGATAGTTATGTTGGCTAATGGTTTTGTATGTATGCTCTTAATTATGTTGAGGAATTTCCCTTCAATTCCTACTTTGCTGAGTGTTTTATCAGGAATGGATGTTAGATTTTGTCAAATGCCTTTTCTTCATTAATCAATATGATTACCTGTTTTCTTTCCTGTTTTATTTATATGGTGGATTACATTGATTGTTTTTCTAATATTGAGCCATCATTGCATCCCTGATATGACCCACTTCATCATGATGTATTACTTTTTTTATGTGTTGTTGAATTCTGTTAGCTAGTATTTTGTTGAGAATTTTTGCCTCTATGTTCATGGAGGATATTGATCTATAATTTTCTTACTTAGTGGTGATGGTTTTGGTATGAGGGTTATGCTTGCTTCATAAAATTTATAGGAAGCTTTCTATCCTTTTCTATATTCTGGAATAATTTGACTAGAATTGGTGACAGCTCTTTCCTGAACGCTTGTTAAAACTCACCATTGAAGCCATCTGGACCTGGACGTTTTTTGGTTGGGAGTTCTTTGATGACTTAATCAATTTCTTCTTTTGCTATAAGTCTGTTAAAGTTTTCTACTACACTTTGTGTAAGTTTAGGTAGTTTGTGTTTTTCTAAAAATGTATCCATCTCTTCTAGGTTTTCAAATTTGATGGAGTATAGCTCTTCATAGTATGCTGTTATTATCCTTTGTATTTCCATTGGTTCTGTTGTGACATCACCCATGTGGTTTCTTATACATGTTATTTATGTTTTCTCCCGCTTTTCTTTTGTTAAGTTTGCCAATGGTTTGTGAATTTTTTTAATCCTTTAAAAGAACCAGCTTCTTGTCCTGTTGATTCGTTATATAGTTTTATGGTTTTCTATCTTATTTCTGCTGTAGTCTTCATTATTTCTTTTCTTCTGTGAGTGTAGGTTTACTTTGCTGGCCTTTTGTGACTTGTTGGAGATGTTGTGTTAATGTGTTGATCTTGGCTCTTTATTATTTTTGAATGTGTGCATTTATTACAATAAATTGTCCTGTCAGTACTGCTTTTGCTGTATCCCAAAGATTATGGTATGTTATGTTTTCATTCTCATTTGTTTCTAGGAATTTTGTGAATTCACCTTTTATTTGCTCTACTACCCAGTAGTTTTTAAGCAGAGTGTTATTCAGTTTCCATGTATTTGACTTTATTTCCTTGATTGTTGCTTTCTAATTTTATAGCATTATGGTCTGAGAAGATGCTTTGTAGATTTTGATGTTTGCAAATTTATGGAGGCTTGTTTTGTGACCTAACACGTGGTCTATTTTGGAGAACATTCCGTGTGCACTGGAAAGGAATGGGTATTGTGCTGCTGTTGGATTGAATATTCTGTACACATCTATGAGGTCATGTTGGTGGATTGTGTTACTTAGTTCCTCTGTGTCTTTGTAGAGTTTCTTTCTGGTTGTTGTATACTTTTTCATAAGTGGTGTATTGGAATCTCTCACTATTATTATAGATTTGTCTATTTCTTTTTTCAATTTTATTAGGGTTTGCTTTAACTATTTTGGGGCTCTTTCACTGGGAGCATAGATATTTATTATGGTTATATCATCTTGTTCAATTGACCCTTTAATCATGAGATAATGTCCTTCTTTATCTCTTATGCTGGTTTTTACCTTAAAGTTTATTTTATTAGATGTTAGAAAATTTCAAAGATCAGCTCGAGAAGATAAAGCCAAATATTACAATAAAATGTGCAAAGATCTGGAATCAGAAAACCAAAAAGGAAGAACACGCTCAGCATTTCTCAAGCTGGGGGATCTGAAGAAAAATTCAAACCTCGACTTTCGTTATTGAAACATTCTCTGGGCAAATTATTGAATGATGCAGAAAGCATCAAGAGAAGATGGGAGGAAAACAGAGAGTCACTGTACCAAAAGGAAATGGTTAATGTTCAACTGTTTTAAGAGGTAGCATATGATCAATAACCAATGATACTAAAGGAGGAAGTCCAAGGTGCATTGAAGGAATTGGCAAAGAACAAGGCACCAGGAATTGATGGAATAAAACTCGAAATCTTTCAGGAAAGTGAGGAAGCACAGGAGGCACTCACTCATCTCTGCCAAGAAATTTGTAAGACAACTATCCAGCTGACTGATTCGAAGAGATCTGTATTTGTGCCCATTCCAAAGAGAGGTGACCCAATGGAATGTGGAAATCATTGGACAATCTCTATGGTATCCCATGTGAATAATGTTTTGTTAAAGGTAATACAGAAATGGCTACAATCATACATTGACAGAGAAATTCCAGAGGTTCAAGCTGGATTTAGAAGAGGCTGTGGAATGGGGGATATCATTGCTGATGTACGATGGATCTTGGCTGATAGCAGAGAATATCAGAAAGATGTTTACCTGTGCTTTATTGACTACGTAAAGGCTTTCAATTGTGTGGATCATGACAAGCTATGGACAATATTGCGAAGTATGCGTATTCTGGAACATTTAATTGTGCTCATAAGGAATCTGTACCTGGACCAAGAAGCAGTTGTTCAAACAGAACATGGAAACACTGAATGGTTTAAAATTAAAAAAGGTGTGCTACAAGGTTATATTCTTTAACTATATTTATTCAACCTGTATGTTCAGCAAATAATACTTGAAGCTGGGTTCTATGAAGAAAAATTTGGCATCAGGATTGGAGGAAGATTCGTTAACCACATGTGATATGCAGATGATACAACCTTGCTTGCTGAAAGTGAAGAGACATAACATTTACTGATGAAAATCAAAGAGCACAGCCTTCGGTATGGATTACATCTCAATGTAAAGAAAACAAGAATCCTCACCACTGGACTAATAAACAACATTCTTATCAATGGCGAAAAGATTGAAGGTGTCAAGGACTTCATTCTTCTTGGATCAACTATCAACACTCATGGAAGCAGCAGTCAAGAAATCAAATGACATATTCCATTAGGCAAATCTGCTGCA
>NW_006408529.1:10202306-10216756 GCF_000296735.1 Chrysochloris asiatica
AAAAAGAGGAAGACCTCCAGCAAGATGGATTGGCCAGGTGGCAGGATCGATGTATTCAAGTGTGACAACAGTAGTGAAGTTGGTCCAGGATCAGGCAGTGTTTTGTTCTGTTGTGTATTAGGTCGCTATGGGTCGGTACCGACTCGATGGCATCTAACCACAGCTACATGTATTGCCACTCTTTCTCGTTTTTCAGTTGCAATTAGCTTGTTACATTTTTTCCCATGTATTAACTTTTAATCTGTTTTTGTGTTTGTGTGTGTGTCTCTTGCAGACAGCATATAAAAGGATTTTGTTTTCTTAGCCATTATGCCACTCTGTCTCTTAACTGGTGCATTTAATCCATTACTTTTCAGTGTAATTATCGGTAGGTATGAATTAATTGCTGTCATGTTTGTGTTTTTTGTGGTACGGCTGGTTTCTTTGTTCTGCATGCCTTCCTGTGCTGAGTTCATGGTTTTTGTGCTCCTTTTTGTCAGTTTCTCCATAATTTTAATGTTTCAATGCTCTTGAATTTTTATTTTCTCGATTTGGTATAAAGTATTCATTTTCTTCAAGGTTACCCTATATTCTATTAACTTTTTCCTTCATTTAAAACAGTTTATTTTATACTGCAATCTACCTAACCTCCTCATCACCTGGTACTCTGTTCCTCTATTTTCCCCTCCTTCCACATTGCCATTATTTTCATCATAGAGTGATCTCCCAGATCCTCTGAAATCGTTCTTGCAGCTTTGTTCTGGTCTCAACTCTTCCATATGTTGATGAGTTCCAAGGTGGTACTGTCTGGAATGTCTCTCTCTTGTTGTCTATTCTTGTTGGCTCTCAGTCCAAAAAACTCCCTTTAAGATGTTTTGCAGCACTGGCTGTGCTTTGACAAAGTCCCTTAGCTTCTGTTTATCCTGGAATGTGTTGATTATACCGTCGTATTTAATTGAAAACTTTGCTGGGTAGATTATTTTTGGTTGGCAGTTTTGTTATTTCAGAATTTTATATATGTTTCCCCATTCCTTCTTGCCTACATGATTTCTGCTGAGAGATCAGAGCTTAATCTTATTTGCTTGCCTTTGTAAGTAGTACTTCTCTTTTCCCTAGCTGCTTTCAGGATTTTCTATTTGTCTTTGATTTTGGAGAAATTGATTATGATATGTTGTTGTGATTTTCTTTTGGAGTCTATCCTTCCTGGGGTTTGTTAAGCTCCTTAAATGCTTATCTTCTCATCTTTCAGGACTTTAAGGGAATTTTCTTCCAGCAGCTCTTCAACTATCTCCTCAGTGGTCTTCTGTGATCCTTCCTGTTCCAGAACTCCAATAACCCTCAGTTTATTCCCCTTCATGTTGTCCCACGTGAATCTTAGATTTTCTTTAGATTTAAATTTTTTTTTCCTTCTTGCTCTTCTATCTTTGCAGTATTGAGAGACTTGTCTTCAAGCTTTGTGGTTCTGACTTCTATTTCTTCAGTTCTACTCCTGTGCCAATTCATTGCATGAACTATTTCTTTATTTTATTATTAATAATCTGGACCATTTTTTTTGCAGGCTTTTAATTATTTCCAATGTTATATTTCTATCTTATTTGATTGTTCCTTTAGCATTTTCTTTTTCTCTTCCTTATTTTCATTAACCACTCTGTGGGGCATTTGGATGCACCTCAATATCATTCTCCTGAATTCCTTATCAGGCAGTTCCAAA
Organism: Chrysochloris asiatica; assembly: GCF_000296735.1. Taxonomy (NCBI): domain Eukaryota; kingdom Metazoa; phylum Chordata; class Mammalia; order Afrosoricida; family Chrysochloridae; genus Chrysochloris; species Chrysochloris asiatica. The sequence continues at coordinate 10,203,997 of NW_006408529.1, forward strand.
ACCTGTCCTCCCTCCAATGAGAAGTCTAGGTCTACCTTCAGCTTATTTGTTTCAGCTACTCTATCTTGTTTCTGCACATGAACTGAGACGTTCTATACCTTTTTGGGTATTTTCAAAAATTAGATGAATGTATGTTGGTATATTGGGAGTCCTCGTGTGGCACTGTGGGTTAATGCACTAGACTGCAAAGTCAGTTTGAACTGCATGGTTGGGGTTCAAACTCACCAGCCACTCCTTGGAAACCCTCTACAAGGTTGCTATGGGTTGGAACTGACTAGACAGCACTTAAAAACAATAACACTATTGGTATATTATAAAGCTTTCTGATTGCCTCCTGGTAAATCAGATTAGGAGATGGGCTTCCTTTTCACTTCTCTTGTTACTCAACTCAGAGTAATTGTAGCAAGTGTTGGCTATCTATTTGGTGTATAGCACCTGGTATTAACTGTTGCCCGGTTGGTGGGATTTTATGTGGTGTGATTATAGCTTGCTCTATGACTGCATTTCCTGTCTCTTCTTGGGTAATGAAAGAGAGAAAGAGCCCCTCAAAGTATAAGGGGAACCAACTCCCCCAACAAAACCCAAAACAAAAAGTACAAAACAAAAAACAAAAACAAACAAACAAACAAATTATATTGGACACAAAAGTCTGTAATCACCATATACACACACACACACATACCAAAATATGAGTAAGATTTTAACATCCGTTTTTGACTTCTTTCCTTCAAGGCCACCTACGAAATTTCAAGATGTTTGGCCTCTTTCCTTTTTTTGTATCTTTCCCTTTCCTCAAGCCTACTGAGAAATAGCCTGTAGCTGGCCAGAGCCATTTTAGAAGATGTCCCATTTTAAGCTGTTCCTGTTAACTCCTGCCCCTACTTTGATTCTGGACCCAGTGGTCTTTGCTGAGCAGATACATGTGTGTGCATAGTGGAACCTTCCAGATGTTGTGGGGTGTCCACTCACTCAGGCACCCCCTCTAGTCACCAGAGTGAAGGTGTGCACACAGAGAAAGACAAATGAACAACAAAAAATGTTCACGTCTTTATCTCTGATGACTGGCCAGACCCCTGCTCTGGAGTGCTTTCTTGATTCTGCACTCATGATGGCTACTCCAGAACCCAACAGCAGCCACAATTCAGAAAACACCGCCTTTCTTGCTTCTGCTACAAATACCACTAGCAGTACTACTTCGATACTTTTAAATGTTCCTTTATATGTACTTTAGAGTTCTGGGACCATCCCCTGAACCTGCTTCGTCCAGTATTTTGTGTTATTGCTGACAGAGTTTTGCATGGCACTTCTCCCTAATCCTCCATCAAGCCCCACTCTCCCTAATTTGTTTCTATAATTAAAAAGTGATTAAGTTTAGGATAGGTGTGGTGCTATAGGATAAGCACTTGACTGCAATGTTGGTTTGAACTGCAAGGTCTGAGATTCAAATCCACCAGTGACTTCTTGGAAACCCTATATAGGGTTCCTATGAGTAGGAACCCACTCCACAGCAGATAACAATAACAACAACACTGGCATGGCCTTAGTAGGATAACAAAGAAAACCCTTTGCTCATATGGGAATACATCTACAAGATCTGCAAGTATGCGAGTTAGGATTCCAACATGTATTTTGGGAGGGATGTAATGTAATCCATAATGTACACTAATCCAATGTTTTGGTTTTATTAAAAACAAATAAAAATCTCTGTTACACAATGAAATACTATTTTTAAATTCTCAGCACTAACCAAGGACTCACAAGGTTTAGATTATGGTTTTAGTTTGCAACTAATTATTCCCCAACTTTCAGTATATGACCCAAACCCTAATATTATATATTCATTTATAAAATGAAACATCAATTACATATTCTAAAAAATTAATTACTAAGCAAAAATCTTATAATTTATGACATGCTATTAATACAACCCAAAAATGTCTGAGTTGTGTTTTTTATTTTTTTATTTTATTTAACATTGATTCCATATCTTGAGATTTTTTATTACTACACCAAATTTGAATGCAGTGTGAATACAAGCAATATAGCTATTTTGGTGTTAATCAAGGGGGCATTTTTCCTAACAAAGCTGGATCAACAAAGTAATAGAAATAAAGGATTTTCCTAGGTCTTTTAAATCATTTTCAAATATGTGTAATTAACACCATAGAAAAATGAGACTTTCTTCTCCCATGAAGATTTATGGACCTATGTAGTATAGCTATGAATGGAACCGACTCCACAGCACACCACCACCATCATTACTGCTTTAAAGAAAAAGAGTTTTCATAGTTTTGAAATTTGTATTATACTGTTGTTGTTGTTAAGTGCCATTGAGTTGATCCCGACCCATAGCAACCTCTGAGGAGCAGCTGGTGAGCTTGAACTGCCGACTTTGCAGTTCTAACTGCGTTGCAGTCTGGCGCATGCACATTAACCCACAACGCCACACCAGTACGACTATATTATACTGCTGTTGTTGTTAGGTGCCATTGAGTCATTGAGTAGATACCTATTCATAGCGACCTTATGCACAGCAGAATGAAACACAGTTTGATCCTGAGCCAACCTCACTATTGTTGCCATGCTTGAGTCCATTGATGCTGCCACTTTGCCCCAATCCATCTCTCTGGTGGCCTTCTTCTTTTTCTCTGACCCTCCACCTTACCAAACATGATGTAATTCTCCTGCAACTGGTACCTCCTGGCAATATGTCCAAAGTATAAGCGACGAAGATTGGCCATCCTGGCCTCCAAGGAGCACTCTGGCTGCACTTCTTCCAACAGAGATGTGTTGGTTCTTTTGGCAGCCTATGGCACTTTCAATATTCTCCTCCAATACCATACTCAAAGGCATCAATTCTTCTACGTTCTCCCTTATTCACTGTCCAGCTTTCACATGCATATGAGGTTACTGAAAATACCATGGCTTGGGTCAGGTGCATCTTAGTCTTCAAGCTGACATCTTTGCTCTTCAACACTTTAAAAAGGTCTTCTGCAGCAGATTTGTCTAATTCAATACGTCATTTGATTTCTTGACTGCTGCTTCTATGAGTGTTGATAGTTCATCCAAGAAGAATGAAGTCCTTGACAACTTCAATCTTTTCTCCATTGATGAGAATGGTGTTTATTGATCCAGTGGTGAAGATTTTGTTTTCTTTACATTGAGATGCAAACCATATCAAAGGCTGTGGTCTTTAATCTTCATCAGTAAATGTTTTAAGTCCTCTTCACTTTCAGCAAGCAAGGTTGTATCATCTGCATATTGCAGGTTGTTAATGAGTCTTCCTCCAATCCTGATGCTACGTTTTTCTTCATAGAACCCAGCTTCGCGGATTATTTGTTCAGCATACAGGTTGAATAAATATGGTGAAAGAATACAATCTTGTCTCACAGCTTTTTAAAATTTAAACCATTCAGTGTTCCCATGTTCTGTTTGAACAACTGCTTCTTGGTCCAGTTACAGAATCCTCATGAATACAATTAAATGTTCCGGAATACTCATACTTCACAATGTCCATAGCTTGTCATGAGCCTCACAATCGAAAGCCTTTGCATAGTCAATAAAGCACAGGTAAACATCTTTCTGATATTCTCTGCTATCAGCCAAGATCCATCGGACATCAGCAATGATATCCTTAATCCCACCGCCTCTTCTGAATCCGACTTGAACCTCTGGAAGTCCTCTGTCAATGTATGATTGTAGCCGTTTCTGTATTTCCTTTAGCAAAACTTTACTTGCATGGGATATCAAAGAGATTGTCTGATGATTTCCGCATTCCATTGGTTCAACTCTCTTTGGAATGGGCACAAATATGGATCTCTTCCAATCAGTCGGCCAGATAGTTATCTTCCAAATTTCTTGGCATGGATGAGTGAGTGCCTCCTGTGCTGCCTCACTTTCCTGAAAGATTTCAATTTTCATTCCATCAATTCCTGGTGCCTTGTTCTTTGCCAATTCCTTCAATGCACCTTGGACTTCCTCCTTCAGTATCATCGGCTCTTGATCATATGCTACCTCTTGAAATGGTTGAACTTCAATCATTTGCTTTTGGTACCATGACTCTGTGTATTCCTTCTATCTTTTTTTTTTTTTTTAATGCTTTCTGTATCATTCAAAGAGGAATGGTGTTGGATTCATTGTCAAAAATAACATATCCAGATCAGTCATGAGGTACAATGTTGTCTGTGATAGAAAAATATATTACACTAGGTCCCTTGAAAACTCTTCCTAGGGTTGTTATGAGTCAGACCGAGTTGAAGGCACTTACAACAACAATAAATGAAATTGCATTGTCATGTTAAAAATATGTGATCTGCCCTGAGAAATATGTGAAAGTTAGTACTAATTTTCTTAAAACCTTTGGTGTGACCTTTTTCTTGTAGCTCAGCAACTCTCTAGAAATTGCTTTCAATATAACCCACAATATTAATTCTGTAGCTCCTCCTCTCATCCCCATTCTCTGCACTATGGACTGATGTACCAGTTATCATCAAGTTGATTCAGATTCATGTATGTCAGAGTAAAAGTGTGTTCCTGATTGATTTTTCAGTAATGTATCATCAGACCTTTTTTCTTTGTCTAAGAACTCAAATCTTCAACCTTTCAAGTAACAGCAGAATCTATTAACTGTTTGCACCAAGCAGGGACTTCTGTAACTGAAGGAAAAACAAAGCAAAGCAAACATTACTGTCAGGTCAGTTTCAGCTCATAGTGGTCCTATAGGACAGAGATGAACTGCCCCATAGTTTATCAAGACTGAAATCTTTATGGAAACCAGCTGCCATATTTTTCTCGAGAGTCTGTTGGGTTTGAAATGATAACCTTTTTGTTAGCAGTCAAATTCTTTATCACTCTGCCACCTCTGAAGCCCAGGAAATTTACTCATGATTTGAAAGTTACTGCTGTCCATAGTTTCCATACTTAATTAGCCGGTACATCTTCCTAATATACAGTAATTTCAAAAGAGGTGTTGTTGTGTGTTGTCAAGTTGATTCCAACTCTTCTCCACCCTGGATACAGAACAGAGAGAAAGAGACAGAAAGTGAATGAGAAAGAGACAATGTACTCAATCAAATCTGGAATGCTACTAAAAAACTGAAACATGATATGGTACATGTTGATTATCAGTAATTTACCTCAAACTTCGGATCTTATGATAAGTGATAAATGTTCAATACTAGCAGAATTGGAAGCAGAATTGCTATTAACATGCTCCCTAACACACTTGTAAGCAAGAAGCATGGTGCAATAGAACAACACAGACGCAAGGGGTACAGGTAGCTTAGTATGGATAGATGCCAGCCTGAGAGGCAAGAATAAATTGCAAGTAGTGGACAATCTTGACTGGTTCCCTCACTCAGTCCTTCAATATAACTGATAATGTCTTTGTTTAATCTTTTCATTTTCTACCTTTAAGTAACCTGGAGTCCTGGTGTGGCACTGTGCGATAGTGAACTGGACTACAAGGTCTGTTTGAACCGTAAAGTCGGTGATTCACATTTGCCAGCCGCTCCTTGGAAATCCTAACACAGGGTCACTATGACTCAGAATGGACTCAATGGCACTTCAAAACAACAACAATAAATAAGTAACTTTGTTACTTTGCTAGAGGCAGTTGTTGCTGTTTTCCTCTGGCCATTCTACATCCTCTCTCTCCTTGCTCTGGAGTCCTGGAGACTGACATGAATGTGTTCCCTTGCTTACTGGTTTGCTATGTATTGGATGGTTCCATGAAGAACTCCCTTAGGAGTAAGGAGAAGACCCTCTTCATGCAGTCTCTATCTCCTGACCTCTTCTGCATTAGGGTAGTAGAGGCACTAGTTACTACTCTGGGGTCTGCCCTATTTTTTGTGTTTTCGTACATACTTTTGCCAGTGGTTTTTCAATTATGTTATTGTTGTTGTCGTCAACTCTGTTCCAAGTCACAGAGACCCGGTATAGGGTTTTTGAGGAGCTGCTGGTGGGTTTGAACTGCAGTTAGCAGCACCAAGGCTCCTTTTAAATTATGTTGCTGCTGTTGTTAAGTATGATTGAGTGAATTCTGACCCACAGAAACCCTGTATAGAGTTTTCAAGAAGTAACTGGTGGGTTTAAACCACCAGTCCAGTGCTGAGTCTACATCACCAGGACTCCTTTTCAATTTACTCCCCTAAAATGCTTCAATTTTAGCGTGCTATCAATTTCCATGGTGACCCTGGTGGGCATTCCAGAAGAACTAAACTATAAGCTACATCTTGAAGGAGTTAGGAGTGACTTGGAGAAGAATAGGTTGGAACAGAAGTAGCATAGGTAAGACAAGCACACTACAATCTGAAGGAACAAAGTGTTCAATGAAAAGAAAACACTAGACTTAAGTAGCTATGAAAGGACATGCTTTGCCTTTTCAAAGGTGTACAATAGACTATTGATTCATGGTTCTTCTCCTAAAACATGTATTCCTATTAGCAAGTCCCTTCAACAATGAAAATTTCAAAGGATGATTCTTTTTCTTTACTTGAAATTGCTTTAAGCAACTTACAAAATCCCCACCAGGTGGCGCTCATGCAGTAACTTTGGAGCACAGGAAAGCAGTGAATGTTAAAACGCTGAATTGGAAAATATAACTGTCAAACAGATGTTCTTGTCTTTGATGCTGTATCTAAGTTAAGGTAGGAATGATGAGGTCGGAGAGGCTAATAAATTTATTATGTGGTGGAAAAGTTATTTCTCCTGCCCATGAGACAGAAAAGCCATTATTTTAAAAGAATAATGCTAGCTGTGCTTTGTTCACTGTGACACAAAATTCTCCTAATCTTCCTCATACTTTTGTTATACTTTGTGTGATATGTGTCTTTGGCTATGAGTAAAGAAGAGGAAATTATAGTAGTGACTGTAAGCTGCCTTCTTATGTGTTCAATAAATTTAAATAGATCTATAGCCCCCCCCCCCAAAAAAAAAAAAAAATGTTTTGGGCACTGATCATCTAACAGTGACTTAAAAAATGTAGACAGTACATTAATGCAAAGAGGTAAATGATGTGTGAGATGGCATCGCTTGATAATTTGATAAAAGTGTTTTCTCCCCACTTTGATCAAACAGACTAGAATGCTTTCGCATCTAACTTGTCATAGTGCAGAATCTGTTTCCCATCTCTCTTTACCCTACCTTAACCCCATTTCCACCAGCCTTTCATCCAGGTCTTCTCCCTGAAGTGAAAGTGTTGCTTAGTAGAGTGAAGCTTGTTGTTGTGATTTGTTGTGAAGTGACTTAGAGTTGGTTCCGACCCATAGCGACCTTGTATAGGGTTTCCAAGGAGCAGCTGGTGAGCTTGAACTGCCAACCTTGCAGTTCAAACGACTTTGCAGTCTGGCACATTAACCCACAGCACCACAAGCTTATGGTAGATAAGTCTACCAGTAACGAAAAAAGCCACAAAACACAAAAACCTGTTGCCACCAAGTCAATTTTGACTCATCGTGACCCTATAGACAAAGTAGAACTACCCCATAGGGTTTCTAAAGTTGTAAATCTTTAGACTGCCACAGCCTTCTCCCACAGATTAGCTGATGGGATCAGATAGGATTAGCAGCCAACCACTGAACCACTCAGATTCTTGTCCTTTTCTCCCATTCTTTACTTCCCCAACCTCACAGTCTGTAAACTTTCATGGCTATGTTTGTTTTGCAACAAAAGCAATGTCAGTAAGAGGAAAGAGTCTGGCTCACTACCCAAGCACAGATTGATATTCAAGGTACAGACATGGTTCTCAAAACTGCAGAACCAGAAATCTAATCTGTGCAGTACTAGATTGTTGTGAATTTAGGAAACTGTGAAGCAAAAATGAATGAGGAAGAAAGAAAAGAGGAAAGTCAATAGTATTTGCCAAAGAATTCATGATATGACTTCTGTTAATACAAAATAACTCAAAAGATGAAGCTTACCATCCTCATTTTACAGATGAAAATAATAAGGGATAATGTTCTTAAAGTATCCACATGAGATCTTCTGGCTAGAAAAAGAGGAAAAATGTAGTTTTTACAGTTGCATATGCCTGATATAGAAAACCAAAAGAGGCACCAGATTAAATTAAATTGAGATCTTTCTTGACAAAAAGTATTTTCTGATATACAGATATTTAGAAAACTGAAATTAAGCAAAGATATATTATGGAGAAGGATATTATGTCTAGGTTTTACATTAGCTCAATGTCTTAAATGGACTCGCTAGCTAATCATACTTCTCATGTCTGTTATTTAGAGGTGGCTTCATAGACATGTAAACTGAATAGGCACATAGGATGTTGGATGGTTTACTGCTTGCTCTGGGTTTAATGCTATGATTTTACAATCTTGAAATTCTTGGGAAAGGGCTCCTGCATTTTCATTTCCTATTGTGGATTCTAGTTGCTGTAATTCATTCATAGAGATCTTATCTATGACAGAACAAAATGTTGTCGGGTCTTGGACCATCTTCATGACCATTGGTATGTGTGAGTTCTTTGTTTGGGGCCAATTTTATCTCACTGAGAGTTTCCTTCATTTTTGCTGACCCTTTACTTTACCAAGCTTGATGTTCTATTTCAAGTGATTGGCCTTTCCTGATCAGGTGTCTAGAGTAAGCAAGTCAAAGTCTTGTTTGGTATCCTTGCATCTAAGGTGAGCATTCTGGTTGATCATCAGGGTCTGACTGACAGCACTGAGATTTAGAAAATATGTCATGTTGCATTGGACCCTGCAAATTAGGTCATCACTCTGCTGACGGTCAGAGGATTTTCTCTTTCTTGATCATTTGGTCTGTGTTTCCCGCTCTTCCTTGTCCCAGACTGCCCCTAGAAAATTCTGTTAGCAGGTTTGATTTCTCAGAGAGATCGTCTGGAAGGTAGCAATTAGTTTGTAGTTTTCATTATGGTTCTTTGAATACCTGTTTATTTTTTTCATTTGACAAATCGACACTGAAGTCCCTCCCACTCTCTGTGAGGCACCGTATAAGTCCCACCATGTGACCTCCTAATTCTTTCTTGTAGCATTTTCTTTAGCCTTTTCTTAAAAAAAAAAAAAAAAAAAAAAGGGAGAAAGAAACTTCTATTTAAAAAAAATGAAAAAGGGGAGACAGCTTCTGTAGCTCACTGCTCAGTTATTCTAAGTTCTTACTAGTTTCCTTCTCAGAGAATGACCTTTCATGACCTTGTCCCTCGCCACTGATGGCATCTTATTAGATCCCTTCTGTACTGCCTACAATTCCCACCAAAGACAGCTACTGCTGTGCCATCTGAGAAATGAACCCCTATGGAAATTGCCATCCTTGCCCAAGGCTAACAGAGTTCTTCTGGCAGGTCCTGGTGGATTTGTGAAATATTAAATATGTTCCATCTTCTTGATGCATTAAGAAATTAAGTCTGAAGAGCCTCCTTGTGTATTAAATATCTGTTTCTATATGACATTAGACATGAGCACTGAGCAGAGTGTTTTAGTTACAGTGTTATTTTTAGAGGATCCATCAAAAGTCGACCATGAGAATTCGAAAGTATCTGGAAGTAAAGACAAAGTGTTGTTATTGTTAAGTACCATCAAGTTGATTCTGACTCATGGTGACCTTGCATAGGGTTTATATGAAGCAATTGGTGGGAATGAACTGCCAACCTTGCAGTTAGCCATTCAGTGCTAACAAAGGAAAGCAAGAAAGGAGGAAAATATTCAAAAGAGTGTTTGTACTTAGTGTCCATTTCAAGAATAAGTACATTAGTAGAGCAATGAGGAGTGAGAGAAACTTAAGTGGCTAATGCTCACACCGGATGGTGCAGAGAGAAGCGATTAGACCTTTTCCAAATAGTTCTGGAAGACTGTGTAGAGAAGGTGGGATTTCATGAGCTATTTGGATGATGGAAGAGCGATAACTTGGCAGACAGAAAGACACAGTATTCCAAGAATATGGCACAGCTTGGAAAAGGTTCCTGTACAGTGACTGGGTGAGGGAGATATTAAGCCAACTGGCATCAACTGAGTGGGGGCTCATTCCAAGGAAGGATTTCAACTTTGATTCAAAACAAAATAATGACTTTCTGTGGCATTATTATGGCAACTAACCATGATATATTTGAATTAAAGACATACCATGTAAACTAAGACACAGGTCATGGAGTTCCTAGAAATGGAAGTTTCTTGAGTAGTAAGGAAGAAAGACAGGAGACAAAGGAAGATTAACTAACTTCAGAGATAAACACAGATAAACCCATACATCCACTCCACAGAGCAGCAAGAATCCAACATCCAGAATTTTTAGAGAAAGCAGCAGTGCATCCTTGCTTCGTTTGTGTGAAGAAAGAGAATGTCTTGGGACCCTCAGCAGTGTTCATGAGCACTCAGTTTCTGAATGAAGCATTCAGTGACATAGTCCTTTGAGAGGAAGACCATTATCTACACTTGCAAATGTCATTTAATTCAAAACCTATGTTTTTGTTTTCATGAAAAAAAGAAAATTCAAGGAGAATTTGCTGCTGTTAAGAAAATTATAGACTAACTAAGGAAAGAAATCAAGATTATTTCCAAAGTTAGCTAAGAAAAAAAAAAAATTAAACATCTATGACAAATGATATTTTACCAACTAATGATTGAATCAGACTAGAATACTGTGGAAGAAGACTTACTACTTTAGGTTGGAGAGATTCAGAAACACTGTTAGGAGGAGTTAATATATGGGCTATGTCTTAAAGAGTGAGTAACATTAAGATTATTCAAGAGGCAGGGAAAAAAAGCATTATGGAAATGTACAGAAACTTCTGAGGAAGACTATGGTGGCCAGAAATGGTGAGTCAGAAAAAGGAGTGTTGCCATGGTGTTCAGAGGAGAAGTTTCATAGGAGACATTGGAGAGAAATTCGACTACATGGAAAGGTGGTGATCTACCCCATGGATGAATGGAAACAGAGATGATTTTCTTTGTTGTGATAGATGAAATAATCAGCCAGTAGCACTTTTTGCATGGGCATGGGAAGAAAAGTTTTATTTTAAAGACTTACAATCAGTTTGGAGTTTCGTTTTGTTTTGCTTTGCTGGCTCTCTCATCCTTAATACAATGTTGAATTGCCAGTGAATAGCATTAGTAAAGCAGCCACTCTATATGATGATTTTGATAGCACCATCTGAAGAGCTACCTGATAATTTGTCTTTGTGAAAGGCCATAAGCAAATTCTTGAGCTCTGCTATTGCTACCAAAGCAAGCACCTTGTGGAGGGGCTCTGGAGTGCATCATTTGGCATGTCCTGCTGCTCTGGCCATCTGCTGCACCTTTACAATGTGGTCTGGCAATTCAGGAGATGGCACGGGCAGCCTGGCAAGATCTCCATATGTTACTCTCCTCCTCCTTGCTTGAGAAAGTGAACAGCCATCTTTAAGACACCACCAGGAATTCCAAGTCATGTGGTTTCTTTTGTTTCCTCAAGACTGAATATGTCAACATTTATTTTTAAATGGCACAAAAGAAACAAAAACAAAAATAGCCTGTCCATCTGAACAAAAACCTTCTTATGTGTTATGGAGTTAAAAGTTAAACTCAGGTTATTGGAGAGAAGACTCCCAGCCTCAAAAAAGTTACCTCTAAATGAGTATTCATGGGAGAAAAAGAAAGCTTTTTACTCCTGTAAAGATTTACAGTCTTGGAAATTCTATACATGGTTTCTATGACTAAGATCCGACTCCCTGACATATCACCTACCACCACCAGTTGAGTATTCAAAGACCCCTGGTGACATAATTGGTTAGGAGTTGGACTGCTAACCATAAGGTCAACAGTTCATATTTATGAGCTGTTCCATGGGAGAAAGATGAGACGTTCTGCTCCTGTAAAGACTTATATCCTTGGAAACCCTATACAGGATCACTATGAGTCAGAGCCTACTCCATGACACACCTCACCATCAGCTGAGTATTCGTGCACTGGAATCAGTAGATTTGTGTGATGTTGCTATCAGTCAGCATCATCATGTTTTATACTTGTGTACATCACCCATCATCCACCCACTGCTGTACAGTCTATTCATTGTAACCCTCTAGGACAGATTGCCTCAACTTTCTCCTTCAGAGCACTTGGTGAGTTCTAACCACTGATAGCAGGGTAGCAGCCCAACATGTAACCCACTATGTTGCCATGGCTCCCACACTTGTTTGCAGGATTATTAGAGCCTTGCCATCCATGGTGTGTTCCCTGGTACAAAATTTGTATGGGGGCCATTCTGATTTCCATAAACTTCGCAAGCGGGAAAAAGAGTCAAACTCAAAATCAGCCCAACGCCATTTCCTATAAAGTAGAAAACAGACGTATCTCCACATTACAACCGTCTTTATTCTGACACCAACCGTCCCTCCCATAACACTCCCTGCTAACTTCTGGGTTTGATAATCCACTGCAATTGCCACATCGAACTCATAACAATACTCATGAATATGGGGTTTATTAGGGAAGTGAACAGAGTAGAGTTCAGAATTGCAAATAGCGCAGGATACAGCAGCTCTCCAGTCAGGGACAGTGCTTGTCTACCCACTGTAGGCACGCCTTACTCTTGTCTGTTAGCCATGTTAATCATAAGGTCAACAGTTCTGAATGGAGCATTGGTCTCTATCCTTCTTGGTCAAGTATTAATAAATTCTTTTTTTTTAGTGTTAGTTTACATGGGTGAACATTATCTTTACATTCATCCTATTGTATTTTGTTTCACTGCAATGATCATAATCCCCAGCATGTATCATCAAACAACCAAAGGATATATCCCACATGCCTGCACCCTGGCC
>NW_006408529.1:10224151-10242271 GCF_000296735.1 Chrysochloris asiatica
CTCTGCTTGCTCTTTTATCTTAGCAGTATTGAGAGATTTATCTTCCAGATTCTGGCTTCCATCTCTTTCATTCTACTCCTTTACCCTTTCAGTGTATTGTCCATTTCTGATATTTTATTATTAATCATCTGGACTTCTTTTTGCATGTTTTGGATTGTTTCCAATGCTATATCTATTTTGTTTGATTGCTCCTGTAGCACTTTCCTGGCTTATTCTTTATTTTTCTCCACCCCTTTTCAGAGCATTTGAGTTTGTTTCCATATCATTCTTCTGAATTCCTTCTCAGGCAGATCCAGAGCCTGCTCTTCTACTGGAAAGTCTGAGTTGTCTCAGTTGCTTTTTATTGTTTTTGGACATGTATTGAGATCTTTAATTGTGGTTTCATTGACATTTTCAGCAGTTATATGGGTTTTTAATGCTTAAATAGACCTATGTTGCTTTGTTGTTAAGCTTACTGCATGTCTCCTGGTGGATATGATCTGGAGATAGGCTTCCCTTTTCATGTGTAATGTCTTGCAGCTGGTTTTGGCTTTTGTCCAGATGGTGGGGTGTTACAGGGTATGCTTGTAGCTTGGCTATATGAGCATAGTTGCTGTGTATTCTTGGGTACAGTAGGGGGAGAAAACACCAACCCCTGGGGAAAAAGTGAGGCCAAAAAGACCAAAGACAGAAACAATATAAAAGCAGAGACAGAAACTACCAATTAAAAACAAAAATTAAATTGTGATTGTCCACTGGCCTTTGCTGTGCAGACAGGTATAAATGGTCCTGCCCAGGTCAATTTTGGGGCTGGGTCCCAGAGTCAGATATCATAAGAAACAGCCTGCGGGTTTCCTCTCTGTGCCATTGGAAAACTGTGGGTACAATGCTGAACCCTTTTAGGGGGTGTGCTTCTGCCCACCTGAAGACATCTGGGCTGGGCAGTGGAGGCATGATCAGAGTGAAGAGGAAAGATACGTGAAAAATGAAAGATGAAAAATCGGCTATACCTCTTGCTCCAGACATTCAGCTTCACGGCTTCTAGTGCGGAGGTCACTGCCTCTGCTTGGCTGTGGTCCTGTCCTCTGACCTCAGGACCTGTGGCTGTAGGGTCCATTCAGCTGGGATCCATTCAGAAATCACCATATTATTTTACTTCCAGAGGCAGATTTCTCCACGGTTGAGCATGGGAAACTGGTGCCCAAAACCTTAAACAAGATCCAAAACTCTGCACCTGTTCTGTAAACCACTCTTTCTCTAATTTTGGGGGGCTTTAGCAGAGGAGTTTTCACTATCTGTCTCTGTTTACCCACCCCCAAACTGGAAGTCAGCAAGTTCTTTTAAGTGTCCAAAGGTCACATTCTGAAAGGCAGCATCCTGCTCATAGGCACATTGCTTTATTCAGTCCATGGGCCTGGGCCTAAAATTGCTGCTCCATGGTGCCACTTCTGCTGAAGCTTCTATTGTAGCTGTTTTCCTAGGTAGGAATCTCACACTTCACTCATACTCATCTTTCTTGATGGTCTGATGTGGAGGTCAATTTTCCTTCTTCCTTGAGATGGTTCCTTTTAAATCTAGTGGGATGGCAAAACTAACCAATCCAGTCCTGTACACCTTATTTACATGGTTCCACCCAATTACTTGGTGGGAATTAAGAAGACATTAGGTAGAAAAAACAATATCAAGTAAATTCAAGGTACCACGCCTGAACAATCAATATACACCTCACCTAGGAGCTCATTAGCAATGGGTCCCACTCCAGACCTACTGAATCAGAAGCTGAATTTTCACCGGATCCCTGGTTCATACTTGCACTTAAGTTTGGCATAGACTGATCTTAGAAGAGAATATTTGAGAAGACCTCTGCCTGTATAGTTTTATCTCTTCCTGGCAAATAATCTGGATGCAATTAATGAGATAGGACTCCTGCCCCATCCAGAAATTTATATATAATACTTACAGAAACTAGTTAATCATAAACTTTACATCCCAAATAATTTTTTTTTGCTCATAATAGCAACCCATAGGATTTACCATAGGTACCGATGAAGGTTAACAGTTGAAGTCCGCCCAGAAGAGCCTCAAAAGAAAAGCCTGGCAATCTCCTATTTAAAAACAAGCTGCTGAAAACCCAAAAGAGCACAGCTCTACTCTGACATACATGAGGTCACCATGACTCATAATCAACCTGATGGCAACAGATTTTATCAATGCACATAAAATGAACAAGGTACCCAGGGGGTTATTTCATCAGCCTTCAGTTTCTCTTGAAGAGGGAAGCATTGTAGTGTTTCTAGTTTGGCTCCATTTTAGAGAGTTCCAGTCTGAGATCTGTACTGAGATGATCACTTTTTGAATTAGCACACTGAAGTCTCTGCTTATGGGTGTACTTGAAGAACAGGCTGTGAATTCTTATTATTTACTTGTCAACTTTATTAGCTACTGCTTTGCTCTTCAACCTGGGCCCTCTAATCTGGGTGTGCCACGCATAGACTCAGTGTCTCTGCGCTGATGGGTGTCCTTTCTTGTCCCGCTCTCTGACTCTCCTTGCACACTCTATTAATGAGGGTTTTAAAACCCTCCTTGGCAGAGAAGGGTCTCTTTCTGCTCAAAGTCTAAATTGAAAATGAATTCCCTATTTGCACAGCACCATGACCCTTCACATAATATCATTTACTGTCCCCCAGGCAGCAGTATTTCTGGACAGTACTTCTTAAACACTTTATGCCCAATATCATGTGAGTTGTAGTTGCTCATATGGAAAGGAAAAGGACAGTTTAAAACTTCAACAAGAACAAAAATGCCTTCTAGGCCTCTGAAACATCCACCTAAAAAATTCGGTGCTTTAGACAGAAAAATGACTAACAGGAACCATATTTTTAAATCATTAAAAATGGATGTGTTTAGCCAAGAAAATGAAAGAAGACTTAAGAAAAATTAATTCCATCTCTTACTGAGTGATTAAAAATAGAGATAGCAAATTGTCAGTTAATGAAGCACACAGACTGGAGAGGTGATATAGATAAAAACAAAAAAGTAGATTATTCTGAGAACTATTTTTAATTGAAAATATGTAGAATGCCTTTTAGCATCATTCATTCTGTACTAATATTGTTGCTAAAAAAGTATTTCATATTCTTGAAGTCATTTTGTAGGGCCCAAGGAAGATATCACTCTAACATCCAACGTTTTCATTAGAAGATCTACAGATAGAAATTAAAGGACTGACTTAAAAAACAAAAACAACTAATCTTCAAAATATGTTTATATATTTTATTTTAGTAGCATCCACACAATAGGAAAATTGTGGGAGCTGTTTTCATTTGTTTATTCACTACAGACTTTTACTGAGTACATAGTGTACATTAGGCACTGTTTCAGGGCTCTGAAGATATAATCACTAAACAAAACAAACACATTCCCTACCCTTGTGGAGCTTACATTCTAGTGGAATAAATGTCTGAACAAATAACCAAACTGATAATTGCCCTATAATTCTGACAAGGATAATTGTCAAAAGAAAGATTAGTATCACAGACAAATATGTTAACATCTGGAGATTAATGAAATTATGAGCAACAAGCATCAGTGAAATCTTGCCAAATTCAAATGATGGCTGCTCTTGGTAAGCTTCCAGAATTAACTACTAAAGAACGTATTAGCCTTAAACCCAGTCTGTCATCTGTGATGGCTGTGGAGTGGTTATGCCATGCTCCATTCAGGGGGCATGGATAGATGCCAGGGTATTTTCACGGGAACCTAATTGTTCTTCCCTGCCAGGAAATCACTACAGCATGACGAAATCCCAAGGATCAACGTGCCTGAGGAGAAAAGCTCCTAAAACAAACTCTTACTGCTTTTGAGTTACGTTATAGATCACCTAAAATACGTTCGGGCTGGCAGTGTCTCTGGTGGAGTATTAGACTCCCAGATTCAGAAAGGACTCTCTGTGACATTAAAAATGCTACTCCTGACTTTTGCATCTCAGTTTTATCTTTTGGAGAATGGAAATGATAATAAATCAACACAAAGTTAGTGAAAAAAATAAATTATATTCTTCATATGGATGTGTGTTTGTGTGTACAATGCCTGTTACACAGTTAAGTATGCAACAAATGTTAATATCCTGCCTTAACCTTATAATTATCCAGAAGAATAATGATTTATGAGGGCCAAGTATATTTTACGAATAGACCCGGATGTTTGTACATTATTTTAGAGCACTGTGCATGTTATTCAACCTGAAGTCCCTTCTCTGAATTGCATGTCTTGTGTATTTGGAATTTAGTCCAAGAAGTGATGAACAACCCTTTCAAATATCACTTGCTGGCTCCTTCTGTCAGTCACCATTTCCTTTTCATCAGCATCCTCTTGCTTATCATTATGATAGTTTCTATTTGTAGAATCATTAAACTGTTTCCTTATATTTTGTCCTTATTTAGAAATAGCAGTATAAAGCTTTAGTAGGACAAGGTAGATATTACCAATATTCTTTGCCATCAAGTAGATTTCAACTCAGAGCAGCCCTATAGAACAGAATAAGGCTGCTCCAGAGGGATTCCAAGACTGCAATCTTTACTGAAGCAGTTTAACACATCTGAAGCAATTGGTGGGTTTGAACCACCACATTTTCAGTCAGTAGTTGAACACGTAACAAATGCACACATATGTTAGCAATAGCAATAACTATTTGTATAAACACAATGTAATAGAAACAAGATGAGAATCCTTATAGCTGTGCTGAAATGAGCAAACCTTTAGATTCAGCCTCTTAGTTTCCCAGTGCTGCCCTAATGAAGAGTAACACAAGTAGGTAACTTTAAGGAATGAAATGTATTTTTCCACAGCTCTGGAGGCTGAAAGTCCAAATCAGGTTGCAGCTGAATCAATTCCTTATGTGGGCCTCCTTTCTTGTGTCTAGCATCTATGATAATCCTTGGTTTTCCTTTTATTGTAGATAATCATATGGCATGTCTTTCCCTTTTCTCTGTGTCTATTCTGCTCTTTTGGTAAACACCATTCAGAATGATTAGGTTTGGGGCCCACTCTGCTCTGATTCCACACTGTGATAATTCACATTATGGGTCAGCTTGGCTAGGCTATGCTTCTTAGTGGTTGACAGACATCGAATGGATAGTTGGTCCATGATGTACTATAATCACTTACATGATATGGTCAGCTAATGAGCTGAAAGAGAAGATTCATTTGGAATGTGACCTGCATTTACTATACAAATGGGTGTCCTGGTAAGGCTCACTTTCTCTCTCTATCTTGCACTCTTCTCATAGCCTGACCTCTTACTTTGGAAGTAAGCCTGCAGAAGTCTTCATATCCACCAACCACCCACAACCCCAAGAGCCATCAGAGGGCTTCTAGTCTTCGCCTGACCTGCATATTTGTGTTTGTCAACTCATAAGCTCCTATGGTAGCATAGTGGTTACAAATTGGGCTACAAACCACAAGGTCAGCAGTTCAAAACTACCAGCTGTATTGTGAGAGAAAGATGAGGCGTTCTGCTCCCGTAAAGATTTACAGCCTTGGGAACCCTGTAAAGGGTAGCTATGAGTCAGAACCAACTCCATGGCACACAGCCACCAAGATCCTATGAGCAAACACAGATTTTCAGCCTGTCACCTGACCTATAGACTTGTGACTTGCATGAGTCATTTCCTCACAATTGTTGAGGTATTTCCTTTAAGTAAATCTTTCTCTATATATTTATATACGCACATCAGTGGTTTTATTCCTCTAGAGAACCCAGACTAAGACACACCTCATTAACACAATAAAAGACTCCCCTAGGTCCAAGCAGTGTCATATTAACAGGTACAGGTGTTAGGCCTTCAACTTACCTTTTTAGTGAAGCATACTTCAATTCATAACAGAAGGATCTTGAAATCTGGGAAACTTACTTTATTTAGTTATGTATGTATGTTAAGCACATTAGCCTAATTCTTCTTCCGATGTTTATGGATTTAGGCTTTCCTAGAAGTGTATGTGGAAGAACAAAGGCTTTGTTCCTTAAGGTGGAGCCATGCAATCCTCTGTGTACATTGGCCCAGACTGCAAAGCTTGGAAGGTAACCATGGCTTTATGCCACTAGAAACTTGCAGGATCTTTCTAACTGCCTGGCATAACCCCCTTTACAGTTTCAGGAAGCCTGTACTGTTGTAAGCTTCTCATCTACAGTCAGGTGCAAAATTAGATCATCCTAAACTCTAGCCACTTGGTCCCCAAATCTTTATCTTTAAATTCTCGCCACCCTTAGAAGTTCTCTTTAAGACTATCTCTAGCTGCCTTTTGAACATTCATTTGATGATTTTTTGATGATACCTCACACTGTTTGCCCTGACTGACACCCTTCATTATGTCTGAAATCATGGATCTTGTAGCTAAATGGATCTCTGTCTCTAGCATCTCATTTTATCTATAGTGACACTGAAGTGAAGAGTGAGAACAAGAGCTAAAACAAGATATTGTTGAGTAGATTCTGACTCACAGTGACCCTACTGGAGAGTATAATTGTCCATAGGGTTGGAAGAGACTGCCCTATCTTTCTCCCACAGAGTGGCTCATGGGTTTGAAACACTGACCTTTCAGTTAGCAGTCAAATATTTAACCACTGTTCCACCAGGGTTCTTCAAAGCAGGACAGGAGAGAAAAAAATAAATGGTATAAACCTTGTTAGCAACATAGGCTGAACTATAAATTTAGTTCTGACTAGTTTCATTGTTCTGCAGATTTTGTTTCCTGTATTAGTTAAGAATGACACTTGGAAAATTCTAGACTCTTAGACTAAAAATGTCCTCCCCATCTCATAGTGATTATACAGTAAATTTCCAAGAAGTCAACAAATCCTGTCAAGTCTCCAGAATATTTTGGCCAATCTGTGCTTCTCATTTGTTTTAACCATCATTTACTTAGTCCATACTTTCTTTATCTCTTCTCTGAGCTTTTATAGTAGTGACTTAATTGGCCACTGTATTCAGCTTCTCCTTCTTCAACTCCAACCATTAAAGATAGGACCAGAGTTGTCTTGCTGAGATCTGATGATGTCACTAATCAGCTTTAAAGTATTTTTTGTCATAACTCCACTCACAGGAAAACAGTCCAAACTCCATTGCATGTTGTTCAACTCTGTCCTCAGTGTTTCCATTCATGCATCCAACTATTCCTCCCTTTCTGTCATCTAACTAACTATATTAACCTCGGTGCCATCACTCTAGTATGTTTATTACTTCCCTCAGTTTATCTTTTCTCAAGCAGTTTAATTTACCTGAAATACCGTCCAGCCCAGGTTGTCTAGATGCGAAAATTGCGTCCAATATTTAGGGTTTGGTTTGGCTTTACCTCATTTAAGAGTTCTTACACAATCACCCTAGTAGGATGTGTGAGACCCACCAGCTCTAGAGGGGTGCAGACTATACTAGGTGACACTGTCTGAAGGGGTGACACCAAAATGACTATCTATAAAATTCTTGTGCAGTGTTTCAGCAGAAATGTAAGATATTTTTTTATTTAAAAATATCCCTGTAGTTAGTTATAACAATAGAAATATTTTTGTAAGCCCAGCTTACATTATCAATATATCTACAAGGGTAAAACTATGCTAATCAACTGTTTGAACTTTCTAATGTAGTCAGGTCAGAGCTGTCATTATTACCTAATTACAATAACACTTCAAATAGCATCATATCATCTGCATGAGCTAAAAGCACACAGTTTTTGTTTTCATTGCTACTGTCCAACTTTCCAGTTTGTTAGCTACAATATTGTGTGGTAAGTAGTATTTGTGAACCTAAACCAATAACTTTTTTGAGAATTAAATAGTAATTAAAGAGAAAGGAAGAGAAACATTTAGCTTTTTATTTACTTAGTTACTAACAATGTTTTAACTAATAATGTTGTAATTCAATGTACAAAGATTTTTTAAAAATAATTTTGTTGTTTATGTTCACATAATAAAAGAAATACTATATACTTAAAATGTATATCCATATTTGTCACATAATATTCTATGATTAGCATTGATGCTAAATATTATTAAGGGTTTTGTATAGTCTAATATAGGAAGAAGTCCAGGTGGAAGATGGTGTGTGACACCAAGAGTTATCACTCTGGGTGACACTAACCCTATTAACACCAGCTACTGGCATCAGATATTATTTCTTCCCTCTTTGTCTTTAATACCTATATTCCCCCTTTCTATTGAACACACTTCATCATTTTGTTTCCACAAAACCATCTGGACAATTTTTTACTAATGAGCATCTTGCAAAACCCAAAGTGCTTATCTAACTCACTCTTTTGGCAAAATTTGATACGACTAATCAAATTTTTTTCTGTCTTATAATTTTCTCCACTTAGAATCTAGGACACTACTTTTCATGGTCTTCAATCTTTTAGCCCCTTTGTCTTGGAATTCTTTGCTATTTCCTTTTCATTTCCCTCATGTTTACACTATGGAGTGTCCCAGAGTTCTTAGTTGGCTTCCTTATGTTGACTAACTTTCTAGGTGAGAACATCCAATCTCATGGATTTAAATTACATTTAAAATTGATATTCACAACTTTAAAAAAAACAATTTGTCATCTGTACAATTACATTATTGGATTAATTTATCTACTAAATCTTTTCTACATAACAGCATTTTGTTTAATACTGTTGGTTTTTGAGGAAAGAAGAAGAGAGGAAGGGAAGAAGGAGGAAAGGGTAAAAGGAAGAGGGCATAGGAGGAAAATGAGAATGAGAAGAAGAAAAGGTGTTAAAACAAACAAATAAAAAACATGGTAGTCTTTAGTTAGCCAGGTCTCTACTAAGGATTAAAAGGAATAGAATAAATTGAATAATACAAAGAAATTGGATAGAAGAGATTGTTTTCATTAAATAAAAAGGAGCCCTAGTAGCATAGTGGATTACAATCTGGACTACTAACAGCAATGTCAGCAGTTCATATCTACCAGTGCCTACACAGGCAGAAGATGAGGCTTTCTACTGTAAAGATATGCAGTCTCAGAAACCCTATACAAAGTCACTATGAGTCAGAACTAACTAGGTGGCACATAACCACCCCCACCACCACATTAAATAAAGAAACGTTGTGTAGTAATAGGTATCCAAGCATTCTAGAAATAAACTAAGTTCCATATTTTCTGGTTATTTGTGATTGATATATAAATAATCAATGTGTGTGTATGTGTGTGGTCCAAGGATTGGCTTTTTTTCTGGACATAATAGATGTAGCTTTGGTCCTTTCTAAGCCATACTGAATGTAATTATTTATTTGTAGATTATTGCTTAAGTATAAACTGGTCCACATTTTCTGGAATTCTTTAATACCTCTCCCCTCTAAACATTTTAATATTTTATTTGAACAATATTAATTCATTGTGAGTTACTAATTGAGAGGACTCTAATTTAGTAACTCTTCAATTAAATTATTTTATAAATAACATGCTTTGAAATATATTCCAATATGCTGAAATATTTCTAAACACTAGAGATTGCATGTTTTTCTTTTTCATTACCTGCAATTGAAATTTAATGTAAAGATATGATTTGCAATGCCAAGTATGAAAGAAATTGTATTTTATTTCAGTTGAGTTCTTACAAAGGGTTACACTCTTTTATCTATGATCATAGACTATTCATTTCCATGCACAACTAACCATTTTGTGCATAGTGTTTGTTCAGATGGGTTTCTCCTAAGGTTTACTAAGGCAGAATATGAATTTGTAACTATACCTAAAAGGAACATGGTGTTATATTTCTTGAAAGCACAACCACCTATAGTGTTAAGCTAACAGCACAAAACTATGGTCCAATTAACTGAGAACACTGCTGAGGAGGTCAGAGATCCCATAAAAACTGTAAAGATGCTGGAGTGTAGACAATCAAAAGAATCTAGAGGAATAATCCCAGGTCATAATGATTACCTTCAGAGCTAAAGACAGCATTCAAGGAAAGAAGATATAAGCTAAGTTCAAATGGTCATTTATAAAGCTTCTTTCCCAGTCTAGTTACAGAACTTAGACTTTTATAAAATCTACCACAACATCCCATGGTTGATCTTGAAAAAAGAGAAAAGTTCAGAAGTCAGGTAAATTGGACTTACAAATGTCATGTCTCTGTTGATTATTTTATGGAACTAGAAAGCAGAAATTGTAGATCCTTTTCATTGTTTTTAGCTGTCTTTAAGTGACCCTGCCTGCCACGGAAGCCATTCTGTTGAACTGAAAGATGAACCATTAGACATACCATGGTTAAAGCTAAAATATAGAGTACATTCAGCAAAAAGGATGTGGATGGAATATGAGACACATGACTGATTCTACTATTAATATCCTGAGGTTTAAAATCGCTGAATGGGTAAGATCCTTTGCTGTGTGGTTCACTAAAGGACAGCGACCTGCATTTGAACTGAGGACTCACTCCTCTTGACCTAAATGTGTCACAGTAATAAACAATTTGCAGACAAGTGGTAAATCATAGCCATTAAACAAACAAATCATTGTGGACTGTCAGTTTCTACTCTGAAGAACTTTATACTACCTTCACTATTATACAAGCAGCCCAAAAGTCTCAGCTCCTTGAGACTAACCGAACAGTAAGTGCCTCTTCCTTTCTGTCACTAAATTTACTTATCTATCTCTACTAGGCTTGACTTTATGTTTGATTTTTTGTTTTCTTTTTAATTTAGCTTTATATTCTGTGCTTCTCTGTTCCTTTCTTCTGGCAACTATTTCCTAGACTATAATCAGACTCAAAATTGTACTAAAAATATGATCACAGGTTTTCACTCCATGTTCAGGAATAGGGTGTTGCCACCATCTTCACAGGGCTAAAGTCATGTGACCACCCTCTGCTTCCATTTGTATCTTTGTGACCTGCTGCATGAATTGCACTGCCCTCACTATGGAAAGTGGCAATCCCCCACTGCTTATGATTATTGAGGTTCTTTGAGGCAGGGCTCACAATCTCAGATAAATTGTGCCCCTCAATTTTAAGGGCTAGTTGAATATGATTCTTGCTTTACAAGTACCTTATTTTCCAATATGCAGTGTCTACATTCAATTATCAGGCATTATCAGAAACACAAAGGTCACTACTTACATCTCAAAAGCTCTTAAAGCAAACATATTATTGCCTCCTGTACACTTGGGCTTAAAATCCTTAGAATTCACTTCAGTAGACTATAACTATCATCTCTAGGTTTCTTTTTGTTTTGTTTTATTTTTTTTTAAATCATTGTAGAATGGAAAAATGCCCTGGTCCAAATACTGAATATTTCAACAAAGCAATTCAGAAGGAAAATGCTGAGTTTAAAAATTGTGATACAAAATGATTGCTTTCCTACTCCATCTCTTTTGTCCCCACCTCTCAATGCAATGTCAAATTCCAGGGCATCACTTCACTAGCATGAGAATTCAAACTAAGAATAAGAAGCTAGTCATTATTTTATCATTTAATATTAATTATAATAATATTAGTCATGATGAACTAATGCTGCATTATGTAGCTTTCAAATTTATTCCCAAAGGACTTTGATTATAATTTGCCATTTTATTCATGTTCAATTATTTTAAAGTGTTGCTGAATTAACAGGATCCACTTAGCCTTAATCACTACTTACCTCATCAGTTTCCAGCACTGACATGTCTGGCTTATAAAGACGATCTGTGACAAAACGAGACTGGAGTTGACATGACCACAGCTTACACCCACCCTAGGTTCTCTGGTGAGGTCTCTATCTTACTAGGCACCACTCTGCCGTCAGTGACTCAATGTCAACCAGAACACAAGAGGAGGAAAGTAGGGGACCGTGGCTATTAAGAGCTTCTCTCAGTTGCTTGCTTAAATATTTGAAGACCTCTGGAATCATATAATAGAGCATTCCATAAGGTCTTCTTTCTGATGCATTTAAATAGCCTTAGCTCTATTTCCCTAATGTCTTTAAAGAATAAAATTGTTGTTGTTGTTGTTAAGTGCCGTCGAGTCGGTTCCGACCCATAGCGACCCTGTACAGGGTTTCCGAGGGTGTAAATCTTTACGGGAGTAGAAAGCCTCATCTTTCTCCCGTGGAGCAGCTGGTAGTTTCGAACCGCTGACCTTAAGGTTCGCAGCCCGATTCGTAACCACTACGCTACCTTCACTTTTCTGTTTTATTGTTATGGCTATTTAATGGATGACTCTTCCAAAATGCCAAGTATCTCTGTTAAATCTCGATGACATTGCCATTGTCCTTGTGTGCCATTGAGTTGATTCCAACTCATAGGAAACCCCTACTATATATTATTTACATGAGTTCCTGTGTTTCTTATTTTAAAATTAAAAAACATCACAAACTTCCTAAACTCTTTTCCTTGCAATATGTGTCATTTCTCTATTCAAGACATATAAGACAGTTTATGATTTGTACCAAGGTTTCTCATTCTCTTATTTCCTTGTGCCTTATGCATTTATGGCAATCATCCATCAATTGATCAAGCAAGTAATTTAAAATCAACCAAGATTCCCAGAGTGACTGTTTACCTTGACATCCTAGTAGTAACATCGCTTAGTGCTGGGAATCAATCCCTACTGTGCTTTCAAAACCAGTGTCAGATACTATGGTATATCCAGAAAATTAACAGATATATCTCCACCAATTACACTGAAGAGGATTGTATAAGGTCACTGGAAACATAGTTTATATTTACATTGTAATAGGTGCTATCCAGGAAAAAGGAATCCTGGTGTAGCACTGTAGGATAGTTAACGGTAGTTAACAGCAATTAACAACAACAACAACAGCTGTTCAGGAGATTTTATGAAGGACCACCTCTCTGAGTGAAATGCCATTATTTAGAATTCCAGTCACCAATTTTGGATAGACTCCATAAAGATTTTTACAGTTTTGTGTAGGAATTCTATATGTGAGTCTTTTAAGTAGTGGACATTATAACTGAGTTTTCCAACCATTCCACCTTCTACTTTCTGACTCAAGGATTTAATTCAAGGCAAAAGTGAATTAAGGTGGCCTGCGGCAATGTACTTCCTTTTTATCTAGCCTATCCATATTGTGCTATTTAAATTTACTATTCTCATACCAATAACTAGCTTAGCAACTGGGACTGTGGCCTTTAATATTGGTCTGAAAACTGATAATGACACACTTGAGCAAGGGATTTTTAGTATTTTAGTAATCAAAAGAAAAAGATGATACATTCAATCATGACATGAAAATACTTGTATAAGCCCCACTCAAAGCAATTGTATTTTCAGAATAACAGTCAGAAAAAGTGTTTTATAAGTAATCGTTTTACATTGTATTGCTATTATCTTTGTATACCAAAAACTTTTCATTTTTGATGTTAGTAAGACATTTATAGTTGATATTAAATCTCGTGATTTGGATTTTAAAGTTATTAATGACTAATAGATATTGGGAGTCCTGGTGTGGCACTGTAGGATAAGCACTGACTGCAAAGTCCGTTTGAACAACAAGGTTGATGGTTCAAACTCACCAGCTGCTCCTCAGACACCCTATAGAGAGTCATCAGAGTTGGAACAGACTAGAGAGCACTTAACAAATAAATATCAAGTGTTAGTAAGAGTTGGGTGTAGTTCAAATTCTTTGTTGGTATCACATCATTTAATTCTCACAATAGCATGAATGATACAGATGATTATCTTTAATTTTTTATTGGAGCCACTGAATCAGGGAGAGGTTTAACTCATTTCACGTCACACAATTAGAAGTGATGAGGCCCAGCTTTAAACTTAAATTTTGAGTAACTCATGTTCCAGACCCCTATACTACGCTGCCCAATTCTTTCCTTAAAAAAAAGAAAAAGAAAAAATTGGCCTTTATGTAGCACAACAGTGTGCTTTATTTTATTATTTTTTATTTTCTCCTGTCAGAACTTTCTTATAAAATACTTCATAAAAATTATTTTCCCAGAAATACTAGAGAAAAAATATGTTTCCTATGATCTTTTTTTCTTATTGCTGCTTTAAAATTGGTTGTTTAGTTGTTGTTGTTGTAAGTGCTGTAATCAGCTCTGAGTCACATTGATCCTGTATAGGGTTTTCTGAGGAATGACTGGTGTGTTTGAAATGCAGACCTTGTGAGCTATTGAAATGCTCTCTTAATGAATTTGCCATATATTCATTGTAAGTTTTAAACTCAAGAAAAATGTGTGTTTATTTATATGAAATTTGAAAACATTGTTTACGTAAAAAGAAATACTGAAATTGTGAGACTCTGGTTACATAACTCTATGCTGTTTCCACTTTAGTGACTTCTTCCTTGTAGAGAAATTATTGAATGGCAGTTGGTTACGATCTTGTCTGCTCCTTGGCTTCCCTTTCCATCATCTCTCTCCAGGATGTGGCTTCCAGAATCATTTATTTTCTCACTTCCCTTCCTATGTCTTTCCGCCTTCTTGAACCTCTTCATTGCTTGTCCTTTTTTGATATGACCTTCTTGTACCTTGAAATATCTCCTCTGGTTCAAAACCTCCATTAATTCCATTTCCCTTGTTCTAGTCAGGCTGCAAACTGATTCTCTGACTCTTGCCTTTTCCTCATTGCCAGGACTTCCTTCTCGCTGGCCTACTGTTTGAACAGCATGGCTCTTAGCAAGTTTGGAACTCTTAATTTCATTTAAAAAATACTAAAGATGTATTTTAAGGAGTGTTCTTATATCACTGTGAGTAAGTAGCTTGACTAGGATCCTAATTAATTCTGCCTTGCATGTGGCAGCCTTCTTAGAGTACTCAAATTGATCCGGCATATTCTACCCACCTCCTTACAACTTGACCTTGGAAAAACTATACAGAACAGAAATATTTTCCACAAGTTTTTGACTGGAGTTATAACTCACACTTTCTGAAAAGCAAGTACCAGTGCTAATAACATTATAAACATTTATACTGAAGGATAGTATGATGTTTGTTATTAGCCATTGAAAGGTTAAAGGAAGTGTCTCCTGACCAAGTTTTAGGCAAAGCCCCAAAACAAAGTCACTTCCATTGAGTCAATTCTGAGTCAAAGTGACCCTATATAGGATTTCTGGGTATCCTGGTATGGTGCTGTAGGACGAGCATTGACTGCTAACTGCAGAATTAGTGGTACAAACCCACTGTAAAGAAGATTGCTACCCTAGGACCATCAAGGATGAAGAGCACAAGCGGAATGTGAAACCTTATCCATAGAAGCAGCTACACCAGAGATGGAGGCAGCGATGGAGACGTGCAGAGAGGGAGCAGCTGAGGACTCTAGATTCGTGGGAAGAAAGGGACTAAGAGATGGTGACCAGGAGGCAGACTTGCAGAATGTGCCCTTTGGTGGTAAAAATTATTATATATGCCTCAGTGTTAAAAATAACACAAAACATAATAAAAGCTAAAGTGAGTAGAGAGAAATACTGTAAACTGATGGTACATCGAGGGGATTATAATCATTGTAATGAAACAAGGTGTACAATTTGTTGAATGTAAAACTGATGATCTGCCCTGTAAACTTTCACTCAATTCACAATAAAAAGTAAAAAAAAAAAAAAAAAAGAGGGTTGCTATGAGTCAGAATGGACTCAATGGCACTTAATAACAACAACAGAGGATATTTGAGACTGTAAATCATTATGGGAACAAACAGTCTCATCTTTTTTATGCAGAGCTACAAATGGTTTGCACTGCCAACCATGTGGTGTGGTGATGGCTATGTGCCACGGAGTTGGTTCCGACTCATAGCGACCCTGTACAGGGTTTCCGAGGCTGTAAATCTTTACGGGAGCAGAAAGCCTCCTCTTTTTCCCATGGAACAGCTGGTAGTTTTAAACTGCTGACTCTGAGGTTACCAGCCTGAATCATAACCAGGTAGGCACTGTCAAAGTATACAGCCTTCAAGTGGACCAATATGCTAAATTAATTAATTATTTAAATCACTCATCAAAACTTTCTTAAAACATTATTATTCTGGGAACATCAAATCCCTAAAGTTTTACAGGGGAAGAAACATAAAGGTTACTGCTTACACAAGTCAATTATTTTTTTCATTTAGTGTGTTTCATATATTTTCAGATCTTTGAAACTTAATTTGCATTCTTACATGACGAAGGTGTAAATTAGATTTTATAATATTTCATTCTGGTAGCATGGTGACTTTGTAGGATAAATACTGGACTGTGAAACATAAAGTCAGTAGTTCTAGCTCACCAGCCGCTCTGTAGGAGAAAGATGAGCATTTCTGCTCCAGCAAAGATTTACACCCTTGGAAACCCTATATAGGGTCGTTGTGAGTCAGAACCAAGTTGATGGCACTTAACATCAATAGCAACATTTCATTTAAAAATAATGTTTAAAAAACAGTTTTATAAGTTGGAAATCCCTAGCCTACTTGTCAAGCCATTTGTATTTTCATCAGTCTTCCTTGTATAATTTCAATGATAGTTGCATCTGGCTTACTTCTCATATCCATACAATCTTTGGAGGGAGCAATCTTTAAAATCATGTATTAAAAATGTCACCCATTGCAAATATGATGGAACGATGGAGTTCTGGGTTTTTTGTTTTTTTGTTGTTGTTGTTGTTGTTGTTTTTAAGGTGCAATTATGTCCTTAACAAATTATCCAGTTATCAAGTTGACTCATTGAGAAAATAAGGAAGAAAACTCAGTCCTGATTTTTTTCTCAGAGATAGAGGCTAGTATTATGTGAAGACTATTTTCACAATTTAAATAAATCTTATAAACATAACCTTTGAAACTAGGGTGCTTTAGATACTGAATATAATTTGTGTTTCTAATCACTTCACAAAAATCAAAGAAAATGAGAAGCAGTGGAATTAATTTGTTTATCATAATCTAAAGGATTCCAGAAAAAAAAAAAAAAAAAGTGGAGGTTATATTTAGCAAAGTCCACATTGTATAGATAGATAAAACTTTCAGGTTACTAACATTTCTGGTGAAAGTAATGTCATTGTCATGCTGTTAATATTAACTGTGGTTACTTTCAGGGCAATACACTTTACCCAGCTTCCTCGGCAGCTCGTATTCCCGTACCATCTGGAATCTCTTAGCAAGGGATGATTTGGTGCTATATTAAGCTTCTCTGATCTTTCAGATTTAGAAACTTTTTTGTTTTATCTTGTTCTCCTATAAACACAAATAATAATTATCAACTCAAAGAGAGTTTAGCTCAACACTAAGATTCCTGGATTCCTTTTTACACTGTTGAAAAATAAAAACTAGTTTCTGTAAGTCCCAAGAGTATGAACTACTCACTCAGATGCTAACTTCTTTTTAATCGAAATTTTAATAAGACCAAAGAGCATCTTCAAGTTAATTACCAAAGATAAAAATTAAATATAACTTTTAGCACCCATTTTTTCTAAGCAAATACAATTCATCTGTATTTGTTAATAACTTCAAATTAAAATTTTAATGAATTAGTATAAAGCATTAAAAGTTATGAATTAAAATGCTATAAATATTTTGTAAAATACTCCTTTAGTGTAAAATATCTCAGAAGTGAAGGAACTGTGTGTGTGTGTGTATGTGTGTATGTGTATAGTGGTGGTTGTGTGCTGTGGCGTCGGTTCCAACACATAAAGATCCTGCATAGGGTTTTCGAGGCCGTAAATCTTTACTGGACTAGAAAGCTTCATTTTACTCCCCCAGATGGCTGATAGTTTCCAACTGCTCACCTTGAGTTTAGCAGCCCAACTCGCTACGCTACCATATACACATACATATACATATTGTTAAGTTTCACTACGCCTATTCCGAATATAGAGACCCTGTATGGAGTTTCCAAGGAGCTGCTGGTAGCTTTGGACCATCAACCTCGTGGTCCAATGCTTTAATCCCACAATGCCACACCAGGAGTCCATATGTGTGTGTGTATGGTGGTGGTGTGTTTCCTACTCATAGCGACCCTGTACAGGATTTTCGAGACTGTAAATCTTTAGGAGAGCAGAAAGCCTCCTCTTTCTCCCATGGAACAGCTGGTAGTTTTAAACTGCTGACCTTGAGGTTGGCAGCCCAATTGGTAACCACTACGCTACCAGAGCTCCAAAGTATATATAATATACTTTGTTGCTGTTGTTGGTAAGTGCCATTGAGTTGTCTGACTCATAGCAACCCAGTATAGGGTTTCCA
>NW_006408529.1:10243121-10248433 GCF_000296735.1 Chrysochloris asiatica
GAAAGTCTACTCCCTTTCATTCATTGTCCCATGAACTTTTGAAATGCCTTCTTATGTACAATGAACTGAACTCCAAGGTAAAACTGTAGTATCAGCACTGAGCAAGGAGTCAGGAAAATGGGTTCTCATCCTAACTTCACTTCTTAGTCCTGTGTATAAGGTTTTCAAGTGAGTTTGAACCAACAACCTTGTGTTCCAGTTCTTTATTCCACAGCGCCACACCAATAGGGTACCTGAATTTCCTTCATACAATTGTGGTGTGGCACTGTAGTATAAGCACTGGACCACAAGGTCAATTCAAACCGCAAGTTTGGTGGTTCAAACTCACCAGCTACTCCTGGGAAACCATAAACAGGGTTGCTATGAGTTGGACCCATTGGGTGGCACAATAGCAATTTCCCTCCCAGCTCAAAAAATGTTTGCAAAGATAAAATATACTGATGGTTGAGAAAACATTTTGGTGGTGGTTATGTGCTGCGGAGTCAGCTCTGGCTCATAACGACCCTGTATAGGGTTTCCAAGGCTATAAATCTTTACGGGAGCTGAAAGCCTCATCTTTCTCCTGGGGAACCACTGGTGGTTTCAAACTACTAACCTTGAGGCTATCATCCCAACTGGTAATCACTACATTACCAGAGCACGTTGGATACATGAAAATAATATAACAATATAAAGCATATCCTTCGATAGCATCCTGCTGTGGTGCTGTGGGATAATGCACTGGACCACAAGGTCAGTTTGAACTGCAAGTTCAGTGTTCAGTGACAATTCACCAGCTGCTCCTCAAAAACCCTATACAGGGTCACTGTGAGTCAAAACAGACTCAAAGTCACTTAACAATGACCTTAGTCATTACAGAATTATATAAGTGAAGCACTAAAGATAACTTGCAAATCAAGTTCCAGATGACATATTTAGTTGTGAAATTAGTTTTGCATAGCATTCTTATGCACATATTGAAAATTTTGGGGTTTCATGATATTTCTTATCATAAACAGTCCAAAATATAAAAATGTATCTTACCTTAAAAGTTATTTTAAAACGTATGTCCAAACCAAAGTTGGCTTAAGGAAAAATGAAATTATATTCAATAATTAAAGTGCTAATAATATTGATCCTCACTTCTTCTAACAATAATGTCATCAAACATTTTATAAAAATTAATTAAGTCTCACACTTTCCTTATTTGCAAACTAATTAATAATTCATGGAATAATGAGATCGGCACAATCAACACTATTAACTGATTCTTAGGATGAGTTTAATCCCTTAGTCTTTTATTTCAGTCATTAAAAATTTCTTTCATCTTTTATTGACTTGTATTTCATCTGCCCTCATTTCAATTTCTAATAAATACATCTTACTTATTATTAACAACATAAAATATAAGCTTTAAAAAATATGACTATAATGAATCGGAAATCAAAAGGGAGATGTCTAGATATAATGACTTTCATTTCATAAGAAATTACACAAAAGAGAAAAGTTAACTTGACTTATTTTGAAATAGGAAAAATTAATTCTGAAAAGCTAGAAAGACAATAAAATATACATTTTGGAAGACATAAATCAGAGTTTGAATCTTTAGAAGCTTTATTAACACTGTCCTATCCCATATCTTACTATGGGAAACTGGATTCAGTCTTCTATGTTTGAAGTTTCAGATTGGACCTGTGAATGGCACCTTGATTCTAAAGTAATAAGGAAATGTAGACTAGACAGTTACTTCTTCAAAAAGCTTAAGAGTCTTTAACATTTAATTAACCATAAAGAAAAAGATGAAAAACCAATATAAGTATGACTGGTTACAGATTTTCACAATTAAGGCCTGATTTTTAATGATTATTTTAATAATTAAACAATTCTTGATTTCCTTGTATTACCCTTGATACCTCAACAAATGAACAATTTCTCTCAATGTAGGCTGCCTTCCTCTTGTAGTTTAGAAATGCCAGGACAGAATTTTGCCATAAAATATCAATTCTACTACTTAAAAGCAAACCATTGCCATGATTATAAAAACAGCAACAATAATAGCAACAGTAATAGTAAACTCATTGGTGAGTGCCTGTTCCTGGCACTGTAATAGGCATTCAGCACATACATTATTTTAACACCTACATCAATGCCATAATGAAGGTATTATTTTCTTCAGTGTGCAGATGAAGACCTTGAGGTTTAAGGTGATTAAACAACTTGTCAAAAGCCACACACTTATAAAATAATATTTGTTGTTGTTGTTAAGTGCCTTGAGTCGGTTCTGACCCTTAGCGACCCTGTATAGGGTTTCCAAGGAGTGGCTGGTGAGCTTGAACTCCGGTCTTGTGCATTAACCCACAGTGCCACACCAGGACTCCATAAAATGTTATAGCTGTTTTTAATACCAGTCTGCTGAATTCAAATTTCTATAAATTTATTTCTTTGAATTTTTGAAGTCTTCTGTATTCAATTATTCCCTTGTTGTTACTAAATGCTGTCAAGTTGGTTTCAGCTCATAGACACCCTATGAAAGCAGAGCAAAGTACTTCCTGTTACTGTGCCACCGTTAAAGTGGGTAGGCTTGAGCCATTGCTGCTGCGTCTCTGCCAATGCATCTCGTTGGGGGACTTCCTCTTTTTCAATGACCCTCTATTTTACCAAGCATCATGTTTTACCTATGTCTTATCTGAAGGATGAGAAATGAAGTTTCACCGTTCTGGCTTCTAAGGAGGATTCTGGTTTTACTTCCAACACATATTTGTTTGTTCTTCTGGCAATCCATGGTACTTTTAATATTCTTATCCAACTCCATAATTCAAATATATCAACTCTTCTACAGTCTTCCTTATTCATTGTCCAATTATCATATGCATATGAAGAAATTGAAAATACTATTGCTTGGTTCAGGCACACCTTAGTCCCCAAACTGTCATCTTTGCATTGAACACTTTGAAGCAGTCTTGTGCAGCAGATTTGCCTAATAGGATACATCCTTTGATTTACTGATTGCTCTTTCCATGAGTGTTGATTGTGAATCCAACCAAAATGAAGTATTTGGCAACTTCAATCTTTTCTCCATTTATGATGATCTTATTTATTGATCTATTTGTGAGGTTTTTTGTTTTCTTTACACTGAAGTGCAGTCCATATTGAAGACTGTAGTTTTTGATCTTCATAAAAAATTACTTTAAGTCTTCTTTGGTTCTAGTAATCAAGGCTGTATTATTTGTATAACACCAATTGATTCTGAATCTTCTTCCAATCTTGATGCCATGCTCGTCATAT
The DNA here is from genome assembly GCF_000296735.1 of Chrysochloris asiatica. Taxonomy (NCBI): domain Eukaryota; kingdom Metazoa; phylum Chordata; class Mammalia; order Afrosoricida; family Chrysochloridae; genus Chrysochloris; species Chrysochloris asiatica. The sequence goes on from NW_006408529.1 coordinate 10,246,386, forward strand.
AATCCAGTTTCTTGGACTATTTGCTCAGCATACAGATTGAATAAATGTAGTTAAAGAGTACAACCCTGGCACACACCTTTCCTGATATTCAGCAACTCAGTATCCCCTTGCTGTGTTCAAAGGACTATTTCTTGGTCTATGTACAGGTTTCTTACGAGCACAAGTAAGTGGTCTGGAATACCCATTCTTCACAATGTTAACCATAGCTTGTCATGCTCTATATACTTTGCATAGTCAGTAAAGCACAGGTCAACATCTTTCTTGTATTCTCTGCTTTCAGGCAAGATCTAGCTGACATCAGCAGTGATATATCTCATTCCACATCCTCTTCTGTATTTGGCTTGAATTTCTACCAATGTACTGTTGCAGCCATTTTTTTAAAAAAATGGTATATTCAAAAAATTAAAAAAAAAAAAATCTCCAGAAAAATTTTACTTACATGTGATATTAATGACATTGTTTGATGATTTACATTCTGTTGAGTCACTGAGTGGGCAAAATATGGATTTCTTCTAATTGATTGTCTAGGTAGCTGTCTTCCAAATTTCTTGGCATAGATGAGTGGTACCTACAGTGCTTTATCAGTTTGTTGAAAGATTTGAATTTGTATTCCATCAATTCCTAGAGATGTACTTTTTGCCAATGCCTTCAGTGCAGCTTTGACTTTTTCCTTCAGTACCATTGACTCTGGATCATGCACTACTTCTTGAAATGATTGAACATTGTTCACTTGTTTTGGGGACAGTAACTCTTGTGTATTCCTTCAATCTTCTTCTGGTGCTTTCTGAATCATTTTAAATATTACCCATGTTGTTGTTGTTGTTGTTGTTAGGTGCCATCGAGTCAGTACTGACTCATAGCGACCCTATGCTATGCACAGCAGAAAGAAACACTGCCCAATCCTGGACCAATCTCACTATCGTTGCCACGCTTGAGCCCACTGATGCTGCCACTTTGCCAATCCATCTCGTTGGGGGTCTTCCTCTTTTTCTCTGACTCTCCACCTTACCAAACATGATATCATTCTCCAGCAACAGGTGCCTCCTGACAATATGTCTAAAATATGAGAGATGAAGTTTGGCCATCCTGGCCTCCAAGGAGCACTATAGCTGCACTTCTTCCAACACAGATCCATTGGTTCCTTTGGCAGCCCATGGCACTTTCAATATCCTCCTCCAACACCATAACTCAAAATCATCAATTCTTCTATGGTCTTCCTTATTCACTGTCCAGCTTTCAAATGCATATGAGGTTATTGAAAACACCATGGCTTGGGTCAGGCACATCTTAGTCTTCAAGCTGACATCTTTGCTCTTCAACACTTTTAAAAGGTGTTGTGCAGCAGATTTGCCTAATGCAATACATTGTTTGGTTTCTTGACTGCTGCTTCCATGAGTGTTGATAGTTGATCCAAGAAAAATGAAGTCTTTGACAACTTCAATCTTTTCTCCAATGACAAGAATGTTGTTTGTTGGTCCAGTGGTGAGGATTTTTGTTTTCTTGACACTGAGATGCAATCCATACCGAAGACTGTGCACATTGTTTTTTATCAATAAATATTTTAAGTCCTCTTCACTTTCAGCAACCAAGGTTATATTATCTACACATCACAGGTTATTAATGAGTCTTCCTCCAATCCCGATGCCACATTTTTCTTCATAAGACCCAGCTTCACGGATTATTTGCTCAGCATACAGGTTGAATAAATATGGTGAAAGAATACTACCCTGTTGCATACCTTTCTTAATTTTAAACCACTCAATGTTCCCATGTTCTCTTTGAACAACTGCCTCTTGGTCCAGGTATAGATTGCTCATGAGCACAATTTAGTGTTCCGGAATATTCATATCTTGCAATGTTTTCTATAGCTTGTCATGATCCACACAATCAAAAGCCTTTGCGTAGTCTATAAAGCATAGGTAAACATCTTTCTGATATTCTCTGCTTTCAGCCAAGATCCATCGGACATCAGCAATGATATCCCTCATTCCACGGCCTCTCCTGAATCTGGCTTGAACCTCTGGAAGTTCTCTGTCAATGTATGCTTG
>NW_006408529.1:10248630-10260050 GCF_000296735.1 Chrysochloris asiatica
GTGCCTTGTTCTTTGCCAATTCCTTCAATGCACCTTGGACTTCTTCCTTCAGTATCATTGGCTCTTGATCATATGCTTCGTCTTGAAGCGGTTGAACTTCAACCATTTCCTTTTGGTACAGTGACTCTGTGTATCCCTTCCATATTTTTTTGATGCTTTCTGCATCATTCAATAATTTGCCTGTGGAATCCTTCAATGTCTCAAGTCAGGACTTGAATATTTTCTTCAGTTCTTTCAGCTTGAGAAATGCTGAACATGTTATTCCCTTTTGGTTTTCAAACTTAAGGTCCTTGCACATTTCATAATACTTGACTTTGACTTTTTAGCTGCCCTTTTAAATTTTCTACTCAGTGCTTTTACTTCTTAATTTCCTCCATTCACTTTAGCATCTCTACATCAGCTTTACGTGCATCCTATTGTATTTTGTTTCCTTGCCGTGATTACAATCTCCTCCATGCATCATCATTCAACAGGTGTTTATTGTTTTTGGATGTACTCTGAAGCACGCAAGAATATGTAACCATTCAAACAACCAAAGGGTACACCCCGCAAACCTGCCCCCCGGCCGTCAGCACACAGCTCCTCTCCCTCCCTGAGTCTGGAGTCCCCAGCCTCTCCATCTCTCCACACCATTGTCTCTGCTTCCATTTCTGGTGTCACTGCTTCTCTAGATAGGGTCCCATACTCTCTGTTCTTGAGGTGGTGCTCTGGTAAGTAGTGATTACATGTTGGGCTGCTAACCTCAAGGTCACCAGTTCGATACTACCAGCAGTTCCATGGGAGAAAGATGAGTCTTTTTGCTCCTGTAAAGATTTACAGCCTCGGAAACCCTATACAGGGTTGAAACTGACTTGATGGCGCTTAACAACAACAACAACATTATTAATATCTAATCTATCAAGTTGTTCTTGAGATGGTCTCTAAATTCAGGTGGGATATATTCCAGATCATATTTTGTTTTTTGTGGACTTGTTTTAGTTTTCCTCAGCCTCAGCCTGAATTTGCATATGAGCAATGAAAGGTTTGTTCCTTAATCATCTTCTGGCCTAGTTTCTGATGATACAGAGCTTTTCTACCATCTTTTCACACAGATATAGTCAGTTTATTCCATCTGGTGAAGTTCATGTGTGTCATTGCTTTTTATGTTGTTTAAATGCTGTTTGCACAGAATACAACGTTAGTCTTAGAAAATTATTTTATGTGGTCTCAGCATCATTTCTGTCACCAAGGCAGAAATGTTTTCCAACTACTGTTCCTTCATCTTTATTTCCAAAGTTTGCTTTCTAGTCACCAGTAGTGACTGGAATAAATACATCCTGATTACATGTTAGATCAATTTCAGATTAAAAAGTTAGTAGAATTCTTCAATTTTGTTGTCACTGACTTTAATGGTTGGTGCATATATTTGAATAATCGTGGTATTAACTGGTTATCTTTATAATTGTGTGGATATTATCCTATCACAGACAGCATTGTACCTCATGATAGATCTTGAAATATTCATGCTAATAATGAATGCGACATCATTCTTCTTAAATTTGTTGTTACTGGCATAGCAAACCATGTGATCATGATTCAAAATGACAAGTGCCAGTCTATTTCAGCTCACTAATGTCTAGAATATCGCTCTTTGTATGTTCAATATCATTTTTGACAACTTACAATTTTCCCAGATTCATACTTTATACATCTCATGTTCCAGTTATTAAAGATTCTTTGCAGCTGTTTTTCCTAATTTTGGAATGAAGGTCCCAAATGCTTTACTCCATTTTCATCATCCCAGTCAACTCTGCTTTGAGGAGGCAACACTGCCCTAGTCATATTTTGAATGTTTTCCAACCTGATGAGCTCATCTTCTGGTAATATATCTGACAGTGTCTTGCTGCTATTTGCAATACTTTTATCTTCAGGTACTTTATTTTTCAACATTCTGCTGTTATTCATAAGGCTTTCAGTGGCTAAACATTCAAAAGTAGTCCATCTCTCCATCTTAGTTTGTTTTAATGTGGAATCTCCACTGAAACCTGTCCACCATGTATGATTTTGCTGAAATTTATAATACTGGTGGCATAGCTTCCAGCAACACAGTAACATTCAAACCATCACAAAGTGACAGAAGAGTGGTGAGAATATTCCCTAAAAAAATGAAAATATCTTATTGCTATGTCCTCATCATTAGAAAAAAAAGCAGCAGTGAATTTCATTTTCTTTTACCATTCTCATGGTTACAGTTGGAAGGCTTCAGTGTTCTCTGCAAAATGAATCTTTGGTTACGTTTGTTTTATTGTACTTTGTGGGTGGTGGGGGCAAAGGATTAAATTCAGAGGATGAACCTTGTTTACAGAGGGCAATTTTTAGTACCCTGACTTTGGAGAGGACCTGAAAAAGATGGAAGCAATGGATGGCTGAGGGAGGGAAAACCAACAGAAAGGACATTCAAAACACTTCCCTATCTTCACAGTGTTGCTAGAGGGACCCTTGACTGAAGATCTAGATCCAGTAAATGTGTATACACAATACTTCTTTTCAAAGTTCCTTAGCCAAAGTAAGTCACATGAACAAATGGTTTAGGGTGAGTGTTCTTCTATCCAGACTGACTCCAGAACAAGGAGAGTCAGATATTGGTGAACACCATTAATAACAGCTAATAGTTTCAAATATAGAAAAGTAAAATAAAACCAATGTTCTCCTTCAAGTTCAGAAATGTATCTATAAAGAAATAATACATTTTAAACTATTTAAATAATAGAGCTGAAACAAATATTTTTGACATGTGATAAGTAATGATTTTATTTAAAAGAGAAGAGTAGCACAGTCCCATTTCCAACAATGTTGATAAACATTAAAGTGAAATACGTTTTACAAGATACAAAGGATGCTTAGAAAATTAAAATATAAGCCACAGACTGGTAAAAATTATCACCTATTTTGTTCCCACACACACAGGCACAATGATTAGTGTTTACCTTGTTCATTCTGGCACTTTTTATAGTAACAAAAATGTGGGGGGAAATCCATAGAAGATACAAGTCTACTCAACTTCACAATGCTATACATTTTGTCTGTTTACCTAACTGCTACAACCTAGAATGCTATCTGGAATTGTTGTTGGTAAGAGCTGTTGAGGTGGTTCCAACTCATAGCAACATTGTATAGGGCTTCCATGGAGACTTCGTAGGTTTGAACTGCCAACCGGGCAGTTAGCAGTCCAGTACTTATCTTACAGTGCATATAGGGAATGTAGTGTTGTTGTTTTTAAGTACCATTGAGTCAGTTCCAACTCATAGCAACCTGTTTAAGGTTTCTAAAGAGCAACTGGCTTGAACTGCCAACTTTGTGGTTCCAAGTCTTGGGCTGATCCAATATCAGCCAAGAGTCCAGGAATCTACTTATATTCCTGGTATCAAGAGTCCAGGAGTATAGCAGATGCTCAATAAGTACTGAGAAAATGATTGATGAATGAGAAAATGAATGATGAATGACTGGGATACTCTAATGAATCTAAAAATGAATAAACTAGAGTAGCTGGTATCAATATTGATAATCTCTAAAATATTGTTAAGTGAAAAGCAAGTTACATAGACATATAGGAAGTATAGATTAGGAATGAGTTCTACACTAACTATCTGTAAGTAAAATTTGTGCATAAATCAGATCGGTTAGATATAGTTTGTATCTAATGTTAGTTCCACCACTTGTTTGTCAGTTTGTCGTAGTGTGGTGGCTTGTTTGTTACTGTGATTCTGTAATCTATGCCACCGATATTTTAAATACCAGCAGGATTAGCTACGGTGGACTGGTTTCAGATGAGCTTCCAGAGGAAGACAGATTAGGAAGAAGGAGAGATGAAATACTTCTGAATATTTAGTCACTGAAAACCTTATGTATAGCAGTGGAACAGTGTCAGCACCAGATTATTGAATATGGAAACGTGATGAAGAGCACCAGTGTATTGTCAGATATAGTGCCAGGAGATGAGCTTTAGGTTGGAAGGCACTCAAAATGTGACTGGGAAAGAGCTGTATCCTTAATGTAGGATTGACCTTGATGATCCTAATGGAATAAAGCCCCCAGAACCTTCATTTGCTGATGGGGCACAACTCAAAATGAAAAAGAAACAGCTGTAAACAACCATTAATAATTGGAACATGGCATGCACGAATTGTGAGGCTAGGAAAATTGGAAACTGTCAAAAATGAAATAGAAAATATAAGTATCAATATTCTAGGCATTAGTGAGCTGAAATGGACTAGTATTGGCCATTTTGAATCTGACAATCACATGGTTTACTATGCTGGGAATGATAAATTGAAAACTAATGGCATTACATTCATCATCAAAAAGAACATATCAAGAGCAGTCATGAGGTACAAGGCTGTCTATGATAGGATAATATCCATCCGCCTGCAAGGAACACCAGTTAGCACCACTATTATTCAAATTTATGCATCAACTACTAATAAAACCAGTGATTATGAAAGAGAAGAATTCTACCAACTTCTTCAGTCTGAAATTGATCAATCATGCAATCAAGATGCATTGATCATTACTGGTGATTGGAAAGCAAAGGTTGGAAACAAAGAGGAAGGAACAGTAGTTGGAAAATATGACCTTGGTGCTAGAAACTATGCTGGAGATCACATGATAGAATTTTGCAAGACCAATGAAATCTTCACTGCAAATACCTTTTTAAAACAGCATGAGAGACGACTATACAGATGGACCTCACTATATGGAACACAGAAATCAAATTGATTACATCTGTGGAAAGAGATGGTGGAAAATCTCCATATCATCAGCCAAAACAAGGCCAAGGGGAAGACTATGCAACAAATCATCAATTATTCATATACAAGTTCAGGCTGAAGCTGTAGAAAATGTAAACAAATACACAACGGCCAAAATATGACCTTGACTATATCCCACGTAAATTTAGAGATCATCTGAAGAACAGATTTGATACATCAGACACTAAAGACTGAAGACCAGAAGAGTTGTGGGATGACATCAAGAACTTCATAGAGGAAGAAAGCTAAAGGTCCTTGAGAAGAAAAGAGAAAAGGACAAGACCAAGATGCATGTCAGAAGAGACTCTGAAACTTGCTTTCCAGCATAGAGATGCAAAAAAAGAAGGACGTAAAAGAAAATAGAAAATTTCAAAGGTCAGCTCTAGAAGAAAAAGTCAAATATAAAAAATTGTGCAAAGACCAGTAGTTAAAAAATCAAAAAGTAAGAACATGCTCAGCATTTTTAAAGTTGACTGGAGTAAGACTACTTAACAACCTTCGATATTCTGATAATACAACTTTGCTTGCTGGACTGAAAAAAATAAATTCAACCTTGACTTGTGTGTGGTATTGAAGGATTCTATGGGCAAAATACTGTATGATGAATAAAGCATTAAACAAAGATAGAAGGAATACACATAGTCACACTACCACAAAGAAATGGCGCATGTTCAGCATTTCAAGAGGTAGCATATGATCAAGAGTCAATGATAATGAAGGAAGACTTCCAAGGTTCATTGAAAGAACTGGCAAAGAGCAAGGCACCAGGAATTGATGGAATACAAATTGAAATCTTTCAAGAAAGTGAGGCAGCACTGGAGGAACTCACTCATCTATGCCAAGAAATTTGGAAGACAGCTACCTGGCCAACTGACTGGAAAAGATCTGCATTTGTGCCCATTCCAAAGAGAGGTGACCCAATAGAATGCAGAAATCATAGGACAATATCATTGATATCCCATGTGAGTAAAGTTTTACTAAAGGTAATACAGAAACAGCTACAACCATATTGGCAGAGAACTTCCAAAGGTTCAAGCCAAATTCAGAAGAGAACGTGGAATGAGGGATGTCATTGCTGACATTAGATGGATCTTGGCTTAAAGCAGAGAATACCAGAAAGATGTTTACTTGTGCTTTATTGACTATGCAGAGGGCTTTTGATTGTGTGGATTGTGACAAGCTATGGACAACATTGTGAATTATGAGTATTCCTGAAAACTTAATTGTGCTCATGAGGAACCTGTACATAGACCAAGAGGCAGTTGTTCAAAACAGAACAAGGGAGCACCGAATGGTTTAAAATTAGACAAGGTGTTTATCAGGGTTGTATTCTTTCACCAGGTTTATTCAATCTGTATACTGAGCAGATAATCCAAGAGGCTGGATTATATGAAGAGCATGACATCAGGGTTAGAGGAAGCCTCATTAACAACCTTAGATATGTCGATGATACAACCTTGCTTGCTGAAAGCCAAGAGAATTTAGAATATTTATTGATGAAGATTAAAAACCACAGCCATTGGTATGGTTTGCACTTCAATGTAGAGAAAACAAAAATGCTCACCATTGGACCAATAAATAACATCCACATATATGGAGAAAAGATTGAAGTTGACACAGACTTCATTTTGCTTGGACCAACCATCAACATTCATGGAAGCAGCTGTCAAGAAATCAAATGACATATTGCATTAGGTAAATCTGCTGCACAAAACCTCTTTAAAGTGGTTAAGAGCAAAGCTGTCAGTTTTGAGAACTAAGGTGTGCCTGATGCAAGCCATGATATTTTCAATAACCTCACATGCATGCAAATGTTGAATAGTGACTAAGGAATACCATAGGAAAAAATGATGCATTTGAATTATGGAGTTGTAGGAGAATATTGAAAGTACCATGGACTGCCAAAAGAACAAGTTGGCAAATGTACAGCCAGAGTGCTCCTTAGAAGCCAGGATGGCCAGACTTTTTCTTTCATATATTAGACATATTGTCAGGAGGGACCAATCACTGGAGAAGGACATCATGTCTAGTAAAGTCGATATCCTTAGGTTTGGAAAAAAGAGGAAGAACAGCAATGGGATGGATTAGCCTAGTGGTAGCATCTATGGGCTCAAATGTAGCAATAATTGTGAGATTGGCCCAGGACTGGGCAGTGTTTCGTTCTGTTGTGCATAGGGTTGCTGTGAGTCTGTACCACATCAATGGCATCTAACAACAACAATTTTAATTAGCCACATGTCTGTCTTAAAGTATATAGTGTATCTTTCTATGTATAAAAAACATTAAAGAAACATTTCCAGGTACCCAACACATCTTTAAAATAACACTGCAGAATCGTCATAATGATAATGTTTTTATATGCCTAACAAAGTAGTATCCCTTGAATTTTTAATATAATTGGCTTTAAGGGGTTGGTTCATAGCTATGTATTGTACTTAAGTGAGACGTTCTAGCCTGGGGACTATCTGTATAAATACAAAATTATTTATATAAATTACATAAAATAATTCAATATTACCTATGACTTACTAAAAAATACATGAACAAGAAGACTGACTGACTAATTCAGGAAAGCACTTACTTTCAGGGAGTGAGGAATATATAATATCATATAGCACAAAGGCAACTAATTTTTTAAAAAAAGCAAAATTATAGTATTTTTTAAACCTGGAGAGTAAATTGTTTCTTGAGCTTTTAAAGTATCAGTTTCTGCATTTTCCTGTGTTTGAAAATTTCATGATAAAATCTATTTCATGAGACATCTCAACATAAACTTCTTAAATTTATGAATAAATCTCTATAGGGAAATTTGTTTCTTAATATGGTATCATAATATATTAAAGTTGTTTCTTAACACAGTATCATAATATATTAAACTTTGAGTTTCAGCAGCTTAGTAACTTACTTTAATAATTTACTAATTTTAGCTATTCAATTCAAATTCCACCATATTAAAATGTCAGTATAATTTTGTGGTTAAAAAGCATTGAACTGTGACATAGAAGTTCACTATGGTCCTCTAGAATCTCATTCTGGTTGTTACATTTATGTTAGACAGTAATTAATAAGTGTCCCTAGTACAAATGACACTGTTCTGGGTACAGTACAAAAGTCTTCTAGTCTTATTCCTCCCTTTTAGGGTTTACCCTTTAAACTATATAAAAGGGGGCTTTGTAACCTACACAGGGAACAGCTGCTGTAATTCAAGATCTTATTTCTTACTGCTTCCTCAGCTTGTCATATGCTTTTGTTCTGTTCCATTTATAGCTCAAGTCTACTGGGCAAAGATGGGGCATTCTTCAATATTTTCTACATATTGTTAACCCTTCTTAAATAATAAAAATGGTCACAATATTTAACCTTTAATGATACTAGCTTTTACAATTGCATTCATCTCTGATTTGCCACTAATTCATCTTAATGTATTTAATGACCATTTTAATTAAACAATTCTGCATGACTATAGTTTCAGATTATGCTAAGAGAAATATACATGTATTACAAAATTACCTATATTTGTGACTTGAAGACAATCAAGAATGTTTAGTCTTTATCAGTGACATCAGTGTGGACCCAATTAGCACAGTCTGCAGCCACTTCATAATTCAAAAAGAATGTGATCATTCAGCTGGAAGCACATTTGACAGAAACTCCATAGTCATGAAGGTAAAAGCTTGCAAGATCACCCACTAGGATGGAGAAGCTGTCATTCTTTCATCAGTGCTGTTGAATACTAATGTCAAGGTCAGAATGGTGTAATTTTAGGCTGCCAAAATATTGCTGGAATTGATATACCAGAAGATGTTTAAGAAAGTAAGAAAGTGAACTTTGGAAAACTTGCATAAGGCATAGTTTGGTATGACTCTTTAGTGTCTGGAGACAATTTTCCATTTTATCATTGTTTTCCAATAAAATCTCCTGCTAGTTCTCCTGCATATTGATTCACATATTCTTCCTTTCTTTTGTCCCCTATAATATTAAATTCATATCTTGGCTAAGAATTGTAACTATTGTAAAAATCTATTCCTTTGAGATTCTAATTTTAAAAGAAAGCCTGCTTTTGTTAAGCTTAACATTCACCCCCTCTTCTGCCACAAGTGGAGTGAAAGCGTAAGATACATTTAATTCAAGTATAACTTTCTAAAAATGTCATTTCAAATACACATTTCTCTTTGCCTTAAAAAGTAAAGAATAAGAATATTGAGAAAACCAATTTAAATAATATTGAATTTTCAAGACAATAGCTTGTCTAATTAAATAATAATCATTGTTTATGAATATTAAATACCATTTGCCTTTGAAATACATGTGTGTATGCATGCATGTGTGTTTTTAAGTGCTTGTATTTATGTTATTTGATCCTTAATACCGTTCTGAGAAGCAGAGAGCTGCATTTGTTGTAAATGTTTTAAAAGAGACAACTTAGGTTCTAACAGATCTTGACTTTGTGAAAGTTCATAGACTGTAATTTGAGAACCTGACCATAGTATCTGGCTTCTACCTTATGGACTCATATCCTTATATTGTAACCAATTGGCCATCTCTTTGAACATGGTATCCTAAATTACTTTCCATACTTCTCATTTTTAAAACAATTTAAAGGCAAAGTAAATAAATAAAATTTTTTACCCATGTTTGTTTTTTAATTTGTGTATGTATAAAAAAAAATTCCAAACTCTATTCACTCAAACAAATAAGGGGTAGGGGGAGAGAAGAACAATCCTCATAGTTGCCCTGATCTGATTGATTTTACAAACATAAATATGTCAATGAGCTAGGCCAAACAATAGCTCAGTAGGATTGCTTTCCATATTCCAGATACATTTTGAAAGATGTCTAAAATGACATGTTTGCAGTAAAATATACATGGCCGGATGAACTTTCCTAGTCTTATCTTGCGCCTCAGTAACTCTAAAAAGAAAGTGAAATCTTTTTTTCTGCAAGAGACATGTTTTAAAAATACTTAAATACTGCTTTCAAATAATGATTAGCTTTCATAAACATACTGCTTACTTTTAACAAATTTATAACTGTAACTTACTACTGAGGTGTTAGGAGCAAACAGCCATCACCTTTTTAAGTATTTCATAGTGAATGTTTTAACTGAATCGATTGAATCTACATTAGAGCATGCCTATGCTTAGCTTTAAAAATAATTTATCAGCTTTCTATGGCACTTTAAATCTTCTGAGATGATTATGTAGACAGCACTACACCCTTGCTGAAAGTTAAGCAATCTTTTATAATTTGGGTGTAAATAAAAATTGATTCCCTATTTTAAATGACTAACGATTTGACTTTGGAGTTACAGAATAAAGGCTGGAATAAGCCATGGCAGCCCTGGGAATACCAAACATCAGCATGTCAAGGACAGATTTAATTCAAAGGTCACCCTCTTACAGTCAGAATTTGAGGACTAGAAGGCAGCATCAATAGATAGGTCAAAAGTTCGGTTCAAAGCATGTACCCATGTGTATCTAGAAAGAGCTTTTCTTTTTTCTTTTGAGCATACTCTTACACTAATACCTAATTTCTCTTGCCTTTTCATGTATAGTATTTATGTTAAAATTGATGATAATTAGATAATCCAATAACATTTATAGAGTTTCAGTCAAGCTTTGTAAACACTCCTGGGGATTCATCAGTAAATAAAATAAGTCCCTGTCCTCAAGAAGTTCAAAGTCCAGGGGGAGAGCCATTAAAGGAATCAATCAAGTAAAAAACCAGTTGTAGTCAAATGGTGAATTCATGTGCTTCAGAGAGGAACTATGCTTCAAAAGGTTTTCAGTAGCTGTACAGGATCATTCCAGTTTCTTCTGAGGTACCTGTGTTGGTTCAAACCAATAGCAGTCTAACATATAACGTGTATTCTCTAACACCCAGCAACTCTAATGACAGTGTAATGTATTTATTTTCTATAATTCTCTTCATGTTCCATAAGGTCAGTAATTTGAATCTACCAGTCACTCCGTGGGAGAAAGCTAAGGCTTTCTATTCCGGTAAAAATTTACAGCGGCAGAAACCTTACACCAACTCGCTATTAGTCGGAACTGACTGGGTAGGTCACAACCACCACCCACCAGCTTTATGTTCCACTGACCTCTCCTCATTCTCCTCAAGAGTAAATGGAGTCATCTGAAATGTTAACATGTGAAGAAAAGAAACTGTGGTTATGTCCTTTATAAGAGGCAACGTGATATTAACGCTCCAGGGCACATAACCACCACCACCACCACCACCAATGAGAACCAAGAGTTGATTCTCATGACATAAGTTGCCACATAACGCGCAGCTACTTCTCCCAGGAATGTCACAACCTGGCAGGCAGAAATAATTTCAACATTAAATAGGTTCTGCTGTTGCTGTTGCTCCTCTCCACCATGGGGTCTGGTCAAACCAGCTACACTTCCCGTTTTCATGAGCAAAAATGCCAGTTTCTATAGATACCAGGTAAAACAGTTCTGCTAGATTTATGGGCTCTAGGAGACCTGGTATGATTGTAGCCGCTTCTGTATTACCTTTAGCAAAACTTTACTCTCTTGAGATATTAAAGAGATTGTCTGATGATTTCCGCATTCTGTTGGATCACCTCTCTTTGGAATGGGCATAAATATTGATCTCTTCCAATCAGTC
>NW_006408529.1:10261030-10287546 GCF_000296735.1 Chrysochloris asiatica
CAAGAAAACAAAAATCCTCACCACTGGACCAATAAACAACATTCTTATCAATGGAGAAAAGATTGAGGTTGTCAAGGACTTCATTCTTCTTGGATGAACACTATCAACACTCGCGGAAGCAGCAGTCAAGATATCAGATGACATATTGCATTGGGCAAATCTGCTGCACAGGAACTTTTTATAGTATTGAAGAGCAGAGATGTCAACTTGAGGACTATGATGCGCCTGACCCAGGCCATGGTGTTTTCAATAGCCTCATATGGATGTGAAAGCTCGACAGTGAATAAGGAAGATCATAGAAGAGTTGATGCCTTTGAGTTTTGGTGTTGGAGGAGAATACTGAAAGTGCCATGGACTGCCCAAAGACCAATAGATCTGTTTTGGAAGAAGTACAGCCAGAGTGCTCCTTGGAGGCCAGGATGGCTAAGCTTCGTCTCTCATACTTTGGACGGATTGTCCGGAGGAAGCAGTCACTGGAGAAGGATGTCATGCTGGGTAAGGTGGAGGGTCAGAGAAAAAGAGGAAGACCCCCAACGAGATGGATTAGCCAGGTGGCATCATTGATGGACTCAAGTGTGGCAGCGGTAGTGAGGTTGGCCCAGGATCAGACATTGTTTCGTTCTGCTGTGCATGGGGTCGCTCAGTCAGTTCTGACTCGATGGCACCTGACAACAACAAAACAGGAGACCTGGTGTGGTGCTGTGGGATAAAGCACTGGGTTACAAGGTCGGCTTGAACCATAGGTCAGCAGTTAAAGTTCACCAGCAGCTCCTCGGAAACCCAATACAAGGTAGCTATGGGTCGCAACCGACTCGATGACACTTAACAACAACAGCAACAGAATAGAACAAAGTGCCAATGAGTGGATTCCGACCCATAGCGACCCTATATAGGGTTTCCGAGGAGCAGCTGGTGAGTTTCAACTGCCGACCTTGCTATTCTAGCCGACTTTGCAGTCCAGCGCACTAACCCACAGTGTCACACCAGTAATCCTTTCCATTGCTGTCGGTGGTGGTGATTACGTGCCATGGAGTCGGTTCCGACTCATAGCAAAGCAACCCTGTCCAGGGTTTCCGAGGCTAGGTGTTGTCAAATCGGTCCTGAGTCATAGAGATCCTGGACAGTGTTTTCAAGACTATTAATCTTTATGGCGCAGAAAGTCTGATCTGTCTCCCGTGGCTGATGGAATTGGACTGCCAATCTTGTAGTTTGTAGTCCAATGATTATCCTATAGCACCACACTATTTTCATCTAATTGTTGTTGTGCGTCGTTGAATCATTTCCAACTTATAGCCATCCTGTGTAGGGTTTCCACGAATGATTGGTGAGTTTGAACTGCCAACTTTTTGGTTACAAGCTCAGGGCTCATGGTAACAATAAATGTAAATTACTTGCCTTAAAACTTCCAATGAAAATGTAAAAATAAATTAAGTCTGTGTCCTCCCACTTAATAGATTTGTTTTTCTTATTTTCCTTCATCCTTTCCCCTTCTTTTGTTTTTATCTTTTTCACCCATCTCTTTTTCAAGTTGTATCCCAGTATGTACCATATTTACATGAAGAGGAAAAGATAATATATGTGACCGTGGGCTCCCAATATGGCACAGTGAACTAAAATCATCTGTATTTATAATACCACAGTATCACTGTGAGAACTGAATGAGATAATGCAAGGAATGCACTTAGCATATAGTAAGTGTTCAATAAATATCACCTGCTGATAGCTGTTATATAGTCTGATTTCACTATGGAAGTGGGAGTGGAATTGTGTGATGATTGGGGAAAATAATGTAAGCAAAGCATTTAGCATATAGTAAGTGCTCAATAACTATTAGCTGCTATTAGCTGCTACTAGCTGCTACTAGCTGGGTTTTTATTGCGTGAGTAGGAGTGGAAATGGTAAAATTATCCTAGGATGAGGCTTCTGCTGTTTTCCCACACCCTGCAGACAGCCTTTGATGGTAGCTGAGGAAATTGCTTTATCTTGTACCTGCTATAAAGCAATTTACTGGCGTGATCTTAATGTCGGCAAAGGACTGTGGGCTGATAGAAGAAAGAGCCGATGAACTACTCCTTTTTACACCCCTCACTCAACTGGACCTTTTTCAAATTCACAAGCACCAGCAAGAGAAAATGAGCTAGAACAATGCTTAAATTTTTATATTAGATCTGAATCTTAATCATCATGATTTGACCTTGAATGCTCTTGTAATTCACTGGCTTGGCCAGAGTTTCACAGGGTTGTAGTAATGAACATTAAAAGCAATATTGTAAAGCTTCACAGTGCCTTTCAAAATATTTTGTTTTTACACTGCATCCTAGTTTTACAATAAATAAACATTTATTTAGTACATTATGTATGTATAGCTTTTAAAAACAATGTAAGAGAAATTGTAAGGAAAATGTCAAATATAATGGGATGCTGATTGTCTTCTTTAAAATGTTTGCTATTAGGGATACGACTGCACAACATTTACCTTAAATTCTAAAGGCCAAGGTTCATATCAAGTTTTCAGAGTGCACATAAAAATTGTCACTGTGAATAACAATAAACTATTTAAACATCACTTTAGATTTTGACTTTCATCTTCAACGCAAAACCTTCGGCACACTTTTCAAGTTTGCTTATGTATGTTAAAATATTTGTAGAAAAGTTAGTAGAAAACTGGCATATGAGTCTAAATGTCTTGGTTATCTTCTTAACAAAGGAATTCAAATGAACAGGTCAGCACAAAAGCAAGCCTTTCCAAAGCAACAAAAACAGACAGCTAAGTCCAAAAAAAAGTCTGTAATACTACATAATTTGATTTGGGGTCCAAGTAAATTAAGAACAAGGCCCTGTTTCATTAAGGCAGTGACCCATTTTATGGCAGTGGGTGGTGGCTTGTTCACCTTTTTATTTGAATGTGACTTATACTAACTAATGGAGTCCAGGCTCCACAATTTTTAATGGGGGAGCAAAGTACAGCAGTTGGGCGATCGAGCTGGTTTTTGCCATTCAAGCCTGATGTTTCCTCCTTGAATCATAAAACTTGAGAAATACATGTTGACGTTCTGTATTCGCACTGTGGGCATTGGCTGGGCATCACTGTAATTGTCAGTGACAGACATTCTCTTACAAAGATAAGTTCTCACCTAATTTGTGTGAAGCAGTCCCCAAAGAATGTCACGGTAACAGCCAGCACATGTGCAATATTGCTTTCAAATAGCATGCATGTGCCAAATGCCAAAATGGAAATTTGTGGAAATGACATCTGCAATTGAAAAAAATATGCCTCATAAAAACCATGAGGGATTCTGCTTTTCTTGGAGTTTTTTTGGTGAGTGCACTTTTAATCAAAATGACTACTTTATCACTTTTCTCTTTGTGTGAGCTGCCTTGTATACTTTACCAGTGAGGCATGAGAAGGGCTGGGTCATACAAGGGGCACCACCAAAAGCAGCAAATGTAGTGCTTCAAGGACAGTACAGTGTAAAGGATTACTGTGGAAACACTTGGTATCTCATAACTTCCGAAGTCTAATTTGATTCACTAAATCCATTAAGATTAAATACATTAATTGATGTTGTTGCTGTTGTTAAGTGCCATCAAACCAGTTCCAACTCACAGAGACCCCGTATAGGGTTTCCAAGGAGCAGTTCAAACTAACTTTACAGTCCAGCGCATTAACCCACAGTGCCACATCAAGACTGAATGATAACAATAGATATCCTTGTTTGCCATATACTGTTCTAAGTTTACATATGTTAATTGATTCACTCCTTACAACAACCCTGCAAACTGTTCATAATCTTGATACCCATTTTGGAGATGAGAAGATTGAGGGACATATAATATGCCTCTGAACACAGACTGTCTGGTTCTATAATCTGTGTTCCTAACTACTACATTATACTAGACAGTGGTGTTTATTTAATTAAATAGTATGATGTTAAAGCACTTGATCAAGTGGGCATTCATAATATAATCTATTATTATTGCTGAGTTATCATTATCAGCATCATGTTTCTACTGCAGACTTTTCAATCAACTTTAATAAAGCAATAATCTAGATTATTTGATCAGTGTACACAACAGCCTTGGTCATCAGATAGCCACATAAGAAAGCATTTTCCTCAGTAGCAAGGAATTCAGCGATAAAGTGTATGAATACATTTTTTTAGTATCCAACATACTATGTTCCAGGCATATTATTATTGAGTAAAAATGTTTTATGGTTAAAAATATTTTAAGTGTGTAATTATATTAATGACACATAGAGTTGTTTATTTTTAAGCCTCAACTGGAAAGAAAAAAAAAAACAAAAAAATTGCTTCCCATTTCCCACAATGCTTAATTCATTTTGACAGCTTTACTGAAAATGTAAAACTTACAAGTGCCCCCTTTTCCGACTTTACCCCTTAGGGAGTAGGAGGTGTTGAGAATGCCTCTGACACTTGGTGAAACTCCCCTTGACCCGTATCTGCATCTGTGCATGTGATGAAAATTCCTAAGTACATCTTTCTTTGAATGAGAGCAAGATCTTCCAGTTTCTTTATGTAACAGTGAGAGGAAGCCTTTCTGCAAGTCCAGAGGTAAAGGACATAGTTACCTGTATAATGCAGAATAGAACGGGTGCTCTGTTCACATGAAGGGCAGCACCTCATCAGCAGAAGCCCCAGTTCGGGCCCGGTGGTAGAAGCTGGTCACATTGTCTACCCAATATGATCTCCAGGAAAGGGATCAGCCATCTTTTTTGGCTTGGATATCTCTCAGTAACAGGACCTGAAAAGATATTTGTTTTTGTTGCGCATTTCAATACTTTTAGAAACTCAATATTTGAACTGAAGAAATCTAAATACATACTTGAGACAGAACTGATTATTATGACTGTAACATAAATATATTCAGGAAGCATAATGATGTCCAAGGATAATAATAGAATTGCTCTAATGGTAAAAACATTTTTTTTTTTTTTGTCCCAAAGCTACTTTTGAAACTCAAAATCATAGATGATCTTGTTATTTAATTATGCAGTTTCTGTATGTTTCTCAAACTGACAAACTTGATCCTTGCTATATCCCATGTATAGGTGAATTTTAGCCTGCAAATTTCCCTGAAGAATGGAGAGCTGTCTTTCTCCCTTTCTATTCATTCTTTCAAACTTAGCTTACCTTTTCGCAAGCCTCAATTTTTTGAACATGCTCATTCTGTGATCACTTATGCTATTATGATACTAATTTACAGAATAAAGAAACTGGATGGATTTCAATACAAAATACTGCAATGAAACGTGATAGTCATTCATTCTCTCATCCATTCATTCAACAAACATTACTGAATCTTTTAGACCTAGGCTGTGTTAGCACTAGAAATATAGAGTTAAATGAAATAGATGTGGCCTCCACCTTCATAGGCATCACCCCAGACAGTGGGAATGAGTCAGGGCAGAGTGTGACGCTTCTCTTTAGAGTACTGCTCTAAGTGGCTCACATCACTTCTCATATCCCATTAGCCACAGATATGCCCATATTTTCAGGGAAGGTTTGGAAATGTCATCATTTACAGATAATCCCCAACTTATAACTAGATTCAATTCCAACAACTCTATCCTAAATTAATTCTGGTGTAAATCAAATACCTCATTTATTTTTAGTTTTCATTATTATTGCCTTTTATTATCAATATCTTCATAAATCTGATCTTTGTCTTTATGTATAAACTTTAGAATATATTTGAATACATTCTGTTGTTGTTGTTGTTGTTGTTTCTAAAAAGCACCAATCATCAAGTAACAATCCTATCCCCTCTGTATACAAAGTAGATAGGGACGGGCAACTTAGGCATTGACTACCTAAAATGGGGCAATAAAGGCACAAAGTGACTGGCTTACAAGTTTTCAAGAGGGAGTTTAGTTTAAGAGTGTGTGGGGGAAGGTAGAGTCCCCACTGAATAGTTTTCATCGTGTCTAGATGAGTCTAGTGAAAAGAGATGGAGATAAGATTCTTAAGATTCAATAGTGAGCAACTGTTATTGCAACTAATGGCGACTGTCACAACTATAAAGGTAGAAGTTTTGTAACAAAAATGGGAGAGTAGTTAATCTTACAGTCCAAAAACAGAAGACCCTAGGGCCATCAAGGAAGAAGAGAACCAGTGGAATGCGGGACTCTCACCAGGGAAGCAGTGACACCAGAGATGGAGGCAGAAATGAGGACATGGAGAGAGGGAGCAGCTGAGGACTCTGGACTCAGGAAAGAAAGGGACTGGGTGCTGGTGGCCAGGAGACAGGCTTGCAGAATGTGCCCTTTGGTTGTATAAATTATTATATATTTCTGAGTGTTTTTGTGCGAATACCCCTCCCCCACAAAAAAACACACACACAGAAAAACAGAGGGAATTGTAGCGAATACTGTTGAATGATGACGCACAGAGGAGATTGTAATCATTGCAGTGAAATGATGGTGTAAAGCCAATGTTCTTCACAATAAAAACTTTTCAAAAAAGAAAATCCAAAAAACAAAAAAAATCTCCAATCATAAAAATAAAAATGGACAATATTATAAATTAGGGACTACATGTATTCTAAAACTTTGAACCCCAAATATCAAAGAAGCAGCACAGAATGAATATCAAGAAGACAGTTAGCTCCACCATAGGACTAATCCCCTGACACAAAGAATGTTCAACTTGATTAAAGTGGATTCCATGCTAATAAAGATATAAACTATTTGAGATTCCAGATTCTAGAATTAATTCTTAACAATCTTGCCAATGACATTTAGAGCAGCAGTCTAGAAATAAGAGTTTTGTAACCATATTTTTAATTGGAATTGTGTTTCTATTTATGAGCTTTGTTTTGATTTAAGCAATGAAAAAAAAAAAAAAGAGCAATGTCTAGATAAAACCCCAACTTTATTCATTAATAATGCTTTTGCCTTTTTAAAAAATTGATCATTTAGGTAAAACATCAAATATATGTGTATATACATTGTCTACTTTTGAGTCACCATTATTATTAGTCAAAACTAATAATAGTATACCAATATATTTTTGCACATATCTTCTAAAGATTTTTAATTGATTTAAGAAACATCATAAAAACATGTATATGAAAGGATAGGATCTGTTTCTTTTAGATATTTGCCATAGACATTTTATAGTTGAAGTCAAACTTTTCAATAATTTACTCTCCGCCGAGGCTGCCTGAAATTCTAAATTGCTGAAATTACTGCCTAGGTGCATGGATGACCTCTTACCAGGGGACACCTGATGGCAATTGGTTATATATAGAACACAATCCTGATCAATCTCTGACACCTACTACTGACTTCCTGTGGCTCAAAAATGTGTACTTTAATAGCATTTGTATGTTTTCTTTCCCCTCATGGTTTCAGATTCCTTCTCTACAAGATCATGGAAAATTAGAATGAGCATCACAGAACACCGTATTAGAAACAGCTCAAGCAATTTAATTGTATTCTAAGATACTTTATAACATTTATTAAATGAAATGTCATATATATATAAAACATCTTTTGAAGAATTATTACCCTACAATGACATTGAAGACTTAAAGGTAGAGAAAGATACAGGGTGGTGGGGGAAAAATAATAAAGGTATAGCTATATACCTTTAAGATAAATAAATATGAAGGACATAGAACTTCAAACACTTCATGGAAAAATATAATTAAATTTTTCCATGAAATTTTTGAAGCCCCTTTATATGGGCATTATATATATGCTGCTGTTGTTAAGTGCCAGCAAGTTCGTTCATACCGACAGTGACCCTGTATAGGGTTTCCAATGAGTGGGTGGTGAGCTTGAACTGCCGACATTGTGGTTCAATCTGACCTTACAGTCCAGAGCATTAACCCACAGCACCACACCAGGACTACACACACACACACACATATGGAATAGTGGTGGTGGTGGTAAATATTATTGAGTCAGTTCCTAGTCATCACAGAGTTTCCGAGGGTGCACATCTTTATGGTAGCAGAAAACTTCATCTTTCTCCCACAGAGTGTGTGG
Source organism: Chrysochloris asiatica (assembly GCF_000296735.1). NCBI lineage: Eukaryota > Metazoa > Chordata > Mammalia > Afrosoricida > Chrysochloridae > Chrysochloris > Chrysochloris asiatica. The sequence continues at coordinate 10,269,045 of NW_006408529.1, forward strand.
TGGTGGTGGTATGTACCATGAAGTCGGTACCGACAAATAGTTACCCTGTACAGGGTTTCCCGAGACTGTAAATCTTTACAGGAACAGAAAGCCTCATCTTTCACCCGCAGAACAGCTGGTAGTTTCGAACCGCTTGGATTCGTAACCACTACGCTACCAGGGCTCATTGTGTGTAGTGGGTTCAAACTGCTGACTTTGTGGCTCACAGTCCAGTGTTTATCCTACAGAAACACTGTGCTCACACTGGAACTGACTTCATCCCATAAACACTGGACTGCAAACCACAAGGTCCTAGGTTGGAGCCTGCCAGCTGCTCCTCAGGAGAAAGACCAGACTTTCTGAACCTCTAATATTTAAAGACTCGGGAGCTCTATGCAGGATCACTATGAGTTAGAACCAACTTGATGGCACGTAATAACAACAACAACAATAATAGAGAAACTTTCTCATGTACTCACACTTTTGTAGATTTCAAATTTAAAAGAATTCCAATCATCTTTAATCACTCATAAAAAACAAGTTTCCAAGATTTCAACCTAGAATAGCTTCCAAATGGATTAAGTGAATAACTCAGTTTTAGATAATTAATGCAATTATAAGTTTAAAAACATAACCCTTTTAATCCTTACAGCAAGGATCATTCCCAACCCCTCCATACACAGAGTAGACAGGGATGGGCAACTTAGACATTGGCTACCCAAAATGGGGGCGGGGAGGGGCTACAAAGGCAAGAAGTGACTGGCTTACAAGCTTTCAAGAGGGAAGGTAGATTCATAGGGCATGGAGGAAGGTAGAGTCTCCACTGAGTAGTATACAATCTGTCTAGGCGGGGCTGATGAAATGAAATGCGGATGGATCTCTTGTGATACAATAGTGAATAATTGTTATCTGGACTGCTTGTGAGGGATGGAATTGTAAAGGTAGACATTTTTTTAGCAAGGAAGATAGTGATTAACTTTTCAGCCTAAGAGTAAAGGTCCCTGGGACCATCAAGGGAGAAGAGTAGAGAGCCGGACCCTATTCAGAGAAGCAGTGATGCCTGAGATGGAGGCAGAGACAATGACGTGGAGAGATGGAGCTGTTAGGGACTTTAGACACAAAGAGGGAGAGGGGCTGTGTGCTGATGACCAGGGGCATGCTTGTAGTGGATACCCTTTGGATGGTTGATGATGATGCATGGAGGGGATTGTAACCATAGCAATGAAATGATATACTATAGGACGAATGTAAAACAAATGTTCTCCCATGTAAACTATCACATAATTCACAATAAAACATTAAGAAAAAAAACAAAACAAAACATAACCCTTTTAGACTATCTTTTCCAGACATCTGATATTCCCATGAAATAATATTTCTAATAGTACTAGTTTTATGGTGTTCAAATCTTGTATCAATAAAAGGAAAATAGGTTACTAAGCTTTAATCTGTATGTATGTCCTGATGTGGTGCACTAGAGTACAAGGTCAGCTTGAACCACAAGGTCAGAGGCTTAAACTCACCATTTGCTCCTTGCAAACCCTATGGATTGGAGTCGACTTGACAGCACTTAATTAACAACAGATAAATATCTATTAGATATTTGTTTTGTACTTGTTTTTGTTGTTACTGTTGTTAAATTCCTATATAGGGTTTCTGAGGAGTCTCTAGTGGGTGTAAACAGCCTACCTCCTGCAGTTAGCAGTCCAGTGCTTATCCTACAGGGCCACCCCAGGACTCTTCTTGTTGTTGTTAGGTGCCATAGAGTCGGTACCAACTCATAGCAACATTATGCACAACAGAACAAAACACTGCCCGATTCTGGGCCAACCTCACTACTGTTGCCACGCTTGAGTCCATCAGTGCTGCCACTTGGCCAATTCATCTTGTTGGGGGTCTTCCTCTTTTTCTCTGACCCTCCACCTTACCAAACATGATATCCTTCGCCAGCGACTTGTCCCTTCTGACAATATGTCCTAAGTATGGGAGACAAAGTTTGGCCATCTTGGCCTCCAAGGAGCACTCTGGCTGCACTTCTTCCAATACAGATCTATTTATTCTTTTGGCAGTCCATGGCACTTTCAACATTCTCCTCCAACACCATAACTCAAAAGCATCAATTTTTCTATCGTCTTCCTTATTCACTGTCCAGCTTTCGTATGCATATGAGGACTCCTAAATGTTTATAATTTCTATTTTACCCTGAAAATGTCTTTCAAATCAGTGCAGCCTTACTGTCATTACCTACTCCAAACTGCCATCTTCTCTTGCTTGAGCAAATGCCATGAACTTGAATCTCAGTGTCCACAGAAATACCAAACCTAACAGACGTTACCCAATCCACAGGCTTCATTAAGGCAGAGTGAAAAATTTATTTTGAATTTAAGCCCTATAAATACTAAACTCAGATTTAAACCACTTCAAATTTTCTCCTCCTTCTTAGATTTATATTTTCAATGTATTCAACAAGGCCTTGCTGGGAGAGACCTTTCCCTATTTTTCTAGCCCTCAATCCAGCCACCACGACAGTTTTGCAGGCTCCCTTTCTCAGTGGATTTTTTACTTGCTGTTTTGACTGCCCTGAATGCTCTACCCACCCCTTTCTGTTTAGCTAGTTATTAACCATCTGGATATATATCCAGCACCAATAGCATTGTATTTCCGCTGCCTGACAGTGTGAAGAGAAGCTACAGTTTAATCCTTTGCATTACCCCTCATTATTTCTTAAAAAGGAACTCTGGTAGCATAGTGGTTACGAGTTGGGCTGGTAACCTCAATTTCAGCAGTTTGAAACTACCAGCCATTCTGTAGGAGAAAGAGGAGGCTTTCTGCTATTATAAACATTTACAGCCTCGGAAACCCTGTACAGAATCGCTATGAGTCAGAACCTACTCCATGACACACAACAACAACAACACCACTTCTTAAAAAGGGCAGTGGGGGGGCTTTTCTTTTAGAATCTCCATCTCCAAGCCTGATCATGATGACCAATGGCACAGAAACTGAGGTTAAAGACACCCATGAGTCATATGAAATATACCAAGATTATGCCTTCAAATACCCATACTTTGAGACAAAAAAGTAGTGAGATTCCAGACAATTCTTCATAAATGTATTCATTTATATGACCATTCACTCAAATTATTTATTGATGCTTAACATGAGCCAGAGACTGAGCCACCAGCTCTCATGATCCCCTGTTCATGCTGATTCTTCTACTTGTTATATACTTTCCTTCTTTCCCTTCTGTCTCCATTACTCTTAAATCCCCGATGAAGTCCTACTCTTTTTCAAGGCCCAGTTGAAATGTGACCTCTTATCTGAAGCTTCCCTGAACTCCTTCAGACTGAATTAATTGCTCTCTTATCTGTGTTCCCAAAGGAGTTAGTTCATACATTTGTAAAAGCACTTATCACATTGCATTATAACTATTTGCATATCTGTGTCCTTTCTGGATGTATTTCCTTTGTGGCAGGGACCCTACCTTATGAATTCTTAAATCCCTTACTCTCACCTCATACTTACCTCCCTAGCTCTCATCACAGTGCTTGGCACATGAAAGATAGTATTTAACTATCAGTTATCTCTTAAGGCCAAAGGTTCCTCAAACATCCTTAGACACTACCATAAAAGTTGAGATGTAAATAATCATAAGAGATGTATTATGATTTTTTCCAGATATTGTGTTAAATAAATCCTCATGACATTCTTCCTTTTAAAAGGAAACTTACACTGCAGCCCAAAATTCCTGATGTGTTGAAAAGACTAAAACAATAGAAAAATAGAAATTTCTCAAAATCAGGGCAATAGGAAATATGAAAAGCAAGTGGGAATGCAACTATCCTTAGAAATTAGGCTAGGTCACCAAGGAAGAATCCAAAGAAATAGCACAAGAGTGTCGGAATGTATTCAGGGGGACAAAACACAGAAGAACTATGTTATTATAGAAAAGCAACAAAAGATATTCTTCAACCATCTGTATCAAAAAAAGATTTTCTTCCATTATAATCAATAAAACAATCACAATCTGTGTTCCGTAACATTTAAGAGGAAGGGATTGGATATCACCTCCACCCTCATCATGTCTCCCTTAAGGGTAGCTTACATTACCTTTGAAGTTCAATTGAATTTGTGACTTGCTCCTATCTGATATACCTTTAAGAGCTGTTTTAAGTGCTGCTGAAGGTTTCCTGTATAGAGATTCTGAGGTTGTAGACCTTTAAGAGTCCATTTTTAAAAATATCAACTCTTTTTTTACAATTATCTGGCTTGATCTGAGACCTCTAAATTATAAGAAATTTCTGTGTAATTCTCAGAATTTGCTGTATACTTGTGGAAATGCATCTAACCTGGAATAATCCAGACAATTTAAATCAGTTTTGTACTGGAGCATGACTACTGGTTTTCACAACACAGAAGCACTTTGCTTATACTCCCTAGACCCCATGATGTTCCTATTTCAGATTAGTCCCAGTAATACTTGCTGTTGGTGCTTGGGAGTGATTAGACTGTCCTCCTGTCTCAGCTGTGTGGAAGGGGCCTGATGAAGCAGTCCAGAGAGTGTTGACCTTTTGAGTGAAAAGCATATTGAAATGGATTGCATCACCCCTACCTGGATGGTGGCTTCATGGGCGGTGTAGAACTCAAATTAGGGTGCTGAAGGAGGTGGTTACCTTTTAAATAGTATCTGCAAGTCCACAGCACCAGATGATGGAAATCCTTGTTGATTTTAGGAGGAGGCAGATTCTATTTCAGCACTCTTTGTAATTATTGAAATATTCAGTCATCATGAACAATCGAAATAGTTGTTGAACTCTTAAGAGAAAATGCTGTACTTGTCTCTAAGAGAGAAAAAAGAATAGCCCTTTTGAATAGGTTGGCTAGTTTAACCTTAGTATTTGGATAGGTATGGAAATATGATATTAATCTGTAAAATCCCCCAGGACAGTAGCAGATGTTAATACTGAGCACAATGATTGGTAATGTCAGACCAGTTTGTTTATATGACAGATTGTATATTTGACAGGGAAACCAAGAATAAAAGGCTTTTCATTCTGTTCTGGATAGGCCTCTGTCTCCTGGAATCTACCCTCCTTCTCTGCTACAAACAAAGGTGCTGGGGAATCTCCTATTCATATGCAAGATTCCACTGAAATTATCTCAAGTAAACTTAATATCCTCTGACTTGATGGTGAATAGAATAAAGTGTTCCCAAATATGTCCATGTCTTAATCTCCAGGACCTGTTGCCTTACATGTCAAAAAAACATTGTAGAGATTGGAAAGTTATCCTGGATTATCCAAAGTGGGCTCAATGTAATCATATGGGTCCTTATCAGTGACAGAAAAAGACATGAGAGAATCAGAGTCAGATTGAAAGGATGTAAGGAAGATTCTTGCAGCTAGTTGGCTTTAAACAGGATAGAGATCCATGTGCCGAGCAATGTGGGGAGCCACTAGAAGCTGAAAATAGCAAGAAAATAGTTTCTTCCCTAGAACCTCTAGAAAGAATGTGGCTCTGCCAATACTTTCTTTCTAGCCCAATAAAACCCTTTTCTGACTTCTAATCTTTGAAACTTTAAAAAGCTTGTGTTGATTTAATATACTAAGCCTGTGATAATTTGTGACAGTAGTAAAGAGGAGACTAATACAGACCCCAATTTATTCTGTTATTTCATAATATTGTACATATGTCTCCTTGCATTCACCTCAGTATATTATAATTATTTGCTTTGGAGTTGTTTTCCAAATAACGTGTTTCTAATTGTCTTATTTCTCTTTGTTTCCTTAGTATCCCATCCAGAGTCACTAAATGCTCCAATGCCCCACCAAATTACCACCAGAAACATGAAAAAGGGTCATTTTTCTTTAAGATTTTCACCACAGGGTCATTTGTCTTTAAGATTTGCCCAGATAACCCATTTGAATCACGTTTCCATTGATTTTTAGCTGCATATCTTCTGATTCAATCTCCCAATTGCTCTTGAAGTCTTGCATTGCTGAAGAATGAGGACACACGTCTCTAGTTCTGACCTTTATGTTTCACTGACCTTTGAGATTCCTAATATGGTGTTGTAGGATCCACATTGGACTGAGAACCGCAAGGTCAACAGTTCAAACCTACCAACTGCTCCTCAGAAACCCTATGAGTCCACTATGAGTTGGAACCTACTGTAAGACACTTAACAAGAACAACAAATCCAAACCAAATCATCCCCTGAGATCCCTTTCAGTGGAGATGGTCCTCTTGCTCTTCCAGATACTCCCTTTTCTATCATTCCCTGAGAGTGAATCGGACCCTTTAGACAAATAAATTAGGAAATTTTTGTTAGGTAAATAGACAAATGCAAAAGAGCATATGAATATATATATATTTCCCATTTGTTGAAGGGGTAAATAGTCAAAAAGATCAGAAGACTTCCATGTTATTTTTGTTGTTAAGTGTCATCAAGTTGCTTCTAACTCATAGTGACCTTTTATATGGTTTCCAAGAAGCATCTGGTGATTTTGAACTGGCTACCTTCTGGTTTGTAGTCCAATGTTGATCCTACAGCGCCACACCAGGAGTCCCATATTCTTATGAGGCTACAGTAAACAAAGTGTTAGTCCAGAATTGTCTCTGGTTTCATACCATTAATGATTTTATCAATGATCTGGGTGGTGTTTGGTATTAAGCAATTTAAAATGATATTAAATTACTAGAGTCTATGAGAAATTATGCATAGCAATCATAATATTGTATTTCTTCTATAGTCCTGCTGGTTTTCAGTAAATACTAATGGTGAATATCTATTCCCTTTGTGACCTCTTTTCAATATCTCAGAGGAAGGCTTTTGTCTGTATAAGGAAAAACCAAAAGGGAGAACATCATAATCACAAATAAAGAACATTTTTTTGATGGAAGTAGATTTCATCAATAATTACCCAATGATATAAAATGTATATCCTGCACTTACTTGAAATATTATCATAAATGAGGATATGATGTAACAGGAAAAAAAACATTAACTGGTTATTCAAAAAATCTTTATGGTATTCTCAGTTTTGTCAATGACTTTAGGGATACTGCTTCATTTTTTTAAGCTTCAATTTCCTCATGTAAGGTGAAATATGCATAAGCTTGTCCCAATTCTAACATTCCTTGATTTTTTAGTAACATCAAGATGCAACAATCAAGAAAATTCTTTGCACCATTTTTTATATTTCATGCTTAGTAAAGTACAGGGTCAGCTAGCAAAAAAGCAAGAACTTCAACAAGATGGATTGACACAGTGCTTCCAATAAGGAGTTCAAATATACAAAGTATTGTGAGGATGGCACAACACCAGTCTGTGTTTTGTTGTGTTGTAAATAGGGCCACTATGAGTCAAAACTGACTTAACAGCACCTAGAAACAACATTTTTTATCAGTCCAGGATCTAGATCTATTTTTATGCTCAAAAGTGATTTGGAAATTTTTGAAAGATTACAGACAACTACTATTAAAAAGATACATTATTGGAAAATAAATATTATTGAAACTGCTGGAGGAATCGGTGTTATTTTATTATTAAAATATGTTTTAAATAGACTTAATAAAACCTTCACCTCCATAAGAACTTACCCCTGAGTGCCGTTCTTTATGACTTTCATTTTACACATGGGGTCTACCACAGGCCCTTACAACTCTCAGCAGGAAAAGACTTGCTCACTTGTTATCATCATTCATAACATATTTGATAGGCTGATCATGTGTGTTGTGTTAGAAACATGTCAAAAGAATGATTTTTATTTCTGAAAACTACAAATATTTCTCATGGAATTAGAGATGACTTATTTATAAGAATTAGAAAAGTAATCCTAAGGTCATGATACTCAAAGCTATATTTGCATATATATATATCACTTACCTTTTTACCTTCTTGAAAATCTGAAAAAGAAATCTTAGTTACACATAAATTCTCAGAAAACTGTTGCAGTGGATATCTGTTTTATACTACCTGTCACTAGTAGCATATTTCAGCATTTGCTTGGGTAGACCTAAGTATATGAATTAGTATTGAATATCTGAAATCCAGAAGGATTTTCTAAGAAATTGTGATTCTTATAGATGAAGGAAAATAGTAAATAAAATGAACAACTCTTCTGTATTAGTGCAAGAATTTAAAAAAAAAAAAAAAAAAAATCCAAAGTAAGGAGTTTCATTATTCTCTAGGTAGAAATTTAAATAAATAATTTTTTTTTAAATGCACACAAACATACCCTGAGAATATATATTCTAAAGTTCAGATGCAACGGCCACACATGTAGAAGGCTAGAGTACCCACTTGCTTTATTCTGGAGGCTCTAGTAGGGTTACTTTTACTTTTGAGTACAAGGTAGATCTGTTCCCTATTGTAATAGGCCTAGTGACTATAATATTTTCTCATTTTCAGCTGTAATAAGCTTTTGAGTATCTGAAGATACAAGGTTTGTGTTTTTCATCCAATTTGTTTTAATCCAAGGACAGTCTTATGGAGTAAGATGTAAAACAGTTCACGGGAGACTCTCAATATTGGTTTCCTCACACCTGCAGTTTTTGAAAAATAATCTTTTTTTTTTTTTTTTCCTAAAAATAAAAATGAAATATTTACAAGGACCTAAGGAGCTGATTTTCCCCCCACCTCATCCAATTTATAGGATTGAGCTGAGCACTCTAGAAGCAGGGGGTAAAGCAAAAACTTGCTTTAGGAGACTTAACAAGCATTTGCCAATAGAAACAAATTTTTGTGCATTTTCCCTGTCTTGAACAGTTTATTGAAAATCCCAGTGGGTTGACTATATAAATACTTAACAGTAGATAGTTTTTCTTTGCTGTTTTCATTACAGTGCTCAATTCTTAACCATGACATTTGACTTTTTCTTCGACGTAATGCTTATTTTACATTTAGTCCTATATAGATCACTGTCACAAGATTAAAATGATGTGAAATATACATGAGTGGCCAAGAGGATGCCACTTGGTCTATATGTAAACACAACACCCCATGCTTTCATATAGAAGCTATACTTGGTCTTCTTAAAATTTTGGAGTCTATAATCTGAATAAATCTATAGCTTCCTCAGCCTGGGATTTGTAGTCTCCATTCTGTTGTCCCTTTTGTCCTCCATTTTACAGTCTATTTTTTCATTCCTTGAAAAATTTGTTTTGTCCTGAGGATTTAAAGTACAAACCTTGTCATGGTTCCCCAGACCTATATGTATTCATATAATTCCATATTTGTATTGGGATTATTGTTTTTTTTAAACTTTGTATTGTGAATTGAGTGAAGGATAACAGATATCATCCATTTTACACTCCACAAATGGTAGACTTTGTTTCATCTCAATGACTGCAATCCCCTCCCTGCAACAACAGTTACTACTTTTCTGCCCTATGGTTCTTAGTTCCATTCCACCCTCATTCCCATTCCTTCTCAACTTTATCCTTCTGTAATGTTACTCTTTTCATTTGAATGACTTACCGTTCTGTGGTGAGCTACCTTACTAGTGTTTTTGTTCCCTCTGTCTACTGCTTGGCTGGAAATTGGGCCATGGGGTGAGTTCTGTTTCAGATCTGAAGGGTGGTCATGGGCCAGAGTCTCAGGTTTCTACAGTCTCCTTTTGACCAGTAAGCCTGTTTTTGTTTTTGTTTTTGTTTTTATAATTTTGTTCTACATTTTCTCCCACTCTATCCAGGACCTTCTAATGTGATCCCTTTCAGAGTAACTGATAGTGGAAATCCGATATTCTCTAGTTCTTCTGATCTCAGATCCATGGTAACTGATGATCACATATTCCATTGAACTAGTTGATTCCAAGCATATTCAAACTTTTGACTCTCTTCTTTTCTTCCAAACATACAGAGACCAATAGTTGCACCTTCAATGACAATTGATGAGTTTTAAGATCCCAATTACTTCTGACCAAAGTAGGATGTAGAACATTTGCCTTTAAGGATTATGTTATGCCAATTGCCCCTGAGACTATTGTTCTGAGACCCCATGTCCAGTAACTCATTGCATTAAGATGTTTGATAATATCTAAGATATTTTCATTGTTTTGTACCCTGTATGCTCCACTATTTATAGATGTATTTTCAGGTCACAGAAATACCCATTGACATGATTTTTAACTGCCAAAGTTTCTTGAGACTACATAAAGTTGATTTAATGTTTAGTGCATGGTCATCGGAAATTTCAGTTTTTACTTCATCCTATGGAGCTGTGGGTTAATGTGCTGGACTGCAAGGTTGGCAATTCAAGCTCATCAGCTGCTCCTCAGAAACCCTATACAGGGTCGCTATGAGTCAGAACTGACTCGAAGACAATTGACAACAGCAACAGTGAAACAAAAGGAAAACATTTTAGAAAAACCTTGATAATATTTATCCCTGTCCACCTATCTGTTGCCCTTTAAAGGTATAATTTTATTATATTTGCACAACAGAATAAAACACTACCAGGTCCTGTTCCATCTTCACAAATGTTATGTTTGAGCCCATTGTTGCTTCCACTGTGCTAATTCATCTTGTTGAGTGGTCTTCCTCTTTTTCATTGAGCTTCTACTTTACCGAGCATGATGTCCTCCAGCAACTTCCTGATAACCTGTTCAATGAACAATAGACAAAGTCTTGACATTAGCATTCCAAGGAGGATTCTGGTTGTAATTCTTTCTACATGGATTTGTTAGTTCTTCTGGAAGTCTATGGTGTTTTCAACATGCTTCACCCACACCATAACTCAAATGTATTGATTCTTCTCCTTATTTGTCTTCCTTATTTGTTGTCCAACTTTCATATGCATATGAAGTGGTTGAAAATAGCATTGATTGGGTCAGGCACACCTTAGTCCTCAAAATCACATCTTTGCTCTTGAACACTTTAAAAGAGTTTTTTGTTTTTGTTTTGTTTTTTTTTTTTCAGCAGATTTGCCTAATGCAGTACATCTTTTGATTTATTTACTCTGTTTCTGTGAGTGTTGACTTTTGCTTCCTCATTTCTTCCATTCACTTAAGCATCTCTACCCTGGATAACAACTTTTGCAATCTTTTCTGACATCCACTTTAAACTTTTCCTTCTTTTTTGTCTTTTTAATGATCTTTTGCTTTCTTCCTGTATGATGTTCTTGATGTCATCTCACAGTGCTTCAGGTCTTCAGTCATTAGTGTCTATCTAATACATCAAATCTGTTCTTGAGATGGTCTCTAAATTCACATGGGATATGTTCAAGGTCATATTTTCTTGTTGTTAGGCACCATCAAGTAAGTTTCAACTGACAGAAACTTTATGCACAATAGAACAAAACACTGTTCAGTCCTGTGCCAACCTCACAATTTTTGTTATGCTTGAGCCCATTTTTGTTGCCACTGTGACAATCTATCTTGTTGCAGAGAGAGGGTTTTCCTCTTTTTCTCTGACCCTCCTCTTTACAAAGTGTGATTCCTTCTTCAGGAACTGGTCCTTCTTGATTAAACGTCTGAAGTATGAGAAACAAAGTCTGCCATACTGGCTTCTTAGGAGCATTTAGGCTGTACTTTCCCCAACACAGATTTGTTTGTTCTTCTGGCAGTTCATGGTACTTTTAATGGTCTTCTCAAATACCATAACTGAAATGCACTAATTCTTAAATATTCTTCCTTATTCATTATCCAATTTTCACATGCATATCAACCTGCACTTGCATATGACAGTTGGCAACCTGCTTAGTTTTGTCTGATAATATCGAGTTTTTCTACCCTCTCTTCCCACAGATGTAGTTAATTTGATTCCTATTTATTCCATCTGGTTACATCCATGTGTATGATCACATTTTATGTTGTTTAAAAAAGGTGTTTGCAATGAACAAGTCATTCGTCTTGCAACATTTTATCATGTGATCTCCAGCATCATTTCTATCAGTAAGGCCATATTTTCCAACTCTGACTCTTCTTTGTTTCCAACCTCCTTATTCCAATCCCCAGTAAATATTAATACATTGTGATGGCATGTTTGATCAATTTCAAACTGAAAAGGTTGGTAGAATTTTTCAGTTTCATCATCATTGGCTTTAGTGGTTGCTTCATAAGATTCTAGACTTAACATGACCAATACCAGTTCATTCCAGCTCACTAAAGCCAGTGATGATATTGATCTTTTTTTGTTTCATTTAGTTTTTTACTACTTCCAATTTCTCTAGATTCATACTTTGTACATTCCATGTTCTTATTATTAATAGATGTTTGCAGTTGTTTCTCCTTGTTTTTAGTTGTATCCCATCAGTACATGAAGGTTGTGAAATCTTTACTCCATTCATATCAGTGTAGTCAACTTGACTTTAAGGAGGCAGCTTTTCTCCAATAGTATTTTAAGTGCCTTGTAACCTGAGAGGCTCATTTTCCAGCACTGTATCTGATAGTGTTCTGCTGCTATTCATGAGGTTTTCAGTGGCTAAACATTCAGAAATGAGTCCGCCTGTCTTCCTTCTTTGTCTGTCTTACTCTAGAAGCTCTGTCCACCATGGGTGACCCTGCTTGTGTTTACAGTACTTGCAGCATGGATTCTAGCATCACAGCAACACACACACCACCACATTACAACAAATTGACAGACAAGTGGTGGCCTCTTCCCACAGATGTAGTCAGTTTGATTCTTGTGTATTGTATCTGTTGAAGTCTATGTATATAGTTTTCTTTATGTTGTGCAGAAAAGGTCTTTGCAATGGATAAGTTGTTGGTCTTGCAAAATTCTATCATGTGATCTCCAGCGTAATTTCTACTAGTAAGGTCACATTTGCCAACTGTTGGTTGTTTCTCTTTATTTCTAATTTTCTCATTCCAATCTTCAGTAATTATAAATGCATCTCGATTGCATGTGTGATAAATTTCAGAATGAGGAAGTTAGTTGAATTCTTCAATTTCATTATCACTGTCTTTAGTGATTGGTGAGTAAATTTGAATAATAGTGGTGTTAACTGGTCTTCCTTGTAGGTGTATGACCTTATCTCAGACAGCATTTTACTTCAAAATAAATCTTGAAATGTTTTTTTGACAATGAATGGGACACCATTTGTCTTCAGTTTGTTATTTCTAGCATAGTAAACCATAATTGTCTGACTCAAAATGGCCAATACCAATTCATTTCAGGTCAGTAATACCTGGGATACCAATTTTAATGCATTCCATTACATTATAGACAGCTTTCAATGTTCCTCAATTCATACTTCATTCACTCTACTTTCCAATTATTAATGGATATTTGCAGATATGTCTTTTCATTTTTTTAGTTGTGCCCATCAGCAATTGAATGTCCTGAAATCTTTGCTCTATTTATATCATTAAGATCACTTTGAGAAGACAACTCTTCCCCAGTAGTATTCTGAGTGCCTTCCCGCCAAACAACTCATCTTCCAGCACTGTCTGAGAATATTCTACTGTTATACATAAGATTTCAATGGCTAACCATTCAGAAGTGATCTGATTCTCCTTCTTCCTAGAAGGTTCTAGAAGATTCACTAAAACCTGTCCACCATAGGTAGACTACTGATGGCATAGCAGCAACACACAAATCTCCACAGATGAGTGGCAGATACAATTTTTAGTAATTAAAAACCATGAAGCAGATTGCTGTCATCTCAGAAATTGGGTGGAATGAAGTGAAGTGTGTGGATTTGTGGGTAGGACAGATCATACAGAAAATGCATCAGTTCTTTAAAAATCCAGTTTAATTGGCAAGATAAATATGCAAATGCATACAAATATGAAACAGCAATTTCTAAACTTTTGATTCTCTTGATTTGGTCAATCACTTTATTTTATTACTGAGTTAATTTAAATGTACCTTAATGTAAGAAAATGATAATCATCCATTATCCACTACCTGGAGTCCTGGTGTGGCCTGTGGGTTTATGCATCAGACTGCAAAGCTGTTTGAACTGCAAGGTTGGTGGTTCAAGGTCACCAGCTGCTTCTCTGAAACACTTACAGGGTGGCTATGGGTCAGAATCGACTCGATGGCACTTTACAACAGCAACATCATTAATCATGTGGAGTTTGTGCACTGGACTGCAAGGTCGGTTTGAACCACAAATTCAGTGGCTCAAGCTTACCAGCCACTCTTCAGAAATCCTGTACAGGCTCACTATGAGTCGGAACCAACTCAACAGCACTTAACAACAACAACAGCATTTATTATATCTTGTTTTTAAGATTACTGTAAGAACAATGTCATATTTTGTTTTGTTTTTTTCCAGTATAATAGAATTATACAGAGATTTCTTTAAATTATTTTTGTGATTCAAGACTTGAAAATTTTCCAAAATGTTGCCACAAGGAAGTACTATCAACTGTAGGTTACATTGTGATTCATGGTTGAGCTAATAGAATATTTTTATGGCACTAACCTAAATCAATAATTATGAACAATTTATGCTTAGTAACAAGATAAATTACAAATAGCCAAACATAAAGTAACTAGACAAATATTATTTCAATGGTATTGAGTTTGAACACTGAAAGAATAGAGAGTTTATAATACATTTTTTGCAGTAATAGGGACTGAAAGGAAAAGGGAGACAAACAATTTCACTATGCAAAAAGTACAGGGAAGCAAAGGGAAGAAAAAGAAGTACATGTTTACCATGGTTCAAAACCTATACGGGTGGAAAACTGCTATCTGTAGAGTATTAAGTAATTTGAAATTTGCTATCTTCACTTAGGAGTACTGGCATAGTATTGTGGGTTAATGTGCTGGACTGCAAGGTCGGTTCGAATCTCAAGGTCGGTGGTTCAAGCTCACCAGTCGCTCCTTGGAAACCCTATACAGGGTCACTATGAGTTGGAATCGATTCAATGGCAGTTAACAACAACAATCCTTACTTCAACCAATCATTAAAGTAAATTAACTTTTATTTTAAAGATTTGTTATATTGTTGTTTGTTGTTGTTGTTGTTAAGTGCCGTCGAGTCGGTTCCGACCCATAGCGACCCTGTACAGGGTTTCCGAGGGTGTAAATCCTTACGGGAGTAGAAAGCCTCATCTTTCTCCCGCGGAGCGGCTGGTAGTTTTGAACCGCTGACCTTAAGGTTCAAGTCAATCCCGACTCATAGCAATCCTGTATTTGGTTTCCTAGGTGTGACTGGTGAATTTGAACCACTGACCTTTGCAGTTCAAACTGACCTTTCGGTCTAGTGCTTACTCTACATCACCACACCAGGTTTTGTTGTTGTTGTTAAATGCCTTCAAGTGGGTTCTGACTCATACCAACCATGTATAGGGTTTCTGAGGAGCAGTTAGTGAGTTTGAACCACCGGTCTTGCCATTCAAATCAACTGTTCAGTCTGGTGCATAATCCTACCACCACACAAGGACTCCAGCCACCATTAAATGACTATCTCATTGAAAGCTGGATTTTATTTACCCGGTGTTTCCCACAGATAGAGTTAGTGTCATGATAACCTTTGAGCTTCTCTGCTTTGGTATTTCTAACAAGACTGTTTTCTAAGTTGGGGGCCCCTGGGAGACATATTCAGCTGAGATGCCCAAGTATAATTTTACGTGTGTGACATAGCTACCAAATTCCTCCTGGATTTGCCTATTGTTGCAGAAAGATACTTTGTAATTACTATCGGATAATAGCAGCATATGAAAGGGCTTGAAAGCAGCTTTCTTGCAAATCAAGAATGTATTCAGCACAAATTTAGGAATAATCTGCTGGGAAGCAAAGTAAAAATGACTAAAATGTTAAGGGTTCAAGCAGAAGGTCCAGACTAAAACTCCTAATTAAAGAAGTAAAAACCGCTTTTAAAGAAAGTCAAGGACTGACATTTGTATTCTCCAAAAAGGAAAGGGTTTTCTGAGGATTGTAAATGAGGTGACTGCACTGCCCAAATATCCTGGATTTGTCCTTTCTCTATACTCCAACAGTAATGAAAATGGAGCTTAATGGTACATAAATAAAAATAATTAAATAGGAGATAGTGGTAGTGGTGTATTACCTGAATTAATATACAAGATTAAGAGACCAATAACCCAGAAACAACTTGTTATTTTGGTGTTTCATGTAAATTAGACAACTCTCTCAGAGTGGAGTAGATCATAGCTTTCACTCTACATTTTGATTCTAAATTTGAGGCGAAAACATTTCTTTTGGATTGTTTCTGGTACTTTCTCTAACATATGATCTCTGCACATTTTCATATTGATAGTAGTCAAATTAACAGTTGCACCTCTTCTGGGTATGTCTTTTTTAATTTAAGTTTTAAGATTGATCTGTTTTCTTATTGATTTCATAACCAAAACTCGGATCAGTGATTAATTTGTATGTGACAATTTTTATGTCCTTAGGTTATTCCTCTCCTTGTAGAAATTTTGACAAATGCATGTAGCAATGAGCCATACAACATTGAGAGCCCATAATGATTTGCAAAGCAGTTTCAGATTGGGTGAATTTTGCAGAAATAATGGGGAAAATTGAATTCAGAAAAGGGAAAAAGGCAGAAAGATCTCCATTTGCTGCTAATGTTATTTATTCTTAAGAAATCAAAATCATGTGTCAAGAGGTTTACTAAAATATTGCATGTTTTACTGTACAATATTTGTTTAATAGAAATTTAGAGAGAAAGTGAGAAAAAAATACTTTGTTTCTTATTTATAATACCCTTTTGTAGCCATAAGGAAGTATTGTATCCTATGATCCTTCTACCTTTATTTTATCTGTTGCTTTCCTTAGTTCAGCATTGACAGGCATGCCATCCTCCCACTTCTCTCTTATTGCCCATCCAAAGACTCACTTGCAATCTATAACATTAGACTTTCCCAAGTAAGGTAGCCCACCCTGATTTTCCCCTCAGAACTTAGACAAATTGTTTTGATTTATCAGTTGCTTGACACTTAAACATATGTAACCTGCAACTGCTTCACAGATAAGATGACTTTTAAAAGTTCATGGCAAAATAGAATTACAAACTAATGGAATTTTCCCATGAACTGCCCCCACCCACCCACACATGAACTTAAGCCCACATGTCTTAGGTATCTTTGTTATTTTCTAGAGCAGCATTATCCTACAGAAATGCAACATAAACAATATGGGTAATTTTGGCACCATAGGATAAGCAAGGTCAGTTTGAACTGCAAGGTGGATGGTTAAAACTCACCAGCTGCTCCTTGGAAACCCTATACAGGGTCACTATGAGTCAGAATCCTGACTCAATGACACTTAACAACAATAGTCCTATTTAAAAGATAAATAGAAATAAGTAAAATAATTTTAATATTTATGTATTATTTTAATTTGCAATCAATGTAAAATTATTGAAGCATTTTACAATTTTTTTTGTACTAAGTGTTCAAAATCTGATGCATATTATTTTACATTTACAATTCACATCTAAATTCAGTCAGATTAGGTACATTTCCAGAACTCAACAGCCACATGTGGCTACTGAGTTCTAAGAATGTACTATCATATTGAACACACAGCTGCAGAGTATCATTCTTCAAGTAAATGTATCTAGGTAACTCAGTTTATTATCTTTTATTTCTATGCCTAGGTATTATACACAGAATAAGAGTGCATTTACGTCATCCCTTTGAATCATTGCTTCAATTAAATGTTCACTTACCCTGCATAGTACAATGCTAAGAGTAATGTTAAATAGTGTATTTTGTTTCATTGATAACTTTGGAGGCACACACATATATTAAAGAATAATAGTAATGGTTCAGAATTTTTCAAAAGACTGTATTATCCATCTTGAACAATCTAATTTCTATGTATTCTGATATTGGGGTCACTTTTAAATAATTGCCTTTGTAGCATAGTGGATTAAGCATTGGGCTGCTAAACATAAAATTGTTGGATCAAACCAACGGAAAAAAAATGAGGTGATCTGCTCTCATAAAGATTTACAATCTGGGAAACCCTATTAATTCTATTCTGTCCTATAGGACTGCTGTGAGTCAGAATCAGCTCTATGTTTGTGGGTTGTTTGTTTTGTTTTTTCTTTATAACATCAAAGCTGTGGTTTACATGAGACAACACAGCTCCAACAGATATATTATATTTACAGAAATTCTAGGACAGACAGAGAGCTGCAACGAACAATGTTGTTGTTGTTGTTGTTAAGTGCCCTCGAGTCAGTTCCAAGTCATAGTGACCCTGTACAGGGTTTCCAAGGCTGTAAATCTTTGCGGGAGCAGAATGCCTCATCTTTTTCCCGTGGAATAGTTGGTAGTTTCGAACTGCTGACCTTGTGGTTTGCAGCCCGATTAGTAACCACTACGCTACCAGAGCAATAGTAGGAGGTAATGCACAAGAATGAGACAAGTAGTCAGATGGTTTAACAACTAGTTACAGCTCTACCACTAACTTAATGTCTATGTTGTTGTTGTTGTTGTTGAGTGCCATCGAGTCGGGTCCGACCCATAGCGACCCTGTACAGGGTTTCCGAGGATGTAAATCTTTACGGGAGTAGAAAGCCTCATCTTTCTCCCGCGGAGCGGCTGGTAGTTTCGAACCGCTGACCTTAAGGTTCGCAGCCCGATTCGTA
>NW_006408529.1:10287876-10294195 GCF_000296735.1 Chrysochloris asiatica
TTTCTATCATAAGTATATTTTTATTATAAATATATTTAGAATACCCAAACCATGATATTCTCAATAGCCTCATATGCACGTGAAAGTTGGGCAGTGAATAAGGAAGACACGTAGAAGACTTGATGCATTTGAGTTATGGTGTTGGAGAAGACTATTAAAAGTACTGTGAACTGCCAGAAGAACAAATCTATGATGGAAGAAGTACAGTCAGAATGTTCATTAGAAGTAGATGTCAAGACTTCATCTCTTATACTTCAGACATATTATCTGGAGATACCAGTTCCTGGAGAAAGACATCATTCTAGATAAAAAGGAAGGTTAGTGAAAAAGAGGAAGACCCCCAATGAGATGGATTGGCACTGTGGCAGCAGTAATGAGCTCAGAATTAACAATTGTAAGGATGGCATAGGACTGGGCAATGTGTCATTATGTTGTTCATAAAGCCATTTATGAGTCGGAATTGATTAGCAGTTCCAAACTACCAGCTGTTCCGTGAGAGAAAGATGAGGCTTTCTGCTCCTGTAAAGATTTATAGCCTTGGAAACCCTGTACAGAGTCGGAACCGACTCCACAACACACAACAACAACAAATTTTTATATTTTTTGGCATGAAAATGATTACATCAGCAACTTATGTGTTACAACACCACATCGCTAACAATAAATATGAAAAAAAACAAAACAAAAAACCCAACTTATTGTCATAAGTTCAGTAGATAGTAAGGATGGATGATTCTAAGTAATTAAAACACATTCTAAGTCATGGACTACCTGTAAGTAAGATGATGTATTCAAAAGCAGCTTATAAACATAAAAAATAGGCAAATGGGTAGCTCTTACCACATTTGAAAAGTTTTACTTCCCAGCTTGAGGAAAAGGTCATCTAGAAGGTAGCTGGTCCCTCTCTTCTGACCATTTTTGAAGGGTACAAGTTTGAGCTTTCCCAAGCTTAAAAGGAAATTGATTCAGTTTTGATGCACTGTTATATTCAAGTTTAAACACTATCACAACACCAAGTATATACATGTTAATTAACCTATAGTTAAAGTAAGTAATAGTAAGTAATATGTTGTTGTTGTTGTTGTTGAGTGCCGTCAAGTTGATTCCAACCCATAGTGACCCTGTATAGGGTTTCCAAGGAACAGCTGGTGAGTTTGAACAGCCAACCTTGCAGTTCAAATGGCTTTGCAGTCTGGCGCATTAACACACAGCGCCACACCAGGACTCCACAGTAATATAGGCAACACTAAAAATTGCAAAATAACTAGCTAGTTATTATGGTTTTTTGTTTAAAAAACAAAAACAAAAAACTTCACGTAGTTCCCAGTAAAAGTTGCTTCTGTACTGTTCTTTTGAAATCTGTTTAGACATTAGCAACAGAATTTCAAATTTTCAGAAACATTTAAGCATTTATTTGTTATAATAATTGTTAAGCATTATTGTTATAATAATTATAGCATTATTAATAACTTTATGTTGGCAGAGGGACATCATGATTTGAAAGAAATAAAAATCTAAGTGGTATAAAACCCCATGATTTCCATTCAAGACTGGTCCTGGAATAGGGGCACTTCTAACATATGAAGTGATGCTGGGCTTTGTGGAAAGTTCGTTCTGCATTTTGGGTTAAGCAATTTGCTCTCCCTTGGAAGATATCCAGAAGCTACAGCAAGGGTAGAATTCGGGGTCGTTTGGCTACTGTGTGGATTGAGCTGCAGGGAGCATATTCCATCAGTGCTCCACAGTCAGTACCGCCTGCCTATTTGCTTCTGAGTGCAATAGTCTATGGTCTATAAAGCACTAAATGGTTGGGCCTTCACCACTTAGAGATCAGCCTTCCTCCCTGGACAACTTCAGGGCAATTGAGATCAGCTGGAGTGCTACTGCTTGTATTTCCCTGCTTCTATCTACAGGGAACCAGAGGCAGGAATCTTCCAAGGAAGGCCTTCACTTATGGATTGCCTTGCCTCACATTAGCCAACAAAGAACTAATCTGGTGATCTTTAGGGCATGGCAAAAAGCCCATCTTTTAAGCAGAGTTGTAAAGCATGGAGTTGCTACTCTTTAAAAGAACAATGCATTCAGTAAGAACTTCATCAATTCCTTAAAGCCCTGCATTAAAGTAATGCAAACAGTACAGAGATTTTAATGCTCGATTTTATTTTTGTTGTTTTCAACCTGAAATTTG
The DNA here is from genome assembly GCF_000296735.1 of Chrysochloris asiatica. Classification (NCBI taxonomy): domain Eukaryota; kingdom Metazoa; phylum Chordata; class Mammalia; order Afrosoricida; family Chrysochloridae; genus Chrysochloris; species Chrysochloris asiatica. The sequence continues at coordinate 10,290,065 of NW_006408529.1, forward strand.
ACCTAATATACATACCCTCTTATATATTGGTTTTTAAATATATTATTTATTCATCTACCAGCTATGAATTGAATACCTACTAATGCCAACGCTCATTTAAATGCTACAGAGTAAAAAAACTACACACACACACACACACACACAAATATAACCCAGTAGACAAAGCCCCTGTCTTCAATGAAGTTTTGGAAAGACAACACAAACAAAAATATATACTATAACGTTAAATTTTGTAAGTGCTATGAAAAAAAAAACAAAAAAACTAAAGCAATGAAAGGTGTAGAACATTTAACTTATTTTAGCATTTTATTGTTTTTTGGGTGAAAGTTTGCATAGCAAATTCGTTTTCCAGTCAATACTTGATACACAAATTATTCTTTATGGTAGTTGCAATCCCTGTAATGTGTCAGCACTTTTCCTGTTTCCTCCTTGTGTTCTATGTTTCCATTTGTACGGTTTCTCTTTCTCTTCTTTGCTTTTGGGCAAATGTTGCCCTTTTGGTCTCTTCTAGTCGATTGTTCTAAGAAGCACATTGTTGTTGTTGTTGTTGCTGTTGTTGTTGCGACCCATCAGATCGTTTCCAACTTATACAGACATTGTATGGGATTTCCAAGGAGCGACTGGTAAGTTTAAACTGCCAACCTTGTGGTTCAAACTGGATGTTCCAGTCCAGTGCTTATCCTATGGTGCCACACCAGGCCTGTCTGTTAATTGGCTTAAAAGTAGCCTCTGGGAGTGTCTTCAGTTTTTAGTTAGAAAGTTGTCTCAGGGCAGTAGTAGTCTTAGGGGGTTCCTTTAGTCTTTTTCAGACCAGTAAGTCTGATATGTTATTTATTGATTTTTTTTTGTTTTGAATTTTATTCTACATTTTTTTATGTATTCTAACCAGAAACTTCTATTGCGGTACTGGTTAGAGTGGGAATGTAACTTTTAGTTTGAATGGTCGGAGTGGTCTCCTTAATGACTGCTATTTGAACAGAGAACTAACAGATGTCAAAGGTATGAGCCACTAATATATAGGGGATCAGAAAGTACAAACACATCAATGCAAAAAATGATTGGTATGGTCCAGTAACAGCATACATTCCAGAATGAGGTAAAAGACAATGAACATGGAGAAGTATCCAGCCAGGAACAGATCAGATAAGACCTGTTGAATAATAGTAATGATGATTTGTTGTTGTTATTATGTGCTGTGGACTCTCTTCTAAATGTGGTGGGAAGACATTGATTGATTTGAGTAGGAGTGTTGATCTGATCTATGACTAAAATAATCACTAAGATTAATCTGCAGATAAGGCAGAACAATAGGGTATGAGAGTAGGCTATGTGTGAGGGTGAAATAATGGTCCACTGGTCTTGGGTAATATAAAATAGTCAGAGTCAGGGTACATTTTATAGGAATATCTAACTGTTTTTTGCTGATGGGTTTGATGTGAAATTTGAGGGAAAGGAAAGAGTAAAGGGTGACTCCAAACATATTGTTAGGAAATTAGTTAATATATTTCCTTTGCAGAGCTATTAGGCAGTAATCATTATATAGATGTACCGGGGGCGAAGTAATTTCAACCTATAACAATGCTTACAAAAGAGAAATTTGGGTTGGGGAGAATTATATACCGTCGTCCAATTTGCAAAAGGAATCACCATTCAATTCTTTTAAATAGCAAGCTCTTTTAGTGCAGTTAAAGTGTGATTCAATTATTATAAAATCCATTTAGAAATAATTATTCATGAACATAAGTAAAATCCACTTTCATTAAGTACTGGGAGGAGAGTAGTCAAAGGCATATCCTGTCTTAGCATCTGACTGTACATAATTAGGTAGCCATAAATAATTATTTGCCTCAGGACAGAAGGCCTATCACCTTGTCACAAAAGACACTAGGAACCATTTGCACTCTCAAGTGTCTTGGTGGCACTTGTAAACGTCCATTCTACAACATAGCTTAAATATAGGGAAAAAAAAGTGACATAAATCATTTGCCAAACAAAAGGTAGCATAACCCCTTTTACCTTTTGTTGTTGCTAAGTGCTGTCAGTTGGTTCCAACTCATAAAGACCCTGTATAGGGTTTCCAAAGAGTGGTTGGTGAGTTTGAACCACCGACCTTGCGGTTCAAAAAGATGTTATGGTCCAGTGCACTATCCTGCAGTGCCACACTGCACTATCCTGCAGTGCAATTTACCTTATTCCTGTTAAGTGCCGTCGAGTCAGTTCCAACTAATAGCGACCCTGTATAAGGTTTCTGAGGAGCAGCTGGTGAGCTTGAACCACCAACCTTGCAGTCTAACGACCTTGCAGTGCAGCACACCTACCTTAAGAAGACATTAAGAAAAAATAAGAGGAATATTTTCCCTCTTATTTTGAATTATGGAGTCCCTGGGTGGTCCAAATTCCAACTAGTTGGCTATTAACCAAAAAGTTGGAAGTTCAAATATAATCAGAGGTGCATTGAAAGAAAGGCCTGGAGATTTACTTCTGAAAAAAATCAGTCATTGAAGACCCTATCGAGCATACTGCTACACACAGAGTATGACCATTGGTTCCTGCATAGCATATTCCCACTAACAAAAGCTATGAATTACAAAGGGTGCTGCCACTTGTTGACATAAGTTAATTGCAGAGTATATGCTGTTCTCTGTACAAGACACATCAGTCTAAAGAATGGAATGTGATCTACACACTCATGTATTCAGCAAGTTTCAGAAAAAATACTCTGGTCACATTAGAGGATGTAAGTATTTTCAACTGAATACCACTGAACTCTAAATGAACAAAGATAATTCTATTCAATAGTAAGATTAGTGTTTGTGTGCCACCGAGTCAGTTCCAATTTATACTGACCCTGTATAGGGTTTCTGAAGCAATAAATCTTTACAGGAGAGGAAAGCCTCATCTCTCTCCTGCAAAACAACTTGTAGATTTGAACTTGCCATTTGCAGCCCAGCTCGTAATCCACTACACTACCAGGACTCCTTAATAGGAAGATTGTTGTTGTTGTTAAGTGCCATAGAGTTGGTTCCAACTCATAGCTACTCTGTATAGGGTTTCCAAGGAGTGTTTGGTGAGCTTGAACTGCTGACTTGTGGTCCAAACCAACCTTGCAGTCTAGTGCACTAACTCATAGCGCCACACTAGGACTCCAATAGCAAGATACAGTCTCTGTTAATAAGGGAAGGAAACTACACCTACTGAGGAATCTACCTAGAGAACAAGATCATCTAGATAGACCTGCTTCACCAAAGTTGTTTATAAAGAAAAAAAATAAATAAATAAACCACGATTCTTGACCACTACCATGGTAAGGGAGTATGGTGGTTCTATAAGATAAGCACTGAACTGTGAACCACCAGGTCAACAGTGTGATCCACCAGTTGCTCTGCAGGGGAAAGATGAGACTTTCTGCTCCTGCAAAGATTTATATCCTCTGAACCCTATACAGGGTCGCTATGAATTGGAACTGACTCTGCACCACTTGACAGCAACAACAACTTGATGTTTACTTCTGTTCAAGTACTCTATGACTTTTCAACTCTAGATCTTACTGTCTGTGTTACTGGTTTAGATCTTGGTTTCTTTGAATGTAGTTAAGTCTAACACTAATTTCTTCTTATGTCTGAATTGTGCCTTGAGTCCTACTAGTAAACCACAAATGACACCTCCTTACCTACTTTCTTGAAAGGGGAACAGTGTATGCCACAATCTAGAAACTGTTATTACTGTTATTAATAGTATTGTACTATTAATACTACTAGTGCTACTAACAGCATACCGTCATCATCAACAACAGCTTTAATAGCTGTATGCTGTGGAAAAAGAAAATAAGTGAGTGATCCCGTTTTGGGCCCTAAATAGCTTATAATGTGCAAAACATGCTCATTATGTTTGATTGATTTATATTTCTTTATGTGAGGGAATTTAAAATTATAATTAAGGCTTACAAATGGTCTCATTTTTAGATAAGTAATATTACATGACATTTCATCTCTCAGCTAGGGATTTCAGTGAAGTTTATAAATGCTACGTTGATAAAATTCACAAAACCCCCTCTAAGGTTGCATGTGTAAAACTAATTTGCAGATAGTTAATGAAGAAAAAAAGCAAGCAATGAGATCAAACAACCCCTCC
>NW_006408529.1:10294295-10296632 GCF_000296735.1 Chrysochloris asiatica
ACCACCACAATAGCAACCTTTTATTAAGCTTTTCCATCAGAAGTAATTATCTTAGACTGGGTTCTCTAGAGAAGAAAAACCAATGAAGTTTATATATGTATATAGAAAGAATGTTTTATACCAAAGAAACAGTTCACACTGCTGTAGAAGTACAAAAATTCCAAGTCCATTGGTCAGATGTCAGGCTGGAAGCTTCTGACTCATGTAGTTGCAGAGCTAATAAACTAAGATCAGCAGATCAGATGGCAGGAAGGCATGTCAGGCAGGTTAGGTGGCCGGCCAGCTACTGATGACTTCTAGGATCAGCAGAAGATCAACAGGTCTGATGACAGGCAAGTGATATGTCTGACAGCTAATGACTTCCAGGCAATAGTTGACCACTGGCTCAACTCCAAAGAACCAGAGGTTGGATGACAAGCCAAATGCAGAATCCACACCTAGAAGAAAGTAAGCAAACTCTTCACAGGTGTTCAATATATTGGAAGGAGGCCACACCACTAGGAAACTTCCTTTTAGTTGATTGTCTCTTCATAGCAGATCTCACCATAGGACATTATGATACCTTGACAGCCAAAGCGCTGAAAATCCTGGCCCTGTCAAGTTGGTACAAAACATAGCTATCACAGTAATATTTTTCTTCTTTCAACATTAATCAGTAAAAAAAAGAATATATTTTAATAACCCCATTTTTCAGGTTACAACAGCAAGACAGATTTTAAATCAATTTCTTCCTCACTCAGTTGTTTTATAAATAAACAATGTTATTTCCACTTTGGAAGGTAGGAGAGCCAATGGAGTATGTGTAAGAGAGACAAATCAATGCAACTCTGTTTTAATAGAAAAAGTTACTATGACTCATAATCCAATAATAAACTTCCATTGAAATGTTATATTTTTCAATAGTAAATACTATCCAAAAGAAGTACTTATGCATATTTTTGACCAATGAATTTTATGTTAAATAAATTATGGAGCTCTTGATAAGTGAAAAAACCCCAAGTATAATCTATTTTGTATATTATGTTATTGTTGTTGTTAAGTGCCGTCGAGTCAATTCCGACCCTTACCAGCCCTGTATAGGGTTTCCAAGGAGCAGTTGGTGAGCTTGAACCACCGACCTTGCAGTTCAAATGACTGTACAATCTGATGCATTAGACCACAGAGCTACACCAGGACTCCATTTTGTATATCATCATAGTGTATATTAGAGGATGCTTTTAATAATGAAAATAAAGTTCCCAAATTTATCAACTTGAACAGTAGGCCTTTCATATGCAGTGTCTTATTGTCCATAAAATAGGACTCACTTGCTCAATTATAAATTATGCATTTGATATTACTTTAACTTACTCCAAATAAATGACTTACATGTCATGCATTAACAACAATACCAGTAACCAATTACCATAGAGTACATTCTGACTCATGGTTATTAATGTGCCAGAGTAGACCTGTGCTCTATTGGGTTTTCAGTGACTGATTTTTTGGAGGTAGATTGACAGAACTTTTTTGCAGGGAACTTCTGGTTGGACGTGAACCACCAGTCTTTAGATTAGTAAACAAGTGCTTAGATATTTGTGCCAGACTCATATAGCACAGATAGCAGAAACTGAAAGCATCATTTTGCAATTGTTTATTGACTCTCAGTTTTTCCTTTTGACTTTCCCTTTTCTCCTCCACTTCCCTGCACATCGACACACACACATCCTTGGATTAGTTTGTTCTTTCTTTCTCAGAGCAATTATCGGTAAAACCCCTTTTAAGTCTGTTCATTTAAATCTTTCAAGAAAGAGAGGCAGCATAGGAAGCACTCACTTATCTATGCCAAGAAATTTGGAAGACAACTATGTGGCCAACTAATTGGAAGAGATCCATATTTATGCCCATTCCAAAGAGAGATGACCCAATGGAATGCGGAAATCATTGGACAATCCCTTTGATATCCCATTTCAAGTAAAGTTTTACAAAAGGTAATACAGAAAAGGCTGCAAGCATATATTGATAGAGAACTTCCAGAGGTTCAAGCTGGATTCAGAAGAGGCCGTGGAACGAAGGATATCATTGCTGATGTCCGATACGTCTTGGCTGAAAGCAAGAGAATATCAGAAAGCTGTTTACCTGTGCTTTATTGACTACGCAAATGATTTCAATTGTGTGGATCATGACAAGCTATGGATAACATTGTGAAGTATGAGTATTCCGGAACACTTAATTGTGCTTATGACGAATCTATACATGGACCAACAGGCAGTGAGAATAGAACATGGGAACACGGAATGGTTTAAAATTAAGAAAGGTGTGTGACAAGGTTGTATTCTTTCACCATACTTATTCAAC
>NW_006408529.1:10312667-10325341 GCF_000296735.1 Chrysochloris asiatica
TCATTTGTCTCAGATATTTTATCTTTTTTCTGGACATGTGCTGATATGGTCATCTGCTTTTGCTTCTTAGACATGTTTAATGTTTTTCTGTGGCCCTAATAATTAATTATGTGTTTTGGTATTTTTTATGTTTTCTGATTACCTCCAGGAAAATGTGATCAGGATGTGGTCTTCCCTTTTCACTCTCCTTATTTTTAACTCAGAGTAACTTTTTTGGGTCTCAGTTGGGCCTGGGCCTCAGCGGTGGTCCGTTTGGGCCTTGGGCGGGTGGGTTGAGCCTAGGGCAGGGGGTTTGGGCCTCTGGGGCCTGGGTGTCAGCGACCGGGATGCAGGAGGGTTGGTCCTCGGGTGTGTGGTTTGGGCTTCCGGCGGTGGTTTGGGCCTCAGGGGGCCTGGGTATGAGCAGCTGCACATCGGGCGGCTTGGGCCTCAGCGAGCGGGTTGGGCGGATTGGGACTCGGGGGGCCTGTGCCTCGGGGACTATGCTGAGGGTGGGTTGAGTCTCAGGGCACTGGGCCTTGGCAACCGGGCTACACGGGGGTTGGGCCTCTGGGGCCCTGGGCCTCAGTGACCTGGCTATGTGGCATGTTGGGCTTTGCTTGGGCCTGGGCCTTTGTGACCAGTCTGTGGGCGGGTTGGTCCTCAGGGCAGGTGTTGGCCTTCACAATACCTTTTTAAAGTGTTGAAGAGCAAAGATGTCAGCTTGAGGGCTAAGGTGCACCTGACTCCAGTCATGGTATTTTCAATAATCTCATATGCATGCAAAAGCTGGACAGTAAATAAGGAAGACTGTAGAAGAACTGATGCTTTTGAGTTATGTTGTTGGAGGAGAATGGTTATTATTGATAGTCTTTAAACATGCAAAGATAATTAAGGTTGTGTATTTCCTCATCACTTAGCATAGTGTTTAAATACTAGTGATCCTTACAAGGTCAAAATCTGCTCTATAGATCATTGCTTTCTCCTTTCCTTCTCTTCTCTAAGCTTTCTTCCTTAAAAAAATCTGTTGAGAGCCTGAAAAGATGATTCTATACCTCTGATCTTACTAATTTTTAAAGTAAACTATGAATGCTTTTCTTGTATCACCAAATGTGTATTGAATATTGTCGTGCAGCGATGCCACCATCACCTCCCCCTTGGTTTACTATGGTTGTCATTTAACTAATCTGACAAACTTCTTCTTTAAAACTCAATCCTCCTACCCTATTGACTCTACTCCCAGTTACACAGATGCGAAGATCTGAGTCATCTATGATACATCCTATATTCAAACACGAAATATTTTCAACACCTCTTCTATAATATAACTCATTTTCCTCCAGCCACGTCTCTGAGGAGACCCATATACCTCAGTATGATCCTTGTATCACATCTCCCTAGCTAGAAGCTGTCTTCTTTCTTTTCATTGTAAGCATCAAACTAGAAGCAGCTTTATTAAATCTTGTTTAAAATTCTCATATTTATTTCTATTCATTAGGATCCCTATGTCTAAAAGTGACAGAATTCTAACTTAAATTTGTTTAAGAAGTGGGAAGAAAATTGGGAAGGTAGTACAGTTTTGCATTGAGCTTCCTAATTGAGATGTGACCACCACTCATCCATCAGTGTGTCATACTGTGGTGGTTTATGTGTTGTTGTGATTCTGGAAGCTCTGCCACTGGTATTTTAAACACAAGAAGGGTCGACCTTGGTGGACAGGTTTCAGATGAGCTTCCAGACAAAGATAGACTAGGCAGAAGGAGAGACAAACTACTTCCAAATATATAGTCACTGAAAACCTTGTGAATAGCAGTGGAACACTGTCAGCACCAGATTGTTGAACATTGAAACATGATGAAGAGCACCAGAATATTGTCAGATATAGTGCCAGAAGATGTGACCTCAGGTTGGAAGACACTCAAAATGCGACTGGGGAAGAGCTGCCTCCTCAAAGTACAGTTGACTATAATGATGAAAATCAAAGACTGGATCAAAGAAGATCAGGACATTCATTTGCTGATGAGGCACACCTCAAAATGAAGAGAAACAGCTGTAAACATCCATTAGTCATCAGAGCATGGAATGTATGAAGTATGAATCTAGGAAAGTTAGAAATTGCCAAAGTGAAATGGAACATATAAACATCGATATTAAAGGCATTAGTGAGCTGAAATGGACTGATATTGGCTATGTTGAATCTAACAATCACATGGTTTACTATGCTGGGAATAACAACTTGAAGAGTAATGGCATCACATTCATCATCAAAAAGAACATATCAAGAACAGTCATGAGGTACATTGCACCTACAAGGAAGACCTATTAATACCACTATTATTAATTTATGCACCAGCTACTAAAGATGATGAAATTGAAGAATTCTACCAACTTCTTCACTCTGAAATTGATCAACTTGCAATCAAGATGCATTGATAATTGCTGGTGATTTGAATGCAAAGGTAGGAAACAAAGAGTAAGGATCACTGTTTGGAAAATATGGCCTTAGTGGTAGAAATGATGCTGGAGATCACATGATAGAATTTTGCGTGACCAGTGAATTCTTTATTGCAAATACCGTCTTAAAACTGCATAAAAGGTTACTATACACATGGACTTCACCAGATGGAATATACAGAAATCCAATTAACTACATCTGTGGAAAAAAAGGGTGAAACTCAATACAATCATCAGTTAAAACAAGGCCACGGGCAGACTGTGGAGCAGACCTCAATTACGCACATGCAAATTCAGGCTGAAGCTGAAGAAAATGAAAACAGGTCCACAAAAGGCAAAATATGGTGCTGAATATAACCCACCTGAATTTAGAGATCATCTGAAGAACAAATTTAATGCTTTAGACATTAAAGACCAAAGAGCAGCAGAGTTGTGGGATGACATCAAGGACATCATATGGGAAGCAAGCAAAAGATCCTTGAGAAGACAAGAGAGAAGGAAAACACCAAAATGCATGTTAGAAGAGATTCTGAAACTTGCTCTCTAGTGTAGAGATGCTAAAGCAAATGGAAGAAGTGAAGGAGCTACAGGAGCTGACAATGTGCTATGAGTCCGTACCGACTCAATGGCACCTAACAATAACTAAATGAGAAGTACAGGTACAGATTTGTTTTACTGTGCATCTGGATGCAGGTGTTCAAGTGATGCCATTAAAAATCTTAATTCCTCTTTCACTGGAGTCAGTAGGGTCCAGGCTAGTTCTCACTTCAAGGAATGACAAATAACTATGTAAATATCCATGATTAAATTCTAACAGTTCAGCAACTCCAGAGAAATAGAATCTCTGTTTCCCAATACTTTCACCAGGCTGGATCTTATTGTCAAAGTTTCATTATATGTACATCCTTAACACAACCATTGTATCAAGAAAAATAAAAATGCACAATGATCAACATGGGTCATGTGTTGTCCTCTGGAGCTGAGGGATGCCATTTTTCTCATCTGAATTACATAAACTGATAGTAGGGGAGACGTAGTTGGCAGAAGAAAATGAGGATGCCGTCATAGAACAAGAGGGAATGGGTGATAGGACAACTTACATATTTATAGGAAACATTCAACAAATATTAGTTTTAATATGCATAGTAAACTCTACCAAAACATTTTCCTTGAATTAAAGATAAAATTCTTATTATGATCTATAAGGCCAAATGTGAGCTTGGCCACAGTACTCTCTGACATTATCCCTTTCCATTCACTGGCCTTCCAGGTTTTTCTTGAACATGCCAGACATATTCCATGTTAAGGCCTTTTTTGTGTTCTTCTTTTGCCAAGAATATTGTTGCTCCACATAGTCACGTAGTTCCCTCCTTCATTTCATTTAGGTCTTTATTCAAATATCATATTCTTAGTAAGAAATTGTCTGGCCATTCCATCTAAAATTGAAACTACTCCGCAACTATTTCTGTTACCTTTGCCTGCATTATTATTTCTCCTTGACATTTATTCTATCTAGTATATTAGACATACCTGCTTCCAAGTAAATGCTCTATGTGAGCAGAGAATTTGGTCTTTTTCAGTTATTATTATTCCAGATCACAATGACCTCTTAACTTGATAGCTCTCATATCTTTATCATTTACTTAGGATTCAATCACATTTTTTGTTTTTTAAGTTTTCTTGAGAAAATGTCCTGGGGTTTAAAATTTTATTATAAACTCATTAAATAAAGGGGAATTATAAATATGTCTTTCTAACAACCCTTCTGTGCTCAGTTCAGACATGTACACTGAGGTGAATGAATAGATGGGAATTGTCCATACAGGTACAGTGGGGTTGGTGAATAATTGTCTGCAGAAGAAATAATACAATGGTGTACTACAGAAGACTAGAATCTGAAGGGGAAGTTTTAAAGTTAAAGATTAAGGCAAAAAAGTTGAATACACTTAACATGAAAAGTCAAGCTGTTAAGTACACCATGCCATCTAAATGAAATATAACTGTCCTTGCTGAATTCACTACTTGATCTGCATGCCAGCTTCTTTAGTCAAGTCTTCCTGTTTGTCAGAGCTATATCTGGAAGATGCCAGACACTGTTCTGTTAATTTTGAAAAATGGGAAAAAATTTAGCAATTCAGAAAAGTAACAGAGCATAGATGGATTGTGGTATTATTTTCTCTATGACACAAATCTTGCCATTAATTCAATACATATGTGACAAAAGGTTAGGCATTATAATTCTGAAACAAGATATACAGTTAGATAGGGTACTTTTCAAGTGCTTCATCCTAGTACAATCCTGGAATATTTTAGATTCAAGGGCTATATACATGTTGTTATTAAGCGCTGTCGACTCAGATCTGACTCATAGCAACCCTATGTAGGGTTTTGGAGGAACAGCTGGTGAGTTTTAAATGCCTACCTTGCAGTTCAGGAGTCCTGGTGTGGTGCAGTGGGTTAATGCACCAGACTGTAAAGCCATTTGAACTGCAAGGTTGGCAGTTCAAGCTCACCAGCTGCTCCTCAGAAACCCTATACAGGGTCACTATGGGTTGGAATCGATTCAACACCACTTAACAACAACAACCTTGCAGTTCAGACTGATCTTACAGTCCAGTGTGTTGTCCTACAGTGCCACACCAGGACTCAATATATATGCATATCAATATATCTTGGTTACATGTCTGAAGATATTGGTAGAATTCTTTCATTTACTGATTGGTGCATAAATTTGAGTAATAGTTATATTAATTGGTCTTCCTTATTGTTGTTGTTGTTGTTAGGTGCCATTGAGTCAGTAACTACTCATAGCAAACCTATGCACAACAAAATGAAACACTGCCCGATCCTGGGCTAACCTCACAATTGCTGACACGTTTGAGCCCATTGATGCTGCCACTTTGCCAGTTCATCTCACTGGGGCGTCTTCCTCTTTTTCCCTGACCCTCCACCCTACCAAACATGATAGTCTTCTGCAGTGACTGGTCCCTCCTGATAATATGTCTGAAGTATGAGAGACGAAGTTTGGCCATCCTGGCCTCAAAGGAGCACTCCAGCTGCACTTCTTCCAACACAGATCTTTTTGTTCTTATGGCAGCCCATGGCACTTTCAATATTCTCCTTCAACACCATAACTAAATTGCATAAATTCTTATACTGTCTTCCTTATTCATTGTCCAGCTTTCGCATGCATATGAAACTATTGAAAATACCATGGCTTGGGTCAGGTGCACCTTAGTCTTCAAGCTGACATCTTCCTTGTAGGCGTATGGCTATTATCCTATTACAGACAGCATTGTACCTCAAGACAGATCTTGAGGTGGCACTGAAGGCACTCACTCATTTATGACAAGAAATTTGGAAGACAGCTATCTGGCCAATTGATTGGAAGAGATTCATATTTGTGGCCATTCCAAACACAGGTGATCCAAAGGTATACGGAAATCATCAGACAATCTCTTTGATATCCCATGCGAGTAAAGTTTTACTAAAGGTAATACAGAAATGGCTGCAAGCATACATTGACAGAGAACTTCCAGAGGTTCAAGCCAGATTCAGAAGAGGATGGTGGAACAAGGGATATCATTGCTGATGTCCGATGCATCTTGGCTGAAAGCAAGAGAATATTAGAAAGATGTTTACCTGTGCTTTATTGACTATGCAAAGACTTTCAATTATGTGGATCATGACAAGCTATGGACAACATTGCAAAGTATGAGCATTATGGAACACTTAATTGTGCTCATGAGGAAACTGTCATGGGCCAAGAGGCAGTTGTTCAAAAAGAACATGGGAACACTGAATGGTTTAAAATTAAGAAAGGTGTGTGACAGGGTTGTATTCTTTCATCATACTTATTCAACCTATATGCTGAGCAAATAGTCCAAGAAGCTGGGTTCTATGAAGAAAAATGTGGCATCAGGATTGGAGGAAGACTCATTAACAATCTGTGATATTCAGATGATACAACCTTGCTTGCTGAAAGTGAAGAGGACTTAAAATACTTGCTGATGAAGATCAAAGAGAACAGCCTTCAGTATGGATTGCATTTCAATGTCAAGAAAACAAAAATCCTCACCACTGGACCAATAAACAACATTCTTATCAATGGAGAAAAGATAGAAGTCGTCAAGGACTTCATTCTTCTTTGACCAAACATTAACACTCATGGAAGGAAATGTCAAGAAATCAAACAACACATTGCATTAGGCAAATCTGCTGCACAAGACCTTTTTTAAAAGGTTGAAGAGCAAAGATGTCAGCTTGATGACTAAGGTGTGCCTGATCCATACCATGGTATTTTCAATAACTTCATATGCTTGCAGAAGCTGGACAGTGAATAATGAAGACCATAGAGTAATTGATGCTTTTGAGTTATGGTGTTGGAGGAGAATATTGAAAGTGCCACGGGCTGCCAAAAGAACAAAGAAATTTGTGTTGGAAGAAGTGCAGCCAGAGTGTTCCTTGGAGGCCAAGATGGCCAAACTTTTTCTCTCATACCTCAGACATATTGTCAGGCGGGACCAGTAGCTGGAGAAGGATATCATGTTTGGTAATCTGGAGGGTCAGAGAAAAAGAGGAAGACCCCCAGCATGATGGATTGGCAAAGTGGCAGCATCAATGGGCTCAAGTGTGGCAACAGTTGTGAGGTTGGCACAAGACCGGGCAGTGTTTCATTATGTTGTACACAGGGTCACTATGAGTCGATACTGACTTGATGGCACCTAACAACAACAACAAGAACTGGTTTCCTCTCAGTAAGCTGATCAGTCTGACAGAGAATATAGGCTTATGGAAACCTTTACAGAAGGAATGTAACAGAGGAAGCCAGAAAGGGGAAAGGGATTGAGTGGTAGCATAGTGAGAAATAAGGAACCCTGGTGGCACAGTGGTTAAGTGTTTGGCTGCTAACAGAAAGATTGACAGTATGAACCCAGCAGCCCTTGTCAGAGAGAAAGAGGTGGCAATTTGCTTCATAAAGTTGGTTTTGTTGTTGTTGTTAAGTGCCCTTGAGTTGGTTCCAACCCACAGCAACCACGTAAAGGGTTTCCGAGGAGAGGCTGATAACCTTAAAGTTCCGACTATGTGGTTCAAACTAACTTTGCATTCCAGTACATTAACCCACAGCACCATACCAGTACTCCAAACACACAGGATCATAAAGTTACAGCCTTGAAAATTGTACTAGACAGTTGTACTCCGTCCTACTGGATCATTTTGAGTCAGAATGGGTTTGGTTGCAGTTATTTTTGTTTGCTTGTTTGTTTTTGTGATGAGAAATGAAAAGTACATTTTATGGGAAAGGAAACTCCAAAACAAATGATAGCAGGACTGATGATTTGTTCTAGCCTGTGAAGCTGTGATTTCTATAGCTACTGAGTACCCTCAGAGGCAGAGCATTGCACCTGTATTGGCTATTGGGTTGCTATTTGAGATCATTGTTAGGCTGGACTCTAAAAGCAAAGTTTTTGTATCCAAAATGAATTCATTGAGACCTATTAACTTTCTATTGTATGTTTGTTAAAACATATACTGTGACTAATTTAGTACCATTCCCTTATTTTTTTGTATAATAGTTTCAGATTGTTTACAAGTTCAAATTATTTTGTTTATCTCCTTCCTGTTTTTAGAGTCTTTTAAATGGATTTGTTGGTAAAATACAGAACCAGCATTAGGCTGTTATCCATTGTGGATATTGCTAGGTACTATTGAGTTGGCTCTGACTTATTATAGCCACTCCGTGTATAATATTGCTATTGTTTAGCTCATTATTGCAACTACTGTGTCAATGCACCTAAGATAGACTATCATGTTACAACACTTCTATTGATTCGGATCTGTGGCAAGTTTCCATTTTTTTCAGTGTTTTCCTGAAATCTCATCATTTTCATATACCCCTCAGACTCCAAAGTTCAACACTTTGCCTCGATTTTACTACTCAACACAGCATCTGAAGCTGTGTCATGTATACTGTTCTCATTAGGGGTAAGGAGTCGCTCTGTTTTTGAGGAAATTATGGAGTACGTCACTCTAAGAGTTATTGGCCCCACCTTCAGTTCAGCTTTTCCAAGAATCAGACTCATTACTGAATGTGCTATTCAACCCCATGATTATGCTCCTATTCTTTCCAAATCAATTTCTCTTCAGCTTCTGTTAACTATAGAGGGTTCTTATGTCTCTCAATTCAGATGACTCTCCTCCTTCTAACAAATCTCATCTGAAAACACGAATTTTCTATCTTTTCTTCACTTCTTAATGCCTCTTGCTTCTGTTATTTAACTTTGCAATTGTATCACTTAACTGTCAGATATCTTGACATACAGCATGCACAAAAGCTGCTATCCATTTAAAAACTCATCATATTGTAGAAAAACTCCTCCTTGATTAAAGACTTTGTAATTATGCTTTGTGTATTAGCAGGCTCATAATGACATCAATGGGTAAAGGAGACAAAAAAATATTAATAAAACCCAATGTTAGAATTTCTGAAAATACATGTAGCTTCATCTAAGGGTGTTTATATATGCTTATATAAGCATGTTGTTGTTAAATACCATTGAATAGGTGCCAACTCATAGTGCCCTTTTATAAGGTTTCCAAGGAGTACCTGGTGGGTTTGAAGTGCTGACCTTTTGGTTAGCAGTTGGTGTCTTTCCTATAGCGCATGTCAGGACTCCATATGTAAACATAGATACATTTAAATGCATACCCTGTCAGAAGGTTGTCCACAAATAAAATACAGAGCTTTCTATAGATTTCTTATATTTTAATCAGAAATTATTTCATACTGGGCCACAATCATATAGGAAAAATAACAGGTGAGAAAGGTAGCAAGGGAGGAAGAAAGGAAAGACAAAACAGGAACAGAAAGAGAGGGAGAGAGAATAATCTGAATTTACGTATGTTCTATTCGCCCTTACTCATATGGGTATCCAATCAAAACCATTGTGTTGTTTCCACACTCGTTCTAGGATTGCACATCAGTGCAGGCGACACAGGTTCACTGTAACTCCAATCCTGCCGTGACCATGACTTTTTCCTCCACGCTTTGAGGTATTCAAGCTCAACTCTGAGTCACTGAAACCAAAAATATCAGGGGCACTGATAAATCTGTATATGAGAATGCGGTGGCTCTAGAGGATGATCACAGGCCTGCAAACCATGAGGCTAGTGGTTCAAAGCCATCCGCTGTTCTACTGGAGAAAAAATTTGAGGCCTCAGAAATCCTATTTAAGGTTACTATGAGTTGGAATAGACTCTACACTTAACAACAAATATGTATTTGTTGTTGTTAAGTGCTGTTGAATCAGTTACATATAGGTATAGATACAGACACAGATATATATATATGTTGCTGTTAAGTGCTGTTGAATTGGTTCCAACCTATAGTGACCCTGTATAGGGTTTTGGAGGAGCAGCTGGTGAGCTTGAACCACCAACCTTGCCATTCACACCGACTTAACAGTCCAGCACATTAACCCACACTGCCACACCAGGACTCCAAATATAGATAAACTGAAAATAAATGACTACCCTTAATGCACATTCAGACACTCCATTAAAATCATAGGGAACTGACTCAATTTCAGATATGTATAGATACCAATTTTCTAGGATTTTAATGGAGTGTCTGAATATGCATTGATGGTAGTCATTTATTTTCAATTATTGTATTAATATTCTGATTGTTGTTCTTAGCATGCATGCAATCATACTGACAGCTTAAAATATTTAGAATGTGGGAAAACAATGCTTTACAAAAGAAACATGATAACTTTATGAGATATTCCAGTTTATATTTTGAAAGGAAGTATTATAGCATTGTTATTATTATTGCTATTGTTATTGTCATTATTAGTTACAATTCAATAGTGCTATAAGTGTCACATTATTGAATCATAAAACCGTATGTGTGCTTTTTTCTGCCTTGTTCATTGAGTAAAATATTAGCATCTTAGATTTCTTTTGTTGTTGTTAATTCACAGGTTGATGGTGGAATTTGACAGACTTCTAGATTCCTTGTAAGTAAATTTGTGACCAATTCTAAAATTTACAACTGCTAAAATGTTCCATCTATTTATGTTTATTTTTTACATAATCTATAAAAACAATGATATAAGAAATGCTCTTTTTCCTAAAGCAATTATTTTTATTTGCTGAGAATTTCTTGGTGACTTTACTATTATGATAGCAGAGACGTGTTACCTGAATATCAGTATCAGAAAGTAAACCTCTAAAACTGTGACAAACACTAAAAATCTGCCAATAAATTGAAAGTATTCTGGTTGCTATAACTGTAAGTTGAATACTTAATAAAGGCAGGTTAGAGAACTTCAAATACAGTCATACTTCATTTTACTGCATTGTATTTTATTGTGCTTCATATATATTATGTGGTTTTGTTGTGTATTTTAATTGAAAGCTTGTGGCAACTTTGCATTGAACAAGTTTATTGGCATCATGTTTCCAACAGTATTGCTGACTTCATGCACATTTTTGAAATTCTCACAGTAGTTCAAACTTTTTCATAATGGTATTGCCTACTTGTCCTGTTGAACATAAGATTGCTATGGGTTGTAACTGAGTTCATGTCACCTACCAACTGCACACTTAATTGTATAATGTAAATATGACTTTTATATGCACTGGGAAGCCAAACATTTGTGTGACTCACTTTATTGTGATAATTTCTTTATTGTGATGATCTGGAACCAAACCCCCAATATCTCTGAGCTATGCCTTTAGTAGATAACATATTTTTCTTCAGTGTACATGTCAAATTACTTGATACTCATTTAAATTATACTTGCCATACGGAATTTGTTTGTTATTTATGCAGACAATATATGTCCTTTTAGGAATAGTATTATAATTCAGTAATAATTCATGCACATACTTAATTATTTAGAACCTAATTAGAACAATGTGATTTTTAAAGACAAAGACGATGTTCAAGTGAATTAATGAGGTTGTTGTTTATTTGCTGCATACACACATCTCCTTTCAATTAAAACTTCAAACTTTCAAAATTGATAGATATGTATTAAAATGATGTGGGCCTAATCCATCAAGTATTTTTGTTGTGTTAATGGTTGGTGAGGCTGCTGTTCCGTGCTTCCCAATGAGGCAGAACAATAGCACTGATTTTATTAGCAACATCTCCCTGGAAATATTTCTAGGAGTGGTGGTTGTTTGGTACCATGGAGTTGATTTGATAGAGTGATCCCATCTGAATAGAACTGTCATGAAAGTTTGCTTGGCTTTAATCTTAAGTGAAGCAGAGTGCCAGGAGTTACTGGGTGAGTTAGAGCCGTCAATCTTTTGGTAAGTAGCCAACTGCTGTACAATTATGCCCTCCGGACTACAATCTTTATGTCTTCCCATCTCTTCCTTTCAAGATGCTATGCCTTCCATGTTGAAGAAGATAAAAATAGTGTCTTAAATGCTACAAAAAATAATAATTATTATTTTATTAAGAAACAACTGTTCTTTTAAAAACTCTTCATGGAAACTATTAAATTTAGTGTACCAATTGTATTGATGTTAGGCTTCTGTTATTCTTAGCATTCAGAATATTTTTTTCTCTGCTTTAGTCTAGATTGGCATTATCTATATTATTTGTATACCAGAAGCAATTTGAATCTCTGTCTCGTTGACTACATTTGCTGTGTCAAATTCTATTGAAAGGGTGATGGGAGGTCAAGAGCTTCTGAAAGTTGTGAGTGCTATAGAGGAAGACCAGAGGGCCTTAGAATTGGAGACTTTCTATGGGATTCATTGACTTATTTCTTTGCTTCTCAAGTTCTGAAAATAAATGTCCATGGTAATAACACAACTTTCCTCTACTTAGTATATTAATAAAATGTGTTTTTTACATGATAAAATGGTCCATAACGAAGTATAAATTGTAAACTTTCTTACATGTTAAGAAGATAAAGTGTTGAGCTTCGGGAATGTTAATACATAGCAACTAGTGTAGATGCAGAGTTCAGATTCCTAACTCATATTTAGCACATCCCTATTATGTAATAAACCACAAAAATATCTCTAGAAAAGAAAGACAAGGGCAAAGTGGGGAGGAAATATGTCAGCATAAGCTCAAGATGATACAACTTCAAAGGGTGAGTATGAGTGGGACTTCAGGAGTCTTTAAAATAAATAGGTTATTTATTACATTTTAAAAGCTTTTATTGTGAATTGAGTGATAGTTTACATGGGGGAACATCAGCTTTACACTCATC
>NW_006408529.1:10325526-10326899 GCF_000296735.1 Chrysochloris asiatica
TATGTGTCTAGAGTCCTCAGATGCTCTGCGTCTCCATGTCATAATCTCCACCTTTATCTCTAGCATCGCTGCTTCTCTGGGTAGGATCCCACACTCCGCTCCCATTCTTCTCCCTTAATGGTCCCAGGGTCCTCTGCTTCGGGACTATAAGATCAACCACTCACCCCATTTTGCTACAAAACTTCTATCTTTACAGTTGCAACAATCACAATTAGTCATGATAACAATTAACTCACTATTGAATCATGAGAGTCTTGTCCCCATCTTCTTTCACCAGACCTGTCTAGACCAGATGAAAACCACTCAGTGGGGATTTAACCTTTCCCTGCACACTCTGAATCTCAACTCCCTCTTTGAACCTTGTAAACCAGGAATTTCTAATCTCAGAATGTTCCGGATGGGGATCAGGATTTCACCTAAATTCTTATACTCTGCAAAGGCTCTACAAGAAGCCTCTTTCGCTGAGCAAGTTCTAGTACCCCTTTATGTATTCCCAACAGTTATAGGCTGAAGGCAGGCTTACAAACTTTCTATAATGTTTCCAGATATTCCATTCTATCTCATTCAAATGTCGATTTTACAATAGTAGGCAATGGAAAAAAAATATTCAGAAGACAGTCAAGCATCTTTACATTATTTCCCCTTTTACCCATTCATATTATGCCAAAATCCCTGTATAACTGAACCCTTTTGTTCCAAGGTTGAGCATATAACCCATTTAACCCATGCAAGCCTGCCTAAGTGTTCTCCTATCTACCGTGTTCTTCTATCCCCCTCCTCCTTCTTGTATATTTCCGAGCCCAAAACCTGAACAGTGATGTCTGTCCCCTACCCTGTGCTCTACCATCCTTTCCCTCTCCCCTACCTCCCACCCACTCGCCCCTCTCCCACCCATGTAACCAACAAAGAATTTTTTCCTTTTTCTTCCTTTTAGTGTGGCTATCTTTTTTTAATCTTTTACAATAATGGTATTATACAATATTTCTTCTTTAGTGACTGACTAATTTCAATCAGCATAATATCTTCAAGGTTCATCCATGTTATGTGGTGGCTTACAGCTTCCTTGTCATTCTTCAAGGTATCATAATATTCCATTGTGTGTATATACTACAGTTTGTTTATCCATTCTTCCATTGAGGGGCACTTAAGCTGTCTCCATCTTTTTGCTATTGTGAATAATGCTGCTATGAACATTGATGTGCATATATCTATTCATGTTATGGCTCATATTTGTTATGGATATATACCAAGTAAAGGAATTACAGGATCATAAGGTATTTCTACTTTGAATTTTCTGAGGAAGTGCCATACTGTTTTCCAGAATGGTTGGAACATTTTGCATTCCCACTAGCAATGTAGGAGGGTCCCAATCT
>NW_006408529.1:10329279-10329863 GCF_000296735.1 Chrysochloris asiatica
TGTGGTGCTACTGGTTCCTTTGTACTGCATGCCTTCTTGTGCTGAGTTAATGTTTTTAGTATTCTTTCTTGTCAGTTTCTTCTTAGTTTTAATGTTTACACATTCTTTTTGGATCTTCATTTTCTTGGTATGCTGTGAAGTACTAATTTTCTTTGAGGTTACCGTATGATTAACTAACTTTTTCCTCAATTTGAGACAGTCTATTTTATCCTGCAATTTACCTGATCTCCTCACCATCTGGATCTCTTTTTCTATATATTTCTCTTCTTTAACTGTCACTTTGCTCTTTGACTGACCTCCCAGGGCCTCTTAATTCATTGCTGTAATTTTATTCTATTCTGGACTCTTCTGTTGATTGGGTTCCAGGTGGTGTTGCCACATGTGTCAATCTCTGTTTGTTGTCTGTTCATGTTGGTTTTCAGTCCTAAGAACTCCCTTAAAGGATGTTTTGAAGCACTGGATTGACTTTGACAAAGTCTCTTAGCTTCTGTTTATCCTAGAATGTTTTGATTGTACCATCATATTTTATTGAGATCTTTCCTGGGTATACAATTCTTGGTTGGCAGGGTTTTTTTTTTTTTTTT
>NW_006408529.1:10333623-10374168 GCF_000296735.1 Chrysochloris asiatica
TGCTGCGTCTCTCCTATTTGATTGTTCCTGGAGAATTTTTTTTACTTCTTCCTTATTTTCCTTGACCCCTTTTCGGATTATTTGAATTTGTTTCCATATCATTCTTCTGAATTCCCTCTCAGGCATATCCAAAACTCGCTCCTCCTCCTCTATGAAGGCTTTGTCTGTCTCCAGTTCAATTGTGTCAGGTCCTGTCTTCTGTTTTTGGACATGCTTTGATAAAGTTGATTGTTTCTTATTGGTCATGGTTATTGTTTTTATTATTATTATTATTGTTATTAATGTGGTCAGGAGATGGTCTTCCCTTTTCGTCTATAAATCGTAGCAAATGTTGTTGGGTCTCGTCTAAGTGGTAGAGTATTATGTTGTAGCTTAGCTATATGGCCATGATTGCTATTTCTTCTTATGGGACGTAGGGAGGATAAGTTCCCACCTCCAGGAGGGATGTGTAGTCAACAAGATCTCTACGTGTGTGGGTGCACTGTACCAGCTGATTTTTATTGGGATCTCACACCAGCGTGGGAAGACTTGGGGCGGGAGGAAGTTATATCGCCTCTGGCCCTTCTGGGAGACGCAGCTGTCCTAGCAGGCCGGCCCTGGTCCGACTGTCTAAACTCTGCAGTCACAGGAGTGACCCACAGTCTCCGCAGGAAAGAGTCCCAAAATACTCGCTTTTCTTTATCCTTGTTATCTTTATCCTTGTTAGTGCAGTTTCTCAAAAATGTGAGCCTAGGATAGACTATGATAGTCCAAAAGCCGTGGGACTGGTATATGAATGCCCCCTTTGTGAGATCCCACTGATAGCTCTGGCAGTAGTTTTGGAACCACTCATACTTAACATTATACATTTTGAATAATTTAAGAGAGTTTTGTATTTATGTGAAATAATCATAGTTTAATTTTACATTCAGATTTTGTACTTACTTGATTCACTTTATGTAGCTTTTTGATACTTCTGTTGTTGTTATCATTGTTAGCTGCCCTTGTTGTTGTTGTTGTTAAGTGCAATCGAGTCAGTTCCAACCCATAGCGACCCTGCATAGAGTTTCCAAGGAGCCGCTCGGTGGTGAGCCTGAACCGCCAACCTTGCAGTTCAAATGGTTTTGCAGTCTGTTGCATTAACCCACAGGGCCACACCAGGACGCCCTTGAATTGGCACTAAATCATGGTTTATCTGATGATATTTTTAACCTCCACAGATATATCAGAACAACTTAAGCCGGACCATGAAAACTTGCCAGTATCAAAGGTTTCACTCCTTCACTCCCTCATTCATTTGTTTTGGAAATACTGAGGAGAATATGGTCTAGAATCTACAGCCTCCTAGAGAAGAATATGATGAGATATATTCTGTGATTAAAAATGTGAAATTAAGCAACTAAAGATCCTAGATAAAGAGACATATTCCAGATGAAGAAGTAGTTATGCTTCCAAGAGAGTATCTGTGTGGTGCTGTAGGATAAGCACTTGACTGTCAAAGTAGGGGTTCAAGCTTACCATCTGCTCCACAGTAACCCTAAACAGCATTACTATGATCTGACTCGATGGCACTTAACAAAAGCAATTCTTCTAAGAGCAGATAAAGTATACTTCACTCAGATGTTGAAATATTTGTTTAATATTAAAAGAGATATAACAGGTTTTCAGACAAAAACAAACAAACAAACAAAAAAGAATTAGAGTATATTACAGACTGAGGAAATAGAATGTTCATTGTGCTGACACATTACCAAAGTGTAGTGGGAATGAAAGAGTGTTGGAATGATAAGTTGTTCTGAGTCATTTAAAGCAAAGAGTTTGAGCATGTTTAAATTGTTGCTGTCATGTGTCCTTGAGTTCATTCCAACTCAGCAATACTATGTGTAACAAAAGGAACAATTGACTGTCTAACATCATTCCACTATTATGTTTCCATCCATTGTTGCAGTCACTGAGTCAATCCATCTCATTGAGGGTCTTTCCTTTTTTTTGCTTACCCTCTACTTTACCAAGAATTATGTACTTCTCCAGGGACAAAAGGGCTCCATCTTGATAATATGCCCAAAGTATGGGAGATGAAGTTTTTCTATCCTCACTTCTAAGAGCATTCTGGCTATACTTCCTCCAGATTTGTTCATCCTGCTGGCAGTCCTTATATTTAATATTCCTGACCAGCACCATCATTCAAAGGCACCAATGACTCTTCAGTCTTCTTTATTCCTTATGCAGCTTTCACATGCATACAAGGTGATTGAAAATACCAAGGTTGGGTCAGATGCACTTTTGTCTTCGAAGTGACATTTTTGCTCTTTAATACTGTAGAGGGGTTTTTTGCAGTAGAATTGTCCAGTGGGATGCATCATTTGATTTCTTGACTGGTTTATCCATGGGTGTTGAAGGTGTTGATTGCAGATCCAAATAAAATGAAATCCTTGACAGCTTCCTCTATTTTTGTTCTGTTTATTGTGATATTGTCTATTGGTCCAGTTCCGATGACTTTTTTCCCCCTTTATATTCAGGTGTAATCCATATTGGATGGTATCGTCTCTGATGTTTCTATAAGTGCTTCAAGTCCTCTTTGGTTTTTTTCTGCAAGCAAAGTTGTGTCATCTGCATATTGCAGGTAATTAATGGTTCTTTCTCCAATCCTGATGGCATGTTCTTCTTCATATAGTTCAAACTCTTGGATTATTTGCTGATTGAATATGTGTGGTGAAAGAATACAACCTTGATATACCCGCTTCCTGATTTTAAACCACTAAGTATCCCCTTCTGTTGTATCCTCTTTGTTCATATACAGGTTCTGCCTGAACACAATTAAGTGTCCTGGAATTCCCATTCTTCACAATATAATCCATAATTTGCTCAGATCCACACTGTCAAATACCTTTGCACAGTCAATGAAACATAGGTGAACATCCTTCTGGTATTTCTCTGCTCTCAGCCAAGATCCTCTGACATCAGCAAAGATATCTCTCATTCATGTCGTCTTCTGTATTCAGTTTGAATTTCTGGTAGTTCTCTGTCAGTGTGTAAGGAACCTTGGTAGTGTAATGGGTTACAAGTTGGTCTGCTAACCACAAGGCCAGCTGTTTGAATCAACTTGCCACTTTGTAGAAGAAAGATGAGGCTTTCTACTCCCTTAAAGACTTGCAGCCTCAGAAACCCTATCCAGGGTTGCTATGAGTCAGAACTGATGTGAGAGCACACCACTACCACCACCTCCCCTCTTCCGTGCATTGCTGCAACAGTTTTACATTATCTTTGGCAAGGTTTTACTTGTATGTGATACTAATGTTGTTGTCTAATAATTCCCACATTTTGTTGGGTTACCTTTCTTTGGAATAGACAAAAATATTAATTTCTTTCAGTTAGCTATCCAAAAACTACCTTCCATATCTCTTGACGTAGATGAATGAGAGTCTCCAGCATTACATCATTTGTTGATATTCCATCCATTCTTGGAACCCTGTTTTTCACCAGTGCCTTCAGGGAAGCTTAGACTTTTCAGTCCAGTCCCATTGGTTATTTGTCATATGCTACCTCCTCAAACATTTGAGTGGTCATCATTTCTTTTTAGTATAGTGGCTCTATGTATTGTTTCCATTTTCTTTTGAGGTATCATTCACTATTTTGCTTATAGAATCCTATAATATTGCAATGTAATTTTTTTTCTGCTTCTTCAGTTCTTTAAGCTTGGGAAATGCTGAACATGTTATTCTCTTTTGGTTTTCTAACTACACATTTTGTATATTTCATTATGATTCTTTGTCTTCTCAAGCTTCCATTTGAAATCTTATGCTCACTTTTTTCTTTCGGTTTAGATATTATAAATTCAAGAGCAAATCTCAGAGTCTCTTTTGACATAAATTTTTTCTTTTTTCTTTTTCCTGTTGTTTTGTTTTGTTTCATTATTATTTTTTTAATGTGGTTTCTTCATGAATGATGTCTTTAACTTCACGCCAAAATCTTTCTTACCTTCGGTCATTAGTGGTTAACGCATCACATTTTTTATCTGAGGACATCTTTAAATTCAGATGTGATTTACTCAAGGTCATATTTTGACCTTAGTGAACTTATTTTAATTTTGTTCAGTTTCAACTTGAACTGCTCCTTAGTTGACCCCTGGCCCTTTACTGATTAATACTGAGCTTCTCCTGCATTACTTTCCATGGATATCACTTATTTGAATCCTGTGAGTTCCATCTAACATGCTGCATGACTATGGTCACTGTTTAGGTTGTTGGAAAAAAAACATTTGCAATGAATAAGTTGTTGGTCTTGCAAAAGTCTTTCATGC
Organism: Chrysochloris asiatica; assembly: GCF_000296735.1. Lineage (NCBI taxonomy): Eukaryota > Metazoa > Chordata > Mammalia > Afrosoricida > Chrysochloridae > Chrysochloris > Chrysochloris asiatica. The sequence continues at coordinate 10,337,903 of NW_006408529.1, forward strand.
TATCACTGGTGTTTCTATCACCATGGCCATATTTTCCGAGCATTAATCATTCTTTGTTTCCAACTTTTGCATTTCAATAATTATCAGTGTATTTGATTATGTTTTTTTTATCAATTTCAGACTGAAAAATTTATAAAAAAAACCTTCAATTTTCTCATTGCAAAAATGACATGGAACACATGTCTGACTTTCTTTGGCTTCCCAAGGAGGAAAGAGAATCAAACTAAAATTCAGCCCAAACAAAATATCTGATCACTGTGAGGGAGAGGTCAGCTATGACTCCATCCTTCCACCTTCTTTGCCCTATACTGAAATCAACCACTCTTCCTACAGCATTCTTTTTGCTTCACATCTAGGTTAAATAATGCATTGCGATGGCCGCACAGAACTCATAGAAAATACTCATGATTATGGAGTCTATTAGGGAAGTGAACATGGTGCAATTCAGAATCAGAAACAACTCAGGAAACAGTAGTTCTCCAATCAGGAATGCCTCTTCTCTGTCATACTGCAGACATGACTCACTTTTGTCTTTGGCCTCTAAGCCATTGGTCTCTGCCCTGCTCAGGCAAGTGTTACAAAGCTCCATTTGCCATGTCTACAAATGCCCAAAGGGCATATTCTGAAACTCAGCTTCTTGCTGTAATGAACTCTCCCTCACTCAATATGTGGTTCAGGAAGCCCACCACTGTGCCTCTCCATGCCGCTGCCTATGCTATGACCACCTGACCACACTCATGGCTCTTCTTTCTAGATGTTCCTAGGATTGTCTATTCTAGCTTCTGAGATGCCTCATTTTAAACCTGGAGGGATGACAAAGCCAATCAATCCCAGTGTTACAGTCTTGTACACCCTATTTGTGTGGTCCCACCCAGTTATTTAGTGGGAGTTCAGAAGACTGTGGACAGAAAAGTTATATCAAGTAAATTTACAGTACCACATTCATTTTTGGCCTAGTGGTTTATGTGTAAATTTGAAAAATAGTCATACTAACATGTCTTTCTTATAGGCATATGGTTAACATCCTATCACTGACAGCATCGTATTTTAGAATAGATCTTAAAATATTCTTTTTAATGATGGATGCGACCCATTTGCATGAATAATTTCTTTTATAGAGCTCAACACAAGACTGTTTCCTATGAGTTGGAGGTTAAACACATGTCAACTGTTTGACTTTTCTGACAATTATAGCCCTCCATAGACTTAGATACCAATCACCCAGCATTTTTCCCTTTCCTCAAGTCCCAGGGCTCTATAACATACTGCAATGTCCCACAAAACTCACAATTGTCTAAAGAAATGACTCATGCAATTGTGGATACTGGCAAGTCACAAATCTGTATTTTGAGAGATAAGTCTGGAGGAATCTTATAACCAAGGTAGTTTTAGGAACTGAGGAATCTAATCAGCAGGTCAGATGATAGGTTGTTGATTCACAGGGTTTCTGGAACTGGTGAATCAGGTCAGGTGGTGGGTCAAAAGTCCTATGAACTAGAGGTCAAACATAATGAAGCAGATGCAAGAGCCAGGGTAAAAGAAAAAACTTTTCCAAAGCAGTCTTATAAATTGGAATCAGACCATGTCCCCAAGGAAAACTAAGGGTGGTGATTTGAATCACATACTCTACTAAAGTGAGGACATGCATAATCATTAGTTTCAGTGGAATCTTTACTCCTTAGCCCCACCCTAATCTTTACTTCTTAGCAACTCATTTCAAAATAGGTCCATAATCATAGGCATAAAGGCTAGGATTTATAATATATCACATAATGGAGAAATGTGCCTAGAAGGGCCATGATAAATAATTAACTGCCCTGCACTATTCCTCTTCAATTTTTCATTCCCGACATAGTACACCATATGACTGTCTCATTCAAAATGGCAATATCAGTCCATTTCAGCTACCTAAGGTCTGGGACATCAATTTTTCTATGTTTCATTTCAGTTTTGATGATTTTCAATTTTTCTATCTTCATACTTTACATATGCCACATTCTGATTATTAATAGATGTTTAAAGAGGTTTCTTCTCAGTTTGAGTTATGCCACACCATCAAATTAAGGTCCCAACAGCTTTGCTCCATCTCTGTCATTAAGGCCAACTCTTCTTTGAGGAGGCAGCTCTTCCCCATGTCTTATTTTGAGTGCCTTCAAACCTGAGGGGGTCGTCTGTCATTACTATTCAGAAGGTTTTCACTGGTCAGTGTTTCCAGAAGTAGATCATCATGTCCTCCTTCCTAGCCTGTCTGAATCTGAACGTTTGGCTAAAATTGGTTCACTAAACTTGACCCTGCTAGTATTTGAAATATTGGTAGCATAATTTCCAACATCACAGCAATATGCAAGCCAGCACAGAATGCCAAACTGATAGACTAATGGTGGGAGGATTTTCATATTATAATAAAATACATAATGATTACTTAGTAAGTGCCAAATACTATTGGTATTGCTTTACATATGTGAGTTTCTTTAATCATAATAGCTATTGCTAATATTGTATTCTACTAATGAGAAGAAATATAGAATAAGTGCATTGTTTGCTTAAGATTTTGCAGCAAGACTGTAACAGAGTCAAGATTCAAACCAAGGCAATGTAGTTCAAAAATTCAAGCTCAACTTTTAAGATTATTATTCACTTTTTAAGATTATTATTCTGATGGCTTTATGCAGATTTTGGGGAGATTTATGAAAAACAGAAGAAGCAAGTTGTTGCATTTATCTAAGGGAAGGATGTCTAGGACCTACACTAAGGAGACCTTAGGGTGGTGAAGAATAGCAAATGCTGAGAGAATTCTGTGGGACTGAGGTGAGGAAGTGCTAATAAGATTTGGTAGTTAATTGGCTGCATATGAAGGAGAAAAAGAAGGTGAGAATGATCCTAGCTAGAAGAATACAGATGTTATATTATTAATCAGATCATGAATAAAGGTGGAGGAACAGATTTTAGGAATAAAATACTGGATTCAATTTTAAGAATGCTACCTTAAGGTGTTTTTGACAGTGAAGATATCCAGAGAGTAGTTGGAAGGATGGTTCTGGAGCATAGGAAGATGGTTGAACTACAGCCTTAGGTTTGGGAGTAATCAGATGTAGTTGACATGGTTGCTTAGAGGGGGAAGAAGGAGCACAAAGGAAGATTTGTACTATAAGAGAGTTTGAATCTGAAATTTAGCAATGCAACTAGAAGGCTGAGTAAGCACTGAAACCATGATAGAATGGGAAAAGGGCAAAGATAAAATCAAAAACAGGAAGAACTGGATTTGACAAATGAAAGGGAGAAGAAAATTTCAAAAATTAGAGAGTGATCAGTAGAATCTAATAAATATAGGCTTCACTAGGACTGAAAGACACTATTGAATTCCCGTAGTTAACAGGCCTTTGAATAACACTGTGCTGTGGAAACCAAGACATGAAAAGAATTCAAGTTAGTGAAGACCCAGTATGGACTGACTCTACAGCACTTAACAACAACAATTTATTATAGTGAAAGGATACAAAGCTAAATCAGCAAAGAGAAAAAGAACATGGGATAAAGTCCAGAGAACACTCAAGGGTCGTCTTTTAGGAGAGCCATACAAGACGCTCAGTTCTCCCAGCATCAAGTTATAACAACTTGTGAAACCCACTAAAGATTTGTTGTTAAGTGCCCTCGAGTTGATTTTGACCCACAGCAACCCTGTATAGGTTTTCCGAGGAGCAGCTGGTGAGCTTGAACCACCAACCTTGCAATTCAAATGCTTTGCAGTCTGGCGCATTAACCCACAGCGCCACACCAGGACTGCATTAAAGACTTAGTGCCCAATATTTTTTAATGGTGTCTACTTACAAAGGCAGGAGTCCTGGTGTGGCGCTGTGGGTAAATTCACCAGACTGCAAAGCCGTTTGAACTGCAAGGTCGGCTGTTTGAGCTCACCAGCTGCTCCTTGGAAACCCTGTATAGGATCGCCATAGGTCGGAATCGACTTGACAGCACCTAACAACAACTTAAAAGGCAAAGTCTGCCTGGCATATACCAAAACTTTAGACTCCCAAAAAGAAAGCAGATGTCCTCTGTATACTATATTGTTTGAACAGGTTTGGCACAGTGATTTACTTTCATTGATGAAAATGATAAGAGCCCTTCTGAGATATTAGTTCCCAGATACAAGTTAAGAGACAGTCTTGTATGCAGACCTTTCAAAGGACAGCAGTGTCTGACCTGCTATGTGAACTTCTTTTTTTACACTCTGGTTCAGACACTCCTCCTATTTCTCTATTCATTTTCACCACACTTCATAGCTTCTACTTATTTGGATCTTCTGCCCCTTCACAACATCTATTGACTTTTTTTCTTTCTTTTCTGGCTCTGTTCCCTATACCATCTATTATATGTTAGCCTCCTGTTCAAACTACTCAAAGAGAGACCCTTACTGATTCATCTTGTATTCTGGACTCTGTGAAGCAGCAATCCAACTGCTGTCCACTCAAAGATCTGTCATGCCTATGAATTGGGCATACTTTCTCCAACTAGTTATGAATAGGAAGATAGAATCAAATGATAAATTCTGCTCCAAATGTTCTATGAGATTATTAAGCTCTCTGATAATAATAAACTCCTTTCCCAGATAGCAATATTGGTTATGTAGGGACCAAGAAAAGAAAGGGAAGATAAGTGGATTTATTCAAGATTGAGGAATACATGGAATGTGACAAAATGACAGAATTATTAAGAGTGATAAATCCTAGATCACAGCCTTGAGAAAAACAGAAAATTGTGTTGTTCAGGCTAACTCATCTTTCTAAAATTCACTGTTCACATATGTTGTTGGGTTTTAGTTATCTACTAAATATAATCTCTCCTCCCCCTCATCCCCTGCACACCATTAAAAAAATCCTTCCTTTATCTGTTTCTTCTCTGGACTCCTGGTATGCACTGTAGGATCAGCACTGGACTGGGAAACACAAGTTCAGCTGTTTAAACCCACCAACTGCTTCTTGGTGGTGGTGGTTATGTGCTGTGGAGTCGGTTCCAACTGGAAAGGAGTTCTATTGGTGCAGTGGATTATGCATTGAGCTACTAACAAACAGTTCAGTGATTTGAACCCACCAACTGCTCCATGAGAGAAAGATAATGACATTTAATTCCATCAAGATTTAGTCTAAGAAACTCTATGGAACAGGTCTACTCTGTCCTATAGGGTTGCTAGTTGGAATCGATTCAATGGCATTATTTATTAATATAACTGGAATGCTATTTAATGAAATCACTGCTCATCTTTCCTGATATAGTACAAATGTCACCTCCTCTGAGAAGACTTCTTAAATCAGCCCCAAAATGAAACTATTTTTCTCTCCTTAATGGTCTAGTGTGTGATATGAAGCAGGATGTTAAACATATGTTCTCCAGGGTATTCTAACTTCTATTAATTAAAAAATCCTCCTAATTTTTTAGCATGAATAAATCTTTATACTCTGTTTTATCTTCCTTAGCAACTAATATATTATTTTGCACAGAGTACATAGTCAATAAATATATTTGAATGAATTAATAAATGAGTCTGTCAGCATGTCATGAACCAGAATCATTAGGTTGTTACACCTTTCTTTCAACTGTAGTGACTCCATTGGACCAATTATGCTTTATTTTTTTATAACCTGAAATTGGATGTCAAACAATTTTTGCAAGTTGAACACTAATAAGAAGGAAACATTTAAAGCAAAAACATTGGTTCCTACTTCCCATCCCCATAGCCTCTACTATGTATTCACATTTCATTGTCAACTTGGGTATTTTTGACAACAACTCCATTACTTTTATAAGTACCATCAAAATATGTTATTCTTGATCCAGTTTTGTCACTTGAAGGTCACATTAAGAGTGATGAGAAATGCCTAGCACAGAGCTGTTAGAGAACCTGGCAAACATTCATGCTTCTGCTTGATTTGCAAAATGAGAAAATGTCTTTCTGCCCCACAGGTTTTGTTTAGTAGATGATCATATTTCAGAGATGAAATATGAAACAAAAATTGAGGCATTTGACTGCAAAATACCCAATTTTATTGTGCTTTGCTCTCAAGGAGTGACATGTGCAAATTAAAAAGCCCTATAGAATGGAACTTATTGATCATACTACTAAAATATTTGTATGCCACCATATTTAGAAAACCTTTCAACATTATCCCCACAGAGGTGGAGTGGTCTTGCTTGACTTAATTACTTTAATGATTGGTATATATGTGTGTGTGTACAAGAGGCACAGGAGAGTGGAAGCATCCAGATGTCAAAGTAGTGAAAATAATGCAATATGACATGTGCTCTAATAAATCAGTATGCTCAGTCTCCTGGTTTCTCTTCTAATATTGAGCAGAAGTTTAGTATAAAATGCCAAACTGTGCATTTACTGCAAAAGTGCACATCTTTCTTCCTTCTTAAGAAAATTAAACCTGTTGTCACTAACATCTTTGGCTAAAGACCATTAAATTAACAAACACTTTCATATCTCTTTAGAATTCTTATTGAATGGTCAACAAGTCTGATGTCCAGTTATATCTCGCTCACCTCATTTGAACTAAACGGGAAATGTGACCACATAAACATGTAATCTACTGGATAGTCTTCTCCCCTTTTGGAATGTAGGCCTTGAATTGAACCCCATTCTGGAAAATCATAAAATTTCTTTTTCTTTATTAAGTCAAAGCAATACTTATAAATCTGTAGATTTGGGAACTAATAGTTATTTGAGATAGTCCAATCCACTGGACCTCAAACCTTTTAGACCTAAATCTCCTTTGTTCACTTGTTGTTAAATACAATCAAGTTGGTTCCAACTCATACCAACCCTGTATAGGGCTTCTGAGACACCGCTGGTGAACTTGAACCACCAGCCTTGTGGTTCAATCCGATGACTAGTTTCTTATAAAAACTCTTGTGAAATGAAATTCATAGGAGATATAACCTACTTATAGTTTTTAAAAATTAATGCAATGTAGTAATATGTGTACAAAGGAGAAGTAAAAGGAAAGTTATTTATAAAAAAAGGATACATATCTCACAATGTAGATACTCATTTACAACTACAATAAATATCTTTCACCTATGCATAGGGTCACAGTGAATACATAACTATAAATACATTCTGATAAATACATTAGCAACTCAAACATTATGACTAACATTACCCTATGGTTTCCTACAACAATGAAAACCTCTTAGTAAAATTCTGAAGAAAATAGAGTACACATCCTTTAATTGTACAATAGTAAGTAAAAACTATTGCTACAAAATCATAGAAACCTCTATTAAAGAAAATATCAAAATGTGAAACTGTTGTTTCTTGATATAGCCTTCATTTATGTCTTTATCTTTTTTTTTTTTTTTTTTTTTTTAACACTTTGGGGAAGGTTTGCAGAGCATGCAGCTTTCCATTCCATAGTTCATACACATTTTATTTCACATCGTTGATTGTAATCCCTGCCACGTAACAGCAATCATCCCACTTCCTCCCAGTGTTTCCTGTTTCCATTTGCCCATGTTTCCTACTCCTTCCTGCCTTCTCAACTTTGTCCCTGAGCAAATACCACGCTTTTGGTCTCAAATAGTTGAGTGTTTTAATGAGTGTTTACCTTCCCTGGTATTATTATTCACCTAATAGGCTTGTCTGTTGTTTGGCTGACAGTTGAATCATCAAAGTGAGTGTAGTTCCAGGCTTGAAGGGTGACTGAGGGTCATAGTTCCAGTGTTTTATCTGTCTCTATAGTACCAGACAGCCTGGTTGTTTTTATGATTTTGAGTTTTGGTCCACATTTTTCTCCCATTCTTTCCAGCACTTTCTAATGAAATAGATCCCTGTCAGAGCAATTGGTGATGGTAGCCAGGCACATCCAGTTCTGGTCTCAGTCATGGTGGCTGGGGTTTACATAGGCCATTAGTCTTTTGGACTAATTGCTTCCATATGTCTTTGATTCTCTTCATGCTTTTATTGCTCCAGATGACGAGAGACCAAGGGTTGCATCTAGATGGCTGCTCACAAACTTGAAAGATCCAAGTCACTACTCACCAAAGTAGAATGTAGAACATTTATTTTGCTTACTATATTGTTCCAATTAAAATTGATGTCCCCTGAGACTATGATCATGACACCCCAGATCTAAAGATTCACTTTATCAAGATGTTTGGTTACAACTAAGAAGTGTTCATAACTTTGCTCTCTGTGTTCACCACAATCATTTACATGTAGCATATGTAAATATATATATTGAAATATGCATGAACATTTTGAAGCCCCATAATATATTTCTAAGTAGAGTCTCATTTGCTGTCTCATACCCATTCAGCTAGTTTTTCTATGTATCTACCTGTAGAATATTGTTGTCACTGGCGTTGCAGGATTATGTTTATAATAATATTTACCTCTCCTGCATTTAACTCTTGTGCTCCTCCCAGTGACTTCCTTTGCCTTGGTCATTTGTGTTGACCTCCCCCTTATTGTAGGTCTATACACTTACTAAGGTGGTGTTTCTACCTCTCTAACTCTTCCCCAAAGGCCTGTGCATTCTTCAATTTATACCTTGTCAAATGGCATTTAGGGTATATTAAATGGTCTTTGAGTTTGGGGGACAAAAAAAAGTCTGATGGGGAAAGATAAAAGTTGCAGAAGATTCCCTAACAAAATTCTCATAGGTCAGCCCTTGCTATTCTTGAAAAATGAGTAGGTACACGGCTGTAATGGGGGGAAAACTTACCTATGTTCAAATTCCTGGCTTTTTTCTCATAGATATAGTTTTCAAATTTATAAAACTTGTTCATAATAAACCCTGGTTGTTGCAGACTGTGCAGACCCGGTCAGGAGTTCGAGACCCTGTGGGCCCAAGTGTTGCAGACTGTACAGGCCACAGGCTCTGAGGAACAGACTCTAGCCACCTAGCAGTTATAGCAAACTGTTTTTCATCTTAGTATTCAATTAGGTTTATTATTAAGTGCATACATAAAGCCTTGATATCCACAGATAAATGTAATATTTTCCTAAAAGCCAAGACTGTAAAATTCCAAACAGGCAAAGTTCTTCCCTCAGAGAATTAAGTCAAAGTAAATTGGGTGGCTCCCCGGGTCTCTGTTCTAAGAACAAAAGAACTGCCCTGCCTAAAGTGTTTTCAGGTGCAACCCTATTCACTTAGGTGTCTCTTTTCCTGGAGAACCTGGGCTGGGCAGCTGACACAATGGGAATCCTCCCAATCCTCCTTTTCACCTTCCCTCAACTGAGCTCAGGTGCTATAGATATGTTAATTGAGCCTGAGAAACCAAGTTGCGGGCCTGGGATTTGAACCTGTGAATTACGACGTAAAGCTGCCTGAATGTCTGGAAAATTACGTATGTTAGCTGTACCTTGTCTTAGTCCCTCCCAGCTTTGTGTAAAGCTCCTCCCCTAAATAAAACGGAGGCACAGAACGAATCCAGGTGTATTATAGCGTGGAGGGCGTGTTATACAGCTGACTAGTCATGCGTGGCTGATCAGCTAGCAAGGGGAACGTACTGCCTGCATAGCTAAGATGTTTGCTATGTGGGATCTTACTGCCCTCATGGCGAATATGTTCACCACGCCGGATCTGCCGGATGCCAGTAATGCATCCACTCTGGTTTCGGGGTGTCTCTTTGTCTCCCTCTTTGTGTCTTTCTGTGTATTCTTTCTATATCTTTACAGCCGCCAGATATCCCCACCTCGTGAACCACATTCCTATGTCGAGGCAGGTCCCCGGCACCTGGTGATTGTCCTGTGTTCTTTGAGAATATCTATCAAGATTATTCATTTGAAGTCACACACACAAAACAGTCAAACTTCTGAGGTGACCTCTTTTCCTTGAATTTAACTGGCCAAGTGTATCCCCTCAGAAATCGCTATTTTGACTGAAAAATTTTTTTTTTTTTTGAAGACTCCTAATGAGATTCTGACACTGATGACAGGGACATGTTTAAACAGATGAAATAAATCCATATATGTGTAACTGGAAATCTAGCAGCAATACTTTTTGACTTATCTTCCTATGGTTGTTGCACACCTGGAATATTCTGTGTACATTGAAGCTTTGCCCAAAATACTTTGTGTTTATAAGTAGATGGAGTTAGGTTGTAGACTTGGATAATTATAAGCAAAATGTCTCTGCTGAAAACTTATACTAGAAATATCTAGTCACTATGGATCATTTTCTCTCCTTCCCAATATCCCATGACTTTCCAGGTATTTAACATTGTTGGCTACCATCCACTAGATGATTATAAAGCACCCAAACATTGTCAGGCGTCCTGGTGTGGTGCTGTGGGCTCATGCATCAGACTGCAAAGTCATTTGAACTGCAAAGTCAGTGGTTCAAGCTCACGGAAATCCAGGGTCGCCATGGGTCAAAATTGACACGACAGCACTTAACAACAACAACAAATATTGTCACACTAAAAAGCACATGTCCACACATTAAAAAACAAAAACAAAACCCTAGGGGTGTTTTTGCTTCTGTTGAGGCCTTCTGTATAATTTAGCACCCTCATTTTATGAATGAGGAGACCGAAGGCTCAAGAACTTAAAGTAATTTACCTGAAGTTATGTAGTTAGTACAGAATATCTCTGAACTAGGTTCAGATATTGGACTATATGGAATCTGATCTTATGCCAACATGAGAGCTCAGATATAGACAGTGTCAAGTGGAACAGTCTTTCTGGAACAATGTCTGTAACCTAGCTAAGGATACTGTATACATGCATGGGTTAAAGTAGCCCAGACAGACATCCCAAAGGATCAATTTATTTCCTGAATGCTTATAAACCAAATCTGCACCCTCTGTTACTACTAATCCCACACCTCGCCTTGTTGTCTGCTTATTCAATCATTCCTCCCACTCTTGGAAATGGATGTCTTCCAAGACTTTCCAATTGCTTGAAATAAATTCTCTCTTCTAGCTGACAAACATATCATTTCCTCTCTGTATATTGCTTCCAAACCTCTTCTTCATTACTTTTTCTATGATTTTTACTTTTTGAGTGTGTGTGTCACTTACAGAATTTCATGTTTATAAAGATCTTATTTTCATCAGTTTTATCCTATAAGTTGATAAGTCTTGAAGTCACTATAAGATGCTTTGGGATGTATGACTTGACTTGATGACACCAGGTGAATGCCTTGTCAAAACAGCAAATATTTGATTGATGTACTTCCAAATAAGGACTAGAATAATCATAATTCTACTATCAGGAATGATTTGATTACATACAATGTAAACATTTCTAGGTTCTATGATGACTAACAAGCCCATCTTGGGAATTCATTTCATGACACTTGATTACTGAAGTATCTAGACACACTGAGTTGCTGTGGGCCATCTCCAGGGAGAATTCCTGCAACATGCTTCACATGCTTCACAATGGAAACTGATAAGTAGAGAGGTCATCCAGTTAGTTCCCATGGCTCCAGGCAAAACTATCCCTAATCTGTCATCAATTCTTAACAATCTTCAGAGAACAGGGTCCTATTGCACCTGCCAGGAGCCAGACAATTACCTAACAGCCCATAACTGAAGAATTCTTCCTTCCTCTATAGCTTACCAAAACATATTTTCATTTAAAATTGCTTCTTTTCATCTTAACCTTATTGGAAAATATTTTTAAGTCAAGATTGTTAGTATAAACATGGCATTAACTTAAAGATATTAAGACATACCTCGTGTTCCCTTGGAGTCCTGGTGTGGTACTATCAAAAAAGCACTTGACTGTAGTGTCACTCTGAACCATAAAGTCGGTGGTTTAAATCCACCAGCTGCTCCTTGGAAATACTATACAGGCTCGCTATGAGTGGAAGTGACTCAAAGGCATTTAACACCACCACTAACAAGTGTTCCCTTGGAATTCTGGTGTAGTGCTGCAGAATAATGCACTTGACCACAAAGTCAGTTTGAGCAAAAAGGAGCTGCTTCAAATGAACCAACCAATCCTCAGGAACCCTCTACAGGGTTTCTATGAGTCAGAACTGACTCAATTCACTTAACAGCAACAACAAGTGTTGCACTTTAGGATAAACACCAGACCAAAAGGTCATTTGAACTGCAAGTTCAGCAGTTCAAACTCACCAGCCACACCCTGTGTTTCAAACCAACTTTATAGTCCAGAGCATTAACCCACAGCACCACTCCAGGACTCCAAAAATAGCGGTAAGTGTTCCCTTTGATCAACTTAAAGAAAAGAACAGGAGTCACTTTTCTCTTTCCAAACATATCCCCACTTGTACAAAATAATCTAACGGTGCATTGTGTTACTGTGGCTTTTGGTTTGTCCAACTGTCTTTTCAACTACCTAATGTTATTTATTTGACAAATGTCTATAGAGCACCTCTTATGAAGAGGTCCAGTGATAGGCTCTGGAAGTAGAGATATTAAACTCCTACCATCAAGAGCCAAGTCTACAGGTTAAATGTTAAATGGTCTTAAGGATTTATTGTCAAAAGAGCTTAGTACTATATAATATGCACATTAAATTGCAGAGAATTTTATTCAGCAATCAACATCCATCTATTCCTTTCAACCTATCCATGTTTTCATTCATTTAACAACTATTGACTTCCATATTTTGTTCCAAGTCTAGAGACCATGCCACTATATACATATATTTGCTACTTCTTTACTCATGAACCTCATATTTCAGTGGATCAGAGAAATGTTAATCAAAATAGTAAACACATATATAGCTGCAAACTGAAAAGTGATAAGGAATATTGAAGAGTACTCAGATATTGTTTGGAGAAGAGGGCAGGATTAAATGGTAAGATAAATTGCAAATTAATATATTATACCTAAACTAAGAAGGAGTTACTTATGAAGGCGAGAGGCAAGAAATAGTCCAGATGATAAAATAGTATTTGTAAAGGCCAAGAAATAGGAAGGAGAATGAATAGTTGGGAGGGTAAAATGACCAACTTCCTGGCATGTGGTAAGAAAAAAGAGTTCTATCTGAGGCTGAAAAGGGAGTTGGGGCCAGTTCATTTAGTGTCTTGTGTGCCGTATTAAAACTATGGTTCTCTATACTTTAAAAAAAGAAAAAAAGGAAACCAATGAAGAATAGCTTTGTGACTTTAAAATGTCCTGTGGAGAATGGATTTTTAAAAGCCTGAGTTAATGCTGGTAGACCTTATACAAGGTTTACAGTAGGTAAAAAATATTATGAACATCATTAGGATTTGGGATTACTAGGGGCAATGGAAATTGGACTGGATATGAGAGATATTTAGGAAATAAAATGGATGATTCTTTTTGATGAATTATATTGGTGGTATATGTAAAAAAAAAAAAAAAAATCAGAACCCTGTTGGGTTATATGTTGGGCTGCTAAATGCAAGGTCAGCAGTTTGAGTCTGCCACCTGCTCCATGGGAAAAGATGAGGCTTTCTACTCATGAAGAGATTTATAGCCTCAGAAGCCTCTTACAGGGTAGCTATGAGTCAAAACTGACTCAATGACACACAACAATAAGTAAAAGGGAGATGTCAAAGTTGACTTGTAGTTTGACAGGCTGCATAAGTAGATAAATAGAGTGCTTTTCAATGAGACTGGTATTACTGAGGAAACATCCCTTTTACATTGTTTAATGTGGGTGGGAAAATCAAGATAATTTTGAACTTGTTGAGTTGGAGATTTATTCTTAATATGAAACTAGCTATGTCAAACAGGCAGATATATACATGAGTATGGGATTCTAGAATGTCTGTACATGTGATTTAAGTTTAGATGGAGATTTATGAGTATGGATATAGTTGCCCCAGAAGAGTAAATTTGAAAGTAAAGGAGCCTAACAGTATTTGGAATAACAACTCTGAGGGTATAAACAATAAAGAGAAAGATTAGTTTACAAACATAGTTGAGAGACACCAACCACCAAAGAATAAACCAAAATTCCAAATCCGAAAGGAATTTGAGAGGATGATCAGCTCTGTCAGCATGCTGAAAGTTCAAATAAGATAAATATTGAGAAACAAGAATGAGTTGAATAGTAAGAATATTTTTTTTAAGTCAGTAGACAATATAGTGACATAGGCAAAAGCCAGATTGGAGCAGACTGAACAGTGAATGAAAAGTGAAAATATTAAAGAAATGTAATTAAAGAATATAAATTAGTTCTAGGCAAATTTTGCCATGAGTATGGATAGAAGTAAGATAGGGCAATAGTTATGGTGGGAGCGAAGAGAGGTTCTGGGAAAGACGAACATTTGTCTATGATGATGAAAAGATTCGCTTAGAACAAAGGTTGAAGATACAGGGGGCAGAGAAAATAATGGAGAGTGAAAGATTCTTGAGAAGGTGAAAAGGAATGGAATTTAGTGTAGTTAACATTAACTCGAGGTGGTTCCAAGTCTTGGCGGCCCAGTTTAGGGTTCCTGAGGAGCAGTTGGTGAGGTTGAACTACTGACTTTACAGCTGAAACCAACCCTGCAGTCCAGCACAGTAACCCGCAGTGCCACTCCAAAATTTAGAGTGTCAGCTCTAGGGAAAATCTTTCTCTCTTTGTCTCTAAAGAAAGGTTGATGTCTCTTTTCACCATCTGTAGGCCCAACATTCCTTGTAGATTAAACATGTGCCTTGGAATCAATCTTCTTCTGGATCTAGGAGCTTCACAGTGCAGAGGCCCCAGATCCAAAGATACATTCCACTCTCAGCTCTTCTTGGTGATAGTAGCTCCCCCCTCAGCTCTGCTTGCTTATTTAATATCTTTTATATCTCAAAGACATTTGTTTAAGACACAATCTAATTCTGCAGATTGCAGCTGGCCTCATTAACATCATGTTGTTGTTATTGTTAAGTACCGTGGAGTCGGTAACGACTCATAGCAACCCTACACAGGGTTTTCGAGGCTGTAAATCTTTACAGGAGCAGAAAGCCTCATCTTTCTCATGCGGAACCACTGGTAGTTTCTTTCGAACTGCTGACCTTGACAATAGCAGCCCGATTCCTAACCACTACACTACCAGAGATCCTTCATTAACATCATAGATGTGAGAATTTCTAATTTAATTATCCTATGTGTTGTAAATTCTCACTTCTATCATTAGCATCATAGTAGTGAGAATTTACAACACATAGGATAATTAAATTAGATCAGGGCAGATCATATCAGATAACACCATGTGGTGGTGGTGTGCCCTGGAATAGGTTGTGACTTATAGTGGTGGTGATGGTGGTGTTCTGGAGTCAGTTTCGACTCGTAGTAACCCTGTACAGGGTTTCTCAGGCTGTAAATCTTTACAGAAGCAGAAAGCCTCAATTTTCTCCCGTGGAACAACCAGTAGTTTCGAACTGCTGACCTTGAGGTTAGCAGTCCAATTGGTAACCACGGTGCTACCAGAGAACCTTTCCAACTCATAGGTACCCACTATAGGGTTTCCAAGGCTGTAAATCTTTACGGGAGTAGAAAGCCTAGATTTCATTACTACATCTTCACCGCCAAACCACTGAGAATTCTGGCCGAGGCAAGTTGACACAAAACCTTAACTTTCACAGATAGAGATATACTGAATAAGCTACACAAACCTAATTTACTCCTGAATTGCAAAATACATGATAAGAATCATATCCTATAATCTCTGTGTGGCACATGGTATAGATTAAATATTACAAACATATTGAATAAATTTAGCTCATTTTTTAAATATTTTAAATATTTTCAGTATGGTCACATTTAGTATATATATTTTTTTATTATTCCAAAACTAATGTTTTTTATAAGGTAAATATTTGTTGCTTCCTCCATTATAAAAATATAACGAAAAACCATTATAACTTTTAACTTCTTTTGTTTTTAACCTGGGGAAATAATTTCATGAGCTTAGCAATAGCAAAAGAAGAAAATTCTTTCTAAATTGTACATTTTGCAATAAGTAGAAATAAATACTTTTTGTGGAAGAAAAATGGTTGAGTCCTGGTGTGGCACTTTGGATTAATAGAGTGGGCTGTAAAGTCGGTTTGAACAGCAAGGTCAGAGGTTCAAGTTCATCAGCCACTCCTCAGAAACCCTATACAGGGTTGCTATGTCTTGGAACTGACTCAACAGCACTTAACAACAACAACAACAACAACATATGTGACTGATAGTAATTGCAATTAGGCAATTATTGTAATGGCAATTAGTGACATTATTGAAAAGACAACATACCTAAGTGAAAGAATGACTTTCATTATATTATGAAACATCCACAGAATTACTACCATAATTGTATTACTGTACCATGATACTGTTATTGTGAAAGACAAATGTCCTATCACAGCCTCCTTGTGTTCTATAACTTCCAACATCACAAAAATTATACATGTGATATTGGAAGTAAATGTGTGTGTGATTGCGTTTAATTTATAGCATAAATCTACTCTGATTATGACTAAAATAGAGATGCAAAATCAGTTTGAACAGCAACATCAGCAGTTCAAGCTCACCAGCCACTCTTTGGAAGCCCTACTGTGGGTCACAACCAAGTCAGTAGCATTTAGGAAATCCTGGTAGTGTAGTAGGGCTATTAACCTCAGGGTCAGCATTTCAAATCCACTAGCACTCCTCAGGAGAAAGATAAGGCTTTCTGCTTCCATAGAAATTTACAACCTCAGAAACCCTACAGCATTGAACCTGACGCAATGACACATAACAATTGGTACCATTTAGGATTACTATGAAGAGCCTGTAGTGGTGTAGTCATTAAGACACTGGGCTGCTAACCTAAGGAGTCACAGTTTACCCACTAGCCTACCTTCCAGACAAAGATGTGGCCGTCTGTTTCCATAAAGATTTATAGCCTTGGGAATCCTACAGGGTCATTATGAGTCATCTCAAAAACAATGTGTTTGTTTGTTTTTAGTGTATCAGAATCAAGACTATGGATACATGTTTGGTTTGAGTTAAGTAATATTTGAACTAGATAGAGAAGATTATATATATATATACGAATCTAGCTGCTAATCTCATGGTCAGCAGTTTGAAACTACCAGCTGTTCCGCCGGAGAAAGATGAGGCTTTCTGCTCCGGTAAAGATTTACAGCCTCAGAAACCCTGTACAGGGTTGCTATGAATTGGAACCAACTCCAGGGCACATAACAACAACAACAACAACAACAACAACAACAACAACAACAACTCATTCAACATTTAGTCATTGTCACACTAGAAGACCAAGAGGTCATTATGTTATGAACTCATAGCTCTTTTAAGATGTTCATATTTAGCCCAATTTTTTGAAATATAGATTGATAATTATATTGAGATAAGAAATGATGTCCAAAAAGGTTCAGTGAATATATATCAAAATAGTTAAAATAAATAGCTTTAGTGTTTTACAAGTATATTACACATAACTGTGTTTTTGTTTCTCTTTTTTTAGTGGTTAATGGGACACTGGTCCATGCTTATTATAAATGTCATTAAAGAACACAAAAGGGATATAAAGAGTAATATTCATAATTGAAATTTTTAGGGTTTGGGCTGTGATTGTCAACAGAGATATTCTCAATCTTACTTCAAATTGCTAATATTTTTTCATCATTTGTGGACATAGTGACATTAACTACATTTATTGTTACACCCCTCTCCAATGCCAAACATATGCCTACCAAAAAATAGAAACTTAAAAATGTTGATTGAAAGAATGAACCTTGCCATTTAAACTGACCTTGCAGTCCAGAGCATTAACCTACAATGCCACACCAGGACTCATTTATAGAACACTTATACCAACTCTCCAATTCAGAAATAGATGACTATTTTCAAGGGTTACTTGTCTTAGGAAGAGTTGGAGATATTTGAAATATATTTACAAGGCAATTTTAATGTACTGTCATTGTATCATATGAATATAAGACTTGAAAGTATGTTGAAGGTTTTTATTTTCAGTGCAAACAAATAGTGTTTGATTGTGAACCAATAAACCCTGAGCAAACCTGTTAGTTTTTGCTGAAGATAATTCATTATGGCTGCAACAGTACAACTACAGAGAACTGCAAAAGCCAGGTTTAGAAGAGGATGTGGAACCAGGATTATCACTGCTGACATCAGATGGATCTTGGCTGAAAGCAGACAATACCAGAAACATGGTTACTTGTACTTTATTGACTATGCAAAGTCTTTCTACTTTGTTGTTATTGTTGTTGTTAAGTGCCTTCCAGTCGGTTCCGACCCATAGCGACCCTGTACAGGGTTTCCGAGGGTGTAAATCCTTACGGGAGTAGAAAGCCTCATCTTTCTCCCGTGGAGCAACTGGTAGTTTCGAACTGCTGACCTTAAGGTTCGCAGCCGGTTTCGTAACCACTACGCTACCAGAGCTCCTTCAGATCATGACAAACTATGAATAACATTGCAAAGAATGAATATTCCAGAACACTTACCTGTGGTCATGAGGAACCGTACATAGACCAAGTGGCAGTTGCTCAAACAGAATAAGGAATTATTGAATGGTTTAAAATCAGGAAAGGTATGTGCCATGGTTGAATTCTTTCACCTTACTTATTTATACTGTATGCTGAGCATATAAATCAAGAAGCTGAATTATATGAAGAAGAACATGACATCAGGATCCAAAGAAGATTCATTAATAACCTGTGATATACAGATGATACAATCTTGCTTGATGGAAGTGAAGAGGACTTAAAATACTTACTGATGAAGATCAAAGATTAAAGCCTTCTGTATGTATTGCACTCAATGTACAGAAAATGAAAATTCTAACATAAATAATAATATGCAACAAAGTAAGAGGCATGTAAAATTCTCACATCAACTTTGAGAGGCATAATCTGAAAATTCTAAAAGTAATGTGATAATAAATGGAGAAGAGATTGCAGTTGTCAAAGACTTCATTTTACTTGGATCCACAATCAACACTCATGCAAGCATCAGTCAAGAAATCAAACAATGTATTGTACTGGGCAAATCTCCTGCATAAATCTCCTTTAAAGCGTTTGATAGCAAAGATGTCAGTTTAAGGTGCAAGGTGTGCCTGATCCAAGCCATGGTATTTTCAGTAGCATCATCATATGTATATGAAAGTTGAGCAATGAATAAGTAAGATCTCAGAAGAATTGACTCATCTGAGTTATGGTGTTGAAGATGAATATTAAAAGTACCACGGACTGCCAGAAGTACAAACAAATCTGTGTTGGAAGAAGTACAGTATCAAATGCTCTTTAGAAGTCAGAATGGTGAGACTTCATTTCTCCTACTTTGGACATGTTATCAGGAGGGATTGGTCTCTGGAGAAGGACGTCATGCTTGGTAATTTAAGGGTTGAAAACACCCCAATGAAATGGATTGGCACAGTGACAGGGGCAATGGACTCAGCATAACAGCAATTGTGAGGACAGCACAGGACAAGGCAGTGTTTTATTCTGTTGTGCATCGGGTCACTATAAGTGAGAATCAAGTCAATGGCACCTAATATCAACAACAGACATGTTAAGGTAAATAAAAATAATCTGTTCCCATAGAATTTTTTCATTATGTCTTTCAAAATTGATATGATAATTTGATAGACCTCTTTCTTTGTTTAAAAAATGTGAACACTAGAAATACAGGGTGAATAATTGGTGCAATCTTTTATAGCTTTTAAACATGAAAATTGATTGTAGTCAAAATGTGCACATTTATAAAATATTCATTGCCACCTCCTTCAGTTTCTTTAGTCCAGATATTAAATTATGTTCCTCACATTATGTACCACATCATAAGGAAGTAAAAGCACAACAATCTAGGGAGAAATGCTAAGGAAAAAGTTTGTCCTGCAGTCTGAAAGAACCATTTAGTTAAGATTGCTCAAGTTGTCTTTAAAAATGCTGCGGAGCCCTAAGTGTCCATTCAAAGCCAGCAAAATATGCAGACCCAGTCAGGTTCCATTCAGGAAGCAGAAAGTGGATAGATACTCCTCATCAGTCGCTGTAGGTGATTGGGCATAATCATGTTGGTTGCAGGGATTTCTGGTATTGCTGTTGCTTTTTTTTTTATTAAGCAAAATAAAACTGAAAAATAATACACAAAATATTCTTAGTAACATCATTTTTTCAAAGAACTATTGCACTGGAAAGGGCATATATCAGTCTGAAGACCATAAAGACCTCTTGAAAATGGCATTTATTACAACAACAAATATATATATAGTCTTACCCCAGTGATACTCATGAGGAACAGCTCTCTAGGAAGCATCATGTGACAGACAGGGTTTTAAGGAAAGGTATTTTAATTTTTGTGATATAACGACTGGCTAAGCCTTTTGACATCCAAATATTCATATAATTTTTCCTGTCTAGAATAGCTCTGGTAGCATAGTGGTTATGAATCGGGCTGCGAACCTTAAGGTCAGCGGTTCGAAACTACCAGCTGCTCCGCGGGAGAAAGATGAGGCTTTCTACTCCCGTAAAGATTTACACCCTCGGAAACCCTATACAGGGTCGCTATGGGTCGGAACCGACTCAACGGCACTTAACAACAACAACAACAACAGAATATCATTAAGCCAGGGCAGGTAAAGAGTTATGAACTATACAAATTATGAAAATTATTTCATCCACTTAGCACAGAAATATTGGTATCTGTCTTATTGTATTAAGTGTACATTGATGAACACTCAATAAAAAGCAAATGGTCTTTCAGATCTCAAGTTCTAACAACCAGTACAAAGGTGGTGGTTTGAACCTTCTCAGAGGCACCTTCCAAACGAGCCTGGTGGTCTACTTCTGAAAGGTCACAGTTCTACTCTGCTCCAATGGAGTCACCAAGAGTTGTAATTGACTTGACAGCAACTCACAACAACCTTCAGAGCTGAATTAAGAATGGATAGTGTATAGCTTAATTTTTTTTTGATAAATAGAAAAATTTTAAATAATATTTTTCTGCCTTCATTCAGTTAGCTATAGCTGTTCATTCCAACTTGTAGGGAATTAAAGCACATAATAAATGTGTGTTGATTCATAAATACAGTGGAGGTAGGAAATAAGCCATCTCAATAGAACTAGAGAAAGATAAATATAAATGAGATATTTCCTCTTTCTTCAGACTTGGTACATATTTTTGAGAAGTTATTTTATTTCAACTTTAAAATAATTTAAAGAGTTACTCCTTAAATTCAGAAACATTTGAAGTTTTAAATGGTTTGGGTTTTGAGTCATTTTTAACATGTTTGCTAAGCCAAATAGTTATTTTTTTAATATTACAGTTCATACATGACTAATTTTCCTCCTTTTTTAAAGCTATCTTGTGAGAAAATATATAGACATTGCATAATTAGTTGTGTCCAAGAAATTATTTGTCCTAAAATATAAATATCCAAAAGTATACATTTGATCTGATACCTTATTTAATTTCCATTTCATTATTGGGAATCAGCTGATGTTAAAAAACATTTTAATATTGCTCCCTGTAAGTTGTTTCATACTACAGTGTTCTAAAAATTTACAAATTACTTCACAATCAATAGTTAACTCAGTAGACTCTAAAACTATAGGACAATTGTGGCTCTGTGGGTTAATGCACCAGACTGCAAAGCCATTTGAACTGTAAGGTGGGTGGTTCAAGCTCACCAGCTGCTCCTCAGAAACCCTATACAGGGTCGCTATGGGTCAGAACCGACTCAACAGCATTTAACACCAACAAACTACCATTACTATATGTGATTCATGGACTAATTAGATAATAACTGAGGGCTGATGTCATTAATATAGGCAAAAAAAGGTCATTACCACAATCATGCTTCCATTTCTAAAGTTTGTGATGAAGTGCATAAAGCAAAAAATAGCAATGTGCCTTGTCATTAATGGTATTGAGTGCTGTTGAGTTAATATCAACTCATAGTCATCTAGGTAGAGTTTCTAATTTTAACTACTGACCTTGTGGTTAGCAGTTCATGACTTATCCTATAGTGCCACACCAAGATTGTCATTAATACCCCTGCATAGTAAAGTGCATCTAACGTAAGGAGCTCTGGTAGCATAGTGGATCACAAGCTCAACTGTTAACCAAAACATCAACAGTTCTAATTGACCAGTTACTCCATGGGAGAAAGATGAGATTTTCTTCTCCCCTAAAGATTTACAGCCTCAGAAAGGGTCACTATGAGTCAGAACCAACATGGTGGCACACAACCATCACCACCACCAAAATGTTACTTTGTTTCTAATTCTCCAGCTTATTTAAGTTAGGGACTCAAACACACAGCATGTACATAATAAACACATGCATTTCACCACTAATACCTTGTTTACGAATTCCATATCTTTATCCTGCTTAGAATTTGATGGTATACAAAATCTTATATTGATATTGAATATAAGAGTTAATCAGACCCATTTGCAGCTACTCAATGGTGACATCAAACTGCTTTGGAAGGTCCAAAGAAATGAATGATGGACAATAGAGAAGACAGAAGAATCTTTTCAAATGAGGAATCTCTTATTATGGTCTGAATGAGACTAGTGGGACTAACAAGTGTCTTGATCTTCAGTACATGTGAAGTATGCTTTGGGCCTTGCTTTAAATGTCTTCTTTCATTTCCCTTCTTTCCTTCCTATGAAAATCCTTTGGTATTTGTTCCCTGAGTGATCTCTCTAAAATGGGTTTGCCAGACCCACTACTATCAAGTTGATTCCTACTCATAGCAACCATATATAGGATTTCTGAGACTGTAAATCTTTACAGAAGAAGACAGTCTCATGTGTCTCCAGTGATTTGGCCAGCTTCACATAGCCCAATGCTTAGCCTCCAGTATCACTTTACATAGCATAAAGTACACATATAACTTTGTCACTGCCTTGCTACAATGTCATCAATGTGCTTCATTCTTTCCACAATTGAGTCTAAGGTCCTTTGTGAGATGGACATGAATCGACCCTGTTTAATTATCCAGTTCCAGTCTTCATGCCTATTAGACCCAGGTGACACTTTGGTTGCAACAACGCAAATACCACACTTTCATAAATTCTCTGACTTGTGTTCTGGTTTTTTTCTCTGCTGATAAGACCGTTCCCTCTTTTCACATACTTTTTCTGAAAGATTCAGCTCATGCAGTAACCCTGCCCGGATTAGGCTAGAGCTTTCCTGTGTACCTCTGCATCCCCCTTTGCAGACTCAGCTTATCAGTGTCCATAATTTATTAAAATAATTTGTTAAAATATATATCTCCCCAACTAGAATGCATTAATGTTAGTAACTGTATCTTGGTTTTCTTTCTATCTGCTACAACAAAAAGCTGGTTGCTATCGAATTAGTTATAACTCATGGTAACCCCATGTATGTCAGTTAGAAATGTGCTCCATAGGGTATTCAATGTCTAATTTTTTTGGAAGTATATATCACTAGGCCTTTCTTTCATCGTATATACGGATGGGCTTTATCGTCAATCTTTCAGTTGGCAGAGGAATGTGCTAATAATTGGCTCCACCCAAGGACTCTTATTCCCTGTTGTTGTTATTAAGTGCCAGTGAGTAGGTTCCAACTCATAGAGCCCCTATATAGGGTTTTTGAGGAGCAGCTGATGGGTTTGAACTGCCAACCTTGTGGTTCACAGTCCAGTACTGAACCTACAGCGCCACACCATAGATCACAGTTAACAAATAGATTTGACCAGTGCCTGATTCCCTGCTTTCCAATATGTAATGTTTGTTAGACTAAACTGATACAAAAACTCAAAGAGAGACATGGCATATTTATATTCCACTCACTGTAGCTACTGTTTATTTTCTTCTTTCTCAAAGTATTTGCTATCACCTAATTGTGTGGTGCTATGGGTTAATGCGTCAGACTGCAAAGCTGTTTGAACTGCAAGGTCGGTGGTTCAAGCTCACCAGCTGCTGCTTGGAAACTCTATGCAGGGTCACTATGGGTCGGAATCAACTCGATGGCACTTAACACCACCACCACCACCAATTTTTTCTTTAACACCACATATATTATTTCATGTCTTTAAATCAGTATTCTGTGCAGTAAATCAAACCATTAGTGCAGCTGTAAGAGTTTATAAGGAGACAGGAAGTTTAAATTGTTAAGTGCTCTTGGGTTCTGACTCATAACAGCGCGGTTTGTACAACAGAAGGAACAATGCCATGTGCTGCGACATCCTCACAATTGTTCTGTTTGAGCTCATTGTTGCATCCACTGTAGTGATCTATTTCATTTAGAGTCTCCCTCATAGTCTATATAAAATGAGAACATGAGCCTTGGTGGCACTGTAGGTGGAACATTGAGCTGAAAGGTTTGGCTGTTCAAACCCACCGGTAGCTTCTCTGGATAAAGGTGAGGCAATCTGCTTACATAAAATGTATAGTCTCAGAAATAGATTTTTTTTCTGCTCTAGTGGGTCGCTATGAGTTGGAATCAACTTGACAACAGCAGCATATTGACTATGTGAAAACCCAGCGTCTGTTCTTCAGAAACCCTATACAGGGTTGCTATGAGTTGGAACTGGCTCAACCACACTCAACAATAGCAACAAAGCCAGAGCTAGATCTTAAGTTGGTCTACCTACTTGGCCTTTCTTTCTCTTCTTTCTGGTTTCCTCTCTTCTGTCCTCATTCTTGGTCCTCTCTTCCCTCCTCCCTGTCTCCTTTCTTCTTTCTCCCATATCCATGAAGTAGAAGGGATCCTGAAGTTGCCTCATTTTGCCTAAGGCTCTGTTACCTCTCCCTCAAAAGCTGCACATTTACCTTCCCCCTCTCCTCCCCTCCAAACACACAGACTCACACCCCTCCCTACATGCCAAGTATTGCACTCAGTGGCAGTTGCAGTTTGGAAACTACGCCTACCTAGAAACATTTTGAAATGCCAAGTTGTTTTAAACTTGTATGATTAATTCAAATAATAACCTTTCACTAATACCATCAGCTCTTGATTGTTCACAAGCCATTATGAAAGGTGTAAGCTCCGTGCTTGTCATCCCTCCCCCCACCCCTCCTCCTTTGCCAAGGGGAGGGCCCTGGAAAACAAAGAGCTACCACTTAAAATCAATCCATTGTTCCACATGTTATCAGCTCTGAAAAAGCTTTTGCAGAGAAAAATGTTGCTACTATGGTCTAAAATACAGTTTGGGAATCACAACAGAGTTTATCTCTATTCTCCCTATCACTGATTTTTGCATGCAATCAAGAGATGAGTACAAAGGTAACATTTGGAAGTAAAAACAAAACAAAATAAAAATTCTTGTCAAAGCCATTAACAGCACTTTAATTGTTCTAACATTTGATCTGTATTTAGTTCTGAGTTATTTGTAGAAGTCTCTTTTTAAGTTCTCTTTTAGATTTTGTTATAAAGATAACACTGCTGTGGGCTAAACTCCTCTGACTTAAAAACCCATACTGATTTGCGTTCAGAAATTTCTTGAATGATTGATACCTTATCTAGTCAAATAATCAAATGTTAAAACAAAAGATCTCAGGCATTATCTAGACCCTTTCCCTTCCTTTTCAAAGAAAGAAACAGATCCAAAAGTCCCTGTGTGGTGCTGCATGATAATGCACTAGACCACAAGATTGGTTTGAACTGCAAGGTTGGTGCTTCAAACCCACCAGTTGTTCCTAGAAATTCTTGCAGGTTTTCTATAAGTCAGAACGGACTCCACAGCACTTAACAACAACAAAGAGCTGATAGAGGTGTCGCAGGTCATTTTTCTTTCCTTCATGAAACTCATACTAGGATGCAGGGTCAGTTACTGGTTGTTGTTGTTGTTGTTAAGTGCCGTCGAGTCGGTTTCTACCCATAGCGACCCTGAACAGGGTTTCTGAGGCTATAAATCTTTACGGGAGCAGATCGCCTCATCTTTCTCCCGCGGAGAAGCTGATAGTTTCGAACTGCTGACCTTGCGGTTCGCAGCCCGATTCATAACCACTTAAGCTAGATTACTATTTGGGGTCTCCATTTATTCTTGCACTGTTTGGATATTGCAAAATAAACTATAATTTAGTATTCTGACCAACACATTAAATTTAAGCAATATCATGTTGTTTATAATTGCCTCTCCCTTCTTATCAAACATCTTTGAAAACTATGATATTTCCTTGGGAAAAAAAAATATATAGCCTTTTTATTCAAGTCTGTTACACAGAATGAATTGTACAGGTGCAGTTTGGGCAATTATTGTAACTCTATTCTTCAGACTCTTTTCTGCTTTACTCATCAGGCTCACTAGGAAACAGTCAGTCCTCTTTCACTGTTTCTTTTATACTCACGCTTCCATATATTATCTTGGAATCGTAAATAGGTTCTAACGCTCCCCACATGTCCAGCTCATCAGGTGTTAGAGCAAATGTTAATGTTAGTATCCTTATTCTTTGGGAGAAATGATGATGTGCCCAAATGCTAGCAAGTTGAAAGTGCTTAGATATGCAGAACTAAATATTTTTGCAAGGATAGCGCTCTCTTTAAATCTTAACCATAGCATTTTTATTTCCTACGTCTATCCAGCAGTAATTTTCCAGGAGAAATACGAATTCTAAAATGAATTCATTTGTTACAAGGGCTGTCCTAAAACAGAAATCAAGACCTAATTGAAACAGGAATGATATGGAAAATTCTGTTTCTCTTTATGAAGGAATCTTGGCCCAACTCATTATTAGTACGCTGTTCTTCACGGATAGGAAATAGGAGTAAATAGGCTGTTTTTATTATTATTATTATTATTATTATATACAAGACCTTCAGTCAATTCAGTGGGTAAAACACAAATTAAGCTTCTTTTTTTATTTATTTCTTTGAAAGATGGCAGAGACGATGCATAAATTAATATAGATTGTAGTTGAGGCCAGTTTCAATTTGAGCAGCAAAATTTTCTCAATCTAAAGCTAATTGCAGCTACGGTAGGAATGTTTTCCTTTATTAAGTCAAGTACCATGGCTCCTCTCTATCAAGATCATTAGATAAAGGTGCTCTTCTTCATCAAAATGTCAACAGTAGGTTTAATTCTGAGTATGGCACTGCACCAAGTACAGTAGAAATGAAGAATCTGGAATATTCTGTGAACAGGTTTGGCTCTGATGGGTGGATATCTCTAGAGAAATATCAAAAAGTAGAAGCTTTTGGTTTTCAGCTATGAAAAGCCTGGCAAACTTGAGTATCTAAACCTTTCTATTGATCCAATTGTAAGGCACTGAATCAAAAAACTAGTTTTTAGACTGATTTACAAAAAAGTGAAAATACTGACATGATCCTTCAAGACTTGGCACCAGGAGAGGGGAAGGCCACTACTTAAGCTCTTTAGTTTTGAGTGACTTTGCTTGTAGTTTCATAAGGAAAACCTAACATTTTATTTTCCAAATGTTCTTATTTATCAGACAAAGTAGTAGTATTTTTATTTGCTAAAAACTTATATTTATATATCAACTACCTATTTCAATGGATTTCAGTGCATGTGTAAAATCATGGTTAAGAGAAAAAAATCATATTCCTTTGGGTTTGGATAACTACAGAAATATTCTCAACAGATGTTTTCAAGCATTGCTATATTGTTGTACCCTATTGCTTTCTTTTCTATATGGTATAAGAGAACACTCAAAGACAGGAGAAAAATGTGATTGGTCCACAGAGAGCCAATCAGAAGGCTTTCACTGGAAAATTCCAGTCAGCATACCAAACTACATGTCTGGCTTTAAATGCCATAAAATCACCTTTACTTCCCAAGTTCATGTTTTTAGAAAGATGATAAAAAGCAGAAGTAGGGAAAAATCTAACTATAAACTTAGTTGATGGAACTTTGGGAAATGTTTCCCCTATCCATTTCTGAAACTGAATACAGCAAAACCATTAGTGATGATAGGCCTTAGGGGTGGGGTAAAAAAAAAAATACATTGCTCACTTCTAAATACAGTCTATAGCTGAGACTTATTTATATGAATTTCCAAAGAATGAACAAAATGCATTCTTTTTAATGTTTCCCTACTGCTCCTGAAAATAAATGACTCTGCCAAGATTTGCAATGGCGCTATCCATACCCCAATGATAGGTACTTTGTTGAACTGCCTCACTCGCTGGCATAATTTCCAGAAGTGAGGCTTCTAAGCATAAAATATTCTATGTTTGTCCTGAATATTTTGCAATGTGAGACAAGCTGAGTATAATTTATACTGCAGTGTGTCCTACAGCAACTGAGATGTCATATTGCACAATGCTGATGGTAAATCTACAGTAATTTATTGTATACCTTTAGAGTGGGTTACTTTTACCTTTTTTATTGTTAAATTGTTCCCTTGCCTCTTAGGGATTATTTGCATATACTTAACAGAATGTAGACCTGACCACATTTGTTTCTAATGTCTAATTAGATGTGAAGGAACCTTGACTTTAATATTATGCTTTAAATTTAACTCCGGTGAACTGTGACTGAAAATGATATTACAGTCTATTAGGTATGATCTGGAAAAATAAGCATGTAATTTGTAGTATTATTATTACAACCCCTTTTACTGCATATGTTTCAACTACTATTATAAAATGAATGTCACTACCTTTACATTTTTGACATTTTAAATGAAACTGGATGAGGAGTCATAAAATTTAAATAAAAGAATATTCCATACTATTAAAGTTAAGGCCTATTCATTTCCCCATAAACTTAAAAGTCTGTATTTAATCTGTTTAGCTAGTTAACTAATCGTTTTTTGTTAATGCTGTGGCAGATAATTTTGCAGGGTATATGAAGCACTTCTTATTTAGTGAAGATTAACCATTAAACTTTAATTGGCATCCACAATTTAATAGTAATCTCCTGTACAAGAAACTTGAATTTGCAATTTCTAAGTGTTAGAAGACAATATACAAGCATCATATTTTAAAGGTCTCCAAAAGTTTCTTAATTATCCCAGACATAACACTACCATGTTCCGTTTTGTGGTAAAGTCAATTTATTTGATATGACTCTTCCGCCCATACCTTTGTAACTCCCACCAAATGACTGGGTGGGACCATGCAAATAGGTTGTACAGAACTCAGGGATTGGTTATTTTAGCCATTCTGCTGGTTTTAAAAGGAGCCATCTCAGAAGCCAGAACAGAGGATCCCAGGACCATCAATAAAGAAGAGCCACAAGTGGAGCTCACCCTTTGAACCTGAAGATCCCTGTGTAGAGTGCAGATGAGAAGCAGTGGTGTAGAGAGACAGAGCAGCAGACTTCTGGGCCCACTGCATTGAGTAAAACTTAATGCCTTCAGGCAGAGGCTGGCTTGCAGAATGTGCCCTTTGGGCATTTATCTACACTGCTAAGGGAGCTTTGTGAAGTCCTGGTGTGGTGCCATAGGATAAGCATTCAACCTCAAGGTCGATTTGAATCACAAGGTCAGAGGTTCAAACTCACCAGCCACTCCTCAGAAACCCTATACACAGTTGCTATAAGTCAGAATCAACTCAATGACACTTAACAATAGCAACAAAGGAGCTTTATAACACTTGCCTGAGCAGGGCAGAGGTGAAGGGGCCACATGATTAAGAGACTGAGGACAAGGCCAAAGTCAAGAGCAAGGTGTGCCTCCAGTACATCTGAGAAGAGTTCTTCCTGACCCGAGAACTGCTGTTTCCTGAGTTGTTTTTGACCCTGAGTTGTGCCCTGTTCACTTCTCTAACAAACTCCATAATCATGAATATAGTCTGTGAGTTCTGTGTGGCCACTGAAATGAATTATTGAACTCGGCAGAGAAGCAGAGTGTCCTGGGAAGGATGGTCGGTGTCAAATAGAGAAGATTGGAGGGTGGAGCCATGTCTGCCCTCTGCTTCATAGGAATCAGACTTGAGGAGATGTGAAGTTTGATTCTTCATGTACCATGTATAGTCAGAGGAGATCAGATATGGCCTCCATGTGAATTTTGCAAGGTTCATTTTTAACATTTGTTGTAACACTTTCAAATAAGTTTTCAGAACAGTCCTGAGATAATAGTTGGGAGTAATGATGTTTATGTCCAGGAGATGAAAAAACATAATAGAAAAGGGAAAGAGAGAGTTAATGAGGCTAGCTAAGTATGTCCAGTGGCTTGGACATTTGAAGGAATAGGCTTGAAGAAATAGATTTGATTGGTAAATGTTGATAATTGGTATCACTAAAATCAGTAAGGGAACAGGAAAGAAGGGAGAAAAGGATACAAGATGATTTCAAGTTATATTGATACATTCATCAAAAAGGTTTATTTTATGATCCTACTCTACGATGAGAATATAATAGTGAATAGACATATTTCATGGTCTTGTGAAGTTCATATTGAGGAAAACAAAAAGTAAACACTGAAAAAAAGAAAATAGTTGGTATATCTTCACTTACTGATAAATGCAGTAAATAAAGTAGGGTTGTTGTTGTCATGTGCCATCAAATCAGTTTTGACTCTTACCAAACCTATATCGGGTTTTTGATGCTCAACACTGGCCCATTAAACAACATTCTTATCAACGGAGAAAAGACTGACGTTGTCAAGGACTTCATTCTTCTTAGATCAACCATCAACACTCATGGAAGCAGCAGTCAAGAAATCAAATGACTCATTGCATTAGGCAAAGATGCTGCACAAGTTCTTTTTAAAGTGTTGAAGAGCAAAGATGACAGCTTGAAGACTAAGGTGACCTGATCCAAGCCATGGTATTTTCAGTAACCTCATATGCATGCAAAAGTTGGACAGTGAATACAGAAGACCATAGAATAATTGATGCTTTTGAGTTATGGTTTTGGAGGAGAATATTGAAAGTGCCATGGGCTGCCAAAAGAACCAGAACGCTCCTTGGCCAAACTTCATCTCTCATACTTTGGGCATATTGTTAAAAGGGACCAGTCGCACCAGCGACTGGATATCATGTTTGATAAGGTGGAGGGTCAGAGAAAAAGAAGAAGACCCCCCGTGAGATGAATTGGCAAAGTGGCATCATCAGTGGGCTCAAGCGTGGCAGCAATTGTGAGGTTGGCCCAGGACAGGGCAGTGTTTCGTTCTGTTGTACATAGAGTTTCTTTGAGTCAGTACCTACACGATGGGAACTAACGACCAAAAAAAAAAAAAAATCGGGTTTCTGAGGAGCGGCTGGTGATTTTGAGCTGCTGACCATGTGCTTCAAACCTACCTTGCAGTATAGTACTTATCCTACAACACCATACCAGGACATACTAGAAAGTGACTGGGCTAGAAGAGCCAACTTAGAGGGTGAGAGCAGGTCACCTTGAGTTTCACAGTCCAGTGCTTATCCTACATTAACAACTGGCTTGCAAAATCCCTAAAAATTGTAGCAATCTACAGTCACAAGCTGGTATAGACTAGCTACCATTCCATTAACTATATTTATCATGATTTTTCAGAAGCAAAAATTGAAACAATATTCTCTGATAATTGTCTAAGTGAAAGATGATGGTGGTTTGAGTTAGCATGGCAGCAATGGAGATGGTAAGAAGTGGTTTGGTTTAATCTGCATTCACAAACTGATATGAATCAGCTATCATTCCATCAGCTATCTGTGTAATCATTTTTTAAAAGCAAAAATAGAAACAGTATTCTGTGATGTTAGTTGGAGTGAAAGATGATTTGGTTTGAATCAGCATGGCAGCAAAGAGGTGGGTTTGGAGTCTGGAAGAAGAGCTGGCAGAATTTACTGATGAACTGAATATGGAGGTAGTTCTAAACTTCATCATGTTTGCTTGAATCTAGATCATTTTACTTTTTGTCATTTTTTTTTTCTACATCTGTAATTATGTTTCTGTCAATTTTAAGCAATGCAAGTAAACATCAAACAGGTGAGCTTATTTAGCAACATTAATCTTATAACACAATTAACACAAAGTTATTAAAAACTGGAAATGAATAAGTCCAATTAAGGCAGCATTCAGGGATTTGAGAAATGTAGGTACTTGTGTTCTGTTCTTGAACTGCTTCAAAATCCAGATGTTCGTTCCTTTGCTCCTCTTTAAGTACATGCTGATGTTAGTAGATTAATAGTTGTGTGTATTTAAGAGAAACATGTGCATAATAAATTATTTGGGATAGTGCAGCTTTTTTGTTTATTTGGTTATGATATACCTCTGTATGAATAATGGCAATGCTTACAGAGAGAATTCTAATTTCTCTTTATATGGTCAGAGCCTACTTATTGTCAGCTATCTTGCAAATTTTAGCATATGGTTTCTTTCAGAAGGGATAGAATGTTTATTTACTACTTATTGGCATAAATTTAGACATCATGTAAAGATTGAAAAGTTTTCTTAAAAAAATCTACCTTTTTTATAAAGAGTAATTGAATCACAGATCTATTCTTTAGCTTTTACCCTGGAATAGTATTAAGAATATAATCCATGTCAGTTCAGTAATTAAAGGAATTATGAACATACACTGATGCTCTGTGAACATGCCCCACTGTCTCTGAATGGGTATTAAAAATTTCAATACATAACGATTAAATTAACCCTTAAATTACAATTCAGATTGGAAATACTGTTATTCATTGCACATATTATGCTACAGAAATGAATCAGCTCAGTTTTCCCTACATTTGTGATTAAATATAAGCTTAGAATTGATCCCTTCTGTTTGATGAGCATTTTTCAAGAATTAAGGTTGAAATTGGTTTAACTAAATAATATTTTTACACAGCAATGCATTTCTGAATGTCTAAAACTTTAAAAAGTCACAGATAGCAGATCAATGTCTCTCTGTTTTCCTTCTACATAGAGGTGTGAGTTTGAAGAAAGTAACTGTAGAATGAAGAGATCACGTCCCAGAGAAAAAGTTACATTTTCCTACTTATTAACTTTGCCTTGTCTTCTCATAAGCTCAGTTAGTAATAAGTAACCTGAACCCCACTTTATAACAAGAGCAAAATGTAAAGGATTCTATTTTGTGAGGTCAGAAGACATAGAATTCAGTCTTAAGCATTCTACCAACTATCTGCCTAACTTAGGTAGAGCCTGGGTCTGAATTTTATTGACATTAAAAAAATGGAATGGACTTGAATTCAAAGGTCTCTTAGATTATTAAAATAATCCTAAGGTTTCAGTATATTACCATTTAGGTTTTCAGATATTATATATGAGGAGGGAACTTCAAAAAGTTCTTAGAAAAAATGGAGTTAAAAGATAATGGCATTTTCCCACAAACTTTCTGAAGCCCCCTTGCATATAAAGAATCTACAACAAAGTAGTAAGATATTATATATATTGAATGTCTCAAAATGTTCTGTTCATATCTGTATACCTCAAATATTCGAAAAGCCTTAGGTGTTACATTTAATACATAAATTCCAGTTCCAACAACAAAAAAAGGTATAATGTGAGATAGTTGGAGACAGTAGTCACCAAACAGGTCTGAGCTGATTAATTTACTTGGCCAAATGTCTGATTACCTTTGGAAATAAATATTTCCAGTATAATGTTTTCCTTTTCATTATTTTTGGATTTTTTTTTGTTTGCTGCATTGAGTAGTAATATTTAGCTGTGCGATCTATTTCCTCTCTTTCTGTGGAGTCATGATTTATTATTATGGCATGGATTATTTTAATCTTAGTATTAATCTTCTGGATTTCAGAACTTGTTGGTTTTGCATTGTTTCAAATTTTGCATTGATTTTCTCTATCTGTTCTTGTAATGTCTTCTGAATTTTGTAAATTTTTTTTTTTTCTGAAATTTTTCCATTAATCCTTTGAAGGTACTTAAATATAATTCATTTGAATTATTTTTAATCTAGCTCCATAACTTTTTCTTCCTCAGAAATCTTGTCTGGCTCTGCATCTTGGTCATTTGTTTGAGACGTTCTCTCTTGTTTCTTTGTGTGAACTTAAATTGTCTGTTGTTTCTGGAACATTATGATGCTGTCCTATATGTATTTAATTGATGATTGTATGTAGTTGTGTTCCTAGGCTATTACCAACTGCCTCCTGTGGGTATAGTTAGAGAATAGAAGCATGTGCACTGCTCTCCAGATGCCATTTATTCGTTAAAGTCAGATTATTTTGAATTTGGCAGGTGTTGGCTGCTGTCTATTGTTTATCAGTTGGTATAGGAATTGATATTGGCTCCTATACCACCAGTGAGTGGAGCTACAGCTGGTGCAGCTGTGGTTGGGTTGTATGGGCATGGTTGCTATCTACTGATATGTAGAATAAAAACAACCAACAATGCAAAGAGAAAATAATAAAGGAGAAAAAAGAAATAAAACCAGAAAAAAAGAATACCATAAGAAAAGAGAGCTAAAGAAGAGAAAATAAAAGGAAGCAATAATTTTTTTTTAAGTTAGTAAAGCAAGGGAGATGAAAGAGAAAAAAGAGTAGAGAGTAGTAAATAAAGATCAAAAGGGAAAAAAGAAAAAGAGTGGACATTAGAAACAGAGAAAAAAAGCAAAGATCTAAAGGATAAAATTCAAGGGAATAAAAACACAAGTAGGAGAAGAAAGAATAAACAAACAAAAACAATGAAACAACAAAAGGAAAATCCAAACCAAAACAACAACAAAAAACAACAGTGCAGCTGTTGGTCCCAGAGAGGAGAAAACTCTGGGTATGGTCCAGCTAGCCAAGGAGCTTGTGAGATGGGTATAGGAAGGATGTGACAGACAGCAGAGTTCATGGCCCTAGATGGAGTTCCTATAGACCTAGGTGTTATCTATGTTCAGGACACTCAATATGAAAACAGTTGTGGAGACCCTTCATTAAGCTGGTTTCAGTGTCTCTTAGGGCCACAGGGCAGGTGGGGACAGGGTGGATGGTTATGAGGGCTTCTGCTAGACTAATGCTGGGGATGTGGCTCTGTAGATTCTGTAGGTCGGGAGCCAAGTTCACCTGAATCCAGGCACCAAAGTAATGCAGCCAGCCCCTGCCTCACACTGGCATGCTCCCAACCCTACAACTCCGAACTCCCTAAAAGCAAGGTCTGCACTGAGGTAGAAGAGGGTGGATCTGACCATATCTCTGGTCATCAGAGGTGGTGAAGTGCCGTTGAGTCAATTCCAACTCATAGCAACTCTATTAGAGTTTCTAAGGGGTGTCCGGTGAGTTTGAACCACCAACTTTATGGGTAGCTGTCCAGTGCTTATTCTATACCATCTGTTGAATTTAGAGATAAAGAAGTAATCACACCCTTCCTGTTACCTATATGAATCTGCTTTACCAGGCCACCATCTGTTGACAAAACTGCTCACAAAAGCTCAAGATGGTCACACCACATCTAGCCAGCCCTTCATCAAGTACACCAGTCAGTCTCTCTCTCACACACACACAGTACCTGCTCAGCTTCTCCTCCCAGCAAGTAGTTAATCCACTTCTCTTAACTTTCATCTGAAGTTCAGGAATCCAGGATTTGCATCTGTGTCTCTTTTATTTGATATCTTGCAGTAGATATCTTGTTGTAGAAGATCCATGTAGTGTGTCTGTCTAGTTCACCAGCTTTCTAAAAATCTGGTATGGATTACTCAAAAGCATTTATAATCTATATTTAATTTATACTAACAAATTATGTTGGGATTTTTTGATTTGTTTTTGTTTTTTTGGTCAAGGTCTCATTTCTTTAAAAAAAAAAAAAAAAACCTTCTTATAATATGCTGCAAACATGTTTTTGCTAGATGGGGTTGATTAAGAGAAAAATAAATCATAAGGATAAGAAGAGTTATTCAGAATACTACACAAGTAAGACAAAGTAACCATAAAAGTAAGGCACATTCTTGTGCTATCAGGCCCAATTGTTAGTTCCCATTGCATTTACTACTCAGAGAAATGTAGTTGAGCTTTTACTTCCAGTCCTTTAGGATCGCTCACTCTGCCTCACTCCAACCACTATAAGAAATCAGAAGGTAGAATTGTCTGTGAGAAATAAGCTCTGGTCTCTCATCTCCTGCAGTTCTAGATCACTTCTCTGTCTTCCACCCCCAAAGAATCCCTCCTTGCTTGCTTCCTTCTCATTGCAGTCCCCTTAAAATATTTCAATTTCATTTTTACCCTTTCTACTGATAACCCTTTCATCAAAATCATCCATAAACACCTTGTATTCTACAGATGTTCCTCAATGCAACCCCATATGGGGTTTCTGAAGCTGTACATTTTTGTGGCATCAGAACGCCTGCAGAACGACTGGTAGGCTTGAACTGCTAGTCCAGTGATTCTCATACAGAGCTACCACACTCCCTGTTCTATAGATATTCAGGTTTTATTAACCTCAATTTCTATACTGACTCCAGATAACTTAAAACATGTCACACTCAGTTATAAACTGCTAATATAGCCCCAGGGAGAAAGATGAGGCTTTCTGCTCCCGTAAAGATTTACAGCCTCGGAAACCCTGTACAGGGTCGCTATGGGTCGGAACCGACTC
>NW_006408529.1:10382658-10383766 GCF_000296735.1 Chrysochloris asiatica
TGCTTAAATGGATGTTTGTTGCTGTGCTATTAAGCTTATTGGGTGTCTCCTGGTGGATATGATCAGGAGATAGGCTTCCCTTTTCACATGTAATGTTTAGCAGCTGTTATTGGCTCTTGTCTCAATGGTGGAATATTATGGGGTATGCTTGTAGCTTGGCTATATGGCCAAGATTGCTGACTCTTTTGGGTAACATAGGGAGAAAAAGTTCCCACCTCCAGGAAAAATGTATGATCAAAATGCCCCAAAGTAGAAGCAATATAAAAGCAGAGACAAGAACCACCACTTTGAAACAAAAATAAAACTGTGGCCAACTGTCTAGTTGCCTTGCTACACAGGCAGTGTGTGTGCACCATAGAAGCCCCCAGCAGTGGGTGGGGATGTCCACTTGCTCAGGCCCCTCCTCTATTCACTACCATAGAGGTGTGCAGATAAATATTGATAAGTTAATGGGAGAAAGATTGTTTACTATTTTTGTCTCTGAAGTATGTGCATGTGCACAGCATGATTCTTGAAATAGTTGTGTCTTTTTATGTTGGGGTTTTACAGACTTTTTATATGGTTTGTCTGTCAGGCCAAACCTGCTTTTTTTCTTGCTGGATAGGCAGGAGTCAAGGGTCCCACACAAGTTAACTTTAGGGCTGGGACCCACAGGCAGAAGTCAAAATCAGCAGTCAAAGAATTTGCCCTTAGACCAATGGGGCTCTTTCTCTCTGTGCTATAGGAAAGCTGTGGTCTCAATGCTGGACTTTTTTGGGGATGTGCACCCACCTGCCTGAAGGCATCCAGGCTGGGCAAAGGAGGCATGACAGGGAAGAAGAGGAAAAAATGTGTACAATCCCCCCACACCTCCTTTTAAAATGTCACTGCCCCGCTTTTAGCACGGGTTTCCTGTGCCAGTCTGGCTGTAGCCACGCCCTCTGATCTCAGCTCCAATGGGATGGCCTCAGAGGGAGTTCCATATCTTGAATGATTTCTAAATCACAATGTTTTCTTTTATACCATGATTTTTCCACTGGCGGTTATGGGAAACTGATGCCCTGACCCTTATGCTAGATCCAGAGCTCTGGTGCTGTTCCTGAGAACTGGGTCTCTGGGTTTTCTGCCC
>NW_006408529.1:10383866-10389743 GCF_000296735.1 Chrysochloris asiatica
TTCTGCTCCCGTAAAGATTTACAGCCTCGGAAACCCTGTACAGGGTCGCTATGGGTCGGAACCGACTCGATGGCACTTAACAACAACAACAACAACATGTCCCTATACATGGAGGACAAAGTCCATCTATCCTACTACTAATCTACTTTTTTGTTTCTTTCCTCCCCTCCCTCCACCTTATAACTTTTATATCCTTTTTTTGGTTCACTGTCCTCACCTGCAAAATTTCTTTCTACCCCCATCTCATTGCTATATTTTAAAACTGAAATGCTTTTCTTTCAGAAATAAAAAGCAATGAACATTTTTATATTCCATAATTGTTAAGTCCTAATAATACAGTAATGCTAATAAAATAATACATATTTAACAAGAGTTATGTATGTTTTTAAAACAATTATGTCTTGTTAATTAATTCATTTAATAAAGCCTCTGCTTGTAGATTCTATCCACTGTTTCAGATGCCTGATACCAGGCTTTCCCCACAGTTTTGGTCTTTAATATCCAGTACAAGATCAAGGAGATGTTCTTTATTATCAACTGCTGCATTATAACTGCAAAAGGGGTTTTTAATCACCTACCATAACACTCACCAACCACTCCTTGGAAACCCTATACAGGGTCGCTCTGAGATGGAACTGACTTGATGACACTTAATGGAATGGAATGGAATAGAACACAGCCAATGCTCAGAGCAAAGAGCAAAGTGTTTATAGCATACCAATATACATATGAGGACAGGGGAGCAGGAACCACTCAGATCTTCCTCTCTGATTGGAGGGCAGGCTGGGACTTTTAAGAGGGAAGAAAATCAAGATCCTGAAACTTGTGGCCAGATATTGTTGTATTGTTTTTCTATATCTGTAGTTAGGGTGATAATGGCAGTAGTTATGGTGGTTGCATTCTGGACATAGTGACTGTTGCATCCATTCCTCTTTGCTGACTTTGCCTCTGTTCCTGGGAGGAGAGCTGCTCCCCCTCTGTTGGAGTACAATTTCTGCTTTGGAGGCTAGAAAGGCGTGATTCATTATGGAATGTAGCTAGGGAAGGGGTTCAGATTTAACTATGGCTATTCCTCTCAGATGGCCATTCAAGTTTTCTTTTACTTTAGGCTAAGTTAAAATCTGATTTCAACATTCACTTGAAATTCATATCAACTGTTTACAAAGGAAGGGCTAGAGCAGCAGAGGCATGTGGATTTAGAACTTCCCACCATTCACAGTCATATTCCTTCCACAATTTGATGTGTGATTCTTCTGTGAAATTGTGCCACTTTTGACTCCTTTATCCACTACCCTTTTGTTTATTCTCATCATGATCTCCATGTCATTAGCCTTCTATATGTTTTTTTCTCACATTTCTGGCATGGTGTGGTAGGATAAGCACAGGTCTGCAAGGCCAGTTTGAACCACAAGGTTGGCAGTTCAAACTCACCAGTCATTCTTTGGAAACTCTTACTAGGTTGCTATAAACAGAACTGGCTTGATGGCACTTAATAATACAACAAGTGTTTTTCCCAGAAGCCTGGTGTAGTGCTGTAGGATAAGCACTAGACTGCAAAGTCGGCTTAACCTGCAAGGCTGATGATTGAAATCCACCAGCCATTCCTCAGAAACCTTACACAGGGTCACTATGAGTCAGAACCTAACGAACGACACTTAACAACACAACAATAGGCAGTTTCCAGAGGCTTCCTAGGTGACAAACAGTTTGCACTTGATCCATAGTTTGCTGGTTCAAACCCACCCAGAAGCACTGCAGAAAGAAGCCTTGGTGACCTGCTTTTGTAAAGATTGCTGCTAAAAAACAGATCTCATGGAACAGCTCTACTCTGTAATGTATGGATTTGCCAAGAATCACAATCAAGTTGACAGCAATGGGTTTTGTTCTGCTTTGCTTTGTTTTATATGTTCCCAGGCCAGTACTTTGGCCCTATCTACCTGTGGCATTGTGGGCTAATGCGCCAGACTGCAAAGTTGTTTGAACTGCAAGGTTGATGGTTCAAGCTCACCAGTCACTCCTGGAAACCCTATGCAGGGTCGCTATGGGTTGGAACTGACTTGACGGCACTTAACAACAACAACCCTTGGCTCCATAGTCTGACCCCTTGGGAATTATTACCATAGTGCATTCAATACCATCCAAAAGCTTTGCCTCATTGATCCATTCAGTTCCTTTGTTGTTAAGTGCCATAGAGTTGGTTCCAACGCATAACAGCCCTGTTTAGGGTTTCTGAGGAGTGCTTGGTAGGTTTGAATCACCGATCTGGTGTCTAGAAGTCCAGTGTTTACTCTACAGTGCTACAAAATCACTCTACCATGTCTTTCTTTACCTTCCCAGTGGTCAAAGATTGCCAAAGAAATTCAGGACAACATCTATTAAAAACGCATGCAATCTGATGTCAACTAGGCTCTCCCCACTCTTGGAATCCTTTTATCTTTATATATTGATTTAACATCAAAATTCTGAAAAATCCATTGGAGCAGTCACAAAAGTCAAAAGGTTGGCATGCACAAGCACACAGAGTCAGAGAATGGACTCGAGGAAACCCTAGAGCAAGCTGGTCTAAGACAGGAATGACAGACAGGGCCCAAGAGAGTCAGGTCAGAGGAGAGCCCAGAACAGCCGGGTTGGCAGGAGTGGTGCTGCTATTTGCACATACTCGAATGTCTGTGCCCAGAGCCGACAAAGATAAATTCCACTGTGGTTGAACAAATAGGCTTTCCTCATCCTCAGCCAATAAATATCCCATATTCTGAATAGGCTCCCAATTGACTTCTTGGTACAATTTGAGTTGATGGTCTGCACAGCTGTGTAGAAATGAGGGCTTGGGTTACATCACAGACAACCTCTCTGACTATAATTGCCCCATTACAGGAGTGATCAACTGAGAGGTCATTGCCAAAAGTCCCTCATTGTAAACTCCCTGAGACCGGATACAGACTGTTTTTGATGGAAGGCCAATTGCTAAGGGATTTACTGCCCTTAGCGGTTCTATGGAAGGCAACGAGGCTTGCTTTCAGGGCACAATGAAGAAACCATCTGTTTCCTCAGACCTTTGCCTGAGTGCAAGCCTGATAGTCCCCAGGGGCTTTGTTGATGTTGTTGTTATTGTTATTCTTCATTATTTATTGATCATCTGAAATACATAATGTACTGAGGGATGATAATGTTCATGAAAAATATAGTTTATGTTTATGAAAATGCTCAGTCTAATACACTATACATAATGTTTGGAAGATGAGTATTTCTTACCTGCTTAACTGTTAGAGCTGACTATTTAGAGGTAATATTTTGTTTTGTTTTGTTTTCAGATTTGTTGTTGTTAAGTGTGGTTGAAGTGCTAAAAGAGTAACCTACTGTCAAAATTGCCTGATGTGTGATTGTTTCACAGAACTTATTTCATCTAAATCTTTTTGGATTGACTAAATAGTTCCTCAGTCGTTGACTTCATTTCACTCACTCATGCATTCATTCATTCATTTCTTCAAGAAATATTTATGAGCATATATTATGTGTCAGACAACATGCAATCAAAGATTCATGAACTACTATCATTATTTGAAAAGTCTATCTCAAAAAAAAAAAAAAAGAAGTCAAAGTAATTTACTATATCCGTTTTCCATCTGGGTAGAAATCTAGAGAATTGTCCTTAGGATTAATAACCTTATAATTAGTATTGTGGTTAAAATCCATAATAGCACAATTATAAGAGTATTTATTATTTATTATATGGATGGCATGAAATAGAAAAATTTTAAACAATATTGCCTTAGAGTCAAATTTATAATATCAAAGTCTAAATTAATTCAAGAAAGCAATCAGAATGTGGAAGATATTTTATTATTATTATTATTATTATTATAGTGGTATTGTTTTTTGTCACCAAATGGTATCTTGTTTGTTTTTTTTTTAATTGTGAATTTTGTGTTAGTTTACATGGGTGAATATTATTTTTACATTCATCCTATCATACTTTGTTTCATTGCAATGATCACAATCCCTTGCATGCATCATCAAACACCCAAAGGATACACCTCACACACCTGCTCCCCGGCTGCCAGCACACAACCCCTCTCCCTCCTTAAGTCCAGAGTGTCCAGCTACTCCTTCTGTCCACATCATTGTCTCTGCCTCCATCCCCAGTGTCACTGCTTCTCCGGACATGGTCTTGCACTTCACTTTTCTCCCTTGATGGTTCCAGGGATCTCTGCTCCTGGACTGCAAAATCAGTTGCTCCCGTAATTTTGTTACCAAACATTTACATTTACCTTTCCAGCATTCACTGTCAGACCTGATAGCAATCATTCCCTATTGAACCACAGGAGTCCTTTCCCCCTCACCTTTTATTAACCCCATCCAGACACGTTGGAAATAATTCAATGGAGGTTCTACCTTTCCCTGTATCTTCTAGAGCTAGGTTCTATCGAAAGTTTGTAAACCAGTCACTTCTTGCCTTTGTAGTCCCACTATTTTGGTTAGCCAATGTCTAAGTTTCCCCTCCCTGTCAAC
Source organism: Chrysochloris asiatica (assembly GCF_000296735.1). NCBI lineage: Eukaryota > Metazoa > Chordata > Mammalia > Afrosoricida > Chrysochloridae > Chrysochloris > Chrysochloris asiatica. The sequence continues at coordinate 10,388,376 of NW_006408529.1, forward strand.
CCTGTGTACCATGGGGGTGGGAATGATCCTCACTTTAGAGATTTGTCCTTTCATTTGTCATACTGCATCCACAAGCATAGGTCAAGATCATCCACTTATAGTGGGTTACTCTTTTTTTTTTTGCCTTCTTCTTTCTTCCTCTAGTCATGTTCTGGTCATCCAGCCATTGATAAAATGGGTGCTATCTGCAAATGTGGGTGTTCTTGTGCAAACCCCCTCTCTTTATATCAGCTGGATGTTTCACACTCCGTTCTAGTCCTCTGGAGCCATGTCCCTGCCCCTGGGCCCAGGAGTCCCCAGGTCTCATCATACTGCTGGTTAACCAGGTCACAATCCAGGTTAACAGGAGTCTATTGAATGTGGTCAGACTTAGTTCAAAACTTCATTGCTGTTTTTCCCTCTCTTCTCTTTATCGGTGACCAAAGTGGTCAGCAGCAGGACCATACACCTGCTAGTGTATTCCATTTGAGTTTCAGTCTTGGAAGGGGGTTTGACTTGAGGGACCTGATCACTTGTCTTATTGGTTCCCTGGGGAACAACTTGCTTGTTCTTGTAGTAGTCAATTGGACTGCTGCTGATTTTTTGTTTTGTTATGTTTTGTTTTTCCTGCTGGTCTGTCTTTCAAGAAGTATCTTCTGTTCTTCTAGCTGCTCCAGACTAGTCTGCTTGCCCCTTCACATGGGAATACCCACCTCAGAAGATTCTGGATGATGATCAGGATTCCACCTATGGTCTTGTGCAGTGCAAAGGCTCTGCAGGGAGCCTCCTTCACTGGGCAAGTTCTAGCCCCATTTTAGTTATTCCAAACAGTTATAGGCTGAAGACAGACTTATAAGCTTTCTCTGGTGATGTTTCTGGCTATTCCTCTCTCTACCCTTCAAGTGTCTATTTTACAATATTAGGCAAGGGAAACCAAGATTCAACAGACAGCCAAGCATCTTAACACCATTTCCCCACTTTTACCCATTCAAACCATGCCTCAATCTTTATATCCACGAGCCCTGTTCCACATTTGTGCTCATATAGTTATTTACCTCTATCCCATTTAGCCCATGTAAACCTGTCTAGCTATTCTCCCATCCCCTTTATTTTTCCTTTCCCCTTCCCCATCTAGTGTATTGCCCATCCCCCCTCAGCACCAAACTATCCTGTGTCTATTCCATATCCTGTGTTCCATTATCCTGTGCCTATTCCCTACCCTGTGCTGCACCTTCCCCTCTGTCCCCCTCACATCACCCCCTACACCCCAGTAACCAAAATAATAATAATAATAATGAAATAAAATAATAAGGGCCTATGATTATGTTGCAGCTCAATGTAAAGAAAACAAAAATCCTCACCACTGGACCAATAAACAACATTCTTATC
>NW_006408529.1:10394818-10410677 GCF_000296735.1 Chrysochloris asiatica
TGTAATTTTTATTATTTATATCATAGTCTTGAAATTATTATCAAAATATGTAAATAGAGTATCCATTAATTAATTGTTCTATATATGTGAAAGGAGCTCTGGTTACGAGTTGGGCTGTTAACCTCAGGTCAGCAGTTCGAAACTACCATCTGCTCTGCAGGAGAAAGATGAGGCTTTCTGCTCCCATAAAGATTTACAACCTCAGAAACTCTATGCAGGGTCTCTATGGGTCATAACCAACTCCACGGCACACTACCACCATATATGTGAACTCCATTGAAAAAAAAAATTAGCTTTTTTTATAAATAGCCTGTGCATTTTGGTCTGGAAGCTATGGATCAGTGCTTGATGTTTGTAAACATTTTTTAGACAGTTTCTTATAATTTCTCCCAAGGCTTTTGCTCCCAAACTAGCCATCTAAAATATTTTTTTTTAGATGGCCAGTTTTTAGATGATGATATATCTATCATTTTTGCATTCACTCTTTTTTAGCTGTATATATTTATTGCATTATTACCAAGTACAATTCATATGTGTTATACACACCAAAAACAAATGTAAAATGTCAGTTGTCATTGAGTCAAGTCTGATTAATGAGAGTCCTGAGTAGAACTCTACTCTATAGTGCTTTCAAGGGGACAGTTTTTCTGAAATAGATTTCCAGGATGTTCTTCTGAAGGACTGGTGAGTGGACTCACACTACCAACTCTTTGTTAGTACTGACTGCTTAACTGTCTGTGCTACCCAGGAACTCCAATACTATATATATTAGTTGGTTGGTTACATGACATGGAGTCAGTCTCTGAAGCGGTTCAGAGACTGATTCCATGTCCCATAAAGATATATCATGTCTCTGAAGAGGTATAGCTTTATGAGAACACAAAGCCTCATTTTTCTTCCATGGAGCAGCTGGTAGCTTCAAACTGCTGACCTTGAGATTAGCAGCCCAACTCGTAACCACTATGCTACTGAGCTCCTTTATATATGGGGTGAATATTTGCCCTGAGGACTTCTGGTGTGGCCCTGAGGGTTAATACACTGGACTGCAAAGTTGGTTTGAACTTCAAGGTCGGGGGTTCAAGCTCACCAGTAGCTCCTCGGAAACCCTATCCAGGGTTGCTATGGGTCGAAACCGACTCGACAGCACTTAACGACAACAACAATTGCCTTGAGTCTATTTTCCTGTAATTCAGAGCTTGGCCAGAACCTCACCATTTAGGGCATTTCTATCTTTTATGGAGTTTCCTGGTGATGCTATAGGATGAGTATTGGACTGCTAACCAGTGAGCAGTTCAAACCCACCAACTGCTCCTCAGAAACATTATACACGGTCACTATGAGTCAGAAGCAACTCAATGGCACTTAACAATCATCTTACACAGTGTCTTTGTAAATTTAAGACCCAGAATCATGAGCTAGATTTCAGCCCCCTTGAACACCTGAATAAGTGTTCTTTCTCAAGGCTCAATGTTCCCAGTTACACATGACTTCTACATGCATGAGACTGTTACTAATTCTAGTTCTGAAAAGAGGGATAATCAGGGAAGGATACTTAGTGAGCAGGCAGCCTCCGAGGTGGCCTCCAATAATCCTCACTTTCTGGTATTCACACTATGTGCAATCCCATATCTTCCCTTTCAATTTCAGTTGAACTAAGTGATTTCTATCTAAACAATAAAATATGATAGAAGTAGTAGACTACTACTCTGATAGTTATCTTTACAAAACACTGTGATTTGCCTCTTGGACTCCCTCTCTGGCCTCTTTATCTTTTGGATAATTCATCTTGGAAGAAGTGAGCTCCTGCATCAGGAGGCAGTGCTTCAGAGAGGTCCATGTAGCAAAGAACTGTGGTTTTTGTTGTTGTTAAATGCCTTCTAGTCAATTCCGACACACAGCGACACTATATAGGGTTTCCAAGGTGTGACTGGTGAATATGAACTGCCAACCCTGTGGTTAATAGAGAAGTGAGAACCTACAGTGCCACACCAAGACCTGCCAATAGTCACATGGTGGTGGTGGTGGTAGTGTGCTGTGGAGTCGGTTCCGACTCACCTGAGTGACCTAGAAGGGGGTTGCCTACCTCTCTCCCTCATTAAGTCAAACAATCTGATAAGATTGTTGCCCAGTCTGATTGTTTGACTGCAATCTCATGAAAATCTTTCAACAAGAGACATTTCACTAGGCTGCGACTGAATTTTCCTGAATCACAGAAATGTTGAAGTAATGTTTTAATCTTCTGAATTTTAAGGTATTAAAGTCCCATTAATATTGTTTGGGAGTCCTGGTATGGAGCTGTGGGCTGATGCATCAGACTGCAAAGCCATTTGAACTGTAAGGTCAGTAGTTCAGGTTCACCAGCTGCTCCTAGGAAACCCTACACAGGGTCACTATGGGTCAGAATCAACTTGATGGCACTTAACAGCAATAACAACAACAATATTGTTTGAGCAGCAACAATGGGTTCAAACATAACAGCAATTTTGAAGATGGCACAGGATTGGGCGGTGTTTCATTCTGTTGTGCATAGGGTTGGTAAGGGTCAGATCACCTAACAACGATCTCATTGGCTTACTTCAACAATATTAAATTTTTATTCCCACAGCAACCCAATAGGAGTATTCTTAGATGAGTGAGTCTCCTGAACTACTTTCTTCTAATTGATGATGTAGTGAATCAGCCTCCTTCCATCTTACAATATTGTTCTCCTTTAGGCCCAGAGAATTCCTTCCATTCAGCCAATAAACAAAGAGAACAGTATAATTGGTAAATGGATGCAGATTTTGTTGGGAGAGGTCTGGAAATGAACTATTTCACTTCTGCTCATAATACATTGGCCAGAATTTAGTAACATGGCAGCACTTTATTTCAAGGGGACTTCAAGGGAAATAAAATCTAGCTATATGCCAATAAGGAAAAATACAGGCTTTGGAAGACAATCCATTAGTCTCTGTTACATGAGGCATAGAGTGAGCAAACCCAGAGAGAATGGGATGAGAGAGAGTAGACAGGGGGATTGAAATATTTTAGGCAGAGGAATCAGCTACCTACAAACTAGAGTACTTTGGTTTAAGGAATGTTAGAATAAGCCTAAGAGAGATCATGACCACACAATCTGACGTATACATATTGTTATTACATGCTGTCAAGTCACTTCTGACTCACAGGGATCCTGAATAGGGTTTCTGAGGAGTGCATAGTAGGTTTGAACAGCCAAACTTGCATGTAGCAGTCAAGTGCTGTATCCTACAGAACCATACCAATTTGAAACACAGTGGCTCTGTAAGATACACACTGGACATTGAACCACACGGCTGGTGGTTTGAATCCTCCAGCAGCTCTGTGGGAGAAAGATGAGACTTTCTACTCCCACAAAGATATAAAGCCTCAGGAACTCTATACAGGGTTGCTATAAGTCAGAATCAATTCCACAGAATTTAACAACAAGAAATGTACATATATATTTTTTGCTGTTGTTGTTAAGTGCCATCCAGTGAGTTCAGACTCGTAAATTTTATTTTTTCAACAAATGAACAGATTTTGCGAGTCAGAAATGTTTATGCCCAATACACAGGTCAAATGCTAATAAAGAATCAAGAATGTCTCAAGCACTAGAATATCAAATGCATGCAAGTCAAAGAGCCTTAACATACTGCTATGTGGTTTCATTTATGTGAAAAATTGGCTCCTTAGGAAAACACTGTGGCACTCTTGCAAAGGAGACTGCCTGAAACAAAAGAGCTAATTTTCAAAAGCGAACATTTTCACTAACACATCATTTTGCTTGTCAACACACTGCCAATATTGTACTTTCCTATATATTTTTATTGACTAACCTCTTAGCCTCTTACTGCTCTGATTTCAGTTTTCTTTTCAATTCTCCTTTTAGCCTAAGGACTTTTAATGTGTTGTCCAATAGAGGCTAAATTCAACGTGAAACCTTGTAAGAGAGTACAAAGATTTGCTTGAACTAAAGGAAGATCCACATTTTCTATCACATTACTATTGTAAAATTAAGAATCCCCTTGATTTCTTAGTTCTGTGAGTAGGAAATGAAAGAATCTAAATCAAGAACATTCCCTGGTCATATAAAAACAACGATTCAATCTTATTTCCATGGATCAATCTTACTTGTAAAACCATTGTACTTAAATGATATAGATCACGGATTGAAAGACAAAATATTTTATTTAACCACCTATACCAAAAACAGTGGTCGATTTTCAACCCTATCAAGAGGTAGAATATAATCAAGAACCGATGATCCTGAAGGAAGAAGAGTCCAAGGTTCACTGAAGGCATTGGCAAAAACAAGACACCAGGAATTAATGGAATACAAATTTAAATCTTTCAATAAACGGATGCAGCACTGGAGGCACTAACTCACCTATGCCAAGATATTTGGAAGACAAGTATCTAGCCAAATGATTAGAAGAGATCCATATTTGTACTGGTCCCAAAGAGGGATGACCAAACAGAATGCAGAATCATTGGACAATATTAATATTGCATGAAAATAAATTTTTGCTGAAGATAATAAAAAAATGGTTGCAACCATACATTGACAGAAAACTTTCAGAAGTTCAAGCCAGATTCAGAAGAGGAGAGGAACAAGGGATATCATTGTTGACATCAGATGGATCTTGACTAAAAGCAAAGAATGCTAGAAAGATGTTTGGTGGTGGTGGTGGTTATGAGCTGTGGAGTAGGGACAGACTCATAGTGACCCTGTACAGGGTTTCCAAGGCTACAAATCTTTACAGGAACAGAAAGCCTCATCTTTCTCCAGTGGAACAGCTGCTGATAGTTTTGAACTGTTGACCTTAAGGTTTGCAGCACGATTTGTAGTCACTATGCTACCAGAGGTCCTTAGAAAGAATGTTTAACCTGTGCTTTATTGATTATGCAAAGGTTTTCAATCATGTGGATCATGACAAGCTATGCACACTTGTGCTCATGAGAAAGTTGTACGTAGACCAAGAGGCAGTTGTTAGAACAGAACAACAGAACACCAAATGGTTTAAAATTAGGAAAGCTGTGTACCAGAGTATTCTTCACCATAATTATTCAATCTGTATGCTGAGCACATATCTGAGAAACTGGATTACATGAAGAAAAACATGGCATCTGGACTGGAGGAAGACTCATTAATAACATGTGATATGCAGATGATGCAAACTTCTTTGCTGAAAGCGAAAAGGACTTAAAAAGCTTACCGATGACAAAGACCACAGCCTACAGTATGGGTTGCACCTCAATATAAAGAAAACAGAAATCCTCAACATCCATTTAAATGGGGAAAAGATTGAAGTTGTCAAAAACTTCATTTTGCTTGGATCAACCATCGACACTGAAGGAAACAGCAGTCAAGAAATCAAAGGACATATTGCATTAGGCAAATCTGCTATACAAGACCTCTTTAAAGTGTTGAAAAGCAAAGATGTCAGTTTGAGGACTAAGGTGACTCAAGCCATGGTATTTGCAATAACCTCACATGCATTTGAAAGTTAGGCAGCGAATAAGTAAGGTCATAGACTAATTGGTGCATTTTAGCTATAGTGTTGGAGGGGAATATTAAAAGTACCACAGACTACCTAAAGAACAAACCAATCTGTGTTGGAAGAAATATAGCCAGAATGTTCTTTGGAAGTCAGATGGCCAGATTTCGTCTCTCATATTTCAGATAGATCATCAAGAGGCACCAGTCCCTTGAGAAGGCTATCATGTTTGGTAAAGTGGAGGGTCAGAGAAAAAGAGGAAGACACCAAATGAGATGGATTGGCACAGTGGCAGCAGCAATGGGCTCAAATGTATCAAAGATTGTGAGATTGGTGCAGGATCAGGCAGTGTTCTGTTATTTTGTGCATAGGGTCGCTCTAAATTGGTATCAACTCTATGGCAACAAACAACTACACATACTATTAAATATTTTCAAAAATTGAAGCAAAATTTAAACACATTTTTCAACAAATTAAAAATCTCTTATTATTTTAATGTTAATGTACAAATGAAAAATGGAATCAGTAAGATTCACATTCACTGAGAAACACCAAGTGATGGATAGAATTATTTTGAAAGCTGCTTTTTAAATCCAAGGAGTAGAATTTGGAATTTCTCTTATATCAACAAGCATTGGAGAAAAAGCCAGTACATCTTATTTGAATTTAAAAGAAGAATGGTTGTTTCTCAGTGAATTTCAATCTTACTGTTTCCATTTTTTACTTGTATATTAAAATTTTAGAATAGTTGAGATGATTTTTAGCCTACTTTATAAGTTAAAGGATGTTTTTGCCATCAGAATAAAAGACCGTAATTTATATCTAAACTAGTGTAATGGCAATAATTTCTGAAAGTTAAAAGAGAATTGTGAAAGGTCACTCTGACAATTCTATGAGCACATCACCTTGTGGTACATTGAACAGATGCCTGATTTTGTGCCTCATTGACCTGGGTTCAATTTCTGGAGTCACTTATTATTATATAGGTAAGCAACCTGTTGTTGTTGTTAAGTTCTGTGGAGTCAGCTCTGATTTACAGCAGCCTTTTATAGGGTTTCCAAGGAGCCGCTGATGGGTTTGAACCACTGACCTTGTAGCTCAAATCGACCTTGAAATTGAGTGCTTATCCTAAGGTACCAAACCAGATAACTGGTTATTTGTTATCTCCAGTGAAATTGTTGTTGTTGTTGTTACGTGCCATGGAGTCGGTTCCGACGCATAGCGATCCTGTACAGGGTTTCCGAGGCTATAAATCTGTATGGGAGCAGAAAGTCTCATTTTTCTCCCGCGGAACAGCTGGTAGTTTCTAACTGCTGACCTTGTGGTTCACAGTACGATTCGTAACCACTATGCTACCAGAGCTCCAGTGAAATTAAAGAAATTTAGAATCCTTCTGACCCCTAGTGCCACAGCCCATAGGTATCCTTGAGCAGGGAGCAGTCTTCCCAGCTGTAATTGGTCCTGTACCCGCTTTATTTATCTAGTTGTTAAGTGCTATAGAGTAGGTCAACCCATGTTGTTGTTGTTGTTAAGTGCCATCGAGTCGGATCCGACCCATAGCGACCCTGTACAGGGTTTCCGAGGCTGTAAATCTTTACGGGAGCAGAACGCCTCATCTTTCTCCCGCGGAGCGGCTGGTAGTTTCGAACTGCTGGCCTTAAGGTTCGCCATAGCCACCTTATATAGGGTTTCCAAGAAGTGGCTGGTGGATTTGAACCATTAACCTTGTGGTTCAAACCTACATTGTGGCTGAGTGCTGATCCTACAGCGCCACACCAGGACTTACAATAAAGAAAAAACAAAGCAAAGAAAAAAAAAGTTACCATAAATTCAGTTTCAACTCACCCCTTTGTGTGTCAGAGTAGACTTCTGCTTAATAATGGTTTTCAGTGTCTGATTTTTTTGGACATAGATTACCAGCTCTTTCCTCCAAGTCACTTCTGGGTGCACTTGAACTCTTATGCATTCTTATGACTAAACAGGACCAAAGGAAGTAAAAGTCCTTTATAAACCACACAATGTTGCTTAAATATAAAGTACAATCATCGACATCAGAAAGTGGCATGCTTTTTTTTTTTTGCTAAGAGCTAGATAATAAATAGAGCTAGATAATAAATGTATTCCTGGTGTGACACTGTAGGATCAGCGCTGGTTCATAGTCGAACCACTAAGTTAGCAGTTCAAACCCACCAGCTGCTTCTTGGAAACCCTCTACAGGATCACTACGAGTTGGAATTGACTTGATGGCACTTAACAGAAACAACAGATAGTAAATATTTTAGGCTTTGCGAGCCATATGACCTCAATTGCATTTATGTAACTCTTCTGTTGTATTGTGAAATCATTTCAGACAATATGTAAGTAAGGAATGTTGCTATGTGATAAAAATGGTGATAAAAAAAAAAACAAAAAAAAAACTTGTGGACACTGAATGTAAAATTCATATAATTTTCACATATCCAAAAACATTCTTCCTTTTCTATTTTTTCCAACTATTTAAAAATACACAACTTACTATTTGCTCCCAGACCTTATAAAACAGGAGGCTGACTAGATTTAGCCTGTGAACCATAGTTTGCAGATCCATGATGTAGATCATATACCTAATTACCTGAACAATTTCACATCTTGCTACTTAGTGTGAGCTTCTGAAAGCCTCTAAGAAACACAGAATTTCATTTTTAGCAGGATACAAATGTGATTCTTTTGCACATTTAAATTTGATAATTGATGAAGAACATTGTTAAAAAACCAGAGAAAGTATATAAAACATTCTTTCTGAATAGCAATCATATATACCTCAAAACTGGCCCTTAAAAGCCATGTACTATGAAAACAAGCACCCTTTGGCCCTCTCTCAGAAACAAAAAATTCTTAACATATATTGACGTCTAAAAAGTCTGTTGATATGATTTAGCAGTCCACAACAAATTGGAAGTAGAAGATGTCTATGTGTTTCACAGAAAAATTACTAAAACCTAATAATGTTGTTGTTAAATGCCACTAAGTCAGTTCTGACTCATAGAGACCCTGTATAAGATTTTCAGGGAGCAGCTGGTGAGTTTGAACCACTGACCCTACAGGTCAAATCAACTTGCAGTCCAGTGTTTATTCTATAGCGCCCAAATTAAATTTAAATTCTAAAAGATTAGGAGTTTTGGCTCACTGTGTGTCAATGACAACAGGTCTGTGTGCACTGAGTATCCCCGAGGGCATTATCATGTTAAAGCCAAATGCAGTAGCTGAAGTTCATAGTGATAACCCTAGGGAATCAAAGAAAGGTTAAGTTATGTTCAGTGTTCTCTGGGTAAGAAGATTTTGACATGTCCTCGCACTTTAAAACAATTTCCATCACAGGTGGTAAAATGAAAGAATGGTTGTACTTAAAGAAGTGTATTTGAAAAACATTCAGTATTTAAAATACATAGAAAAGCACATGTAGAGAGAAACTAAGAAACTGTGATAGCATCAATTCTGGTCTCAACCATGAAATCATAATTGAGAACGCAGTGCATGTTAGACAGCAGAGGATTCTACTTCTCTGAGCTATGTCCAGGCCTTTCACTGATGGGCTACCGAGTTCCTTTGCAAACTTCCACTATATGGCATATTTAAAATAAAAGAGCATAATGATTTGCATTAATGAGGGTCCACATTACGGCCAGCATATTGTAGGAAAGTCATACTTAGGGTTTCAGTATTTAGTTTCAATACATTGATCATGTAAAGAGAATGGCTGACAGCTGGTTATCCAAACAGTTTTCAAGTGGGCAACTGAAGATGGGCATTTTGACTGAATGGAGACTAAAGAAATGCTTAAGGACATAGTGAACATACTTTATAATAATACGTAAAAGCCAACATTAGCTCAGAAGCCAGTTAGGAGCAGCTGGCAGAAAACAAAGGGAAACTGTGTAGTTCTCATTTACGTAAGCATTACAATAGGTAGGAAACAGCCAGCAATAGGTCTTCAAGTTGGTAACTACAATCATAAGCTGATAACTGTAGCCATAAGCCATATATCAAAATGCATGAGCATCCATGCAAAAGGAGACTCACACTGCAAATTATCTTTTGCAGCAGTACTTATAAGCAAGAAAAAATTTCCTATGTAAAGGGCAATAATTATTGCATGCTGTTGTTGGGTGTTGGCGAGTTGATTTTTGATTCAGAGGCACCATATGACAAAATAGAACTGCCCATTGGGTTTCTTGGCTATAGTCTTTACAGGAGTAGATCATCAGTTCTTTCTCCTTCAATACACCACAAGGAGGATTCAAACTGCCAACCTTTTGAATAGCAACTGAGTGCTTAAATGTTACGCTACTATGGCTCATTAATGATTTTGAATTAGTTTGGACTCAAAGCAAACTTGTATAGAGTTTCTGAGGAGTAGCTGGTGGGTTTGAACTACCGACCTTGTTGGTCAAACTGACCTTGTGGTCCAGTATTTTACCCTGCAGCACCACACCAGGACTCTCATGGGTACTACATAGAAGAAGTTTTCTGAGTACTAGGGGCATTGCAGGGAAGAGGACAAGCCCAAATGCTGCCCTTTGGGAGTTTACATTTGAATTCTCAAATCATTTAAGAGAGTATCTCTTTTTATGACTGTAAAAATACATCAGTGTTGTTATTCTGTCTGTGCACATGTTTTCTATGATTTTCCAGCATTTTGATTTTGGAGGGTTTTAAATATGGATTATATCCACACTTTACCATTTGTGTCCCTTCATAAGAGTAAAAATTTCCCACTTCTATGACTTAAAAAGCCAAGTTCTGGCAGAAATGAGGGGCTCAGTAGAGAAAAATATGTTTATTTCCCCACCTAGGAAGCCATTCATCATCACTCCCTTCCCCCTGTCCAGAAGGCTATAAAACATCTAAAATTGTTGACAATTTTCAGGGCTGGGTATGTGTTACAAATGACACATTGATATCTCTCGAATGAGAAGATACTTTGGGAGATAACCAAGCTACCTTGTGACAGGCTGATCCAGGATGAGAAGAAGATTTTGGTCCAAAATTATCACCTTACAAATTTTACACAGAGGAAAACAGCAGACTAAGACAGTATCTCAAGTGTCATCTGAGTATGAAATGAAAGAAAGTTCATCATCTCCTTATATTTGAATAGTTAAACGTGAATTGGATTTTTAAAATTGTTCTAAAAATACATTTAACACAGCAGTTGCTAATCCAACATCCATCACGTGTACAATTCAATAACACCAATTACATCAATCATGTTGTGGAACCATCACCAATTATCCATTGCCAAATTTCCCATTACTGTAAATGGAAACTCAACATACACTAGATTTTAACAAGCAGTAAGGAAAACATTTTCATTCACTTTATGCACAGAAGAAACTTGGTGTGTTTATAAACATTTATAAGGATGGATCTAAAAGAATATTTTTGCAACTAAAATTTTCCTAGTAGAAATGCTATTGAAAACTAAGATGGCTTCTGTTGCATCAGAGTCTCACTGGGTGTGGCTAGCAGAGCTGTATGCTCAGAGTTTTGCCTTTAAAATGACTCCACTTCGAGTTTCTCATAGGCCATCCTGCTAAAAGTGACACTGTTAAGGAAACAACTATTTGGATGATTTTAATGTTGGTTTCACCCAATTACTAATGAGACATTGTCTGCCACAGTGTGGGAAGGCTTCTGATGTTTGACACTGAATTTGTTTAATCAGCTTTATAAGACATAATATAAAAAAAAAACCCTACCTTTTATTTTCTTTTGTTTCTTCTTCTTTATCCCTTTTCTTTTTTCTCCTTGAAGGAGCAATTCCTCTAATATACAAAGAAACTAATTTTGGCGTATGCCACTGAAATGATATGAAAAGTAGTTTAACAGAAGAGCGATGGTTGCTCAGTCAACTTGAAAGAAGCCTGCTTTCTTGCATTAGCATAAAGCACAGCCAGTGTATGGTGCTATTTGTTAAAGTAAGTTGAATAGATAGTACTTAAATTACATATAAATGTGTGTTGTTTTGAACTGTTTATGTCAGTAAAGTAAATCTAATGACACAAACATAATAATACCTTAACTGCTTTTATAACCAGTTTACAATATTTATCGTTTGTGAAGCATAGCTAGTGTTATCTGCAATTCAACAGTAATTTTCAATCACAAACTCAAAATAGTTAACGTTAAAAGGAATCAATATGTACTACATTTTATTGCATACCCATGGGCAATAGCTCCCTGTTAATGATCACAACTGCCAACTTACATCTATCACAGTAATTTTTCTCTTCATAAATTAAGTGGAGAGAAGTGCGAACTAAACTCTAAGATCATGCAATGATATTTCAGTCTCTTCCCCTCTTTCTGTCGCTCTCTCTCTTTCTTTACTTTGACTATACATTCCATTATTAGAAATTATTACCATCATGTGCTTGGATTTTACAATCAGTGTCACTAGTGGAAGGAATACCAAAAAGGCTAGTACTGGTGCTTTTTTACTTTAGCATTTTCATATCACCGAGTAAAAAAAATTAGCTCTTTAAAATCAATTCCTAGAATGTTACCTGAAAAGATCAGTCTTATGCCAAATGCATGTCACTATAGAAAGAAATGTAGTTTGCTTTGCTTTTTAAAGTGTTTAAAATGACACATTCTTGGATCGTTGGTATGTGTTGTCTCTGAGAAGTGACATGGTGAAGGCCAGCGTGGATTCTGTCTTGAACATCCCTCATTCATTCGCTCTTTCAGAAAATATACATTAAATGTCACTGTGCTGCTTATGTTCCAGACACTGTGCAAGTTGTTGAGTTTATAAAAAAGAAAGAGTAAAAGATACGGTTATGATAAGGGTTGGTCATTGAGACCACATAAAATGAAATCAATCAGACAATCCTGGATTGGAGTGAAAACTCTTTCTTGAAATGGTATGGATTTAGATGAGTTACTTAATCTCTATAATTCATAGTTTCCTCAGGTGTAAAATAGGAAAAATGTCATTGCCTCTAGACACTTCTTGAAACTATATACAGAGTCTCTATGAAGCAGACTCTACTCAATGGCACTTAACAACAACAACAATAAATGTTAATATGGATATGGGCATGGCACTTTATTGTAAGTACTGGCCTGCTAACTGAAAGGTCAGCAGTTCAAACCCACCAGCTGACCCTTGGAAACCCTACACATGGTCAGTATGAGTCAGACCTAACTCAGTAGCACTTAACAACAACAAACAATGTTAGTACCTAATGTCTTAGTTATCTAATGCTGCTTTATAACAGAAATACCCTAAGTATTATGACTTTAACAACCAGAACTTTATTACTCTCTCACAATTTGTTGTTAGGTGCCATTGAGTTGGTACCAACTCATAGCGCCCCCTATGAGCAACAGAATGAAACACTGCCTTGTCCTGGGCCAGCCTCACAATTGTTGCCACACTTGAGTCCATCGGCTACTGCCTGGCCAATCCATCTCATTGGGGGTCTTCCTGTTTTTCTCTGACCCTCCCTCCACCTTACTAAACATGATATCCTTCTCCAGCAACTGGTCCCTCCTGACAATATGTCCTAAACATGAGAGACGAAGTTTGGCCATCTTGGCCATTTGGCCATTTGGAAACTAAGTCTCAGAAAAGCAAATCTATTTGCCTAAACTAAAACAGCAAATGCAAGGGAAATCTGGGTCATAAATGAGATTTTCTTCTAGGAGTACATCTAACAATATATGATCTCTACTCTGTCACATGGAGTTGCTACAAGTCGAGACTCTAACAATAAACAAAATATAGGTTTTCTGTTGTTATGGCAATAAGAAGGGCTCCAAACACGATTCTTAGTTTTTAACTAGAATTTTTAGCGGTTTTGAATTTACTAAGATTTGGAATATGGACATTCTTCATTGTCCCTACCCGCTACTCACCTTTCTGTTCCATGTTCTTCTTTTGTGATTTCTATACATCTTTCTGCTTATCATTTGTTACTTTGGTTTTCCTTAGCTTTACTCCTCAGCTTTCATTGCTTGTATCTATTTTCCTTGTGTTTTTAGCATTTTATATGGCTTGAAAGACCCATTGCTGGCTATGATACTAACAAAGCTCTCATTGATTTCATCACATTCATTTAGCAGACAGAAGGTACCAATATTTGTAGTGATGGAATAGACAGTGTCATGTGGAGTTTAACAGGAAGCAAAGATGATTTGTGAGTTTCAATCCTGAACAGATTTATCGTCACACCAACTCTGTGAGACTGTTATTGTTGTTAAGTGCCACCGAGTCGGTTCCAACTCATAGCGACCCTATGTACAACAGAGTGAAACACTGCCCAGTCCGGCACCATACTCACAATCGCTGCTATGCTTGAGCCCGTTGCTGCTGCCACTTTATCAGTCCATCTCAATGGGAGTCTCCCTCTTTTCTAGGTTCTTCACTTTATAAAGCATTATGCCCTTCTCCAGGGACTGGTCCTTCCTGATAATTCATCTAAAGTATGAGAGATGAAGTCTGGCCACTGTGGCATCTGATGAGCATTGTATTTCTTCCAACTCTATAAAAATGGGGACTATTGTTTTCTCTAATAGAAGAGTGAGGAAATGTATGCAAAAATCTGCAGCTAGTAAGAGACTTGCAAAGAACACAAAAAGTTGCATTAATGCCTGAGTGGCAATTACACAAAGTACTGTCAATTGTCTCAGGCTTGGGGGAGGAGTATGTTGTTGGTAAGTGCCTTTGTCATCAAGTCTGACTAATAGCCATACTGTATAGGATTGCCAAGGAGTGGACCAAACTTGCTATCCAGTGCATTATCCCGTCAGAGCCATACTAGGAGATTATTGTTGTTGTTAAGTGCCGTTGAGTCAGTTCTGATCCATAGTGACCCTATATAGGGTTTCTGAGCAGCTGCTGGTGAGCTTGAACCACTGACCTTGCAATTCAAACCGACCTTGCAGTCTAGCACATTAACCCACAGCACCACACCAGGAGTATATTGTTGTTAAGTGCCATCGAGTCAATTCCGACCCATAGTGACCCTGTATAGGGTTTCCAAGGAACAGCTGGTAAGCTTGAACCACCGACCTTGCAGTTCAAATGACTTTGCAGTCTGACACATTAGCCCACAGTGCCATACCAAAGACCAAGAGTATAGATGATTCCAAAACAAGTTGATAATGTCCTTACCACAGCCCTCGGATGGACAATTCTGATTCCAATAAAGCACTTGTAATTTCTCTCTCTCAATCAATATTCTTTCCTTTTCTTTTGTTATTTGGTGGAAAAAGCTTCAATTAGCTGATTATCTGTCTTTAGCACATTTCTTTCACTTCTTACAGAGTTTGATTGCTTCCAAACAAAGAAAACTAATAATCTATTTTTATCGAGGTGGGTGTATTGTCTGCAGGAGCTGGAGAGCATCTGAAATGAGCTAGGACTGAAACTAGACGAGAGGAAAGGATTTAGAGGAAACCTAGGGAATAGTTAATATACTAAGTTTAAAATCCACAAACACTCTATTCGGACTGGGAATACATTTTTAATTCTCAGATTTCCAAATGTGTGTGTCTTTCTACTCTTTGCAGATACTTTAAATGAAGGACTCACAGGCATACTGTGACCTCCAGTCCTGAGGAAGTAACCTTCCATACAGGATCTCTGAATCATTTTATTGTGCTTTGCAAACCATAATAAATAGTCAGATCTGTTCTTACAATCCTGTAAAGCCCCAAATTTAGCAAATCGGTCTTTCTCTCTTAAGAAAGATTGCTTATCTGACTCACACCTGGCTAAAAGTTTAGAGAAGGTAGTTTACATTGTCTAGTTAAAGTCACATTAGGAATATTACCGAATATCACAAGACACTAAGATCTAACTGGATCTCCACAGAAACAAAAATACTCATTAAATTAAAAAACAAAAATCAAACTCACTGCCATCGAGTCAATGGAGACTCATAGTGAGCCTATAAGACAAAGCAGAGCTGAACTGCCGACCTTGTGGTTAACGCCCAATGCTTAATGCACTCCCCCCTTAGGGTTCCATTCATCAAATAGTGAACATTTAAATCAATGCTAGTACAATCCTAAGGAGTTCTGGTATCGTAGTGGTTACGAATCCAGCTGCTAATCTCAAGGTCAGCAGTTTTGAAACTACCAGCCATTCTGCTGGAGAAAGATGAGGCTTTCTGCTCCCGTAAAGATTTACAGCCTCGGTAACCCTACACAGGGTCACTATGAGTCGGAACCGACTCCACGGTACTTACTTAACAACAAAAACTACATTACTACTACCCGTAGCTAATATTTTGGGGTATTCCTGTTATACTAGTCACAATAATAAGAACTTTTATTATCAAAATTATTTAACTCTCACTACAGTCCTGGTG
>NW_006408529.1:10411778-10430870 GCF_000296735.1 Chrysochloris asiatica
ACCGCTGACCTTAAGGTTCGCAGCCCGATTCGTAACCACTACGCTACCAGAGCTTCCTTACAACGCCATGGTTAGCAGTTGATTATAAGCAGAAACAAAACAACACTGTAAAGCAATTTGACACATAGCCTTTTATGGATTTGAATACTTTTGTCTATTTCCGCTGTAAAATAACAACATATTTTACTGTAATAATTATGTGTCTAAAAAAATAATGAGATTAAGAAAAATGTCAATGAACTAAATAAGTGATCATGAAAATATACCCTAAGATCATTGAGAATTGATTATAAATGACCTAAGTTCTTCTGTCTCACTCTGCTTTTAGTGTTTCCAGCTTCTCACATGTCCGCTGGTCCCCCTCTCAAGGAATCTGAAGAATCAGACTCAGCTGGTATTGCTGCTAGATGCAAGCACACTGGGCGTTCACTCATAAGATTTATTGTAAAGGGACAATACACTTCAGAGAGAGAGAAGCAGGTGGAGAAGACCCTGAGGAATTGGGGAGCTAGGTTTAATAAACTCAGGACTCCATTGTCCAGGCCTGGGGGAGTGGTTTGGGAAGTCTCAGGTGGGTTTCATCAGCCCTTTTCTGCGTGTGTTTAATTGTTTTAATTGTATACAGGGATGGATATATATGTATAATTATATTACAGTAAGCTAGTGTATACATCAAAAAGTTCTGCTAAGGAGGAGTCTTAAACCACAAGTCGTGTGCAGGATTTTTGTGGCCTGTATTCTGGTTCTCAATTGTTTCCTGTGGTTCCACATTTCTTTTGGTGTGGGCTTGGCAGGGAGGAGCTCAAGATATCCCTAACCTGTTCCTATCAAGCTGTTCTTTTATAATCTTGTTCACTACATAATTATAAATGAAAATATATTTGACAGTACGTCCCTAATTTGGATATGGTACTATTCTCAGAGATTTAAAACGGATTTAAAATGTCTTTTGAAATCTTTCATTTATGAAGGAACTACGATGAATATCTTACATCTAGCTCTCTGGACCTCTACCTCTGTGCCACCCCTGTACCTCCATCCTGCTCAGTGTCTCAGGGGGCTGAATCGAATGAATGAAATTTATGAATATCCTTCACCTTTAGCTTCTCTTTGGGTCTAACTAATTTGAAGCATTGGTAGGAGGGTGAAAAGAGAATGAGTATAGCATATGCCTTGGTTCCTCCCCTGACAAGTCACCTTATCTTGGTAACCGAAGGACAGCCTTGTATCTTAGTGAATGAGGAGCTGGGCTGCTAACTTCTAGGTCAGTACTTCAAACCTACTAGTCACTCCACAGGTGAAAGATGAGGCTTTCTGCTCCCATAAAGATATACAGACTCAGAAACCCTACATAGGGTCACTATGAGTTGGAACCAACTCCACTGCACACAACTACCACCACCAAGGACACCACAGATGATTTTAGGCAGCCTTCTCCAAACAGTTCATTTGGGATTTAGCACCCACTCTTTTCTTTTGGAGTCCTGGTGTGACACTGTGGGTTCATGCATCAGACTGTAAAGTCATTTGAATTGCAAAGTCGGTTGTTCAAGCTCACCAGCTGCTCCTTGGAAACCCTATTTAAGGTTGCTATGGGTCAGAACAGACTTGATGGCACTTAACAACAACAACTTTGCTTTTACTCTTCATGTCTGTTGTTTTGGTGTCTGCTTTACAGTCAATTCCAACTTATAGTTATACTGTTGTTGTTAAGTACTGTCGAGTCAGTTCTGACTCATAGTGATCCTGTATAGGGTTTTGGAGAAGCACTGATGGGTTTGAACCACCCACCTTGTGGTGCAAAACCCACCTTGCATTCCAGTATTTTATCTTGCATCCACATATCACCGAGTAAAATTGCCTTATAGGGATTTTTGTTGACTGTAAACTTATACGAGAAAATAATCATGTATTTTCTTTCTCAGAGTGGCTAATGGGTTCAAACTGATGAACTTTCACTTCAGTCAATAGCTTAACTACTGCACCACCAAGTCTCCTTTCTTCAGGTGAACGGACTAAGTACAGTCAACACCCATGGAAGCAGCAGTCAAGAAATCAATGCACCTATTGTATTAGTCAAATCTGCTGCAAAAGACCTCTTTCAAGTGTTAAAAAGCAGAGATGTCACGTTGAAGACTAAGTCCACGCACATCATGGTATTTTCAATAGCTTCATATGCATGTGGAGTCCTGGTGTGGGACTGTGGGCTAATGCATCAGACTGCAAAGTTGTTTGAACTGCAAGGTTAGTGGTTCAAGTTCAGCAGCTGCTCCTTGGAAACTTTATATAGGGTTGCTATGGGTTGGAATCGACTCAATGGCACTTAACAACAACAACAACAACATATGCTTGTGAAAGTTAGAAAATGAATGAAGAAGAGCCGAGAAGAATTGGTGTACTTGAATTACAGTGTTGGTGAAAGATACTGAATGTTCTATAAACTTCCAGAAGAACAAATAAATCTGTCTTAGAGGAAGTACAGCTAGAATGCTCCTTAGAAGCAAGGATGGTGAGACTTTCTCTGTCATACTCTTGAGTCCTTGTGTGGCACTGTGTAGGGTCTCTGCCATACATTAGGAGTCCTGGTGTGGCACTGTAGGATAAGCACTGGACTGGAACATCAGTTTGAACCACAAGGTCGGCAATTCAAACTCACCAGCTGCTCCTGGGAAACCCTTTATAAGGTTATTATGAGTTAGAATCAACTCAATGGGACTTAACAGCAACAAAGTCAACAACAACAACAACTTTGGACACATTATCAGGAGGGTCTGGTCCCTGGAAAAAGAAATCTTGCTTGGTAAAGCAGAGGTCAGTGAAAAAGAGGAAGACATTTAATGAGATGGATTGAAACAATGATTGCAACAGTTAGCTTAAACGTAGTAATTGTGAGAATGGCACAGGAGTTGACAGTGTTACATTCTGTGGTACAGAGTGTCCCTAGGCATCAGAACCAATACGCCAGCACCTAACCACAAAAATAGGGATAACATAATACTCCTAATTTCTTCTCCTCTAAGAATATTTCAGTGGCGCTCTTGCCCACATCTTGGTAAATAAATCTTTTACTCTTCTCAATGACCGAGTAGGAGTGTGACATATGAAGCAGCAACCATTGGTATTTAGTACAATTGCCTCCACTTAATATTAATCTTTGCTGGTCAAAACTACATTGTAGTATATATTTTTTCCAACTGAAATAAATTCTACCAAAGTTCTGTTCACATGACTATGATATAATTTTTGAACTCAGGTGGAATTGTAAGCCTTTATTTAAATGCAATTTTAAACTATAAGCAATTTCCATTTTAATCACAGAGAAAATGTTAAATTAATTGTGCATGACAGATTTAGGTAATGTCATTACCATCTCTGTAGATTGCCAGAGTCATTGCAGTCAAGGGTCTTTGTGATGATACATAAACTGCTTGCTATTGGTTCACATAATAATTTTTTCAGTTTTTTATTCTAAGTTTATTCAGGAACTATGAAGTATACAGATTATATGATGATAATCTGTGTGCTATTATAGTAGATGAACAATCTAAATAATTCCCTCAGAAATTCTGTTCTTTTTATAAACTGGAATGCGTAGAAAATCACTAGAATTAGAATTCATACATTGAAATCACTTTTCTCCAAGTACACCATTTTCCTAAACTCTGTAACTTAAAATACCTGCTAAGATTCAAGACCAAAAGGTCTGACATTTATGAAACGGTCGTTTATATTGAACAAATTAGTAGAAAATTGACTTTATGCTGTGCCATAGACAAAACCTTAATAGAAGTTAGAAAAATACAAGAATTACAGGTTAATGCTTTCCACAGCATCTTGGATCATTAACCACAAATATTATTAATATATTCAGATGTTCATGTAAAGATTTTGTGATATTTATATAGAAAATTATGAGAAAAGTGTGAAGTTTGAATAGAGAATCAACATTAATATACTTATCACTGCACAAAAAATATTAAACTACCCAAGATGTATAATTTGATAAGTGTTTGATGTTTAACAAATCAGTCCCAAATTTAGTGAGTGATTTGATACACATTCATTTACTTATTAATCCTAGTGGTCAGGGATTTGGGCAGGGCTCAGCTGGGTAGTTCTTCTGTTTTTAATTAGATGTATTCATCCATTTATCCATCTTCATTCAGCTGCCAATTTGACTGTTGGCTGACTAGTCTAGAATCACCTATTCTAGGGAAACTCATCTCTGCTCCATGTGGCTCTCAATCCCTAGCAGGTTACCTGGGCTGGATCATATAGCAGCTGGGCAGGATTCCAAGGAAGTCAGTAAATATGTGGAAGGCATGTATAACATCACTTCCACCACATTCTGTGGGTCACAACAAGTCACAAGACCAGTTCTGATTCAAGAGTAAGAGAAATAGACAAAATGTTGATGGGAAGAATCTCTAAATCCCAGAGCAATGGCATGGCAAAGAGGAAAACTTTAGGATTGTGGTCATTGTTTAATCTACCATAATTAAATAAGAAGTAATCTGAAATAGGAATTTCAAAAAAGAAAAGAAAAACCATTTCCACCAAGTCTATTCTGACATCAGAGACCATACAGGAAAGAGCAGAAGTTCCCATAGTGTTTCCAGGGTTGTAATCTTTATGGAAGCAGACTGCTACAGAGTAGCTGATGGGTTTGAACCCCCAATCTCTTATTTAGCTGCCAAACACATAATCACTGTGCCACCAGGACTCCTTAAAATGACAGTGATATACCAAATAACTTATTGCACTTTTGGTATCTACAAGGAGAAGTCTAAATGTATTACTACTAGGGTTCCAGTTCAAACATGGGTGTGCTCCAAACAAAATATGTTTCCACATGTCTCTGTGATTTGTAGAAGACTGCAGACAACTTCTCTCAGTAATGTACTTGCCTTAGTCTCATTATGTTGCCTTCCAAACAGTGATCCAATCAAAATAGTGGCTTCCAAGGGGATCTGCTGACCAGCTAAACTCAAAGCAGAGAGGTAACCTGAAAAGGTGATTGTTTAGGGGGAATCCAAATGGAAATCTTGATAAATTTTCTCAAGGAACACAGAATTATCACAGGAACTTATTATAAAGAATTTTCAAATAATGAAAAATTGTATTGATGAAGAAAAGTTCAGAAAATTTCAAGAAAAAATGTTCCCATCACAGAAATGCACCTACTCATTCTTCCAGGGAAGCCAGGGCTGTCCTACATGAATTTCATTGGAAAATCATACTTTTTCCACCCTACAGACCTGGTCTTGTCCCTTCAGACTTCTTTTTGTTGCCAAAACTCAAAGAACATTAAAAAGGAACATGACTAGAATCTTTCGTGGATGCCAAAACTGCTGTTTTGCTGTGGAGTAAATGGAAGAGCACAGATTCATTGGAGGCAGTGTTAGTGCCTTTAGAAAATAATAAACTTAGTTGGAGACTATGCTGAGAAACAATAGCTTCTTGTTTAATAAAGATTTCTATAATTTTGTAGTACTGCATTTTCACTTACTAAGGAGTCCTGGTGTGGTGCTGTAGGATATGTACTGAACAGTTAGTCACAAGGTCGGCAGTTCAAACCTACCAGCTGCACTTCAGAAACCCTACAGAGAGTCAGCATGAGTCAGAACAAACATTGTTTGGCATATGTCCGCATACACAGATAGCTGTTGTTGATGTTTAGTGCCCTCATAGCAACCTTGTATAGGGTTTCCAAGGAGCAGCTAATGGGTTTGAACTGCTAACCTTATGGTTCAGTGCTTATTCTACAACATCTATAAATTGATGCTCACATGAAGTATTTCACAAAGTAGAACTTCTATCCACACTACCTGTGTACTCTAGTCTTGTTTCCTTTCTTTTGCCCAGTCTAGTCTTTAAATTTTTTTCTTGGCTTTTCCTTACTCTCCCCCTATTCGCTCCATGACTCCCAGATCTGCTCTAGTCTTTCTCTGAGTGATTTTTATCCTTCCCCAGTCTCTCTTATCCTGCTTACTGTCTATTCCTGAATCTGGCAGAAACCAAGTCAATGAAGAAAACACTCAGTCATTTGGCAACATGAAGAAGCAATTAGATGCCAGTTTCTAAAGGAGTAGAGGACATTTAAATTCCAAGTGCTGGAAATCTTACTGAAATTGCAGACAGAACAGAGGGAGAAGTACTTGAAGGATTATTAGCTAGCCAGAGCCTGGCCACATTGTGTGCATATGTGTTTCTTTTTTCTTTTCTTTATTGCCTTTAATGGGCAATAGGAAGAGGGCAAGAAGAGGCTTCCATCTTCTTGCTTGAGACAATATGAGTGGAAGGGAGAATGGATCAATGAGAGTCTATGTCTGAGAGTTCTTCAGAAATAATGAAAGCTTATCTCAGGGCCTGGAGAAAATGATACCTAAAGCAGATCAGTACTCTTTGGATTCAGGTAAGAATGTAGAGGAGGGTTCCAAGCTCCACTGATAACTCACAGTGCAGTTAATCTCTGAGTGGTTACTGAGGAGTATATTGCAATTGGAAGCACAAAAGTAGCCTTTCATTGCATTCTGTATAATACTTGATATTGTACTTAGGCTATTATTCAAACCTCTATTTTCTTTCTTTCTTTCTTTCTTTTTTTTTAATTGTTATTATTTTAATACAGACCTTGCCCTTTCCCAAGCCTAGATTGCTACTCCACTGAGGATTTTTCAGACATCATTAACCACAGGAAGAGAACATAACACAGCAGAAACATGGGATTGAATAACAACCTTGAAATTCAAACTGACATCATGTATTATTGTTTGCATTATATACTAAACAGTTATTAGGAACAATTAGCAATTAAAGACTCTTAGGTGCAGTTATATGGTTTTCTACAATATATCCTGAATAGCAGGATAAGTGCTTTGGCTGCAAGCCAATCATCAAAAAGCCCACTGAAAACTCTAATCTAAAATGCGAGCTCCTTTATGGCTATTGAATGACGCATGTTAATCAAGCAAATACACACACAAAATGTGGAGACTTCAGGCATGTGAAGCAAATTCCCATTTTTCTCTAAAACCTGTGTAGACCTGAAGAAAAATAACCAGATATATATATATATATACTTTATTTATATTAGAAAGAAACACAGAATATGTAAAGAGACATATAGAAATACTTTGAAAGGAACATGTTCTGATTCCAGGGAAAATTAATGTAATTTTCCTTGTCTTCTACTTCCTTAGCATTTAACAGTAATACTTGATGTTCATCATAATGATCTTGAGACCCTAAATATTTTTTGTGATGCATCCAAATGAGATTAAATCATGATTAAACAGATTTAATGTTAAATGTAGTTTTTATCTTTTTAATTTATTGGAAATTAAGTAGTATATACTGATTGTTACTTTTATCACAATAATTCATATGGTCAGAGGGTCATCATGTTTCCAATCATATTGAATAAATTGAACTTTGTCTTTTATTATGTATTGTGTGAATTTTATTAAGGAATCCTGGTGTGGAGCTTTAGGGAAAGCACTGGTCTGCAAGGTCGGTTTGAACCACAAGGCATTTCAAACTCACCAGTTGCTCCTCTGAAACCCTATACAGGGTCACTGTGAGGCAGAACTGACTCTACAGCACTTAACAACAACAAAAATTTTATTAATATAGAGCTCATCTACTATAAATAAATTTATAATTTTGGTGGTGTTGTTTCCCAATCAGAAACTGATTATATAGTAAAAGGAACTTATTCTTCATTCAGTACAATCTTAAAAATCATGGAACCGACTGAAGGCATGTGGACATCTGGTTTCTATAGAGTGCTCAGTATGACGAAAGGATATGCTTATGAAGAAGTGGGGGAAAAAACTAAACTAAATTTCTTATGTATTGATTTTTATTAGAATGATTTGATTTCTTCTAAAATCCAAATGTGCTAATAAAACTATTGATGATTATAACGAGAAAGTCTAAGAGATTTTGTATCTATTTGGAGATAACCTAAGCCTTTTAAACTTGACATAATTTCAAGTTAACTTAAAGGGAGAGGAATATGACAATAAACAATTAAAAGTAATCGAAACTCCAATTTTTTATTTCCTAAGAATAGGCAATGTAGACTGTATTTGTTTCAAAGTTTTAAAATAATAGTGAGCAAAACAGATACATTAAAATTTGATATAGTTAGCTTTGCAAAGTTAAAAATAAAAGTTTACATAAACAATCATTTGTCTTTCTAGTATAAAAACAGATAACACCAGATGTCTGATAGCAAAATACAGTGCAGAGCATAATTAACCAGAATCCTGGTATACTGTTCAAATGTAATTGTACCTTTAAGATGGCAAGTGGCACTAAGTTAAGTTTGTTGTTGTTGTTGTTAACTGTCATTGAGTTGGCTCTGACTCCTAGCTACCCTGTAAAGGGTTTCCGAGGAGCGTCTGGTGAGTTTGAACTTCTAACTTTGTGATTCAAACCAACCTTGAGGTCGACTGCTTATCCTACAGAGCCACACCAGGGCTCCAGCTAAAGTTTAGAACTCTTTTAAAATATGAACTCTCCTCTCTGTTGTGCATGGGGTTGCTATGAGTCAGAGCCAACTCGATGGCACCTAGCAACAACAACAAAATAAAAACTAAATAAAAAAATCTGTATTTTTAGTATGTCAGTGGGGCTTTTTAAAAAATCTTTCTGTAGCATCGTTCTCTGTGTATGGGGCCTGCATTCTTGAAATGGGTTTATCATGAGCCGTGGGCTTTCTTTCCATGTGCTGAGGCTAAGTCATTTCCCTCAGGAACCAAGGGCTTCCTACATCTGTTCTTCTCATTCTACTTGAGTGAAGAATCGTCTCCCTTAGTGCATGAGGCATAAAAGGTCTTTTGCGTAGAGTCTGAGTAGAGTGCTTAGTGAGGAAATTCTCAGATACATTAGATGTTGCTAGTGATATGCATTTCCAGGGGATGGAGCAATGGCTCAGTCTGAATTCTCTCATCTTTTCAGACCAGCTCAGGGAAAGAACTGAATTGTCAGAATGTCTTTCTACCAGTTCAAAAATTAGCAGTTGCTAGTTAGCATTGAGTAGTAGAATATGAGTTTAAAGCACAGATATACAGATAGAATTTAAAGCATTTTCATATACTATATTGGTGTATTATGAGGTATAAAAGAGAATTGAAAAGGTTTACGCCAAAGATTCTCTTGTATAGAACTCAGTATTTATGGCATCTCCTCAAGAAAGAGAAAAAAAAAGATGATTTTTTATGAGGGTAAAAGGATAAAATTATTTTTGTTGTTGCTTGTTTTCAAAAGAAGCCAGTTCCTTCCAAAATATGACAAGGGAATGTTCATATAATTATTAGAACTATTAAAATTAGACTGTTTACGATTTTTTGTCTACCTGAGGAACTCTGATATCATAATGGGTTACAAGTTGATCTGCTTACCACAGGCATCAATTGAAACTACCAGTCTCTCAGCAGGAGAAAGATGAAGCTTTATATTCCCATGAAGATTTACAGCCTCAAAAACCTTATACCCGGTCTCCAGGAGTCAGAACCGACTCCATGGCACACCACCACCACCTGACTAAAGATACTTTTGACTAAATGTCTCCCATTCCACCTGACTTTTTTTTTTTTTTTTTTCTGACCTTTATTAGAAGTCAGGAAGAGAAAATGCCGTCTGCTCATGAGTTTAAAGTGTATATCTTCATCTCACTATTCACTTCCTTCAGAAGAAGCCTCATATTTATGCCTGGTTTCGCAAAACACAGCAATAGAGTTCAGTTGCTAGCTCTGTAGGGCAATTGTCCCATCATGGGAAACTGCTCTGTATAGAGGAAAACGCCTCTAGTAATGTGAATTAGGGGAAGAGAGGAGTAGCTCCTGGTAACCAGCTGTTTTAGTACAATCTTGTAGCAGGAGTTTCAGAAATAAATAGCAGCCGTGACAATAATAATTGCATATTGAATCGCTTTTACAATTATAGAACAATCTCTAATGTTTTTTCTTCTTTGAGCCTCACATGACCATCCTAGTGTGTGAGATTGGTGTTGTGATGTATTAAATTTACAGACAATGTTTGTAGAAGAGACTGATATGATGGAAGTCACACTGTGAAAAATGGGAACATTTGGTTTATAATCCACATCTTCTAATTTCTAATTTGCACTCTTAGTACAAATGAGTTTTTTTTCTCACTCATGCTTTCTTTGGGGAGGGGTGTGTGTATGTGGTGTGTGTGTGTGTGTGTGTGTGTGTGTGCAATAGTAAAAGTAGACTGGTTTCAGGTAGACTCTTAGTGAATATTATCGTTGTTAGCAGGACTGTCCAAAGATACCAAGTGTGATTAGAAATTTCACAGAAATTTTGGGAGGCTCTATTTCATCATTGGACAATCTATATTGCCTTGTTCTAGAAATGACCAAAAGCATAATCAAGCAACTAGCTCTATTTGAAGTCACAATTTAATTATATTCTAAAGACATGATAGGAGCTCTGGTAGCGTAGTGGTTACGAATCAGGCTGCGAACCGCAAGGTCAGCAGTTCGAAACTACCAGCTGCTCCAAGGGAGAAAGATGAGGCTTTCTGCTCCCATAAAGATTTACAGCCTCGGAAACCCTGTTTAGGGTCGCTATGGGTCGGAACCGACTCGACGGCACTTAACAACAACAACAACAATGACATGATAACATTTGAGCTTTGTGTACTCTCTTTCATTCTGAATTTCAAAATCTCTTCAAAACTTGATTTCTGATTTTAGTTAAAACTAGAAAAGTGATAAAACTCAAAACAAAACAAAACAAACACACTGTAATGTAGTTGATCATGACTCAGACTGACCCTATATAATGTTTTTGAGGCTGTACATCTTCATGGGCACAAACCGCCTAATCTTTCTCCTGCAGAGTGGCTGATAGATTAGAACCACTGGTTAGCAAACCAGTGCTTAACCTACAGCCACCAGAACTCCTTAGAAATATTTTGCTGTTGTTGTTTAATGCCACAGAGTCATTTTCAACTCATAGTGACCCTGTATAGAGTTTTTAAGGAGCTGCTATGGGGTTTGAACCACTGACCTTGTGATTAGCAGACCAGTGCTTATCTACAGCTCCATACCAGGACTCCAAAAAAGTGATTATGTTGTCAAGTTATTGAGTGCCATTGAATCCATTGTGACACATAGCAACCCTTTATAAGATTTACAAGCAGCAGCTGGTAGGTTTGAACTGCTAACCTTGTAGTTCCCAGTCCAGTTCATATCCTATAGCACCACACTAGGAGCCAAAAAAAACAATCAGCAAAAACAAAGTGATGTTGTTGTTTTTGTTAGGTACCACTGAGTTGGTACTGACTCATAGCGACCTTATGCACAGCAGAACGAAACACTGCCCGATCCTGGGCCAACCTCACTATTGTTGTCACACTTGACTTGATCAATGCTGCTACTTGGTCAATCCATCTTGTTGGAGGTCTTCCTCTTTTTCTCTGATCCTCTACCCTACCAAACATTATATCCTTCTCCAACAACTGGTTCCTCCTGACAATATGTCCAAAGTATGAGTGACTAAGTTTGGCCATCCTGGCCTCCAAGGAGCACTCTGGCTGCACTTCTTCCAACACAGAAGTATTGGTTCTTTTGACAGCCCATGGTACTTTCAACATACTCCTCCAACACCATAACTCAAAAGCATCAATTCTTCTATGGTCTTCCTTATTTCACCATCCAGCTTTCACATGCATATGAAGTTATTGAAAATACCAAGGCTTGGGTCAGGCGCACCTTAGTCCTCAAGCTGACATCTTTGCCCCTCAGCATTCAAAAAAAGGTCTTGTGCAGCAGATTTGTCATTCATTAAAATTTAAGTTACCATATAGGGAAAAAACTTATTTCTTCCACCTAAAACCAAGCTGACATTAGTCTTTAAATTATACACATGAACATATATTCTTATAATATACAGATTTGGTTTTTTCTCCTAATTTCAAGCAACTACAACTAGAAATAATCAGGCTAGATACAAAATATTCACAATGCTAGGGGCTTCACAATAGACTATGGATTCACTATGAAGAAAACCCGGGCTTTGAAATCAGAGTTGGGTTTGAATTCTGGCTCTTTCTCTTACCAACTGTGTAACTTGTGTAAAATATTAATCATCTCTGAGCCTTGGTTTCTTCAATCGTAAAATGATTGACCTCACAGGGATATTGTATAAAGATGGAGTAACACATTCAATCTTTACTACCATTAATATTTTGAAGGACTCTTTCTACCACGAAGTCCTCGTTCTTCACTCCTCTTCCTGTCCTTTCCCTTGAATAGTTTCATCATTTCTACTATTCTGTTGTTAGTTAGGTTGTTTGTGTGCTTTTAAATTTTGCTCTGAATTCAATCAAGGATGCAGGTGATTTGATTTGCTAAAGAAATAAGAATCTACTGATTTTCATTTTGTTCTTATAAATTTGGTCAGAAAATCTACAAGTACAATTTTCAGAAAACTAAAGTGAAGTAAAGCAAAATTAAAGTAAAAGAATCCCCCAAAAGGATTTGCTAATAATCTGTACTGTTTTAGGCAAGGGAGAGTGGGGAGGCTCTAGCGAAAGGGCTCCTTGGAGCAAGCAGTGGTGGCTCAAGCTGCCTGCACATCGTTGCCACCGCAGAAAATTGGCTCCGAAACAACTATTCTGTGTTAGTTTTACCTGCATGTTTTCAGTTGTCACCAGCCTACTCAGGGGACCAAAGAAGAAAGCTATTTTCCAGGACTGGTAAGTCTACAGGGGTCTGAGAGGAGAGATCTGCCAACACAACATTAAACTAATAAGGAAAGCACATTAACAAAGACCTGTGTTTTTTTTCTTTTCTTTTCTTTTAAAAAACAGTAAAAAAAAAAAAAGCTATCCCTGCAGGCATGATTTTTTCCCCAAGTGTTACCACTAGCACTTTTTAAAATTCTCAAAATGTAAAATATAAGAGAAAAGAAAATATGACATTCCACTTTTTTTTTTAATGTTTTTTTTTTTTCTTCCGGGTGGTCTTTCTTAAATGTTAATTATTCCAGTTACGTATTCTGTTTATTTTCACCTAGAAGTTATAGATTTAAGTTAGTAAAGGTGTCAGTGTACTAAATGTAGGGTTGCATCTTTAATGACAAATTTTATAACTTTTGGGTGAATGTAGTGCAAGTGAGGACAGATGCTGGGAATGTGCTTGTGGAAATGAACTGTTAGATATAGAGGAATTAAGATATTAAAATTAAAAGAAATAAAGGCAACTTTTTCTTCCTAATTCAGCTCTCTGTCTCTCTCTGGCTGCTTATTTTAGCTCCTCATTTTAATGATAGCACTTTAAAAATAATTTAATAGGGAAAAAAAAAAAACCCACAAACTCTCCACTCCAAATCTCATATCCTGATAAAGGAAGTCTATGGACTAACATTAAGATAGGTGAGAAGAATATAAATGATCTGCAATTTAAGAAAGGAAAGAGCGACAATTTGCATTTCTTCTCTTTGACTCTGTGTCATTGATTCGTATTTCTTATTAACATTAACGAGGATTTACAAGGTACCCAAAAGACAACAGAGGCAAAGTGATGGAGACCAGAGAAGAGATTTCTGTAATAGTTTGAGCCTCCAGGCCTTACAAGCAAAGTGCCTTGAGTGTCTTGTGTTTGAAGATGATAATAATAAAGAAATACAGAGAACCTTCTTTTTATGTAGGGAACTTACAAGCAAGATATGTAAATACACCATTAATCATACTATTATTTAAACACATGCAGAGTCATTGCTCAATTATCACCGCTAATGAAGAGGAGCAATAGTGTGGGTAATCCAAAATGGCAGCTAGAGTAATTTATATCCAAGTCAAAATGACTTTTTGTACTTACATTTGAATATAATTGTGTCTCATATTCTGGGACTCCTAGCTGGGCTCGCAGCGGGCAGGAGAGTTCCCGCAGATGCGCTCACTCATTGTTCCCTCACAGAAGCAAAGGAAGCAGGCATGCTGGTGCCTGTATAAACTGCTCAGCTACCTATGCCAGCTGCTGGGCACGGATCTCTGCTTGCTACTGCATAGTCGTGCATTGAGGGAGAGCTGTTGAGGTTGAGAGAAAATCTGACCTGCCTGATATCTCTGTGTCTATAAACCAGAGGTGGATATGTAAAAGATAATGGCATACAACTGGAAAATGTTTAAATGAGAGTTAAAAGGGCATGCAAATCAAAGAAGTAATTCTGGCCAGTGCATTTACGCAGTCTCTTCACGAAAATTGTTGTTGTTGTTGAGTGCTGTCAAGTCCCTTCAGACCCATAGCGACCCTGTGTAGGGTTTCCAGGGAGCAGCTGGTGAACTTGCACTGCTGACCTTGAAGTTCAAACTGACTTTGCAGTCCATTGCAATAACCCACAGCATCACACCAGGACTCCTCATGAAAATTAGAGCATGCCATTTTATTTACCTGAACTCAAACTTAAGAGTCATAACCTCTTTCATCAGTGCCTGCCATTAACAGTATTAATTATATATGTTTACATTTCTTCAAACAGCTGTATTTGCTAAGTTTAGCTTGATTACTGGGATGTAGCTAGTTTTTACTGGGGAAATGAAACATAGTTGGGAACACAGCAGGTGGGTCTAAGGAGACCACAAACACTTGGGATCAGTATGGAGTTTACAATAGCTCTAAAACAGGAAGGAAGGTTGCAGAAGTCTAGCAATCTTACTATAAACAGAAAATAATGCAAGTGCTGAGATCATTTTATTATAGAAAGAATGCCTGGTGGGAAGGAAGAGAAAAATATAAATCTATATTTATATGGGCTCTGGTATAGGATTGGACTTCTAACTGTAAGGTCAGTGGTTCAAACCTACCAGTCACTACTTGAAACCCATACACAGGGTCGCTATGAGTCAGAAGTGACTTGTCAACACTTAACAACAACAACTACAAGATAGATGGATGGATGGATGGATAGATAGATAGATAGATAGATAGATAGATAGATAGATAGATAGATTTCCATCAAGTTGATTCTGATTTATAACCACCCTAAGGAGCTCTGGTACCATAGTGGTTATGAATTGAGCTGCTACCCTCAGGGTCAGCAGTTCAAAACTAACAGCTGTTCCACGGGAGAAAGATGAGGCTTTCTACTCCCGTAAAGATTTACAGCCTCAGAAACCTTGTGCAGGGTTGCTATGAGTTGGAACCAACTCCACGGCACATAACAACAACAACAACAACATAGAACTACCACAGAATGGAACTACCACATGGGTTTTCCAAGGTTTCAAGTCTTTACAGAAGCAGATGGCCACATCTTTCTTCTGAAAAGAGGCTGATGAGTTTGAACCACCAACCTTATAGTTAGCAGTTGAGTGCTTTAACCACTGTGACACCAGGGATACTTGGTATATATGTTGTGGTGTTATAGGATCAGCACTGGACTGGGAACTACAGGGTCAGCCATTGAAACCCACCATCTGCTCCTAGGAAACCTTACATAGTCTCACCATGAATCAGAACTGACTCGATGGCACTTAACAATAATAACACAACATATACTTAGATAAAGACCCTTATGTGGTGCTGTAGGATCAACACTGGACTGCAAACCACAAGATAAGCAGTTCAAGGTCACCAGCAGCTCCTCAAAAACCCTATAAAGGGTCACTATGAGTCGGAACCAACTCAACAGCACTTAACAACAACATATATATGCCATTGCATCCATTTGAACCATGCAGTACAATGCCTTGTCCCACAGCCTCACAAAAGGATATGTTGTTGTTGTTGTTTTTAAGTGCCTTCAAGTTAGTTCACATTCATAGTGGCCCTGTACAGGATTTCTGAGGAGACCCTGGTGAATTTGAACCACCAACCTTGAAGTTCAAACTGACCTTTTGGTCCAGTGATTATCCTACAGCACCACACCAAGACTGAATATATTTACATACGCAGATCAGTGGCTTTGTAGGATAAGCACTGAACTCTGAATAACAAGGTTGGTGGTTCGAACCCACTAGGCACTCCTTGGGCAAAAGATGAGTCTACTCCTTCAAAGATGTACAGTCTTAGAAACTCTGTACAGGGTCACTGTGAGTCAGAGCCAACTAAAAAAAAATATTGCTACAAAATCACAGGAACAAAAGTCGGAAGCATTTTGTCTTGAGATTCTTCCATCTAGGTCTATACATGTCTGAAGATGGTGTGTCTGTTTCTTACACAGTTTTCTGCTGCAAAAGATTTCTTTAAATGGTTAAAAAGCAAAGCTGTCACTCTGAGGAGTAAAGTGTGTCTTAGTATTTTCAATTACCTCATAAGCATGAAAAAACTTGACAATAAATAAGGGAGACAGAAGAACTGATGCCTTTGAGTTAAAGTGGAGGCCAAGAATATTAAGTATATCATGGTTGTTGTTGTGTCATTGTTAAGTGCTGTCAAGCTGGTTCTGATTCATAGAAACCCAGTATAGGGTTTCTGAGGAGTGTCTGGTAAGAACTTTTTAAAATATTGAAGAGCAGAGATGCCAGCTTGAGGATTAAGGTGCGCCTGACCCAAGCCATGCTATTTTCAATAACCTCATATGGATGCGAAAGCTGGACAGTGAATAAGGAAGATCGTAGAAGAATTGATGCCTTTGAGTTGTGGTGTTGGAGGAGAATACTGAAAGTGCCATGGGCTGCCAAAAGAACCAATAGATCTGTTTTGGAAGAAGTGCAGCCAGAGTGCTCCTTGGAGGCCAAGATTGCTAAGCTTCATCTCTCATACTTTGGGCATATTGTCCAGCGGAAACAGTCACTGGAGAAGGATGTCATGCTGGGTAAGGTGGAGGGTCAGAGAAAAAGGAAAAGACCCCCAACGAGATGGATTGGCCAGGTGACATCATTGATGGACTAGAGTGTGACAGCAGTAGTGAGGTTGGTCCAGGATCAGACATTGTTTCGTTCTGCTGTGCATGGGGTCACTATGAGTTGGTTCCGACTCGATGGCACCTGACAACAACAACAACAACAACATCTTGTGGTTCAAACTGACCTTGTGATCCTGGACTTATCTTACAGCACCACACCAGGACTCCAAAATATATCATGGACTGCCAGTATTATGAACAAATCTATGCTGTAAGAAGCACTGTCAGAATTCTCTTCAGAAGCATTGGTGACATAACTTTGACTCATGTACTTTGGGAATATTATGAAGAGGGTCAGCAAAAAGGAGCAGAACCTTAGGAAGATGGATTGGCACAGTGACTGCAAAAACTGGCTCAAACCTAATAACTATTGTGAGCACAGCACAAGACCAGGAAGTTTCCTTTTGTTGTTCATAGGATCGCTATGAGTTGGCACCAACTCAGTGGCATCTAGCAACAACAATAATAACAACCCTTCCACCCAAAATTCTGTACTCATGTATTTATACCATATCAAAACAGCAGTTTTTCTTTCCTTGATAGGCTCAACTTGTGTTCTTTTTTAATGTTCTTTGATTTAGGGGAACAAAAAGTCCAAAGAGGCAAAATCAGGATTGTTGAATGACTGGGGTTTCTCAATGAAATCCTCAGCCTTTGCTACCCTTGTAGTGGCATTACTATGGTAGAAAAACGTTTCTCAGCACAACTTTCCTTAACTTATTCTCATCAATACATTTTCTGAAAACTTCATAAGTCCTCATTATCATTTTATGTCCTTCTGAGAAATCTCTCAAGATGGATAGTCCCCAAACAGTCTTCAAAAGCTTCTGAACTAACATCTCTACCTTGAATTTAACTGGCCCATCAGATACCCTTGAAAGCCACTATTAAGATTTTATATATGTATTTTTAAAGCACCCTAACAAAACTAAGACAAGTTTTTTACTGAGAGAACTTGTCTGTAGCCATCCATTGATCAAAGAGACATGATTAAATGTGTTGTTGTTTAGAATAAACCCATGCATGTAGGAACTGAAACTTTAGTAGCAATATTGTTTTATTTACGCTTGGGT
This sequence comes from Chrysochloris asiatica, assembly GCF_000296735.1. Lineage (NCBI taxonomy): Eukaryota > Metazoa > Chordata > Mammalia > Afrosoricida > Chrysochloridae > Chrysochloris > Chrysochloris asiatica. The sequence goes on from NW_006408529.1 coordinate 10,429,738, forward strand.
GTATGTGTTCATGTGTGTGTAGGTATACAAATATGTTTATATGTACCTGTTTATATATATGAGTCCTGGTGTGATGCTGTAGGATAAACACTGGGCTGCTAACCTCAAGGTCAGAAGTTCAAACCCACCAGCTGCTCCTTGGAAATACCATATAGGGTCACTATCGACACTTAACAACAATTCATATATATTCTTAATATATTACTGATATGCTGTTTCATTGTTTATCTGCTACAAATCTATTATTTTTTACAATCTGTTTCCCACCTTCTTAAAATTACTCAAATGCAGAATGCTTTATCTGGAAATCATTCCATGATTATAAATATTATCTTATGTAGGAGGATTTCATGCTCTTCCAGATGTGGATGGAAATTTATTTATTAGGAGATATAATTACTTATTGAATAAGAAGGAACAATGGTAAAGAGTTAGACATTGTGTCAGCAACTGTTCAAAGAAGACATGGAAAAGAATAGGAATCAGGAAAAAGTATAACTACTTTAATAAATGTGTACACTAAAGACATGAGTGTTAGAGTTGAAGACTGGGAAGAGGAAAGAACATTCATGGTTTCAAGGTATTTATATCTAATGAAGGAAATAGCAGTCATGTGATTTAAATAGCATTCTTATTTATTGTGTGGGTATTAACAAGTAACATGCTTGTAAGTCAGGTAGAAAACAACCTTGACCTATTTCATCTTTGTATACTCTCAATGCTAGCTAAATTGCTTACATATTTTGTTATTGTTATTATTAAGTCCTGTCAAGTCGATTCTGACCCATAACGACCCCGTATAGGGTTTCCAAGGAGCAGCTGGTGAGCTTGAACTGCCAACCTTGCAGTTCAAATGGCTTTGCAGTTTGGTGCATTAGCCTACGTAAGCATGTTGAAAATTAAAACATTTACTGCATTGAAATCATTAGCGTTTTAAGCTATAATGGTAACCAAATATTAATCCAAGAAATGCAAAGAGAGGGCTGACCAGATGATACTAAAACAGGCATGATTACTGTGTCACAAATCCTTTATCTTTCTTTTTTAAAACTCTACAGATAAATAGAACAAAGAAGACTTGTTTTTCTTTTTTTAAGCACCATAGCAAGGTCAAGTCAGGAGCCTCCTTACAG
>NW_006408529.1:10432090-10434822 GCF_000296735.1 Chrysochloris asiatica
GCTATGAGTCGGCACCGACTCAATGGCACCTAACAACAAACAACAACAAAACATCCATAAGTATAGGTAAAGTTCATCAAACTGTAGTGGATTACTCTTTTTCTTTTTTCTTCCCTCTTCTTTCTTCTTCTAGTCAAGTTCTGATCATCCAGCCATCAAAGCCAGGTCAAGTGGGTACTCTCTGCAAGTATGGGTGTTCTTGTGCATCTCCCCTCACTTCGTATCAGCTGGATGCTTCACTTTCTGCTCTAGTCCTCTGTGGCCGTGTCACTGCCTCTGGGCCCAGGAGCCCCTGGGTCTTGCCATACTGCTGGCCATCCAGGTCTCCACCCAGATTCACAGGAGTCTATTGAATGTGGTTGGACTTAGATCCCAACTTCAATGCTTTTTTTCCCCCTCTTCCCCTTATTGGTGACCAACGTGGTCACCAGCCAGACCACATGCCTGCTCGTGTATTCCCTTTGAGTCTTAGTCTTGGAAGGGAGTTTGCTCTGAGGGGACCCCACCACTTGCCTTGATGGCTCACAGGTGAACAGCTTACTTGTTCTTATAGTAATCAATCAGACTGCCATTATTGTTTCTGATTTTTCCTGCTGCTCTTTCTTCACGAAGTATCTTCTGTTCTTCTAGCCGCTCCAGGCTTTTAGTCCTTGCCAATCGAAATTTCCCACCTCAGACATTTCTGGATGGCATTCTGGTTTCCACCTATGGTCTTATGCAATACAAAACCTCCACAGGAGGTCTCTTTCACTGGGCAATTTCTAGCTCCCTTTAAGGTAGTCCAATCAGTTATAGGCTGAAGACAGACTTGCAAGCTTTCTATTGTGATGGTTCTGGCTATTCCTTTTAACCCCCACTCAAGTGTCTATGGTAGGCAAGGGAAACCAAGCTTCAAAAGACAGCCAAGCATCTTAACATTATTCCTCTTTTTTACCCTTTCAAACCATGCCTCAATTCCTGTATCCCAAAGCCCCGTGTTTTTCCAAGGTTGTGCATACATCATCATTTACCTCTGTCCCACTTAGTCCATGCAAACCTGCCTAACTGTTCTCTCATCAGCCTTCTTCTTCCATTACCCTCCCCCATCTGTGTATCGTCCCTCCCCCCACCAACACTCAAGCTTTCCTTTGTCTGTTCTCTACCCTGTGCTCTATCTTCCCCTCCCTGCGTTCCTTCCTCTCATCCCATATATCCCAGTGATTAACAATTATATATATAGATCCACACCCTCCCCCCCCACCTTTTGGGTGGGTTCTTTTTCTTAGTCTTTTACAATAATGATCCTAGGCAATATATGTCCTTTTGTGAATGACTAATTTCTCAGCATAGTGTCCTCAAGGTTCATCCATGTTATGCGGTGGCTTATACCTTCCTTGTTGTTCTTCAAGGTAGCATAGTATTTCATTGTATGTATATACCACAGTTTGTTTATCCATTTTTCAATTGATGGGTGCTTAGGCTGTCTCCATCTTTTTGCTATTGTAAATAGTGCTGCTATGAACATTGGTGAGCACAAATCTACTTGTGTTATGGCTCATATTTTTTGTGGGTAAATACCAAGTAGAGGAATTGCTGGATCATAAGGTATCTCTATTCCCAACCTTCTGAGGAAGTGCCATATTATTTTCCAGAGTGGTTGGACCATTTTGCAATTCCACCAACAATGTAGGCAGGTCCCATTCTCTCCGCATCCTCACCAGCATTTATTGTCCTCTATTGTTTTGATCTTTGCTGTTATTGCTGGTGTGAGATGATATCTTATTGTTGTTTTGATTTGCATCTCTCTAACAGCTAGTGATCATGAACATTTCTTCATATGTTTGTTGGCTGACTTGATCTCTTCCTTGGTGAAGTGTCTGTTCATGTTCTGTGCCCACTTTTTAATGGGGTTATTTGTCCTTTTCTTGTAGAGGTGTTATAGTTTCCCATATATTTTAGAAATGAGTTCCTTGTATGATGTGTCATTGAAAAAGATTTTTTCCCATTCTGTGGGTTCCCTTTTTACTCTTCTGGTGAAGTCTTTTGATGCACATAAGTTTTTAATTTTTAGTATGTCCCACTCATCTATTTTGTCTACTTTTGTATGTGTACTTTTCAAAATATTTAGTTCTCTGTGTATTCCCTGTATTAGAGCCCTCACATTTGTCCCTATTTTTTCATTGATGACTTTCATAATTTTGGGATTCACATTTAGGCCTTTAATCCAAGATGAGTTGGTTATTGTATAGGGTGTGAGGTAAAGGTCTTGTTTCAATCTTTTGCATATAGCTTTCCTGTTCTGCCTGCACAATCTGTTAAATAGACTATCTCCTCTGTATGTAACATACCTAGGCACTTTGTCGAAAATCAGTTGGCTTTATGTGGATAGGTTAAGTTCTGGATTATTGATTCTGTTCCATTGATCAATGTATCTCTCATTATACCTGACCAGGCTGCTTTCACCAATGTAGCCATATAGTAGATTTTGAAATTGGGGAGTGAGAGGTTTCCAGCCTTCTTCTTTTTCTTGAGCAGTGCTTTGCTTATCCTGGGTCACTTCCTTTCCATATAAAGTTTGTAATTGTCTTTTCAATCTCTCTGAAGAATGTCACTGGAATCTAGATTGGGATTGCATGATATGTGTAAATTGCTTTGGGGAATATTGACATTTTCACGATGTTGAATCTTCCTATCAAGGAACAAGGTATATTCTTCCACTTCTGTATGTTTCCTTTGGTTTCTTGTAGTAGTGT
>NW_006408529.1:10436487-10437815 GCF_000296735.1 Chrysochloris asiatica
AACACATGGTCAATTCTGGAGAATGTTCCATGTGCACTGGAGAAGAAAGTAGATTGTGCTGTTGTTAGGTTGAATGCTATGTGCATGTCTATAAGGTCAAGTTGGTTGATTATACTGTTTAGTTCCATTGTAACTTTGTTGAGTTCCTTTCTGGTTATTCTGTTCCTTTTTAAAAGTGGTGCATTAAAATTTCCCACTATAATTGTAGATTTATATATTTCTTTCTTCAACTCTAGTAAAATTTACTTCAAATATCTTGGTGTTTTTCATTGGGATTGTAGATGTTCATTATGGTTATGTCCTCTTGCTCAATTGACGCTTTGATCATGAGATCATTCTTTATCTCTTATGCTGGTTTTTGTCTTAAAATTTACTTTATCAGAGATTAGAATTGCCACTTCTGCTTGTTTATTGTTGCAGTTATATATTTATATATATATGTTTTATTGTGAATTATGTGATAGATTACATGGGCAAACATTAATTTTACATTCATCCTATCATTTAGCGTTTCATTGCCATGGTTACAATCCCCTTCATGCATCATCAACCAACCAAAGGGTATGCCCTACAAGCCTGACCCTCAGTCGTCAGCACACAACCCCATCTCTCTCTGTGTCTAAAGTCCTCATCTGCTCCATTGCTCCATGTCATCGTCTCTGCCTCCATCTCAGGCATCACTGCTTCTCGGGTAGGATCCCGCTCTCCACTCTTCTCTCTTAATGGTCCCCGGGACCTCCACTCCTAGACTGTACAGTTAATCACTCCCCTCCTTGCTACAAAAACATATCCAACCCTCACAATCAGTCCTGATGACAAGTATTCACTATTGTATCACAAGAGACCTATCTGTGTTTCTTTTCATCAGCCCTGCCTAAAGAGATTGGATAGTACTCAATGGACATTCTACCTTCCTCCATGCCCTCTGGATCTAGGTTCCCTCTTGAAAGCTTGTAAGTCGGTCATTTCTTGCCTTTGTTGCCCCCGATTTTGGTAGCCAATGTTGAAGTTGCCCATCCCTGTCTACTCTGTGGCTTGGTATTTTTTTCCCCATCCTTTAACTTTTAGTGTGTTTTTGTCTTTGTGTTTAAGGTGTGTCTCTTGCAGGCAGCATATTGAAGGGTCTTGTTTTACTATCCAATCTGCCATTCTCTTTCTGCTCACTGGTGTATTCAATCCATTGACATTCAATGTAATTATTGATAGGTATGAATTAATTGCTGCCATTATATTAATTTTTTGGTAGTGCTGTTCATTCCTTTGTTCTGCATACCTTCTTGTGCTTTGTGTTTTTTGTGCTATTTCTTGTCAGTTTCTTCTTAGTTTTC
>NW_006408529.1:10438980-10455055 GCF_000296735.1 Chrysochloris asiatica
ATCCAAAACCTGCTCTTCCTCTTCTGGAAAGCCTTTGTCTGTCTCCAACTCATTTGTCTCAGTTACTCTTTTCTGTTTTTAGACATGTTTTGAGAGCTTTTGTTTGTCATTTCTAGTAGTTATGTAGGTTTTTTTAATGCTTAAATGGATGTTTGTTGTTGTGTTATTAAGCTTACTGGGTGTCTCCTGGTGAATATGATGGGGAAATAGGCTTTCCTTTTTGCATGTAATGCTTAGCAACTGTTATTGGCTCCTGTCTCAATGGTAGAATATTATGGGTTATGCTTGTAGCTTGGCTATATTTCCACAATTACTGTCTCTTTTTGAGTAACATAGGGAGAAAAAGCTCCCACCTCCAGGAAAAACTGTGTGATCAAATGGTCCAAAAGCAGAAGCAATATAAAAGCAGAGACAAAAACCACCACTTTGAAACAAAATAAAACTGTGGCTGACCATCCAGTCACCTTGCTACACAGGCAGTGTGTGCGCACGGTAGAAGCCTTCAGCAGTGGGTGTGGTGTCTGCTCACTCAAGCCTCTCCTCTAGTCACTAACGTAGACGTACACAGATAGATATTGAGAAGTTAATGGAAGAAAGATTGTCTACTATTTTTGTCTCTGAAGGTCAGTTAGGTATCTGCGTGTGCGTGGTGTTATTCTTGACATAATTACGTTCTTTTCTGTTGGGGTTTTACAGATTGTTCATATGGTTTGTCTGTCAGGCCTGGTGGGCCTGCTTTTTTCTTGTTAGATAGGCTGGAGTAAACGGTACTGCACAAGTTAATTTTAGAGCTGTGACCCTAAGGCTGACTTCATAAGCAGCTGCCAAGCGCTTTCTCTCTGTAGTGTAGGAAAACTGTGGGCTCAGTGCTGGAATGTAGGCATCTGGGCTGGGCAAAGAAGGCCCAACAGGAAGAGGAGGAAAAAATGTGTAGAATCCCCCACACCTCCTTTTACAAATGTCACTGCACCACTTTTAACGCTGGCTCCCTGTTCCGGTCTGGCTGAAGCCCTGCCCTCTGAACTCCACCCAGGTGGGGTGGCCTCAGAGGGAATCCTGTCTCGAGTGATTCCTTACTCACAGTATTTTCCTTTATATCATGATTTTTCCACTTGAACGTGCTAGAAACTGTCACCCTGCACCTTATGCTAGATCCAGAGCTCTAACATTGTTCTGTGAGTACAGGTTCTCTAGGTGTTCAATCCTTCCCCTGGAGCCTTTCCTACATGGCTGTCTCTGCCGCCGCCAAAACCAGAACTCCCAGACTTGTTTTGTATATTCATCATTGCAAGTAGAAGAAAGTGATCCTAACAAACTCAAAGAACTATTATGATTACATAAAGTATTACATAAAGAAAAGTCTACAGACATTGGTTTCAGGCATAGTTGGATCTAGATTCTGAAACAGTATTGCCAAGGATTCCACTCTATGTTTCAGATCTGCTTGCTTCTCTGTTGTCATTAATTTAGACACTTTCTTCTCTTGTGGTAAAAAATTAAACTTCAGAAACTGAAGTTTTACATCCTAAATGCAAAGGAAATTTAGCAAAGGGAGTGCCCATTTCTAATAGTTCTACATCATCTGGACTGACAGTGACTCTGACTGACCTATCCTGTATCATGAACATTTGTCATTGTTGTTTAGTGCCATAGAGTCGGTTCCAACTAAGTTCCAACCCATAGCAATCCAGTATAGAGTTTCCAAGGACTAGCTGATTAATTTGAATCACCGACCTTTCAGTTCAAATTAGCCTTGTGGTCCAGTGCTTATTCTATAGCGCCATACCATAGCCTGAGTCAGTTTCTGTAGCCAGAGGAAATAGGCCAGTCTGACTGACTGGTCAAATTTTATAACAGGAGTGGGGGTTGCTCCATTTCCCAAGGAAAATGGAGATGCTTCTATGTTAGAGAAATGGTTGTTGGGCATACAAAACGGCAGATGTCTAAGACAGTCTTTTATTGAGTAAGCACTTAATATATATTCATTAAACAGAAGTTTTGAGATCCTTTAAGTATCTTCACAAGCAAATACCAAGAAGAGATTTTATCATAGAGTCAGCCACTTGGGAAAATTTAGTCACAGATGGGTATTGTGTTTGTTTTGGGATAAGGGACATTTTCTAATACAGTACGTGAGAAATTTTTTCAATACAAATTCAAAATCAGTGAAGTTTTACTCTTGCATGAGTTAGCTCTACCATTAGGTTTTTACCTAATCAAATGACATTTTATGAATGAACCCTTTCATAGTCACCCTTCATAAAATCAACAATGCTTTCAAAAGGCCCTCCTTCAAGTTCCAGCACTTGTCTTTCTATCACCATTTGGTATCTTTATATTTTTATTTATTCTGCAACTACCTGGGTAGAACAAATGGTTACATTCTGGACTCCTAATCAAAAGGTTAGTGGTTCAGGCCCACCAAGTAAGACATGATGATCTGCTTCCAAATGGTCACAGCCTTGAACATTCTATGAAGCTGTTCTACTCTAGATGCATACGATCTCTATGAATTGAAATAAACTCAATGACAACTAACAACAGCAACAATCCGTTCTGTATATTTATTTATTTATTTTATATACTTTCCTTTATTAAAATATAAATTCCACGAATGTAGGAACTTGTATACTTCTTACTATTCACTTAAGTGACTGGTACGTACTGGATAAACAATAAATATTTGTTGAGTGAATGAGTTAATGAAACTGTTTAAATGGCCAAGTTAGATTTTCAATAGCCAAAAGGAATTCAATTCTTATGGATCAATTAATATAAGACAAATATTTCAGTGATAAGGGTTCTTGTTAAAATGATACCAAAGAGAATGAAATTTCAATGCATGTTTTTTTAAAAAGACAGGAGAGCAAAAATGCATAATATTCTATTCCCAACACTAAAATTTTCAAAATTATATTTATTAACATGAACAAGATGATTGAATTTAATCAGATGGGCAATCATACCAAAAAGCCCAAACCTACTGCAGTTAAGTTTATTCCAACTCATAGAAAGCTTATAGGACAGAGTAGCATTTCTACATAGAGTTTCTAAGATTGTAAATCTTTGAAGAAACAGACTACCCATATCTTTCCCTACTGCGCAGTTGATGTGTTTAAACTGCCAGCCTTTCAGTTATCAGTCCGATGGGTACAGGTACAGGGCAGATAGGAGTTGGAACTGACTCAATGGCATTTAACAACAACATTCCAGAGAAAGAGGAGGCTTTCTATTCTCCTCTAAATATTTGGTTTCAGAAACTCTGTACAGGGTAGCTATGAGTTGGAATCAACTCCATAGTAATGGGTTTACTTTTTTTATGGGGTTTTATTTAGCATCTAAAGGAGCTCTGGTAGTGTAGTGGTTACAAGTCCGGCTGCTAACCTCAAGGTCAAAACTACTAGTGGTTCCACGGGAGAAAGATGCAGCTCCAGTAAAGATTTACAGTCTCAGAAACCTTATACAGAGTCTAAATGAGTTGGAACTGATTCTGCAGGACATATCTCTCACCACTATTTGGTATCTAAGGGCTTAAATAAATTATACCATTGTTCTTGCTATATTTCCTGATTAAAGTATTTTCTCCATTCTTGTATTCTTATAAGTCTTAACAATTCAAGGTCCACCCCAATTTTACCTTCTTCATGAAGGCTCTTGCTATTCCCAAGCAATATGCATTGTTTTACATGCTTCTTTATTTATTTATTTTCTCTCACTGTTCCATCAGTTGCTAAATTCTGGTTATATTTTTAACTTTCCAGATTCCTAGGACTTGTATTGAGCACTTATTAAATTTTACTGATGTAATAACAGTGATGCTTATGATAAAAAAGAGAAAAAGGTTCAGAATGTTTATTGGTTTGTAGTAAAATAAATACTGTTCATGAATTTTGTGAAAAGAAGATGAAAAATCTGAATAAAATGTTGTTTGCTGATAGAAAATTTTATTAAAAAAAAAAAAAGCAATTGTCAAGTTGATTCCCAGTCATGCGATTTTGTGCAGATCGCTTCACAACTGTACTCTATAGGGAGACACCTTAGGCTGTACTCAAACTGTCAACCGTTCGGTAAACAGCTGAGTGTGTTAACTGTTTGCATTACCCAAGGATGCCCTGTTTCAAAAACAAGATTTACAAAAAATTACATACTTGGTTGTTTTAAGTATTTTTATAATACAATATTTTATTATAGACTTATTATACTTAGATATTGAAAATGCTAACATTAGGATTTAAGTAAAATTATATATGATACACTGTCATATATTTTATAGCTCAATATATTTTGAATACATCCTTACCATGATATACATATCCCTAACATTCCTTTTACATTTTTTGTTCCTGTGATGGTTGTGTTTAAAATATTGCATAAGATATAAGTGCATGTATGCCATGGGTCCCTTTATTAAGGAATTTGTAGAAAAAGAAAAAAAAAATTTCTCCATTAGTGTTAGATTTTTCTAAGTGCTCATAGTGTGGGATGGCCCAGTTCTTTTGTGCTAAATCTTTTAGAAATTATTCAACTCCACTGAGGTAGAATCTATTTCTCTTTCTCCTCTAATCTAACCCCCAGGGCCACTGTTATATGAACATCTTACCATGCTAAATTAAGAAGCCCATCCTTGTTGTTTTGTGTGTACCTTATTTAGGCCATCAGCAGACAAAATGGAAATTGTATTTTGTAACCCACCGTGTGTTCCACAGGGGAAATGAAGAGTTGATAAGTATATATCCAGTACACTTACTCTAAGTGATAATTAAAATTGGAGCAGGGAAACACAGAAGGAGCCATGAAATGAAATTGTCAATCTCAAAACTGTCAATTTAAAAATCTCCCCTAATTTTTCTGCAAGCAGTAACTCCCAAGAATCTTATCAAATGACCTACCTCTGTCCTCCTGGGTTCAATTTAGAAGAGGAAACAAAACAAAACCAGAAAGAAAGTGCTTTTGGTACTACACTAAGACCCGCTGTTACCACAATAGTTTAGATGGTGTTGGCATTTCTTAGAATTGTTCTTAAGAAGATAAAATTTTGTAATTATTAAACAGAGAAAACCAAGAGAGTATATGTTGACCACTTTAATGCTATTTGTTTCTATTTCCTAACTCGGAGTAAAGCATTCTGTAAACTGCTGTCAGGCAACGACTGTCAAGTGTAAGTCTCATCAGACCACCTCATAACATTGTTTAAACCATTGTTTAGGATAAAAATATCTAAAAATAATTAACATCAGGAAATAATTTAGATGTATACGCCTGGCTTTAAATTCTGACTTATCACTTAATGTGTGACTTTAAAAAGTTTATTTATCTTCTCTAAGCTTTAATTTCTTTCTTTGTAAAAGAGATAAAAATAGTACTTAATCCTAAAAAGCTTTGTGAAATTTAAACAGGTAAATAGAGCTTAGAACACCACTTGTCACAAAATAAATGCTCAGTGAATGCTAGTTCTTACAATGACTTAATTTAGATACTGAAAAAAACAGGTAGTACAATAATTTGCTAACAAACAGAGGCATTCTCAAAAACAAAATAAAAATTAATCAAATTAAGATACAATAAAATGGTTCCTTTTCTATTTTACTACCCTATTCCATAAAAAGCATAGTAGTTATGAATCGGGCTCCTAATCTCAAAATCATCAGTTTGAAACTACCAGCTCTTGTGCGGGAGAAAGATGAGGCTTTCTGTTCCCCTAAGGATTTTTAGCCTCGGAAACCCTGTACAGGGTCACTATGAGTTGGAACCGACTCCATGGCACATAACCATTGGATAAAAGGACTTCTGGTGTGGCACTGTAAGATAGCACTGTACTGACCACCAAAAGGTCAGTGGTTCAAACCCATGAGCTACTCCTTGGGTATCCTATACAGGCTTGCTGTGAGTTGGAACCAACTTGATGACCCTTAAAAACAATTGGATAAAAATGTTTTTAGAGTTTATTTTGAGATTTTTCTCCATTGTTCTACAGGGCAAAGCATTAAAAGCAGATATACCAGGACCAAGACAGGTGAACTATATAATTGAAAAGTCGTGTATTTGTTAAGGAAGATAAGACTCCAGCACACTAGAAGGAAAGAGATAGAGGAAGAACAGAAGAATAGAAGATAAAATCTCGGCATTTACAATGCCCTGGACTATGCAGCCCAGCGGTAGCATCCTAATATACAGGAAGCTTTAAAACTCCCAACATAACTGCCTGTGACATCTACCATTCAGCTTCATGCTGCTGCTTGAAAGGTGTCTTTTACCAGGCTTCAAAGTGGGGAGATGAAGTGGCAATTAAGAATAGCAGGACAATTTTGTGGAACAGCAGGATTGAATATTTTCAACATACACCAACAGCAGAAAAATGTTATTATAATGACCCCAAATAGGTTCTTATAGTATTGATCCTATATTCACAAAGCTATGTACCTTTTAAGGTCGCTAATAAGCAGCAGCATGTTATAAGACATACTTCTTATTAGAAGTTTTCTGTCAGAGGCAAAATACCTGCTATCTGTTGTTGTTGTTGCTGTACCATCGAGTTGATTCTGACCCATAGCGACCCTGTATAGTGTTTCCGAGGAGCAGTTGGTCAGCTTGAACTGCCAACCTTGCAGTTCAAATGGCTTTGCAGTCTGGCACATTAATCCACAGCACCACACCAGCAAATCTATTCAAAGGACAGACTTCTGATTAGATGTACACATGTGAGAAATTTACAAATTATGGATTACATGATCTATAATCACATAATCTGCTATGTAAAGTAATCCTAATGTGAAGTATATGAAGTGGATATTAGTTTCCACTCCTCAGAAACCCTGTATAGGGTCGCTGTGAGTCAAAACTGACTCGATGGTGCTGAACATCAACAACAACAATTTATATTTTTAGTCAATCCAAACTTTCACACATTATTAATAATCTGAAACCTCAAACATGTAAAAGACCGGAAGAATTGGAGTTCAGAGATACTGGGGACCTACGATGTGCCAAACTTTATGATAGGTACTTTACCTACATTTCAGTTTTTTATTTTCACCAAAACTAAAATTAGCAAACTAAAATGGAAGGAATTAAATTACTTCCTCAGGATGATATATAAATGTGCATCTATGAAAAACCCTAAGGAGCAATTCTACTCTGTAGCATATGGGAGAAATGCCATATGTGGGGATATATTCAACAGTATTGAATTTAATTTTGGGTTTTGATTGTTGTTGTTATTGTTAGGTGCCACCGAGTCGGTATTGACTCATAGCAACTTTATGCAAACAAGAACAAAACACTGACCGATCCTGGGCCAACCTCACTATTGTTGCCACGCTTGAGCCCAGTGATACTGCCACTTGGCCAATCCATCTTGCTGGGGGTCTTCTCTTTTTCTCTGACCCTCCACCTTACCAAACATGATATACTTCTCCAGTGACTAGTCCCTCCTGACAATATGTCTGAAGTATGAGAGATGAAGTTTGGCCATCTTGGCCTCCAAGGAGCACTCTCTGCACTTCTTCCAACATAGATCTATTGGTTCTTTTGGCAGCCCATGGCACTTTCAATATTCTCCTCCAACACCATAACTCAAAAGCATCAATTCTTCTACGGTCTTCCTTACTCACTGTCCAGCTTTTGCATGTATAAGAGGTTATTGAAAATACCATGGCTTGGATCAGGCTCATTTTAATCCTCAAGCTAGCCTTCTTTGCTCTTCAACACTTTCAAAAGTTCTTGTGCAGCAGATTTGCTTAATGCAATATGTCATTTGATTTCTGGACTGCTGAGTGTTGATAGTTGATCCAAGAAGAATGAAGTACTTGACAACTTCAATTGTGTCTCCATTAATAAGAACGTTTATTGGTCCAATGGTGAGGATTTTTGTTTTCTTTACATTGAAATGTAATCCATACTGAAGGCTGTGCTCTTTTGATCTTCATCAGTAAATATTTTAAGTCCTCTTCACTTTCAGCAAGCAAGGTTGTATCATCTGCATATTGCAGGTTGTTAACTAGTCTTCCTCCAATCCTGATGCCATACTTTTCTTCACATAACCCAGTTTCTTGAATTATTTGCTCAGCATATAGGTTGAATAAGTATGGTAAAAGGATACAACCCTGTCACACACCTTTCTTAACTTTAAGCTACTCAGTGTTCCCATGTTCTGTTTGAACAACTGCCTCTTGGTCCAGGTACAGATTCCTCATGAGCACAATTAAGTGTTCAGAAATAATCATATTTTGCAATGTTGTCCATAGCTTGTCATGATCTACACAATTGAAAACCTTGGTGTAGTCAATAAAGCACAGGTAAACATCTTTCTAGACCAAATAGATAGGTGTCATCAAGTTGATTTTTGATTGATAGTGACCCTTGGGGCAGAGTAGAACTGCCCCATGAGGTGTTATTTAAGGTTGAGTCGTGGTGTGGATAAGCACTGCTCTGCCAGTCTCAAAGTTGGTGGTTAAAACCCATAAACTATGCTGTAGAGACCCTATACAGGGTTGCTATGAGTCAGAATCAATTTAACAGCACTGAACAATAACAACCATCTTTACAGAAGCCTTCTCCCTCAGGACCACTGGATGGCTTCAAACTACCAACCTTTAAGTAGGTAGCTGAGCACTTAATATCTGTGCCACCAGTGATGTTTATCTGTATTTCCAGCTCCAAAACTCTACCAATAAGTATCATACTAGTAAATTTTGAACCCAGGTGTAGCTGATTCTCATCTCTTACTGTCTATTGTTGTTATTAAATGCCATCAAGTCAGTTCCACTCATAGAGACTCTGTATAGGGTTTCTGAGACTTTTTAAATCTTTGCTGGAGCAGAATGCCTCCTCTTTCTCCTGAGGAGTGGCTCGTCAGATTGAATAGTGGACCTCGTGGTTCACAGTCCAGTGGTTATGGTGGGGAGCCACCACATTTTTCTTTCTGTTTGTAAGCCTGTTGTTCCAACCTGGAATTCATATATATATATAGAGAGAGGACTATCAGATTTAGCACACATATGTATCTCTCTCAACAAGCATATTCTGAAAGCTAAATAAATAGTTTGTCTCCCGTAGTACCCTTTATTGTAGGTAGGTGTTATGATAAATAAAATGCAAATCCACCTAAAACATTTCTGAAAAATGATATATTTTGTCAATATTTTTATTACACTCAACACACACTAAAAATGAAACTCCAACAAAAGGGAGAACCATGAGATTTTTGACATTTACATTTGCTTATTTTTTTTCAAAGTAGGGGAGTCAGAATATTAAAACATATGTAAGTAGACACACACTTTTAAAAATTTAACCTCTCTTAAAATTCAGTAAACAAGCATACGTTCAATTTTAAAACATTTACCTAAAGATGTTCACATTCTAGCATATGATCATCTTGCTAAGCTTTCTACAGGCTGCAGAGTTAGAGGGAAATTTGGAAACAGGCCCAAAAGTAACACAACTGTCAATGCAATGGTAGGCTGCTCAGAGACCTCTAATGGAGATGACACTTTGTCAGTCTTTACATTTACATTCACATGCCAATAATGAGAAGTAGAGACCACGTTACTAGCACAAGAATTGACGCACTATATTTAACCTATATTTGGCCTTGATTTCTACTCTTTCTGGTACCTTCCAACAGTTTGACCAATATCTAGAACTGAGACAATGTAAAATGTCAGATTGTTTAGGAATTTTATTTCATAAATGGCATTACTGTCTGACTACAGTGTGAGCATGTTCTCCTAAGTGGCCATGATGGTTCTGTAATAAATGAGTTCCAAAAGGCACATCATCTTGGCAATGGTATGATGGAAAGCATTTTAATGTCCTGAAATCATTTAATAAGCTTGATAGAACTTCTAATTTGGCACTAAAATAGTGATTTAAGACACTGGGAAGAAACAGGAACAATATGTTTAGCTTTTCTGTTGTTTCAGTAATTTTTTTTTTTTTAATTTTCTTTATAATCTCTTTCAGTCAGCTAATGAAGTTAGTGATTTGGAGTCTCAGCAAATATTTCTGATGGACATATTATTTCAATGGTTAAAGTTACTTTTTTTTTTTTTTTACCTTTTGTGAAATTATTTGTAACTAATTAGGTAAAATGGAAAGTCATCCAAAAAGTGAAAGACCCTCAGCGAGATGGATTGGCACAGTAGCAGCAAAAATGGGTTCAAGCTTAACAATGATTTTGAGGATGGCGTGAAGCCGGCAGAGTTTCATTCTGTTTATATAAGGTCACTGAGTTGGAATCGACTCAACAGTACCAAACAACTTCTTTTTGATGTAACATGATGAAATATTTATCAGCACTTTACTAGGACCAATATAGTCTGCTTTGTGGGTAGACCTGACACAGTTTTTAAATCAGTGGTCAGTTGCTTATTGAATTCTAAACATTTTTTTTCACCAGAATCTGCAAAGTAGTGATTATAAAACAAAGCAAGCAAACAAACAAAATCATTATTGTTGTCAAGTTGCTTTCTGGTGACTCATGGCAACCGCAGGAGTTATAAAGTAAAACTGTTCCATGAAATTGAAGAATTCCAACAACTACTTCAGTCTGAAATTGATCAAACATGCAATCAAGATGTATTGATCATTACTGGTGATTGGGATGCAAAAGTTGGAAATGAAGAGGCAGGATTGGTAGTTGGAAAATAGGACCCTAGTGATTGAAACAATAGGACTCACTTAACTGTCATTTTTATGGAATCAGATCACCAGGCTTTTCTTCCATGGTACCAGGAGGCAGATTCTAATAGCCATTTTTTCAGGTTTGTAATCAAGCACAAAGTGTGCCACCCAGGGACGTTTAATAGTAATTAGTTACTGTAAAAACCCTTCTGCGTGCTACCAGCCATCTCCTTCCCCTTTAGAACCTCTATCTCTTTAACTCTGCTCACCCCATTGAGTTAAGATTGGATGAGAATTTGAAGTCCCAGGTTAGAATTCTTCTGGTTCTTTTGTTTAAATGTACAGAAACCATTGGCAGACCTTGTTGGGGGAATAGGGGAAGAAGACAGATTCTCTCGTATGGAGTTCTGGTGTGGCGCTGAGTTAATGTGCCAGACTGCAAAGCCTTTTGAACTGCAAGGTCGATGGTTTAAGCTCACCAGCTGCTCCTCAAAAAAAAAAAAACCAAAACCCTATACAGGGTTGCTATGGTTTCCTATACAGGAACGGACTCAACTGGCACTTAACAACCACTCTCTAAACTTTAATAACAGGAAAGAATTTACAATAGCTTAACAAATGACTAATAATGCAGTTTTTAGCCACCAACCACAATAAAGACAGATATCTAGCATAAAGGACTAGCTGTATCATGCTGACACAATATTTTATGTCCGTATTTTCATTAAGATATGGATCTCAAGACCTCTATGCATAGACATAATGGGTCTTGCATCTCATCAAACACAAATCTGGTACTACTCTAGGCATCCTTTTCCTGTCCTTACTTTCAAATCCTCTCCCATTTATGAGAAATCTAGTGCTACATTATCTAAATTTAAACCTACATTTAATATATTTTTAGAACTGCTTTTATCTGAAAGCATAATTTCCATTTTTTAGTACATCATTTTAAAATACACATGAAGGGTTCTTTATAAATGTGAATGATTGATAGATAGATAATGAAAGTCTGTTCACTATTTGTTATATGTGTAACACCCATGTCAGGTGAGAGAAGTTAAACTTGTGCAACAAAGTCAGAAAAACACTCTTGTTTTAGTCCATGCTTCTTGGATTTCAATTCACATAAAGGGGGAAAATGTCTCAGATACTATAATTCTGTACAATTCAGAATACCAATCAGTTGTCTTTGCATACACATACACAGTCCAATGAATATTACTAAAGGTCATGTGGTTGCCAAAAGTAAGTGATTAGGTAATTTCACTGTGCAAACTTGTAATTTGTCAAGCATTTATTTTTGTTATGAAAATGAACATCAATTCAGTGTACTGAAAGGAAATGTATGCCAAGCAGTAAAAGCTCCACTTCATGTAGATGATAGTTTAATTTCTAGTCCTGATAATTAAGTTTGAAATATTCAAATCTATTAGAATAATTCCTTAAAATGGAAAAAAAAAAGAGAGAGAGATCCCTGCTAATCCTTTAAAATCAATGGAAGTGTATTGAACGTTAACTTCGTGATTATAACGCACTAAGACAATCTGTTGATGAAGTAAAGTCTATTGCTTACTTCCTTGGGAAAATCTTAGTGGCATCTTAGAGAGAGGGCAGGTCAAAAGCAAGATACTGCTGAGGTTTTGGCAACTTTTGAAGAAGCTTGATTAGGATTAGGCAAGTCCTTGAATAACCTAATAGTTCAAGGTTGGTGCATACAGCTTTCAAAGTGATTATTTCTTTCTTTCTTTTTTCAAGAATTCAGCTTTTTATTGATCAAGTTACAAAACGGGTTTTGTCAAAAAATACCAAAGTCCATGGCGTCATCAGACTTTTCAGCATCTTCTCCCTTTGCTTCCACTTTCTTCTGCTCAGCTGGGGTTGCCTGTGGTGGGAGGGGGCAGGTCCTCCTGTTGTTGCAGCGCCATCTGCTGGGGCTTGTAGATATTAGGTGCATTGGAGTGGGTTCTTGCTCATAGCGACCCTGAATCAGGCTCCCAGGGAGAGGCCTGGTGGGTTTAAACCGCAGACCTTGAGGTTAGCAGTCCAATGCTTGTCCTACAGCTCCACACGTTGTCCATGAGGCTCCCAATATAGACGCTGGCCAGTCATTGGAAAACAAGCCAGGCTAGAAAGGTTCAACATGTACATTGGCTACCCAAAGGAGCTCTGGCAGCGTAGCAGTTACGAATCCGGCTGCCAATCTAACAGTCAGTAGGTCTAAACTACCAGAGGACTTGCAGGAGAGACTTTCTGCTCCCGTAAGGATTTACAGCTCACAGGCTCCCTATGATCAAACTAACTCCAAGGCGCATAACCACCGACCACCTATGCTGTGAGTGTAGGGTCACCACTAGACTGTGAGACACAATGTTGGCAGCTGCTCCTCGGAAACCCTATACAGGGTCGCTATGATTCGGAACCGACTTGATGACACTTAACAACAAACAACATTTTAAATGAAAGCATTCATTTTATCTTCTGTGAGGGTTCCTCATCATCATGCAGTATAAGAGCTGGGTTGATGGAGGTGAGTTCAGTGACAGAGGCCAAAATGCATAAATGGTAGGCTGGTGTCTGTCGGCACAGAACTAGTTTTGGCATGAATTGGGGGCCTCATCCCAATGTGACTTTAGCTTCCTCTTAAGAACCAAGCACTTTAGCCTCGTTGCTCTTAAAGAGGCACGGTAACATAGTTCAAATCCACCAGACACTCCACAGGTGAAAGATGAGACTTTCTGCTCCAATCAAGATTTACAACTTCAGAAAACCTATTCAGGGCTGCTATGAATTGGAACTGACTCCACAGCACACAAAAGCAGCAGCAGTACTGTGCTTTTTTCATAGGGTCACTAGAAGAAATCAACATCAGTTCCACGGTACACAACAGCCACAGGGTTGTGCTGTAACAAGTTTGTGAAACAAACAATAAATTATTCATACTTTCATCTATGTATGCATTCTCTAAAATAGAAAAGGGAGAAAGATGAAGCTTTTTACACCCGTAAAAATGTACGGCCTCGGAAACCCTGTACAGGATCACTATGAATCAGAACCAACTCAATGACACATCACCACAGAGATAGAAAAGGCATGCTGATTCAGACAGTGAGCTGTATGGGTATGTACAGTCTCCATTCAAGTTATAATATAGACTGTCTGCAACATCAGCCAGCTAACATTTTATATATATATATAGAGAGAGAGAGACAGAGAGACAGAGAGACAGAGACACAGAGAGACAGAGACAGACACAGACAGAGAGACAGAGACAGAGACAGAGAGAGAAATCCTAGTGTGGTGCTGTAGAAAAAGCAACACTAGACGGAAAGGTTGGTTTGAACTGCAAGGTTGGAGGTTCAAACTTACTGGCTACTCCTCAGAAAACACTATAAGGGTCGCTATGAGTCAGAACCAAATTCAGGTCACTTAACAAAAATATCATATTCAAAATCATACTGTTAAGTTTTAAAATTGAAATAACTACAATTATCTGACTGTTTTAACCAAACTTTTTTTTTTATTATATAGTTTTTGAAAAAAAAAATAATGCATACAACCAAATGGTTTTGAAAATCTATTCAGTATCTCAGAACCACATTAAAGAAAATTTAAAAATCCAATCGTAGAAAATACCAGGAAGACTAAAATAAAGAAGAAAACAATCAGCAAAGCTTGGAATATATAATGTTTTTGCATATTTAAATTTCAAGGTGTTCTAGTGGAAATTATATTTAGGTAGCAAACATATATTATAATCTACTCTTCCTCATTTTTACTTCCTACATAGTCAGCACATAGAGACAGATGTTTATTTGATTGTTTGGCCCTTAACTAATGTTTGCATAACTTTTTATTTTTCCATCTTGCAAAGTATTTTTATTAACCTCTCCCTTTCCCAGTTGATTTTCACAAAATCCTATGAAGTGTGCTGAATGGCCAGATTATTATCCCCATTATTGTTGTTGTTAAGTGATGTCAAGTCGATTTTGACTCATAGTGACCCGTACAGGGTTTCCGAGGCAGTAAATCTTTACGGGAGCAGAAAGCTTTATCTTTCTCCTGTGGAACAGCTGGTAGTTTCAAACTGCTGACCTTAAGGTTCACAACCTGATTCGTAACCACTAAACTACCAGAAAGTAATAAAATTACTTTTCAAAGAAGCGCTTGCTGGGTTCAGTAGAAGAGATCATGGAAAGGGTGAGATAAGTCTTGAACCCAGATCTTCTGACATGAAATTCCTTTTTCTTACTTAGTTATCTAGTGTGGTAGTAACAAAAATGCCAGAAGTGGATGACTCTAAAGATTTAGAAATTATTTTTTCACAGTTCAGCATGCTAGAAGCCCAAATTCAGGGTGTGGCTTTAGGGAGAAGGCTTTGTCTATTTTAGTTTCTGGGATTGTATGTAGTTGGGTTGATTCTGACTCCTAATGGCTTTATGACAGAGTAGAACTGCCCACTAGGGTTTCTAAGGTTGCATGTAATCTTTACAGCAGTATATCATCAAATCTTTGGGTGGGGATGAACCACTGACATCTTAGTTAGTTCCAGAATGCTTAACCGTCATACCACCAGGGCTCTTTATTTTAGCTTCTTTGTGACTGTTAAGTGCTGTCAGCCAGTTCCTACTCATAGTGACACTCTATAGGGTTTCCAGGAGTAGTTGGTGGTTCAAACCAACCAGTGCTCCGCCTACAGTGCAACGCTCTGACTTCTTATTAGCTTCTAGTAGTGGCAATCCTTAGTTCCACCTTCCCCTATTTGTGGGTTTTTTTCTTTCTTTTTTTTTCTGTGTCCTAACTGGTCTTCTCATAATTCAGAAGCGATTAGGTTTACAATACCTTCTACACTTGTGTGATATCTTTAACACAAAAAAGGGAAATCCTGTTTCCAAACTAATCACACACATAGGCACTAAAGTGTTTTGTTGTTAGGTTCAGTAGCATGGGTTCTGTCTCCTAGAGGCCCTATATAGGGTTTCAGAGAGCAACTGGTAGGTTTGAGCCACCTACCTTGTGGTTAGCAATCCAGTGCTTATCTTACAGTGCCAAGCCAGAATGTACTAACCATTATTTTTCTATAGTTCATTTGCAACTCAATTATTTAAGCAGTGCAATTTAGAAAGTTCTTCATATCTTTTGTAATAAACTTTTGCCAATTAAATGAACACTGAACCCAGTAAAATTGTAAAATAGATTTTTTTTTTTTTTCTCACAGTGCTCACAGGCTGCTTTTTCTCTTCTCACTGCCCACCCTATTATCATCCCATCTAGGGAAAACATTCTCCTAAGAAAGCCATCAGAATTTCACTGATAATAATTTTTTAAAGAGCAATAATGACCACTAAAAGTATTAAGTTTTTCTGTCCTACTTAGCCTATGCAAATCTGCCTACATGTTCTCCCATTCACCTTGTTCCTCCATTCCCCTCCCCCTTCTTGTGTATTGCCCC
>NW_006408529.1:10457055-10458449 GCF_000296735.1 Chrysochloris asiatica
ATAAGTCCCTGTCTCTCTGTTTGCATCTCTCTCCTTTCAGCTGGTATAAGATAAAAGATAATGCAGACCACACCCCATGGAAAAGCCCCTTCCATGAGATCATGGCTGTGAAGGGGTTAAGATAGTGGCATTCCATCTCAATCCTCTTCCACTGATCTGAGAACCATAAGGTCAATAGTTCAAACTCACCAGTTGCTCCTTGGAAACCCTTTGTAGGGTCGCTATGAGTCTACCAATATTTGGTTGATTGTAGTTGTGGTTGTGTGCTGTCAAGCAACTCCATGTGACAACACAGAACTGCCCCCTTGATGTTTCTTAGGCTTCTAGCTTTACTGTAATATTGAATGTACACTAGACTGGAAGCGAATGAGCAAGTCTGTCTTGGAAGAAGGACAGCCAGAATGCTCCTCAGCATCAAGGGTGGCGAGATATGTCTCATGTACTTTGGACATGTGATCAGGAGGGACCAGTGCCTGGAGAAAGACAACATGCTTGGTAAAGTAGAGGGTCAACAAAAGAGAGGAAGACCATCAATGAGATGGACTGACACAGTGGCAGCAACAATGGGCTCAAGCATACCTACTATTGTGAGGATTGGGCTGGCCTGGACAGTGTTTCCTTCTGTTGTACATAGGCTTACTGTGAGTCAGAACCAAATTACTGGTATCTAACAGCAACACTCTTTACAGGAACACATTGCCAAGTCTTCACCCATGGAGTGGCTGGGTGGGTTGGAACTGCCGACTTTTTGGTTAGTAGTCACCAGGGTTCTTAACCATTACGGTATGTCAGGATTAGCTAAGTGTCTGTTCAGTGAGGGTATGGGGCCAAGATGCTTGGTCCAAGTCAAGGTGCTGCTGGAAAGGTATCTTGGAGACGTGACTAGCACAGTGAGTTGACCATATTGGTGGAGAACTTAAGAGTGAAAATGAAGGCTTCCCTTGACTCCATGGCACACAGCTACCAGCAGCAGCATTCCATCCCAATCCTCTTACAGCTGATTGACTTATCACATCAGATCACGTCATTACTTAGCTACGAGACCACTGAGAATCATGGCCCAGCTAAGTTGACAGGTGTTTGCCCGTGGTACCATGTTTGCAGTTGAGGCCAATGACTGTCTCCCTTTTATTGCCTCTTTTTTTAAAGTTTTTATTGTGCTTTATGTGATAATTTACATGGGAGAACAATATCTTTACATTCATCCTATCGTATATCCTTTCATTGTCATGATTACAATCCCCTCCATGCATCATCAAAGAACCAAAGGCTACACCCTGCAAACATGCCCCTGGATCAGCACACAATCCCTTCTAGTAGCTTTTTTACTGAGTCTTTGAGGTTTTCTATGTATAGGATCATATCATCTGCAAATAGAGAGAGTTTTATGTTCT
>NW_006408529.1:10459530-10460808 GCF_000296735.1 Chrysochloris asiatica
GTGTCTTCTCCCTCTTTTCTTTTGTTAGGTTTGCCAATGATTTGTCAATTCTATTAATCCTTTCAAAGAACCAGCTTCTTGTCCTGTTGATTCTTTTTATAGTTTTTCTGTTTTCTATCTCATTTATTTCTGCTCTAATCTTTATTGTTTCTTTTCTTTTGGTAACTGTAGGTTTGCTTTGTTGGTCTGTATGTAATTGTTGGAGATGTTGTGTTAATGTGTTCATTTAGGTTTTTTCTTCTTTTTGGATGTGTGCATTTATTGCAATAAATTGTCCTCTCAGCACTGCTTTCGCCGTGTCCCAAATATGTTGTGTTTCCATTCTCATTTGTTTCTAGGAACTTTGTGAGTTCACGTTTAATTTCTTATTTTACCCAGCAATTTTCAGCAGGGTGTTATTCAGTTTCCATGTATTTGACTTTATTTCCTTGGTCTTCTTATCGTTGATTTCTAGTTTTATGGCATTGTGGTCTGAAAAGATCCTTTGTATTTTGATGTTTGTTAATTTATGGAGGTTTGCTTTGTGACCTAACACATGGTCAATTCTGGAGAATGTTCTATGTTCACTGGAAAAGAATGTGTATTGTGCTGTTGTTGGGTTGAATGTTCTGTAGACATCTATGAGGTCAAGTTGGTTGAGTGTGCTATTTAGTTCCTTTGTAGCTTTGTCAAGTTCTTTTCGAAAGTGGCATATTAAAATCTCTCACTATAATTGTAGATTTGTCTATTTCTTTCTTAAATTCTAGTAGGGTTTGCTTTATATATCTTGGTGTTCTTTCATTGGAAGCATAGATATTTATTATGGTATGTCATTTTGCTCAATTGACCCTTTTATCATGCGATAGTGTCCTTCTTTATCTCTTATGCTGTTTTTTGCCTTAAAGTTTATTTTATCAGAGATTAATATTGCCACTCCTGCTTTTTTTTTAATTGCTGTTAGCTTGGTAATTTTTTTTTTTCAACCTTTAACTTTTAGTCTGTTTTAGTCTTTGTGTGTAAGGTGTGTCTTTTGCAGGCAGCATATTGAAGGGTCTTTTTATTATTATTATTCATTCTGCCACTCTCTTTCTCTTTACTGGTGCATTTAATCCACGGACGTTCAGTTCAGTGTAACTATCAATTGGTATGAATTAATTGCTGTCATTATGTTAATTTTTGTGGTGCTGTTCATTCCTTTGTTCTTCACACCTTATGCTGAGTTCATGTTTCTTTGTGCTAATTCTTGTCAGTTTCTTCTTAGGTTTAATGCTTGCTTGTTCTACTTGGATTTTCATTTTC
>NW_006408529.1:10461373-10465350 GCF_000296735.1 Chrysochloris asiatica
GTCAGAGTTTAATCTGATTTGCTTGCTTTTGTAAGTAACACTTCTCTTTTCTCTGGCTGCTTTTAGGATTTCTCCTTGTCTTTGATTTTGGAGACCTTGATTACAATATGTCTTGGTGATTTTCTTTTGGGGTCTATCCTTCCTGGAGGTTTTTCAGCTTCTTGAATGCTTATCTTCTCATCCTTCAAGATGTTAGGGAATTACAAGCTTTCAGTATAAAACCTAATTTCAGAGGGCAGGAAAAATAGAATCTCCACCGAGTGGTTTCCAACCTGTCTGAACAGGGCTGATGAAAGGTAATGGGATAAGACTCTTGTGGTCCAACAGGGAATTACTGTTATCAAGACTGACTGTGTGTAAAGGTAAAGGTAGACATATTGTAACAAAAAGAGGGAGTGGTTGATATTGCAGTCCAGGAATGGATGACCCTGGAACCATCAAAGGAGAAGACCAGAGTGTGGGGCCCTATCCAGAGAAACAGTGATGCCAGAGATAGAAACAGACACAATGAGGTGAAGAAATGGAGCTGCTGAGGACTCTAGACTCAGGGAGGGAATGGGGCTGTGTGCTGATGACTGGGGGCAGGCGTGCAAGGTTGTGTGATGATGCATGAAGGTTGGTTGTGTGATGATGCATGAAGGGGAGTGTAATCATTACAATGCAACAAAATACGATAGGGTGAATGTAAAGATAATGTTCTCCCATGTAAACTAACACATGATTCACAATAAAAACTTAAAAAAAAAAGTTATGGAAATTTTCTTTCAGAAGTTCCTCAATTATCTCCTCTGTGGACTTCTGTGATTCTTCCTGTTTCAGAATGCCAATAAATCTTAAGTTATTCCTCTTCATGTTATCCAATATGAATCTTAGACTCTCTTCAGATTTTTTCATCCTTTTTTCTGCTTGCTTGTTTATCTTAGCAGTGTTGAGAGATTTGTCTTCCAGATCACTGGTTCTGACTTCCATCTCTTCCATTCTACTCCTTTGCCCTTTCAGTGTATTGTCCATTTCTGATATTTTATTATTGATCATCTGGACCTCTTTTTGCAGGTTTTGAATTGTTTCAAATCCTATATCTATCTTGTTTGATTGCTCCTGTACCACGTTCCTGATTTTTTCCTTATTTTCCTCCACCCCTATGTTGAGCATTTGGATTTATCTCCATATCATTCTTCTTAATTCCTTCTCAGGCAGATCCAAAGCCATCTCCTCTTCTAATGGGAACTCTATGTCTGCCTCCAGCTCATTTGTCTCAGTTACTCTTTTCTCTTTTTGGATATTTGCTCATATCTTTTATTGTTTTTTCTTGGATATTTTCAACAGTTAGATGCATTTTCAATGATTAAATGAATGTATATTGCTGTGTTGTTAAGCTTACTGAGTGTCTCCTGGTGAATGTAATCTGGAGATAGGCTTCCCTTTTCACTTCTCTTATTACTTAGCTGCAAGCTATTTTAGCAAGTGTTGGCTATCTGTGTAATGCCTAGCAGCTGGTATTGGCTCCTGTCCAGATGGTGGGATATTATGGGGTATGCTTGTAGCTTGACTATATGGCCACGATTGGTGTCTTTTCTTGGGTAATGTACAGACAGAGGGAAAGCTTCCACCTCCAGGAAAAAAGTGAGACCAAAAAGACCAACAACAGAAGCAATATAAAAACAGAGACAAAAACTGCCACACAAAACCAAAAATAAAACTGTAGCTGACTGTCCAGTAGCCTTTGCTGCACAAGTCAGTGTGTGTGCATAGTAGAAACCTCCATCGGTGGGTTGGGGATATCTACTCACTCAGGCCCCTTCTCTAGTCTCCACCATGGAGGTGCACAGATAGACACTGAGAAATGAAAGGAAGAAAAATTGTCCACTATTTTTATCTCTGAAGGTCACTTAGGTATCTGCGTATGCACAGCATAATTCTCAAAATAGCTGCATCCTTGTATATAGTAGTTGGTGTTGGTTCTTACCTTTTAAGTTGGGGTTTTACAAGGTGCATATAAGGTTTGACTGTATGGCCAGGTCTGCTGTCTCTTGTTAGGTAGAGCAGAAATAAAGGCTTCTGCCCAGGTCAGCTTTAGGGCTGAATCCCAGAGTCTGCTGTCATAAGAAGCAGCCAAAGGACTAGTTTGTGGGACTGCTTTCAGGGATTTCCTCTTTGTGCCATGGGAAAATTGAACCTTGTGGACACAGCCTGGACACTTGGGGGTGTGCTCCCACCCGCCTGAAGGTGTCCAGGCTGGGCAGAGAGGGTGTGACAGGGGAGAGAAGGAAAGAAAAGTGTAAAAAGCCATCACACGTCTTTTTACAGATGCCAGTCCATGGTTTCAGCTCTGTATCAGCTTCACTGTGGCCCTACCCTCTGATTTCAGCCCATGCTGACAGCCCCACAGGCAGTGTTCCAATCCATTCAGAAATCGCTGTCTATTCCCACCACAGTCAGATTTCTCCACTGGTGGGTGCCAAAAATTGATGCCCCACAATTTATATTAGATCCAAATCAGTGGAACTGTTCCTGCAAAACGCCTACTCTGTTTTTTTCACACCTCTGCCAAGGAGCCTCCCCTGCCTATTTCTGCTTCTCCTGCCCCCAAACCAGAATACCCCCTAGGCAGTGACTTTTAAGAGCTGAAAATAACAAATGTTGTTTCACCATAGTTTGGGTCTTTGCTGGTTTTGACCCTGTAGGAAAATATTATATCAATTCATTAAAATGATCATACTTTGTATGCAAATGCAGAGGTTGAGTTTAGAAGGTAAGAGACATAAAAGAGTTAGTTAACCTGCCCAACAAAGTGTTAATGTTGTTTCTAAAAGTGCTTGATAATCCCGGAAAGCAGCTCAAACACTGGGAGATTTTGGCTCAGTCTGTAACGGAATTAGCGTAACAGAACTATATCAAACTTGAAAAAACAGAATCATAGAAATTAAAAATAAAAGGGACTGTTAGATCATATTGTCCATCATGTGCCAAGACAAATTGTTGCTGACAGTATGTTATAGCTTATTTATTTTATTTTATTTTTTTTTTCAGTAGAGTTTTGTAGGCTTCCCAAGGAGAGGTTTCTGATATATCCAGAATAATAAATAGGGTGATTTTTTTTATCACTATATCTCATCATCAGAAATCACAGATTTTTACTGACAACACTAGTTTGGGGAGCACAGTGAAGTTCAGTGTCAATTTCTGTTTGCTTTTTTAAATTAGTAGGTACAAAATATAATGTTGACTCTCAGTAAAAGACTGCTTTTAGATCTCTTACTTTCTACCTCTACATTGCTGTTTATAACATGCAATATACTTACTTTGTGATGCCATTTATTTAAGATTATAATCAATAAACAGGAAAAATCATTAAAAATTGAAAAATTCAGAACCCCACAGATCAGGAGAGGGGTACTTCCAGTCCTCAGGTCATGTTGTTGTTGTTATTAAGTGCCCTAGAAATCATTTGGTCTGGCCCTTCCAAGGCAATCACAGTTCCAGGCATCACATTGTTGTTGTTATTATTGTAGTTAAGTGCCACCAAGTTGGTTCCTACTCACAGCGACCTGATATAGTTTCCAAACAGTAGCTGGTGAGCTTGAACCATGGACCTTGCAGTTCCAACTGACTTTGAATTCCAGCACAGTAACCCACAGTGTTACATCAGAGGTGAGTTAATTAAATATTTGAGCAAACACAGTAGGCTAATCTTTAAGTTGATAAATTTGTATTGCCAGTGAAAGATATAAATTTTGGCAGAAAAAAGTTTTCTCACCCTTGCCTTAGAAGATTAATTTAATTATTTTATTTCATTAGTTCTTTTGAGTTTTTTGCTTTTTTTTTTTTGTATACAAACACAAAATAACTCACTAACCATATGCAGCTCATTAAATTTTATTATTGGTTCACTCTCAATTCATCTAATTAATACTCGCCATATAAGGAGCTCTGGTAGCGTAGTGGTTACGAATTGGGCTGCGGACCTTAAGGTCAGC
>NW_006408529.1:10466610-10470537 GCF_000296735.1 Chrysochloris asiatica
ACATAGGGTCACTATGAGTTGGTACAGACTCGATGGCACCTAACAATAACAACAACATGAAATTTGGTAAGGAGTCCTGATGGCACAATGATTTATCACTCAGCTATTAACTCAAAGATTGGTGGGTTGAACACATGAAACAGTTCTGCAGAAGAAAAACCTAGCGATCTACTTACTGTAAAGATTGTTGTTGTTGTTGTTAAGTGCCATCCAGTCGCTTGGCTCTGGCTAATAATGACCCTTTATAGGGTTTCTGAGGAGCAACTGGAGAGCTTGAACCACCAACCTTGTGATTCAAACCGACTTTGCAATCCAACACGGTAACCCTCTGCATCACAGAAAACCCTGTATGGCAGTTCTACTTTGTCACATATGGTTACTATGAGTTGGAATTAACCCACTGACACCAAACAACATGTAATTTTATTTGGAAAACCAACAAAAGTGGGCAATCAATCAAAAGTTTTTAAAAACTACAATAGGCTGAATATAAAATAATTCATGAAATGTAACACATGTGTCCTACAGCAATTAAAGAGCTCTGGTAGTGTAGTGGTTATGAATAGGGCTGCAAACCACAAGGTCAGCCGTTCAAAACTACCAGCTTTTCCTTGGGAGACAGATGAGGCTTTCTGCTCCCATAAAGATTTACAGCCTCTGAAACATACAGGGTTGTTAAGAGTCAGAACCGACTCCACAGCACATAACAACAACAACAGGGCATGGAAGTCTTAGTTGTGGTGATAAGCACTAGACTGCTAACTGAAATATTGGTGGTTCAAATCCACCAGCTACTTCTTGGAGACCCTACATAGGGTTACTATGTGTGGGAACCAACTAGACAGCACTTAACAACAGCCTGCTAATGACTGCAGAGCAGGTAGACTTCTGTATAGTTTATAGTTACTAAGACCTTTGATCCTCACAACAACCTGAATAAGAAGGTACAATTATTTTCCCCACTTTACATTCAAGGAACAGAGGCACAGAGAAATAAATTTCTTAAGGAACTGCTGTAGATTGAGTTGTGCCCCACCCCAAATTTATGTCGAAATCTTAACCCCCTGTACCTGTGAACAGAACTGTTTTTGGAAACAAGGTCATTGAAGATATTGTCAGTTTAATTAATATGTTGTTGTTGTTGTTAAGTGCCATCAGCCTGTTTTGACTCATAAAGGCCCAGTATAGGGTTTCTGAGACTTTAAATCTTTGCAGGAGCAGAAATACTGATCTTTCTCCCATGGATCAGCTGATGAGCTCAAACTGCCAACCTTGTGGTTTGTAGTCCAATGCTTATTTTATGGTCATACCAAAGGGTAGGTTCTTTAATCCAATCTGCTTTCATAACAAAAAGAAGAAACACAAAGAAACAAATGGGGGAAGATCCATGTTAAGACAGCTATATGGCAGCTGCATGAGAAAGGATCTCTGGGGCTACCAAAAGCTGAGATAGACAAAAAGGGAACTTTCCCTAGAAACTTCAGGGAGAATATGTCCCTCTAGACACTCTGAATTTGGACTTATAGCCTTTATGGTATTTTGTTACCACAGTCCTAGGAAAGTAAAACAAGAATACAGCCATGAAGGGAATAAACCCAGTGTCCATACACATGGTAAAATAAGTGCAGCAATCATATGGGGATATAGGATCAGTGTGATCACCTCTGATTCTTCAAGAGAAGCCAGATATCCTTATTTTCATGTAAAACTTCTTAACTTTAAGATGTGAAAAACTAATTTAAAATATTTTGAGCATGATGCATGCCCTACAAAAACCATCTGCAGGCTTGACCTGGCCAAAAAACCTCTGATTTATGACCTCTGATTTGTGCCAAAGCATCACGTGGTACAGACTGGCTGATTTTCTGGGTATTTCCTGGACAAACCAATTATAGTTTTCCACATCTTGGGACAATTCCAGAGTATGGCATGCATTAGAATTTGTCTTCATTCACTTGAGCACAGACTTGTGAAATGTTCAGGGATTAGTAAAATGTAGGCACAACACATCTCATGGAGTCTTCATGAAACACCCAGGATGACACAAATAGAAGAAAAAAATTTAAATGGGCAGATACAGTATAATTCTTCCATCCAAAAATACTATGGAAATTCGATTATCAAGTAGTACACAAATTGCTGTTACATGCTGTTCAGTCAGTTCTGACTCATGGCATCCCTATGTACAAGAGAACACGGTTCAGTCCAGTGCCATCTCGCAATCATTGTTATGATTTAGCCCATTATGTGTGTGTCATACATCTCATTGAGATCTTTCAACATTTCTCTGACACTCAACTTTCCTAAGTATGAGTTCCTTCTCCAAGGACTGAACCTCCTATAACTTGTACTAAGTGGGATGAAATCTCACTTCTAAGGAGCATTCTGGCTTTACTTTGTCCAAGACAGGTTTGTTTATTCTGGAAATCCACAGTGCTTTCTATATTCTTCACCAGCACCATAACTCAAATACATGAATATCTTCTCCAGCCTTCCTTATTCATTTTCCAGTTTGCACACATGTATGAGACAATTGAAAATACCATGACTTAGTCCTCAAAGTGACATATTTGCTCTTTAACACTAACAAGGTCTTTTGCAACATATTTACCAAATGCAATACATCATTTGATTTCTTGACCACTGTCTCCATGGACATTGATTACGGATCCAAGTAAAATGATTTCCTTGACAACTTCAATATTTTTCCCATTTCTCTTGGTGATGCTTCTTATTTGAAGCAGACACTTGAAATCAAGGCAAAGACCAAAATGCAGTCAGTTAACAAGACCTAGATTGTTAGGGCCCCTCTCCTAGTGTAATGCTGATTATTATTTCTTTTTTTAAGTACAAACTTTTGAAACAAAGAGCTCGTATTTTTTTTATGATAGATGTATTGGCTATAATTCTAGATGAAGTTACTTAGTTACAAATGGCACTTTAGTAACCTAGAATTGACAATAAATACTCCAAAACACAGTTTCAAAAAATCAAAATAAAACAAAAACCTAGCATAGTGGTTACAGATCAGGCTGCTAACCTCAAGGTTGGAAGTTCGAAACTGCCAGTCATTCTGCGGGAGAAAGATGAGACTTTCTGCTCCCGTAAAGATTTACAGCCTCAGAAACCCTGTGCAGGGTGGCTATGAGTTGGAACCGACTCCACGGTACTTAACAACACCAACAACAATATTACCTAGAAGTCCTGATGTGGTGCTATAGAATAAACAGTGGACCACAAGGTTGGTTTGAACTGTATGGTCAGCAGTTCAAACTCAGCAGCAGCTCCTCGGAAATCCTATACAGGGTCGCCATGAGTTATAACTGACTCCATGGCACTTAAAAAGAACAGCAACAATATTACTTAGGAGTCCTGGTGTGGTATAAAATAAGTACTGGATTGCTAACTTCAAGGTCCGTGGTTCAAACCCACCATCCATTCCTTGGGAACACTGTACAGGATAACTGGGAGTCAGAACTGACTTGACGGCATTTAACATTACTTAGAGTCCTGGTTGCTCTGCTACAGGATCAGCACTGGACTGGAAACTTCAAGGTAGGCAGTTCAAACCCACCAGCTGTTTTCCAAAACCCTATACATGTTCACTATGAGTCAGAACCCACTCAATGGCAAACAACAACAATAATATTATTTAACATTTATTCATTTATCATCTTTCCAGATCTGAGGTCAACTAATTTATCTACATATATCAGTTCAATTCATACCCACTGTATTTCTGAAGGGACAGGAATTGCTTGAATTTTAGAACTACTGAGAGGGATTTTGATTCATGTCCAAATAGAACTGTGCATCACAGGATTTTTCAGTGGCTAATTTTTCAGAAGAAGTTTGTCTGGCCTTTCTTTATAGGACCCTGAATAAACTAGAACCCCAATGCTTTGGTTAGGAGACAAGTATAATGAC
>NW_006408529.1:10470762-10472486 GCF_000296735.1 Chrysochloris asiatica
AGCTTGAACTGCCAACCTTGCAGTTCAAATTGCTTTGCAGTCTGGCATATTAACCCACAGCACCACACCAGGACTCCTGAGTGAAATTAGTCAGTTACAAAATGAGAAATATTGCACATCAGTACCGACTCAATCGCACCTAACAACAACAACCTTGAGGTTAGCAGTCCAGTGTTTATGCTACAGAGGCACAATTTTATTCGTTAATTAAAAACAATAATAACAACAAAAATCCTTTGTTTCATTCACAGATACTGAAAAACATGTTTGCTTTAAATACCTGAGATATAAAACCTTGCTTATATCTTATGTCAACACTTAATAAACACGAAATTTTATGTCAAAAAGATCTCTTTCACATCCTGGTTTCTTCACTCCCTGTGCATGTGTGACCTTGTGCTAATACCCTTAGGAGTAAGCAGAAGTTAAAATAAAAGTCCTTATATGCTTGATTGTGAAATTAAAAGAGTTAGGTCAGATAATATCACTGTATATTAGTATATGCAAGCATGAAATATTAGAAATATTTTATCAGCCTGTTAGTTTATTGTAAAGGGAAGGAAAGTCAAAATTAACTTTCTTTTTGCACATTATCAGTATTTTCAATATTTTACTTTGAATATAAGCAGATATTTTGGTTACAATCAGAACATTAACAAAATTTATTTCAAATGAAATTGTGAATAATGGGACAAATGGACACAATATGCCACCCAATAGGGTGCATTGAGGAGTGCACAGCATTAATTTTATGTTGTTCCAGTCCAAAGTACATAATCTGAATCTAATTATGAGAGAACATTAGGCAAATTCAAACTAACAGACATTCTACAAATTATCTGGTCCATAACCTTCAGAAATATCAACGTCCTCAGAGTCAAAGAAAGATGGAGGACCTATTTCAGTCTGAATGACACTTAAGAAGATATTACAAGTAAATGCAAAGTATAGCTCTGCATTTGACCTTTTGCTCCAGATTCTATTTGGGGGGGAAGTTAGAGAAATTTGAATGAGATCTCTCAATGTACTTGTATATTATTTTAAATTTTCTGTAAATTTGACATAAAGTAAAATATTTTTAAAAATGAGCCTATGCTAGTATAATACCTGACATAGTGACAGGCATATGCTCTTGGATGCCAATCAGTTGATTTTACTCGTAGCAACGCTATGCAGCAGAGTGAAACTGCCTCAGAAGGTTTCCTTGACTGTAATCTTTACAGAGGAAGACGACCATGTTTTTTCTTAGTGAATTTGAATGAAGCAAAGATCTTAAGTGGATTCGAACCACTGACAGGTTAGCAGCCAAGCATTTAATCTTTGTGCCACAAGGGCTCCATGACAGGCATATTGTTGCTTTGTTGCTTGACTCAAGTAACTCTGTGTGACAGAATAGAGTGGTTGCATAGGATTGTCTAGGCTGAAATCTTTATGGAGTCCTAATGTGGCACTCTGGAGTCCTGGTGTGGTGTTGTGGGCCAATGAGCTGGACTGCAAAGTCACTTTGAACTGTAAGGTGGTTCAAGCTCACCAGCTGCTCCTCAGAAACCCTACACAGGTTCACCATGAGTAGGAATCAACTCGACAGCACTTAAAACAACAAGCGTGGTACTCTAGAAAAAGCACTAGATTGTTAACCACAAGGTTAGTGGTTCGATTATAATATATTTAGAGATTTGGTAGTAGAGTGGTTACGAATCCGACTGCTAACCTCAAGGTCAGCA
>NW_006408529.1:10473496-10487219 GCF_000296735.1 Chrysochloris asiatica
TTCCGAGGGTGTAAATCTTTACGGGAGTAGAAAGCCTCATCTTTCTCCTGAGGAGCGGCTGGTAGTTTCGAACCGCTGACCTTAAGGTTTGCAGCCCGATTTGTAACCACTACGCTACCTACTGAACCAAAATTGTATACTTTTCTATTTTAATACCAATGAAACAAAACCCCATGAAGACATTAAGAGCCTCGTAAGATCATAAATTCCAAGAATTGAAAGATTATGGTCTCTTCATTTTTGTTTTTATCCACTGAGACTAACATGGGACCTTGCATAAGACATGTTTTGTTACTGTTGTTAAGTATCCTCAAGTTGGTTCTGTTCATAGGGAGCCTGTATGGGGTTTCCAAGAAGAGTCTGAACTATTGACTTGTGTTCCAGTGCTTATCCTACAGTGCCACACCAGACATATGTTTAAGAAGCATTTATTGAGTGAAAAAACTATTTGGAATTTCTTGCTTCCAAAATTAGGATTAAAAATTTAATCCTTTGTTGTTATTTTACAAGAAATTTGAAGATTTACAAATTTCATTCAGATGCCATTGTGACTGAAGATTGATTCAGAGAATTTAAATATATACATTGATGTGTAAAATTTAACTTGTGGCTTTTTTAAAGGAAATTACAAACACAATTGTAATTGTTTTGTCACTACTCTGGTATATGACTTGTTGAAATACTCTCAAATTCTTTCTTCTATGGGCAAATCTATTTTCCATTAGCTGTCTTCAAATATTTTCCAGCGAATGTGTAAATTTAAATGAAAATGTATACCTCACCGCCCACACTATTTCAGTAAAGGCTTGGGATTCCTTTTTGTGCAGTCTCTGAGAGAAAGAGACTGGAATCAATCTCATTACCTGTATTTTTTATCACCTGATTTCAGAGATTCTCTGCTTTGATTACTTAAAAGACAGCAAAGTTATTGGAGGCTGTCAGTTACTGACATATGGATTTAAATCCTCAGATAAGAATGTATGGTGATCAGATAAAAAGGCTTGGCATCTACTGAAAAGTCCTGGTAATTCCTGAGCTGGAGGTGAGGTTTGCAGACGGTGTACAGATAAGGTAGGAGCAGTATGTACCCACACGCTCATCCTGAAGAGAAACATGCCTTTGTGATCTCCATTCTTTTCCTACCTACAAAGCCGTCCCAGTGGATTTCTCTCAAGGAAACTTCTCTTAGCTTCTCTGGCATTTGTTTTGTGTGATTGCTGATTAAAACTCAATGAGTCTTTTCTTGATCAAGCATATGCTCTGGCTGAGAAAAGGCTATGGGATGTCCTTTTTCTCTTTTCCTAATGCTTAAATCAGTCCCTTATGATTAGTTAACATGCTAAGTGTTATCTATGTCTTTAACTAAAACATATGTCTTCTTGAGAATCTAAATCACTCTATAAAACAAAAAGTGACTTTGAGATTTATCTCTTTTGTCTACTTTATTGTTGCTAGCTGCCACTGAGTAGACCCCAGGCTCATGGCTATCCCATGCACACTAGGATTGGAATTGTTTGGTTTTTTGGAAGTAGATCACCAAACCTTCCTTTCCAGCCTGACTTAGTCTTAAAGCTCTGATGAAACCTATGTAGAATCATAGCAATATCCAAGCCTCCACTGAAAGTTGGCTGGTGGCTGAATTTGAGGTTTGTTGGCAAAGAGTGGAACCTGGGACTCCGACATGGAAGGCAACAATTCTACCACAGACCTACCAGTGCCCTCTTGTCTATTGTAGACAGCAACGATCTTCATATGTTTCCTTTCTTCAAAAGGAAAAAAAAACAAGTGATCCAGAGAACCTATTCAAATGATTCAGAGCCCTGGTGTGGCACTAGAGAATAAACATTGGAATGCTAACCACAAGGTCGGTGGTTCAAACACACCAGCCACTTCTTAGAAACCCTATACAGGGTCACTGTGAGTCAGAACTGACTCAACAGCGCTTAATAACAGCAACATACCCACCAGCTGCTCCTTGGAAATCCTGTGTAGGGTTGCTATGAGTTGATACCAATATTCAAAGATCAAGCAGGAGTTGGTCCAGTTCTCTCCAATAGGATCATTGGCGATTGTAAATATTGTGTTTCACTGATTATAAAGACAATGTAAAGCATCTAAGAACAACTGGAAAAATCATCATATCTAGCTAATTCTTCTAGTAGGCAGACTTCCTGGAAAAGGTGACAAATGTGGATTCTAACCCAAACATCAAGAGCAGCTATATCCAAGGTTCATTTGGGCCTATAAAGTATGGTTAATTTTGTAATAAATATATGACATATTTCAAGATTGTCCATTCTCTATGAGCCCTGATGGTACATTGGTTAAAATGTTTGATGCTAACCAAAAGGTTGGCAGTTCAAACCCACCGACTGCTTTGTGATAGAAAGATGAGGCAGTCTAGATCTGTTACAATTCACAACTTTGGAAACATTATGAGAAAGTCTTACAGGGTCACTGGGAGTTGAAATGGACTCATTGGCAGTGGATTTGTGTGTGTGTGTGTGTGTGTGTGTGTGTGTGTGTTTTGGCTTGTTTTTATAAGGGTTTGTTTTTTGTTACTGTTTTTCTCCATAGGTCAGCATGATCATTGTGGAACTTAAACAGAACAAAAAAAACCCAAACCCTATAGACAGCAGAATTTCAAATATTAGACAAATAGAATAAAGAAAAGGTAAAATAGGGCAAAATTACATTTTATCCATGAATTATTCTCCTTTTGTTGCATATAGTGGAAATGCACTTTTGAACCCAATTGTACAAGTCTCTAAAGGGTGTGCAGTACACCTCATCAAATAGAAGGTTATCGTTTGGGAAGCCCAAAAGCTGTAATGCAAATTTAAAATTAGTATTAGAAAAAGCACCTACAATGACTTTGATTATCCAGGCAGCTATGAATAGAATATTACTTGTTGGCTTTTATCAGTGCATTATTTTGTTACTGCATTAAATTATTCATAATGTATAGTAATAAACCTACAGCCTTTGATATTCCAGTGCATCTTTTTGTCTTCTGAAGACTATGGGG
This sequence comes from Chrysochloris asiatica, assembly GCF_000296735.1. NCBI lineage: Eukaryota > Metazoa > Chordata > Mammalia > Afrosoricida > Chrysochloridae > Chrysochloris > Chrysochloris asiatica. The sequence goes on from NW_006408529.1 coordinate 10,476,525, forward strand.
TTTGAAGCAACTATTGATAAAAGAGAAAAGAACAAAATAGTCAGTTCACACCTCAGCAAACCTCCTAACCAGACCCTAATAGCAATTTATTATGTATCTTTAAAATGCAATTACGGTACCTGAAATTATTCAAAGAAATGCTTCACTAAAGTGAGCAAACCATGACTTGGCTGAGATTATGTTTAACTTCATGAATAATACCACATAAACATGCACAGTGCACACTCAAGCTAACCACCTAGCTGTCTTTCTCAGTAGTGGAAAAGCACGGAATATAATGCTCTGAGAAAAGTAATTCAACACCTGTGTCACACTGGTAGCCTCTAATGGCTCTGCTCCCTCTTTTTGCATGAAACAATCAGTAATAGGGTGGCCCGTTCTAAGGCTGACCACGAATCAAACAGGCAGTCACAAGCATATAAATACCACCTGCTTTCTCAAATGACTCTGGCAAACATAAACCACCAAGCAATTTTTGTGTAACTGTCTTATGGAAGAAATTACTGGTCATGAAATGCTCATTCTGGCCACAGCTCATTCCTGCATTGAAAGAGGTCAGTGTATTCACCTATCTTCACATAAAAAAGTGTTCTAGGGTATCTATGGGAATCCTGGTGTGGTGCTGTGGGTTAATGCGATGGACTGCAAAGTCAGTTTGAACTGCAAGGTCATGGTTCAAGCTCACCAGCTGTTCCTTAGAAACCCTACACAGGGTCGCTAATGCTAGAAAGTGACTCAATGGCACTTAACAACAAAACAAACACAGGTTATCAATGGAAACAGGAGTGAGTGCAGCATGAAGTTTTGGACTTAGCAGAAGAGAAAATGGAAAGAGTAGGTTGAGGCCAGTTCACAGAAAGTCTTCAATTCGGTTCTAAAAATTTTGCACTTTATTATGCCAGCAGTAGAAAGCCACAAAAGAACTGAAAGTATGTAGATAATAATTGATGTTTTTACTAAGCGTTGTTGAGAATGGTCCCATTCATAGCAACCCTGAATAGACTTTCCAAGGAGTGCCTGCAGGGTTTGAAGTGCTGACCTTGTGGGTAACAGTCCAGTGCTTACCCTATAGCACCACACCAGGACTCCAACTCATAGTAAGCCTGTATAGGATTTCCAGGGTTGTAAATCTTTTGCTGGAGAAGAAAATCTCATCTTTCTCCCACTGATTGGCTGGTGGGATGTAACCGCCAACCTTGTGGCTGGCAGTCCAGTGCTTACCCTACAGAGCCACCACATTCCTAGATAATAATATGTTGTTGTTATGACTAAGTGCCGTTGAGTTGGTTCCGACCCATAGTGACCCTATATAGGGTTTCTGAGGAGCAACTGGTGAGTTTGAACTGCCCACTTTGTGGATCAAACCAATAGGAATGCTGTAAGTGATCTGCTCTCTCCTGTCTATTGAGTGCCTGCCAAACATGCCTTGTGTTTTCTTTCAGACACATTGTTGTGATTGTTGTTAAGTGCTGTCAAGTCAGTTCTGACTCATAGCAACCCTTCATAGGGTTTCCAAGGAGTGGCTGGTGTGTCTGTCAGAACCACTGACCTTGTGGTTACCAGTCCAGTGCCTATCCTACAGTGCTACACTGGAACTTCTGTGCTTTAACAATCCTCACCTGGAAAACCCTCTCTTCTCTTCTTCACCCATTTATACTACCCCTTTCTGATGAATTCAAAAGCACTAGGGGCACAACTGCTGGGTTGCCAAATGAATGTCTGGTGATTTGAACCCACACAGAGGCTCCATGGGAGAAAGGCTTGGTGATCTGAGCCCATAAGTATTACAGCCAAGAACACCCTATAAGACAGTTCTACGCTGTCACATGGGATCACTGTGAGTTGACATTTACTCACATGCATACACAACAACAACACAGGATACTTTTCTTTAATATCCTATTCAAAACACTTAAGAAGCTTAATTGGAATCCCTGGGTGGTTAGTGCTTGGGCTGCTAATGGAAAGGTTGGAGGCTCCAGGTGACCCAGAAGTGTCTCAGAAGAAAGACTTGCAATCTACTTCCAAAACTTCAGGTATTGAAAATCCTGTTTATCACAATTCTACCCTGATTTGCATGAGTCAGAATCAACTCTATGGCAACTGAAAAGAAAACAACAACAACAACAAAAAAAAAAGCTCCCATTGGTATTTTAAACTGATTTAAGGATACATGAATTTTCAACCTCTTAATATCTCTAAAATCTAGATGAGGTTTAATTCTAGATGTCTTCTTAGAATTGCCGCCCACTGGGAGGCAGCTGTCAGAGGACTGTCTCGGTCTAGGATTGCACTAGATCTCCATAGCTGCTATTCCTTTCATTTCTTCAAATTACAAGAGGGCCATCAATTTAACATTTAGTGAAGCAAATATTACATAGTAAAGGCCAAGTGCTTTACAGAACGTAAGAAAGAAAAATACCCACAAGTAAATTAAACCAGGTTATGTTTTATTATTGATATTGAAAACAGATTGGTATCACATGCCAGGCATTGCAGTCCAATATCTTACAATGAAAGAAAGATATTTCAAAGCAAAAAGAAATTAGTAGGACCCATTCCTGCATTTGCAGAACTAACATGGAGGTATGTTGATAAACTAAATTGTAACACTTTTGTTCTTTTTCTTCTTCTTCTTAAAGACACCTTCAATATAATAACAAATCTTACAATTAATTATATATTTGTCGAGATGTATGCTTTCACAAGTTTAGTCATTTTCATGCATTGCCTTCTTTGCTCTTTATGTTTCTTTGTAGATTTGTCATAATCACATCGGATTCTTAGTTCCTGCAAGTTGTGCTTTTGTCTCATGGCACTTTGTTTTACTCTCTGCCATGTGCCCAGTACCTTTGACATAGTAAGAATTTTTCACATGTTAGAATAATAACAGAAATCATTGCTTGATAGATGGACATTTTGCACAAGGAGAAAGGCTGCTAACAGAGTAGCTGAAAGACAGTTTCAACAAGGTTAAATTCATTGAACACACATACATTTATATTAAGCAGTGTGGTGCAGTAGAAAGATCTCCACACATATACAGGGTTCACCACTGATTAATTATATTCACGTCACCACTAGCCAAAGTAAAGGTCTTGGTGTGGCACTAGACTGCTAACCACAAGATCCAGGGTTCAAACCCACCAGTCACTACTGGTAAACCCAAGTCACTCTGAGTAGGAACTGACTCAATGGCACTTAATAACACCAACAGCCAAAGTAATTTTAACTGTCTATACCAGGTTTCCCACATGTGAAATGGAGATAATGGTACAAATTTACACTAATGTTTACATGGGAAAAGTATTATTTGCATTATACATGATGCATAGTACACGTTCAGCAAGTATCGGTTCCTTTTTTTTTGCCTTCTCTACTCCTCTTGATTGTTATTCTGGACAAGAATAATCAGAGTTGCTCATTTATATTGTTGTTGTTGAGTGCTGAGTGTATAGGGTTTCTGAGGAGCAGCTGGTAAGTTTGAACCTCCGACTTTGCAGTTCAAACTGACTTTGTGGTCCAGTACTTATCTACAAAACAACCACATGTTCTACAACAGTGTTATCAAATTTAGCAACTCTTGAGGTCAACCAGTAAAGATTTATATAAAAGGAAAAAAAGTATAGTAATACCTGCTTCACACCTTGGAAATTACAATCTCAAGTCTGGATTGTTGGCTAGGTATCTGTACTTTTGAATTGGTCCCTTGTCAGTTAGTTGTAATATACTACTGGGATTAATAATTCCTGCTCTAATTATACCACAAGACTCCTGGTATGTTGCTACAGGGTAAGCACTCCACGGCTAACCTCAAGGTCAGAGGTTCAAACCCATTAGCTGCACCTTGGAAACCCTGTATAGAGTTGCTATGAGTCAGAACTGACTTCAAGGCATTTAACAACAACAACAACAACAGGTGCACTACATATCACTGCCATTCAGTCTTATTTAAAGGTTATACATTGATAGTTGAGCAGTCCTGGTGTGGCACTGTGGATTCATGCACTAGACTGCAAAGTCAGTTTGAAGTGTAAGGTCACCAGCCACTCCTCAGAAACCCTATACAGAGCCACTATGGGTTGGAACCTACTGGACAGCACTTAACAACAACAACAGCAGTAGCAATTGATGGTTGACACCAATTGGGGGAAACAGAAGCAATGATAAAAGACTACCAATGCAGAAAATCATTGAAAAGTGTCACAGCACCAATACTTCCTGAAGTTGTTCGCAGAGGTTGGAAAAGTCATGATTTTTAGTGTTTTGTTTTCCCCTTAGGGTTGTATAGTTAGTGATCATTTTTTTTTTGAAGTCACATGCTAAAATGTAGTCTCTTGATTCACACTAAAATTAATGGTTACTGCTTAGTCTTTAAATATTTAAGATAAAATCTGCTCAGATGGATCCTGATCCTATTCTTAATATAAATTTAGCTGCTATAGACTGTGAATTATCTCCTCCAAACACCATGGGAGTGTTATAATCATTAATGTGGTCACAGTCATCTTAGATTAATCAAATGGACACAAGAATAAGGGTTAATCAAAGAAATGGCACAATAATTATTAAAACAGTTTTTGTGTCCAATCTTCCCAGGCTAGCACAGTTATTAAGTACACCTTGAAGCAAAAACACACACGTACAGAAATTCCCACTAAAAATATTCATAGACATTTATTTTAAATATAAGTCCCCTGACCCAATAGCTCTGAAAGTATGCAATCAAGGAAAATGAAAAAGTGTCATGTATTAAGTGCCTGCTTACTGCTAGGAAATTGGTATATGTGGTGACTAACCCATACAACAAATGTAAAAGGTAGGGATTATCTTTATTATTTTACAAATGAAAACACAACAACATGGTTCAGAAAGGTGAAGTAACTTCTGTGTGAGGAGAAGGAGCATTCATGTTGAGATCTTAATCCCCAAAGCTAATGCGCTTTCCATCAATCCCAGACACCAACTTGGGCCATTAAAAGGCAAAGACAAGAGATGGAGTTCTACCTAAAGCCGGAGGAATTTTAAATAATTGACAAGCGATTGTTCCTTCTCCAATAAATATTACTGAATAGCATGTACTTACATTATTTTGGCCATAAATAAAGATAGTAGAAGATTGTGCGTCAAGTGTGCAATTAGGTTACTGGGAAGATCTTGGTACTCCCCCAAACCCACCTCCCCAATCCCCATCTATTCCATGGCCCTTTACCTGCCATGTTGTTGTTGTTAAATTCTGTTCAGTCAGATCCAACTCACAGTGACCCTGTATAGAGTTTCCAAGGAACAGCTGGTGGCCTTGAACCACCATCCTTGCTGTTCAAACCGATCTTGCAGTCCAGAGCATTCACCCACAGCATCACACCAAGACTCCATTGTTGTTGTTGTTGTTAAGTACCATGGAGTTGGTTGTGACTCATAGTGACCCTGCACAGGGTTTCTGAGGCTGCATATCTTTACGGTAGCAGAAAGTCTCTTTTTCTCCCTTGGAAAAGCTGGTAGTTTTGAACTGCTGACCTTGAGATTGTTGTTGTTAAGTGCCGTTGAGTCGGTTCTGACCCATAGCAACCCTGTACAGGGTTTCCGAGGGTGTAAATCTTTACGGGAGTAGAAAGCCTCATCTTTCTTCCGCCAAGCGGCTGGTAGTTTCGAATCGCTGACCTTAAGGTTCGCAGCCGGATTCTTAACCACTAAGTTACCAGAGCTCCTTAGTACTCATAAAAAGAGCCTCTCTGGATACTTGGGATTTTTCTATCAGAACTTCACCCATTAGTTTAAAGTCTCTATGCCTATTCAAATTCTCATTCCCTTGGGAGGTGTAACACTTTAAACTGTCATCAGCCATTCATATTTTAGTTTTGACCTGGGGATTACAAAAGAGGAAAGGAGGGCACTAGTGCCTGACTGGGGAGAATAATTCTCCAAGAATAGAGCTGCTTCCCTGACATCCCTCACCCAAGAAAAGATGTAGCCTAAAGCTGGCCTGGCACACAGCACCCTACAAGGTGGGGTGTGTTATAGAATTTAGATTAGACACAATCTTTTTGTCTCAGATTCAGTAACTACCCCCCAAGAATCCTAAAGCCTCATCAACTCTGGGCTAAACTTTATTTCATTTACATACTTTACGTTTATGTGTTACTATTTCACCCCCAAGACATTATTTTTCTGGAAACTGCTTCAGATTTTTTTTTTTTTTTTTTTTTTTTGGCATCCGGTTAGGAATAATCTTTTATAAAGAAAAAAGAGAAAGCTTCTATATGTACCTATCTTTAAACTGTACACTTTAACAGTTGGGGTTCAGTGTATCAACTCTGAAGCTGTTGCTCAGAGTTCTCTTTATCCACTCTAAGATTCAAATACACTGTTTGTCACTGGGGAGGAACCACAGGAAGTTCTTATGGTGGTCACACTTTAGGGGAGAGAATTAGTGCTGAGGATTTTCCTCCTGGAGAGAGCTGTGGGGGGCAGATTAGGTAGCTGCATAATCTCTGAGATGTCTTGCCTGCTTTGCTTTATTCTGACAAAATAGAGAACTGCCTACAAAATGTTTCCAAGAAGGAGGGATTCAACTGAATTTCTGAAGGAAGGAATGAAGGTAATTTGATGTTATCTAGCTGGTGGTTGCCAGATGCCTTAATCTGATAGTGGACATAAAGCAATAATAGTAAGTGAAAAGACTCTCTTTGGAAAGTATGAGTTGACATTTATTGCAGTGTTTGTGCCCTATCTATGTAACTCTGAGTTTGCATCTATAAACATATTGTATATGCAATGGTAGAAAGGTATGGATTTTATTTTCTAATTTAGGAAATAAAAGAAAGGACTTGCATAAGAATGCATTCTAAGAAAGGAAAATAAATTATGTGGTTTTGTAATTTTTTTTTTATAATCTCAAAAGCATCATAAACACATCAGCTGTTTGGTATTTTTAGGAAATATTTGGAATCACATATCCATTGTCAGGAGAAATAATAGATAAACTTTGGCATATTTATTGGATATGTTATATCAATGATCAGTCATGAAATAAGCTCTCGTAAAAGGATAAAAAAAGTAGAATTTTAAACTAAATGTATAGATTTATATGAGTTGTCATATATTTATGTGATTTTAACTGCCAAACAACAAAAAACTAATAAAATACATATATGTTAATATCTATGTTTGTTTAGGGTGATAAAATTAGATCATTTTTCTTTTCTTTGTTTTCCAAATTTTATGTAAAATAGTCACATTATTTTTAAATGACATTTTCATACTAGCATGCAAAAATCATTAAGTCTACATTAATCTATTAGCTCAGTCAAGTATCATTTAGATTTTAAAATATTTAAATTTAATTAATATTAATTTTACTTAAGTTCATATATTTCTCAGTGCAGACCAGAGAACAATGACAAGATCATTTAAAATGAAAAGCTACTAGAGGTTCAGTTTTTCTGCATAAACTGCTGAAGGAATCTAATTTTGAATGGCATTTATGGTGCTAGGATTTTAGAAGTTTTTTGTTTTGCCTTTCTTCTGGCATTCAGGAAAAGGCAGTTCATTAATTACATGTATTTCAGAAACAGTATGTAGAGTCTGTTTCTTGTTTCTTGCTTTTATTTTATTTATTGATTGCTTGTTTGTTTTTTATTTCCACTTACCTTGACCCTGGATTCTAAAATTAACTCTTTGTAGTGAACTGAGTTCCTTCATGAGGCCTTTTGCCTTGGTTCTTTGGAAAAAAAACAGCTTGAAAGATTTGCCCTCTAAATCCTGAGGCATTACCTTTAACTTAATTTTCTATCCAGAGGATATGTTACATTTGCCAGATGATTAACATTTCCTAAATTGTCAACACTTTGATTCAATGCTTTTTGTTTGGTCCCTGGATGCAGCCTGCCCTATGTTTGGTATGCAAAGTGCAGGGATTGGTCAATAGATTTTGCAAACTAGGTGCCTTGTAGTATACTATGCAGATGAAGTGTCTGTGGTTTGTGGCCCCTGATCACAGGCAAAATGTCTTGAAATTGAGGACTTGGATTTATAAGCAGGTAACCAAACTCAAGTTTTAGAGACAGAAAGAAGTTATAAGACAAACAGCACAAAGGAGCAGGAGGATGAAAGAAGAGAGAAGAGAGAATAAGCAAAGCAAAATGAAGCAAGGAACCTCCTAAAAGAGCTGTAATATGGGCCAAGGGCTATGACACTGAAGATGTTGACAGGACCATAAGGGGCCCATTGGCTAAGCCAACAGTGACAGACTGCAGAGCCAAAAGCAGCCTATCCAGAGGGAGTCAAGAAGAGGTCATTACAGCCAAGAGTAGCTAAGACAGTTGTTCTGCACTGAAGAAGTGGTACTTTGACTGAATATTTCCTAATCCTGATCTTGAATTGCTGCCTGTTGATCCTGCTCTCACCCTGTACACTGTTACTTCCTGAATAAATCACTTAACTGTAAGTATAGTCTGTAGGTTCTAAGTGACCACTGCAATGGATTATAGACCCCAGAAGAGAAGCAGAGAGTGCCATGGGAGGGACTGTTGGTGTCCAAATTGGTAAACAAGTTGGAAGCTGAAGGTGTATCTAATTTTCACCTCAAAAGGATACACTTTGGGCTGATGATAATTCATATAATTCTCCTTGTCAAATCTGATGCTACTATTACTACTACTTAGATTTTACCCTTATCCTGTTGTAAGACATCTACTTTGACACTGGAGGATAAAAACACAGGACTGCAGTGTTGGTTTTAACAGCAGTTCTAACTCACAAGTTTGAACAGAAATCATTAGAAACCCTATACAGAGTCACTATGTCTAAACAGATTTGACAACACTTACCAACAGTAAGACATCTACTATACATATATAAGAATATATAAAATGTTGGCAGTCACTCCTTGAAATTCATATACATAATCAATGCCAATGATCCTGAAGGAATAAGTTCAAGGTGCATTGAAGTCATTGGCAAAGAGGATGGCACCGGGAATTGATGGAGTACAAATTGAAATCTTTCAACAAAATGATGTGGCACTGGACTCACTCACTCATCTATGCCAAGAAATTTAGAAGAAAACTACCTGGCAAACTGACTGGAACAGATCCATATTTGTGCCCATTCCAAAGAGAAGTGACCCAAAGGAATGTAGGAATCATCGGACAATATAATCGGTATCCTATGCAAGTTAAATTTTACTGAAGGTAACACAAAAATGGCTGCAAACATACATTGACAGAGAACTTCCAGAGGTTCAAGCCCATTTCAGAAGAGGCCATGGAACAAGGGATATCATTACTGATGTCAGGTGGATCTTGGATGAAAGCAGAGAATACCAGAAAGATGTTTACCTGTGATCTATTGACTAAGCAAAGGCTTTTGATTGTGTGGATCATAAGAAGCTATGGACAACATTGTAAAGTATGAGTATTCCTGAACACTTGATTGTACTTATGAGAAACCTATACATGGACTAAGAGGCAGTTACTCAAACAGAACAAGGAAACACTGAATGGTTTAAAATTAGGAAAGGTGTGCACCAAGGTTGTATTCTTTCACCATACTTATTCAATATATATGCTGAACAAATAATTTGAGAAGTTGGATTGTATGAAGAGAAACATGGCATTAGGATTGGAGGAAGACTTATTAACAACCCGCAATATGCAGAGGATACAACTTTGCTTGCTGGAAGTGAAGAGGACTTAAAATACTTACAGGTGAAGATCAAAGAGCATAGCTTTCAGTGTGGGTTACATCTTAACATAAAGAAAACATAAATCTTCACCACTGAACCAGTAAACAACATCCTTATCAATGGAGAAAAGATTGAAATTGTCAAAGACTTCATTGTGCTTCAACACTCATGGAAGCAGCAGTGAAGAAATCAAACGATGTATTGCATTAGACAAATCTGCTTCATAAGACCTTTTCAAAGTGTTGAAGAGCAAAGATGTCTGTTTGAGGACTAAAGTGCTCCTGACAATGGTATTTTCAATAACCTCTTATGCAAGTGAAAGTTGGTCAATGCATAAGGAAAACTGTAGAAGAATTGATGTGTTTGAGTATTGGAGTTGGGGGAGAATATTGAAGTACAATGGACTGCCAAAAAAACCCAAATAGATCTGTGTTGGGATAAGCCAGTGCAGCCAGAGTGCTGCTTGGAAGCCAGTATGGCCAAACTTTGTCTCTCATACTTCAGACATATTGTCAGGAGGGACCAGTCACTGAAGGAGTCTATCATGTTTGGTAAGGTGGAGGGTCAGAAAAAAAGAGGAAGACCCCTAAAGAGATGGATTGGCCAAGTGGCAGCAACGATGGGCTCAAGCACAGCAATAGTTATGCGGTTGGTGCAGAATTGGGCAGTGTTTCAATCTATTGTGTATTGCATCGCTATGAGTTGTAACCATCTCGATGGCACTTAACAACAATAGCAACAAATATATATATATTGAATTGACCTTATGGTTCAAACTGACTTTGCAATCAAGCATATTAACTCACGGTGCCACACCAGGATGCATATAAATGTATATGTTGTTGTTAAGTGCTGTTGAGTTGGTTCTGACCCATAACAACCTTGTATAGGGTTTCTGAGGAGCAACTGGTGAGGGAGCCTGAACTGCTGACCTTGTAGTTTAAACCATCTTTGCAATTCAGCACATTAACCCACAATGCCACACCAGGACACTCTCTCTGTGTATATGT
>NW_006408529.1:10487445-10501210 GCF_000296735.1 Chrysochloris asiatica
TTAACAACAATGATAGATAGATAGATAGATAGATAGATAGATAGATAGATAGATAGATAGATAGATAGATAGATAGATAGAGAACATATATATACTTATATATGTAAGTTTCAAGGAACAATAGCCACATTTCATATCACTGCATAGCCTATCACTATTCTCTACTGATCTAAGTGAATTCTAGTTTGTTTACATCTGGGCTTTACTTGGCATTGTTGTTGTTAGGTGCCATCGAGTCTGAACTGACTCATAAGGACCCTATGCAAAACAGAACAAAATATTGTCCAGTCCTGTGCCAACCTCACCATCATTCCTATGTTTGAGACCATTGCTGCTATCACTGTGTGTCAATCCATCTAGTTAGGTGTCTTCCTCTATTTCTCCTACACTCCACTTTTCCAAACATTCTATCCTATTCCAGGGACTGGTCCCTTCTGATAATATATCTAACGTATGAGAGATGAATTCTGGCCATACTGGCTTCCAAAAACTTTTCTAGTTGTACTCAGAGTTATTTGGAATAACTCTTCTGGAATCTGTGACCAAAGTTGGGACAGATCATCCAGGCTTTTACTTGATTCTCCCTTGTTCTGAGAATAGTTAATCCCGGACTTGCAAACTTTCCAAATTACAAATAACTTCATTTATGACATCCTGTTTATTTTTGTACATCTTATTGTTAGTAATACATACAGTGTTGCAGCACATAATTTACTGATGGTATCATTTTCATGCCAGTCTCCACAGCAAAGTATGAGACATGTAAAGAACTGATCCTAAAAGGCAGTGGTTATGAAGACTGAAAAACCGAGGCATTTGCCAAAATGTCAAAACAGACATACCACAGAGTCATTGAAATAGAACTCTGTCATAAGTCAAAGACTACCTTTATTGGGTTAAATACAAATAGATCACCTTGCTAATCTAACATACCTAATATGAATTCTCAACGTATATCAGTCATATTACAGAAAACAAGCTCAGGGAATATAGTTCATAAAGAGTAAAATATTCTTCAGTTGTTAGAGAATTGAATTGATAATCTTGATAGCTGAGTGACTAACCAGTAAATTGTTGAGCCCTGATTTTAAGTCATTTTTAACAATAAGCGATTTTTTTTGGTATGGGTTCTGATTGTATTTCTTCCAACAAAGATTGGTCTGTTTTCCGGCAGTCCATGGTACTTTTAACATTCTTCTCCAACACCATAACTCAAAAGCATCAATTCTTCTTCTACGGTCGTCCTTATTCATTGTAGAACTTTCACACGTATCTGAGGCTATTGTAAATACCATGGCTCAAGTCAGGCCCACCATAGTCCTAAAAGTAACCTCTTTACTCTAGAACAGTTTAAAGAGCTTTTGCATTGGAAATAAAGTACAGGTAAACATCTTTCTGGTATTCTTTGCTTTCAGCCAAGATCCATCTGATGTAAACAGTAATATCCTTCTTTCTACACCCTCATCTGAATCTGGTTTGAACTTCTGGCAGTTCCCAGTCAATGTACTGTTGCAGTCATTTTTTATATTATTTTTAGCAATATACTATTTGCATGTGATATTAAGGAGAATGTCTGAGATTGCCCCATTCTATTGGATCACTTCTCTTTAGAATGACCTCAAATATGGATCTCTTTCAATCTGTTGGCCAGAGAGTTGTCCTCCAAATTGCTTGGCATAGATGAATGAATGCCTCCAGTGCTTCATTAGTTTATTGAAAGATTGAAATTTGTATTTCATCAATCCCTAGAGCCTTGTTCTTTGCTAATACCTTCAATGCACCTTGGACTTCTTCTTTCAGTATCATTGGCTTTTGATTATATGATACCTCTTGAATTGGTTGAACATCAACCATTTCTTTTTGGTACAGTGATTCTGTGTGTTCCTTTCATCATCTTTTGGTGCTTTCTACATCATTCAATATTTTGCCCATAGGATTCTTCAATATTACAAGTTGAAGTTTGCATTTTTTCTTCGGTTCTTTCAGCTTGAGGAATGCTGAGGATGTTCTTCTCTTTTGGTTTTCTATTTCCAGGTCTTTGTACATTTCATCATAATATTTTACTTTGTCTTCTCCCAATACCTTTTGAAATTTTCTGTTCAGTTCTTTTACCTCCTCAATTCTTCCATTTGTTTTAGCATCTCTATCCTGGAGAGCAACTTTCAGATTCTCTTCTGACATCCATTTTGGTCTTTTCCTTTATGATGTTCTTGATATCATCCTACAACTTTTCTGTTCTCAGTCATTAGTGTCTAATGCATCAAATGTGTTCTTGAGATGATCTCTAAATTCAGGTGGGGTATGTTCAAAGTTAAATGTTGGCTCTCATAGACTTGTTTTAATTGTCTTCCTCTTCAGCCTGAACTTACATATACGCACTTGATGGTCTGTTCCACAGTCTGCCTTGGCCTTGTTTTGGTTGATATGGCGCTTTTCCACCATCTCTTGCCACAGATGCAATCAATTTGATGTATATGTTTTCCATCTGATGAGGTCCACATGTATAATCATTTGTTATGCTGTTTAAAAAAGGTATTTGCAATGAGTAAGTCACTGGTCTTGCAAAATTGTGTCTTGAGATCTCTACCATCATTTCTATCACCAAGGCTATATTTTCCAATTGCTGCTCATTCCTCTTTGCTTCCTAATTTTGCATTAGAATCACCAGTAATTATCGATACATCTTGATTATATGTCTGATCAAATTCAGACTAAAGAAGATTTATTTAATTTAATCATCACTAGCTTTAATGATTGGTGTATAAATGTGAATAATAGTGGTATTAATTCTTCTTCCTTGTGGTGGTGGTAGTAGGTGTATGCCATTGAATCCATTGTGACTCATAATGATCCTGTATAGGATTTCTGAGGCTATAAATCTCTATGGGAGCAGAAAGCCTCTTCTTTCTCCTACTGAGCGACTGGTATACTTCGACTACTGAACTTGCAGCTAGCTACCCAATTCATAATCCACTAGGTTACCAGGGCTCCTTGACCTTCCTTGTAGGTGTATAGATATTATCCTATCACAGACAGCATAATACTTCAAGATAGATCTGGAAATATCATTTGCTGAAGAATGTGATGCCATTCCTCTTCAATTTGTCATTCCCATATAATAAGCAATAATATCGACAGATTTTAAATGGCCAATACCAGTCCATTTCAGCTCACTAATGCCTAAGGTATTGACCTTTAGGCAGTCCATTTCATTTTTTATGTCAAACTTTCCTAGATTTATATTTTGTACATTTCATATTCTGATTTTAATGCATATTGTCAGCTGTTTCCCCTCATTTTGAGATGTACCCCATCAGCAAACATCCCAAAAGCTTTACTCCCTTCACATCATTATAATCAGCTCTACTTTGAAGAGGCAGCTCTTTCCCAGTCTTATTTTTAGTGCCTTCCAACCTGAGTGGCTCATCTTCTGACATTATTCTCATACTATCTGAGAGCGTTCCACTGCTATTTATAAGATTTTCAGTGGCTAGACATTAAAAAATTAGACCACCTTGCCTTCTTATTTGTCTGTCTTAGTTTGGAAGCTCAGCTGGAATCTATCCACTATGGGTGACCCTATTGGTATATAAAATACCAGTGGTATATAGTAAGGAGCTCTGGTAGCATAGTGGTTACGAATCGGGCTGCGAGCCTTAAGGTCAGCGGTTCGAAACTACCAGCTGCTCCGCGGGAGAAAGATGAGGCTTTCTACTCTCGTAAAGATTTACACCCTCGGAAACCCTATACAGGGTCGCTATGGGTCGGAACCGACTTCATGGCACATAACAACAACAACAACATAGTATAGGGGCTCTGGTAGTATAGTGATTATGAGTCAGGCTGCTGAACTTAAGGTCAGTAGTTCAAAACTACCAGCCTTTCTATAGAAGAAAGATGAGGCTTTATGATCCCATAAAAATTTACAGCCTCAGAAACCCTATGCAGGGTCACTATGAGTCAGAACCAACTTCATGGTACACCACCACCAGCTTCCAGAATCACAGCATGACAAACTAACAGATAAGTGGTGGTTAAACTATAGTCTACACAAAAGTAAAATGATTTCAGGATCTGTCCTCTAAATACTTATAAATGAATCTGAAAGATAAAATATACTAGTAGATAAATGGCAATACTTAAATAGAAATCCAAGAAAAAAATGTTAGCTAGAAAATATTACATATATCGTGTTATTAACTAACATATATTAAAAAAAATCTTTCATTATATGTGTATATATTCTAGGGGAAAATGTGAAGGCATGGGCAAGGGTGTGAGTGGGAGAAACGGATAAGGGAAGAAGAAAGATTGGGGTGATATGAGAACTCATAGGCAGTCCAGACTCTTTCTTTTGATTCCATTGTCAAATGAGAACCATTTACAACCTTTCTACTTGGACTTCACAAACTGCTGCTAGAAAATTATTTTTGTATGCAGGGCACTATGGTAACCATAGCACCACACCATTTTCATTTAAAAGTAACAACACTAAGAGGTAGGTCTTACTTCAATATAACAGATGAGTATCTTCATGCTTGAGGAAACAACCACAGAGTTCAGACTCCTGAATTCATGCTTCTAACCTCTATATAACTCTATTGCTTCTCAGGTTAAGAACATTTTTACAAAATGTTAAAACCTATATTTATAAAAGATCATATCTTCATTTCACATACAGAAGTTAAGTCTAGATAATCAAAGTAGAAAACATACTGCCTTAATGTTTTATACCTAGACCAATTTTGGTTTTAAATTCAAAATTGAGTTCAGGGGAACTGTCATGTCTTTGTGCCTCCCTCCTTTGTTGGCTTAAAAATGAGAATTGCATTCACTAAATTTTACCAAATAAATACATTAGATTTGTATTTTTTAATTTCTTTTTCATTTGTCATATTGCAATTTAAATATTTCTAATGTAAGATTGAGCTCAATCGTAGCAACAATTGTGAGCATGATGCAGAACTGGACAGTGATTTCTTCTGTTATACATAGGAATGTTATGAGTCTGAACCCACTAAATGACACCTAACAATTAGATGAAAAGATTGTATTTTAGCATAATCTTTCATTGGTAATTTTTTTTTCTTCTTTTCTTTGTGATATGTTCATTCTTGCTTCCTTAGGGTTAAAAATAAAAGCAGGAAAAATAAAAAGGAAACAAAACAAAACATGGTGATGACTTTCTAACATAATAGAGAATCAAGACTCTAGTTTGGGTTTAGACACCTGCGTTTCAATCCCAGCTAACAGTTTAACCCAAAGCAAATTACTGAAGTTTTCTGAGCTTGGATTCCTCATCTATACAATGGGAAAATCAAATGACTGACATTTTCATTGAAGACCCCCAACAACCCACATCACACTTGGTGCACCGTAATTGTATGACATCACATATAACAGTTAACTTTCTCGCCCACTCTCACTCTCCTTTCTACCCCAAATATTTTTTTAATGAATCAAGAGAAAGGTCAATCTATTTTTGTTTAAAAAAAGAAACAAAAACAAACACAGAATTTACCATTTAATCTACATGACAATTTATCACAAAAAGATTAAATAATTTACTTTTAGTCTATCAAGTCTTCTATTATGCGACACTTTGTCAATAAAGCCAAAGTTGATTTTCCTTTTAAATGACAGACATAGTTAGCATGCTACATTGAGGTCCATAAAACTTTGAGCTTTAAAATGATTAATAAGCCTCTAACAATGACCTCCTGAGCATGCTTCTTGACAAAAATTTCATTAAATCCACGTTTTAGATTTTTCATAAACCTTGAAAGTAATAGGATATCATAAAACACAGAAAAGAAAGAAAATCTTTCTTTATGTCCTTATCCTATTTTAATTGATTAGTTTCTATCTTAAATACTTATTAGACAAATTCTTAGTTTTTAAAAACCTAATCAAATAGAAACTTAATTTGTTTTTAAGTGTCAAAAATCATCTGCTTCAACTGTAAATTGGTAAAGTGAAATTTAAAAATAAGTACAGTCTCTTCTTTCTGTCATAACAGGAGTTATGGTTCCCATCTATCCATGACAATCATAACTTGTCAACATGTTAAACTCTTAATAAACTGAAAAAAAATTCTTTATTATTTTTAACCAATATATTTTCTAATTATTTCAGAGCTTCAAACACAATATGTTGAAAAAAAAAAAAAAAACCTCTCAGTTATTTAATTGATTTATTTGGTTTCCTGAGTAATTCTGCTTCTCCTGAGAAGAGAAATTGGCCAATTCTTTTTGCATATTTGTCCTAGTGAACTGTGAGGTGGAATTAGTTCTCTTCTTTCCACTGGCTGCCGGAAAATCAGAACCAAATATGCGCAGGATTTCCATTGTGGGTAGCAAACTTACTCTAGGTTTCTGGCTATTTTTTTCTATCCTATATTTCTAATCCTATTTGCTTACTCATTTTGCTTTTGGAAATTCCATTTTATTATACTCTAAATGTATTGTTGTTAAGTTCCATCGAGTCAGTTCCTACTCAGAATGACTCCATATAGAATTTCCAAGGAGCAGTTAGTGGGTTGAACCTCCAACCTTGAAGTTGGCAATCCAATGCTTATCCTACACCACCACAAGCCACTTTATTATATGAAAACATTTGTGTATACATATATGTAAAAAATAAGTCAATATCCTAGTTTGTTGCATAATACATTGGGTCTTACAACCTTGCAAGTGGCTATCAAAGGCACAATTGGTTTCTGTTTGCCTGGAACATCAGAGGAAGAAGGGGCATCAGGAATTGAAGGAAGATATGAAATGTGTGGCTAATTGCCTCTGTGAACAACTGCCTCCTTTGTCATGTGGCCAGAAGAACTAGAGGGTATCCAGCTATCCGTACTGAATATTTTGATCATCCATTCTATAGAAGAATCCTAATCAAAAGGGTGAAAACTCCTAACAGAATTTCAAATTCTCATGGACAGTTGGATGAACCCTTGAAACTATTGTTGTTAAGTGCCGTGGAGTCAGTTCCAATTCATAGCGACCCTCTGTAGGGTTTCTGTGGAGTGGCTGGGGGTTTGACCTTGCAGTTCAAACCAATATTGCATTATCCTGTAGCTCCACATCAAAATTATGCCCTGAAGTCATGTTAAAAAAGGGGAAAAAAAGTTCCTTGAAAAAATGTTCCTTGAAGTCATCTTAAAAACCAATATAAAAGTTCAGTAACAAACGTCTGCCTTGAGCATTATGCTCTTCTAAGAATTATCTGTAAAGGATATACAGTGTGGTGCTGAAGGATAAGCACTGGATGAGTAACCACAAGGTTGGTGGTTCAAACCCACCAGCCACTCTTTGGAAATCCTATACAGGGTCACTATGAGTCAGAATTGACTTGACAGCATTTAACAACAGCAACATATGTAATCAGGAACTCAGTTGATCTGTAGGATAAGCGCTGGACTGCAAGCCACAAGGTTTGAGACCACTAGTTTGTCCCACAAAAAGTTATACTCTCCAAAACCCTGTACAAGGTCACTATGAGTCAAAACTGACTCTACAGCACTTAACAACAGCAGCTGACAAGTTGTTGTTGTTGTTAAGTACTGTCAGTTGACAATCACAGCTTGAAAGATTAGATAGAAATTTTAGGAAGCTGTGAATTCATGGTAAGGAGGGAAGAACAAAATAGAAAAGGAAGTGAGAGTTTGCAAACTCCTCACAGTCAATATCACTACAGTTCTGACCTATAGCAACCGTACGAATCGGGCTGCGAACCGCAAGGTCCGCAGTTCGAAACTACCAGCTGCTCCGCGGGAGAAAGATGAGGCGATCTGCTCCCGTAAAGATTTACAGCCTCGGAAACCCTGTTCAGGGTCGCTATGGGTAGAAACCGACTCGACGGCACTTAACAACAACAACATAGGGGTTCTGATATGGTACATGTAAAAACTGTTGAATTGGTCTGGGTTTTGCTGTGTATATTTACAGTAACAAATTAGTTCCAGTAAACCTGACACTCTTTCTGCATTCTCAGGCTCTATCTGTGACTCAGGAGAAATCTTCCCCACTCATCTGTGGTCTTTCCTGGTTTCTCACTCTGAACCCAACAGTTCGTGAATTCCTGGAGATTTGCACTCCTAAATCTCTTTCAAGTGTCTTTATCTTTTTCATTCTATCATTGTCTTAGTTTAGACTTCTTTCCTTTTGGTCTCTCAGTCAGATGTTGTCTACTGTTTCTTACCTCTTCCATCATCTTTTAGACTACTGAGTCTTTTAGACTGATATCTTCCAATATCTTTTTAAAAATGTAAGTGCAAGGATACACTCCACAGCTAGAAATCACAGCAAAACAAAATAGTCATATGTATGGACAGTGGGCTGTTACGTGTTTTGAATGAACAGCTGTTATAAATATTATCACCTGCATGTCCTCATACAAATAGTTGTTTGTAAAGAAGAATCTATTGGACCCCATCATAAATTCTCAAGAATTACTTTATTCATTTTATTTTTTGATCGTACTAACTTTTATTCTTCATATTTATATTATGATGATTGATTTCATATTCTATATCTGTTGCTGTTGTTGTTACATGCTGTCAAGTCAGTTCCTACTCATAGCTACCCTGTATAGAGTTTCTGAGGCTTTAAATCTTCACAGGAGAAGAAGGCTTCATCTTTTTCCCACAATATTCTATATATGAGTTGATCTTAAAAAATTGGAATAAGGTAAACATTATTTACAATTATGCTATCCTGTCACTTTTTTTGTTTTTTGCTTTTTGTTTCATTTTTTTTGTACTAGAGCTAAACATTTCTGGCATGACACTGTAGGATAAGCACTGAACTGGTAACCATAAGGTTGTCATTCAAACCCACCAGCCACTCCTCAGAAACCCTATACAGGGTCGCTATGAGTTGGAATTGACTCAATAGCACTTAACGCAATAGTGAAAAACCAAATGCTGTAGACAATGATGGATCTGATTAATTCATGCAATTATAAAATTGAGGATATTCATTAATAAGGGAAAAAAAATCAAGTAGTGATGGGGAGGTTTAAGGACAGGTCAACAGTGGAATCATCCTTCTATAGGGCATGTCAAGGGAGTCCTATGCAAGGATGGAGATGAGTCTTAGCTAAATTATTGAGAAAGGACGGAGATGGGGATGTGGAGAGCAGGGTGATGCTTGGTGGTCAGCAAATTCTGGGAACCCAAAGAACTGAGGGTTAAGCAAGTTTTGGGAATAAAAGGATGGAAGGATTTCTTAACCATCATTGCTTTCTAGGAACGCAAGGTTCAGGTGAAGTTCAACATTGTCACTGTTTATACATTTCACAAAATTATAGGTCGTCACATGGATATTCAAACTGTATTCACAAAGGAAAATAGAAATAATGATTTCCTGAAGATTCCCTATTTTTCTCCTTGTGTTTATGTAATTGGTACACTTTGATCTTATGGAAAGGAGAGAATACAACTTTCAGAATGGCCAATGACAGGAAGAATAGGGCTCAGAAATCAGCCATAATCAAAAACACCCTTTCCATCCCAGTCACAGATATAGTTACTGTAAGTGGTTAGTAGGCCACTTGAGAAACATTGGTCTATAATATCATTTAACTTGATTTTGGGTACAATTGGAATTTTCTTTGTACTTTTCACTTAACAACCATGGGCACTTCCGATTTCTACAACTCACACAAGGAGAATCACCCAGAGTTGATGTAGCTGTTGTTTCAGATCACCTAATTGATGAGGAAGTCATTTGGTAAGCTTTTAGTTTCCAAGAGTACTTTAAGCTCTAATTTTATAAAAATTAAATTGCTTTAAATTCCTTCCTGCTAATGGTAATTGGTAGTGCAATACTAGCTCACTAGAGAGCAGACTTGCCTCAGCTGTTCCCACCTCAGCCAGGTGGTGAAAGGAAAAATAAATATGCTTACCTGTGAAAACAGGTTGCCTATAAATCAAAAGAGGTCAAGTTATGTCCACCAGATGGAGGTTTTAAAATCTTAATGTGTAAGTTAAGATATAATGGATTACTAGAGGTGAAATTTTAGTAAGGTTGAATCATTTTGTTGTCTTCTGGGATCTAGGGGGATCAAAAGTTTACTGTTACAATGAACTAGAATGAAGTCAGAATTTCATCGTTGGTGACCTAATTACAAAGGATGTGATTCTGACCCATTAATTTAAAAAACCACATCTAATTATCTGTTGGTATATAGCTTACTGAGGCTCAAAAACGAAGGAACAAATGTATTTTCTCTGTTGAATGTATAGGTTCTTTCACATAAGCACAAAGAGTCCATGGGTTAAGGAAGAGATCTAAATGTATCTTTAAGTGGAATTTGTAGGTAAGTCAGAACAGAGATATATAACTTATGTATCCTTACTATAGTGTAAGAAGGACTCCTGGTACAGCCCTGTAGGATCAGCACTGGATTGTGTACCACAAGGTCAGCTGTTCAAACCTGCCAGCTGCTCCTCAGAAATTCTATACAGGCTGATTATGAGTCAGAAATGACACAACAGTACTTAACAACCTGGAGGTGTACTAAGTTAAATATTGGGTCTGCTAACTGCTGTGCTCAGAAGAAAGATAAGGCTGTCAGCCCCTGTAGAGATCCCAGAAAAAATCCCAGAAACACAAAGGAGAGGTTCTACCCTGTCCTATAGAGTCACTATGAGTGTGCATCGACTTAATGGTGGTGGATTTGGTCTGGGTTTAGTACTAGAAAATCTCGAAGTCTTTTCAATTATTTAAAAGCTGCACATGCAGCAATTGAAGGTGAATGTGATGAAGAACCATTTCAATGTGAGGATAAATTTATATAACATTAAAGGGTTAGTAGGAGTTTTCTGTAAATTGGACATTTGTAATCTGGGGATTTACTGTTCAGGATTTGACATTCAATAATTTTACACATAAAATTATTCTAGTTTAAAGTGGTGGCGGAAAGCGACCAAAGTATTTATCTCTCTCTTTCTTTCTTTTCTTTTAGTCCTAGGAATTGAAAGTGAACAATGTTACAGAGAACAATAGAAATTCAAATCCATGTTTTCTTATTTTTTGACAGAAAATTGATGTATTACTTAAAGTAAAGCTTTTGTATTAACTGTGCACTTCATTTATTTATTCTGCATCACTAGAGTTCCTTGTGTAAACACACTTGGCTATGCATGATTTTTATTATGGTAGTAAAAATAATTACCAAGCGATGAAAGACATTACCAAGGGTGCATGTATCCCTCGGTATGAATGTGGTCTGTGTCTTAGTTATCTAATATGGCTATACCAGAACTACCACAAGTGGATAATTTATGCCAACATAAATTTAATCTTTCACAGTTTAGGGGCTAGGGGAAAATTTCCTCCATCACATCTAGGAGAAAGTCCTTGTCTTCTATTAACATTTGTGGGCCCTGAGTTTCTTAGAGATCTCCATATATCTTGGCATCAATCTTCTCCTGCGTCTAGGGGGTTCTGAGTGCAGGGACTCTTAGTCCAAAGATGGCCTCCACTTTCAGCTCTTGGTTCTTGATGGTAGTGGGTCCCTCCATCCCTACTCACTGGTGTAATCACTTTTGTATCTCAAAAGGCATTTACTCAAGATACAACATTGAGTAAATGTAGATTGCATTCTGCCTCATTACCATGATTAATGAGATTAGGATTTACCATACATAGGATAATTACATCAGATCACAAAAGGAAGATAATTACATAATAATGAGAATCATGACCTAGCCAAATTGACACATATTTTAGTGGTGAGGCACAATTCAATCCATAACATACAAAAATATATATGATTTTTTTTTTGAAGATTTATTACAGTAGGGAATTTTGAATATCAGTTTTGTTCACTTTGTCTTTTTTGCCTTAAAATTCCTTCTTTCTCACCATCTTTGGCAGAATTGTGAACATTGACAGCATAACACTTGTCTCTTTATGGGCGTATTCCTGGTGGACGTTTCCTTTT
Source organism: Chrysochloris asiatica (assembly GCF_000296735.1). Lineage (NCBI taxonomy): Eukaryota > Metazoa > Chordata > Mammalia > Afrosoricida > Chrysochloridae > Chrysochloris > Chrysochloris asiatica. Next base: position 10,499,398 of record NW_006408529.1, read on the forward strand.
TGATTCTCCATTGCTAACTGATGAATTTAGCATCTTGCTGTAGGGGAGCTTCCAGCAGGAAACATGACTCTTCATGGCAGGGGAGGACATTGGGTAAGTGGGTTGTTCAGTGTAGATTTCCCTCAGACCTCATAATATAAGTTTTTTTTCCTCCCCCATCTTAAATTCTTAGCTACATTTAAAATATCACCACATTTGCTTTTCAGACCTTTGTTGATGTTTTTCTTTGACTTATATATAGTTTTTCTCTATATAAAAAAGGGTCAAGTCTCTTTTAAGAGACCTAAACTTTTTTGAAACATTTTAAATCATTATGATGGATACTATCACCCTTAATGGAAAAGAACGAAAGAGTACGCACCTTTAATTTCCTTTAGTAAAGTGACTTTTAATGAGAACAATGTAAATGTGAATTGTGATTCTAGGTGTAACTCATGTTTTGACACAAGTTCCTGACTTGAAGTCACTTAATCATATATACTTTTAATACATGTGGATCAGGATTGAAATCAATTTCTCCAACCTATTTTTAAGTAGTTATAGAGGTTAATTTTTATTTGCTATAATTATTATTTTTCAAGTGGCTTTAAGACTTTTAAGTATGCCATTTGTTGTAAAGTGACATCGAATCAGTTGCTACTCATAGTGACCCTGTTAAGGGTTTCCAAGGAGCGGCTGGTGGGTTTGAACTTCCAACTTTGTGGTTCAAACTGACCTTGTTGTCCAGTGCTTAGCTTACAGCGCCACACCATAACTCACTCCATTTGTCTTTATTTTCATGTTCTTTTGTCCAAGGACTTCAGAGCTAAATGCATTTGTTGACAATTCTTGAAACATACAATAAAATTATTTGCATCTGGGAAAGGTAGACTTTTAAAGGAAATGCATATTAATGGAGATAGTGAGGTTTGCAGCTGAAAATGGTTTTTGTTATTGATAAGTGTCATGGACACTGTAAAGGGTTTCCTAGGAGTGGCTGGTGAGCTTGAACTGCAGACTACGTGGTTCAAACGGACTTTGAAGTCCGGCGCATTAACCCACAATACCACACCAGGACTCCGAAAATGATTTCAGTTCTCAGTAATAATCTTAAAGTGAATGGTTGTAAACCCAATATACTCTTTTACCCAGCTATACAGGAACGTTAACTATGAACCAAATAAAATACATATCAGATCATTTGTCTGATTCTTTGATGCAATCTCAGTGTGTTGAGATAAAGACGATAGGGTATCTTCTCTCTGTACTTTTTCATGCATATAAATGCATAGACATCTATAGAAATCAGTTGCCATTGAATTGCTTCTGACTCATGTGCATCAGAGTAGAACTGCAGTGTATTGGGGTTTTAATGGTGGATTTTTTGGAAGCTTATTACCAGGCCTTTCTCCCTAGGTGTATTCAGGTGGACGCACACCTCCAGTCTTTTAGTTAGCAACCTGCTGCATTAACTATATGCATCACCCAGAGACTTATGCTTTTCATTAGTCTTTCTACTGGAATACAGACAACAACAAAGAACATGATTATGTATTCATAAGTTTAATAAAGCTTTATAATAAACCTTAGAATATATCTTCAAACTTAAAAGAAAATATCAGTCATTAAGTTCATTTTTATGAATTATTTCTTAAAATATATTAAAGAATTGAGTAATCCTGATATGTTGTTGTCAGGTGCCATTGAGTTGGAACCAACTCATAGTGACCCCATGAACAGCAGAACAAAACAATGTCTGATCCTGGGCCAACCTCACTACCGCTGCCACACTCGATGCCATCAATGATGCCACCTGGCTGATCCATCTCTTTGG
>NW_006408529.1:10502200-10517614 GCF_000296735.1 Chrysochloris asiatica
GGCCTCTTCTGAATCCAGCTTGAACCTCTGGAAGTTCTCTGTCAATGTATGATTGTAGCCGTTCCTGATATAATACTGACAAAATAGTTCTGACAGTAATAAAGCAATTCTGTGAGTGTCTGTTGTTTTCCTAAGCAATTGGGCAAGCTCTATAGTTAGTGATGTTTTTCTGTATTAAGGAAAATTTGTATGGTCCCTTTGACGTATTTGACATATCTAATTCATACTGCTAATTATTTTTTAGTGTCTTCAGCCCTAAAAAGTAACATTTTTGGGGGGTAAAGAAAATCACTAGACCTCAAAAGACAAATCCATTCCACAGTATTTTTTTTTTTATTAGTCTACTGTTATTCTCATTGTGGAAATTACCATTATTTTATTGTAGATATGAGCATAAATGGGGGCCAAAGGGTTTTGTAGTATATGCACTCAACTATGGACCACAAAATCGGCCATTTGAGCTCACTGGCTTCTCTGCTGCAAGATTTACAGCCTCCAAAACCCAATACAAGTTTGCTATGAGTCAGAACTGACTCAACTGCACTAAACAACAACAACAAGATGAGCATAAATGATCATGTGCATTTTTCAGATAAGAATATAATTAAAAGATTTGCAAAAGGTGTAGGTCATAACCTAAGTCTGCTGAGTCTGGAGAAATAAAAATCTGGTGATTATTTCACTTTAACTTTTAAACATTGATGAGAATAATAACAAAAGCACATAGTAATTTACTATATGCTAGGAACCGTTCAAAACTTTGTAGATAAACTTATTTAATCATTAAAAGCACCACACTAGACAGAGTGTTCTTATTATTGCTCCTATTTTACACATGGAAACATATTCTAAGGCAAAAATTAATCAACCAGTAGTAATGAAGTCCTGGAAGGGACAGCTCTCACATTCAGTTGTCACTTTGTGCTTCTCTAAATCTGTTGCAAATGGTGTCTTTAAAGTGTTAAAAAAAAAAACCACACAAAAGACACACACACACAAACATGTAACTTTAAGGACTAAAGTGTTTCTGACCCAAGATATGGTGTTGTTAAATCACTCCATATCCCTGTGAAAGCTGGACAATGACTATGGTATTTTTAAAACACTTTATATCCCTGTGAAAGCTGGACAACGAATAAGGAAAACCAAAGACAAATTGATACATTTGAACTGTGGTATTTGAAAAGAATGTTGAAAGTATCATGGGCTTCCAGATGAGTAAACATATCTATCTTGGAAGAAATACAGCCAGAATGCTCCTCAGAAGCGAGTATGACAAGATTTCTTCTCTGGTATTTTTGATATGTTGTCAAGAGGGATCAGTCCCTAGAAAAGGGCATCATGTTTGATAAAGAAGAGGTGTCTCAATAAAAGAGAAAGACCTCTAACAAGATAGATGGAAACATACTGTAATAATGGGCTCAAATATAATGATGATTTATGAGGATGGTACAGAACCAGGTAGAATTTCATTCCATAATACACAGGGGTGACTAAGAGGTGGAACCGATTCAATGGCAACTAACAACAACATTCTGAAGTCAGATCACTGATGACACAGTATGTACTGATCTTCTGAACTAAGTCCTGGTGTGGCTCTGTGGGTTAATGCGCCAGACTGCAAAGCCATTTGAACTGCAAGGTTGGTGGTTTAAGTTCACCAGCTGCTCCTCGGGAACCCTATACAGGGTCGCTATGGGTCGGAATCAACTCAACGGCACTTAACAATACCACCACCAAACTAAAAGTTGGTTTTTGGAATCTACCCAACAATGCCATAAAAGAAAGACCTTGCAATCTGCTGCATCTGAAAAGATTGTTGTTGTTGTTGTTGTTATTAAGTGCCTCCAAGTTGGTTTAGACTCATAGTGACCCTGTAAAGCATTTCCAAAAAACAGTTGGTGGGTTTGAACCATCTTGTGGTTAGCAGTCCAGTGCTTATTCTCCAATGCCACACCAGGAGTCTATAAAATCCTATAGAGCTGTTTTACTCTAGAACATATAGGTCATCATTGGTTCACTTCAACTCCATGGCAATAGGTTTAGCTTTTGGTCTATTCTGGACTCTATCTGCTTCTGAACTACTAAAATGCACTGTTTAACTGTGATGTGTATGGGTAATAAAATTTAGATTTGAAGTATATATTTAGCATGTTTCTGGTTGGCTAATGTAGATCATTACCAACTCAATTTGAATATCTACTGAATCTACTCTTCTGTGGTACACACCTGAACCAATACCAGAAGAGTACAATCTTCTGAATTTCCTCCTTGTGTGTCTTAAGAAAGCAGTTGTGCTGTGGCATTGTAGGATAAGTACTGGGTTAGTAACCTGAAGGTCAGCAGTTTATACCTACCAGCTACTTCTCGAAAACACTACACAGGATTGCTAGGAGTTGTAACGAACTAGATGGCACCTAACAACGTCTCTTAAGATACTCCCTCCCTGAACTTGCCATCAAGTTCATTCCAAGCAGCTCATTCCAAGCAGCTCAGTTCTAGATTGACTTCTTTAGTGTCTGACTTCTCTTTCTGAAGAAAGAATACAATAAACTTCAGAGAGCATTCCTACAGAGTTCCTAAATGAACAATTCATTGCTATAATTAGGCAGTCCAAGAAATTGAGTTTCAATGAATAATAGATTATTTAAAATTATATTTGAGGTATCATTTTTTAGGTATGGTATAATGTCCTGTTAACTACTAAGAAAAAAAAAAAGACACATTAAAGTTAAATCACATTTTAAAGATAATGGAAAGCTATGGAAAAAACAAGGACTAAGGGAAATCATACTCTGAAAGGGAAAATCATTTTTAGTTGAGCTGAGAGTTGATAGCTGTTTTCTTCCCTAAGGGTATGTACTGATTCATAGTGTGGGTCAGGGATGGTGCTTGTCCTAGCTTACATGCCTTGCTGGGAGAAAGGTAAAGCAGTAGAGCTTTTGATGGTCCAGTCAGTTGGTATGATGGATAGGAGGAATCTGAAGGACCTGCAAACACAGTCAGTTTTTCTTGAAACATTTGCTGAATTTATAGGCTGAAATGGAAAACTGAGGGATTATCCTGCAGTTTTGTAGTCTTGGAACACAGGGTAACCTACCACACATAAGCACCAAGCTACCAATGTTGCTGTTGTTATTATTATTAAGTGCCATGGAGTCAGTTCCAATTCATACTGACTCTGTATAGGGGTTTCAAGGTGCAGTTGGTGAGTTTGAATCACTGACCTTGCAGCTAGCAGTCTAGTGCTTATCCTACAATGCCACACTTGAACTCCAGACTACTGATGTTGTTGTTGTTTTAAGTGCCGTCGAGTTGATTCTGACCAATAGCAACCCTGTATAGGGTTTCCAAGGAGTCAGCTGGTGAGCTTGAACAACCAACCTTGCAGTTCAAATGACTTTGCAATCTGATGCATTAACCCACAGTGCCACACCAGGACTAGAGACTACTGTAAGACTGCCAAAATGTGAAACTTGGTCAGGCAGAAAGCTGAAGAGGTAAGCTCAGACTTCTAAAAAACATAATGTAATAGCTTTTAATCTTTTAGGGCTGAGAGGATAGAGACTTGTCAGACTCTAATTAAGAGTCCTGGCGAGACAAAATTCCTAGCCAGGGTCACTATGAATCAGAACCAACTCAATGGCACCTAACAACTAAACAACAACAATCAAAAGCCTGGGAGGAACACTCTTTATGAATGAAAGTAAAGCAGATGTAGACCTGAATTTAAGTAAAATTGCAAACCAGGCTTACTTAGACCTTGTGATTGATGTAACTGGACCCTCACCCTTGTATGTCTAACAGAAAAAAAAAAAAAAAAAAAGAACAACTCTTCTGGGGAAAATGTGTGATCTGGACCAATAATCAAGATTTTAAAGTTTAAAGCAGGCTCACAGGTAATGCAGATATTGTAGGTGGCAGGCAAACAAAACAAAAACAACAACAGGGATTTATCAGTACATTAAATAAAATGGGAATAAGATAGAGAAAATCGATGAAATAATAGAGAAAAGGAGGTTGAAAATGGTCATACAACTCAAAGAATGCAATCAATGTAATTGAATTGTACATGTGGAAATTATTGAGCGGGTTCAGTGTGTATGCTCAACAACAACAAAATAAAATTAATTATTTTTAAAAAAGATAAATGGTAGCGTAGTGGTTACGAGTTGGGCTACTAACCTTAAGGTCAGCAGTTTGAAACTACCAGCCATTCTGTGGGACAAAGAGGAAGCTTTCTGCTTCCGTAAAGATTTACAGCCTCGGAAACCCTGTACAGAGTCGCTATGAGTCGGAACCAACTCCATGGCACATAACCACCATCACCATATAAAAAGTGACCTTGATGAGAAACATATTACCAACCATGAGATCCCTTGATATTCTCTGAACTTTAATATAATCAGATGGTAAGATATTTGAGGAGAGTACAGTGGCTCTGTAGGATAAGCACTGAGCTGCTAATCACAAATTTGGTAGTTTCAGCCCACCAGCCACTCCATGGAAGAAAGATGAGGCTTTCTACTCCTGTAAAGACTTAAAGTCTCACAAACCCAATACAAAGTCATTGTGAGTAGGGATCAACTTGACTGTACTTTGCAACAACAACAACAGGGTATTTGACATAATGAGAAATGGAGAAAAAAGGAATAAAATAGCTATCAAGCACCCAATATACGCTGCACACATGCTGAGTACTTTATATATATGATATCCCGTATCCCTTCTATGACATAGTTATTGTTATTCCTATTTTATGGATCAATGTTGTTGTTCTTAAGTGCCGCCAAGTCGGTTCTGACTCATAGCAAATTGCCATGTGATCCAGTGCTTATCCTACAGTGCCACACCAGTACTTGTTATGGATCAATACTTGACGTAAAATGTTCAATATGAAAAAACAGGGAACTGGGCAAAGTTGTAAATAAACACATACCACCCAGAGTTCATACTATCATGTCCTTGGAAGACCAATGTTTCTGGAGCTATATTAAAGTTTCAGTATTCAGAGTTAAACAAGGATATTCCTAACACAGACATTTTGTCTTATCCCTTATGAGAGGCAAGAATGCTTAATCAGGAGTGGGAAGTAACTAATTTTGGTTTATATTTTTACTTTTCCATGCTTGTTAAAATGAGCTGAATCCTAAAGTACACAGTGAACATGATTAGAACCACTTCAGGAGTAGAAGACTGTAAACCCTATTTTTAAGGACTTTGTGGGTAATATGAGCTCTGTTATTGATGGCGGGCTTTGTACACATTCCTGATCTTTTAGTTACTAGAAAATACCACTAGAAACTGCATTCCCAGGAACAATGGAATCCCTTGTGAAGTGTTTCATCCCAGAAGAATACAAAAATGTCAAAAAGACAAAAGTAGAAAAAATTATGTCTCCAGACAGCTGCATTGCCAGTGTAACTTCAGAATGCACTGTCTCGTACCGTACACAAAGTCTGCTATCTATCAATTATTCTACAAAAATACCATTTTGATAAGGGAAATGTATTAATTATTCACTGATCTTTCATATTACAGGATAATTAATGACAATAATTTTTTTAAAAGGCTGTCAGTTTTGAGCACTTGTAAAACAAGTGCTTTACATGCATATCTTCTATTTAATCCCATTACAGTTCCCATTTTATACTTTAAAAGACAGGCTCATAAATAAGGTCAAGATTTTTCTCAAAAACACTCTGACTTTAAGTTTAAAAAAGACAGTTTTATCCCAGGCTAATAGTTTTCTTCTTCCTCCTCCCCTCCCCCAACTATGGTAGTCTTCCTTGGCAATTACAACACATAATTATAATGATAATGCCTTGTTTGCCTACACCTTTCTACAAGTGCTGAAATGCTATATAAAAGCATGCAACTGATTTTCTCTCTATGCCCATGAGGTTACTGTATGTGTATTATTACTCACAGGCAGCTACCTGCACATATTGTACTGAAATTGGACCTGTATCTTAAGACTCTCAATTCAAAAAAGCTTCTTACTCTTGAGCAGATTTCCAAAGTAAATTAAATGGAAAGAACAGGAGTCCACAATCTGATTGCTCTTAGCTTATTTGATCCTTTGGCCTTAAGCCTGTGCACATGTTTTGTTTGGTTTCAAATCTCAAATCATTCTTTTCCTGTATATTGTCTCATGTAGCATTGACACCATCTCCTACTCTACAAATCCTACCATGTGCAAGACACCACATAGGCTCCACACTATTCTACCTATCTATAAAAGAAGCATTTGCTTTACAGAAAACGCATGGCACACCAAGAAGGAAATACACATGACCCACTTTTCTTGAATCCATAAAGAATCCCTGCTAATATTTTTATGTTTCATATTAATGCCTATAAGTCTCTAGCTCCTTTTTAATATCACCATTTATGGACTTTGCTTCCTTTTGATTTAAAAGTGTTCCATCACTCTGTTCTGGGATTTGCTAAATTTCAACTGGCATTATTCCTCATTCTGGTCAAGAAAATGAACCAGTGACTGATGAAAGTGAAAACAAATTGGTGTACTGAAGACACAGGCCAGGCTTCTCAAACAGTCCTGGAAGTCAGGATGTCAATTTCTTTGGGTATAAGACAGTCCCCAAAAGATCAAAGGATAGTAATCCTTTACAAAATCTTATTTGATTCCCAAATTATGGAGTTTAGCCTTTATCGTAAGACTTGAGGAAAGAAATTCTATAGTCATGCACAGAAATATGAATGTAGATGGAGAGGAATGTTTCTTTGAACGTTGTGGTGTAGAAAGAAGAAAAGTCAATTGGAATAGTATTAAAAAAAAAAAAAAGCAAAGTTTTTTCTTTTTTTTTTTTTTTTTTACGTTTCCTTCTGATGAGCTGTTTGGCTTATCCCTGGCAGAGAGACTGTACCTGTGATGGGAGCTAGAGGTTATATGGACTCATGTCAGGGAACAATAAACAGACTGCATAGATGGATGTTCCTTATTTACCCTGTTTAGTGTGGGTCAAAGCTAGACCATGCAGAGTTGTTGTTGTTAAGTACCGTGGAGTTGGTTTCGACTCATGGTGATCCTACACAGGGTTTCCAAGGTTGTAAATCTTGACGCAAGCAGAAAGCCTCATCTTTCTCCCGCGGAACAGCTGGTAATTTCGAGCTGCCGACCCTGACGTTAGCAGCCCAATTCGTAACCACTATGCTCCTTAGACCATGCAGAGAGGGGAGGAGAAAAGAGAGAAGGAGTCACCCACGTATGCCAGCCCTTTTCCACTATAAATATTTGCCCGTGGAGGCTCAAATGCAATCTCCAATGCGTGTTCATTTTCTATATTGTTACGCACAAGCATATTCTCTCCCCTTTCTTTATCATTAAAATGCCATCTACCAGCACTTTTTCTTATCAAAATTAGAAAGCCAAGATCTTCTGACAATGAGTACGTTATTGTTGTTGTAAAGTGCCACTGAGTTATCGTGACCCTTTACAAAGTTTTCCGAGGAGCAGCTGGTGAGTTTGAACCACTGACCTTGTGGTTCACAGTCCAGTGCTTATCCTATAGCACCAAACAGTTTAGCAATGAGCATAGTTACTAAAACACAAACTGATTTTAGAGAGAAGTTTGAAAATATTACATGATTAAAACTGTTTCTATTTCATGGTTCTATAAGAGTAGTAACAAGTCTCATAATGCAAATGATTAAACTAGAGTATTACCATGGCATATTAATTTAGAGATTGATTAATAAGAATGGAGAGTTTTCATTTTTTCTAACTGACTATATTAACATGCTGGTATAAAAATAAGGAAAGTCTGTCTTAAAATGAATACTTGATCCTTGATATTTCAATAATTTAAAGTTAATTTATTTTTGCCTTTTTTTTTCTATTTGTGTTTTGTTTTTTTTAAGTTAAATTTGAATTTTGTGAATCTCCCAGTCCCTACAGAATTCATTAACTCTATATCTAGAGTGAAAAAAGGGCCAATTTAGCTGTAGCAGTATTTGGTGATTCTCATTTGGAGCACAAATATCTAATCAACACCTGCAGTCTGGGTGTACATTAGTTAGTTTACTCTGCATGCTGCCAGGGAGGGTAACCTAACGATGCTTCTGATAGACTAAACATTTGCAAATGAGCCCTCCAGTGTCTACGTTATCCTTGCAGTATAAAGCAAGTAGAACTGGTTTGATATCCTTTACCTTTCTTTATTTATTATGACAAATGCGCTATGGTGGTATTTTTTAAATACACCAGTAGCCCATGCATCTGGTTTAAAGATGCTATCTATTCACATGATTGAGAGAAAGGTAGCAGAACAACACAACCTAAACCATCTGGCATTTTCCTTGCTTTCTCTACTTCATCTTTTACTTAATATGAATGAAGCTTTTCCTGTCAGTTTGAAAAAAAAAAAAAACTATAAATTTGGAAATTAAAAAAAAAAAAAAAAAGAATTCTGTTTACTACGTCTGTCTTTTGCAGTAACAATTCCATCTTGTTGTAGTTAAGTGCCTTTGAGTCAATTCCAAATCATAGTGACACTGCCTAGGGTTTTCGAGGAGCAACTGGTGGGTTTGAACCACTAACCTTGTGGTTTGCAGTCCAGTGCTTATACTACAGTGCCACACCACTATTAAAAGATAGATTTTTAATACTATGAATGTTGCAGTTGGTAAGTGCCACCAAGTCCGTTCTGACTCTTAGAGATGCTGTATAGGGTTTCTGAGGAGCGGCCAGTGAGTTTGAACCGCTGAACTTATGGTTCAAACCGACCTTGCAGTCTAGTGCTTATCCTACAGTGCTACATCAGGACTCCAGGTCTATAAATAATTTCATGCATATTCACAACATTCAGTTTTATGTTTAAGAATCTATTACAGTGTGACATAAGACACTGATCTAAAATATTAAACAGCCATAAAGTTATTTTACTAGGAAAATAAAAGCATTACATACACTTTGTTCTGAAAAAAATAAGGTACAATATGTTAATGTTTAACTCTTAAATTTAGCATGAAGTATACGATAGAACAGCTTTGTATGCATAGAGTTTTAAAGACAAAGACAAAGTCAATGTCAATTTGTTTTACCATTTAAGAGAACACACTAGTTTGTGTGTGTGTGTGTGTGTGTGTGCATGTGTGTTCAAGAAGTCCTTATGTGGTGTTGTAGGATAAGCACTGGATTGCTAACCACAAAGCCAGCTGTTGAAAGCCACCAGCCACTCTTAGGAAACTCTAGACAGGGTTGCTATGAGTCAGTACTGACTGAATAGCCCTTAACAACAAGTGTGCTCAAAGAGTTAAGGGATGCATTCAAAATATCATTTTCCTGACTCCTACTAGTATTTTTTAAAAGCTTTTATTATGAATAAAAAGTGATAGTTTACATTGTAGAAAATAGGTTTTGCACTCAACCATTTGTATTTTGTTTCACTGCAATGATGACAATCCCTCCTTGCACCATTGGTTAATAGTATGTGCCTTTGTCTCTATTCCCTCTTTTTTGTTGTTGTTGTACACAAAAACACACAGGAATATATAATCATTTAAACAACCAAAGGGCACATCTTGCAAGCCAGCCTCCTGTCCACCAGCACACAGCCTTTCTCTTTCCATGAGTCTAGAGTCCTCAGCTGCTCTATCTCTCCAGGCCATCATCTTTGCCTCCATCTCTGTTGTCACTGCTTCTTTGGTTGGCATCCCACATTCCAGTCATACTCTTCCCTCTTGATGGTCTTTGAGTCTTCTGTTCCTGGAATGCAAGATTAACTACTCCCTCTTTTTATTATACAACTTCTACCTCTATAGTTGTGACAATCACAATTAGTCATGATAACAATTACTCACTATTGAATAATAATAAAAAAAAATTATATCCCCATCTCCTTTCACCATACCCATCTAGACAAGATGAAAACTATTCAGTGGGGATTATACCTTTCTCCACTTGCTCTGAAACTAAATTCCCTCTTGAAAACTTGTGATCCAGCCACTTAGCACCTTTATAGACCCCCAATGTGTGACTAATATTTTAAATTTTCTGCCTAGTGGAGTAATTGGAGCCATATCTGCTTTGGGCAGACTAGGCTGTAATAAGTTAAAAAGTCCTGATACCTAGAGCCAACCACAGATGAGCAAAAATCATGTATGTAAAATTTAGATGATAAATCCAGCAATAATTCACTGCTTCATAGTAATTAATGGAAAAATGATATGTGTTTGACTTTAAAGAATTTTCCCATGAACTTGGAATTTTTCTCTTTAATCTAAAACAAGGAATGATCATTTTTTCCACCAGAAGGTCAAGTAAAGTTATCTTTGCTAATGAAAAATTGCAATGGACATCTATGATTTATTTCTACACCGTCCTTTTCAGCCACTGAAATGTCTCCTGGAAGGGAGTATGTTTGAAGAATCGAATTCAGGGCTGCTTTACCATAGTGGTATACACAGAGTAACTCATATTTTAGGGTTTTCACTTAGAGAGGGGGAAGGGCAATGGAGAGTTCAGAAGTAAAGTTCTAATCAGATTGAATGGTGATGAGCTATATGATCTCTGTAGGCCCTCTGCTAAACCATCAGCTTGGCTTGGGGATTTTGCTTATGTTGGCATGTACTGTCTCGCACCCTCTACATTATCCATCATGCCGGTGACCATATCTTGACTATATCTAGAGCCAAACAGTGCTAAACTTGCTAGTAAATTTAATTCAAAATCATAGAAAAAGATTTATGCTGAAAACAAGCAGGAGAAAACTGAGGCTTTCTGTTCCGTAATGATTTAGTCTTGAAAACCCTATACAGGTTTGCTATGAGTCGGAACCGACTTAAGGTACATTATCAGCACCACCACCACCATAGACATATAGAGACTTGATATTTTAATGGATAGATTCCATGTTCTATCATTTTGATGCTGACATAGTGAGTAGTATTGTTTTTCTGGTTATTGTTAGCAATTTTTACATTTCTCATTAGTATTCCCAATCCAAAATCTTTCTTAATTTTTTTTTTTTTTAATCTCTACTAACAGTACTCAACAGCTAATCCTCATAGGTAGACTCTTCTTGTACTCCTTTTATTCATAATTTCACCTCACCTATTTAAAAAAACAAAACAAAACTACAAGAAAAACCACCAGGTTAGCTGGGAAACTTTTCCCATTAAGAAAAGTCTCAACATTCAGTCATCAATAGATCTATGTTACACATTTGTAGTGAATAAAGAGTATGTCTAAATCAGTTATTTTTAGCAATACTTATAATCTGACACAAATTTTAAAAACTCTAGAAATGCAAAAAATTAGGAGAATCATCAATAAATCACAAACATGAAGTAGGATATTCTCAGGTTTCACTCTTACAGGGATTGTGACTGTTCTTCCAAGCGAACTGGGTGAACAGAGGAAACAGGGAAGTCTTAAGAGCTCCTGAACAGTGAAAGAGGTTTGGGATTGGTTTCAGGCTGATAATGCACAGATATACTCTGTGTCTATAAAAAAAACCACTTGATATTCTAAAAGGAACTTGGAGTTTACCCTATCTTCCTAACAGTTTAGTGGGAAGTGACTTAACTTCCTATGTAACACACTTCTATTTATTTTACCTAGTATCTTCTAATACTCCCAAAGTACTGGTTCAGGGCAGAGAGAAAAAGGTCATTGCTGGAGTAGGTATGATAGGTGTAAGAGACTTACCAGCCCAACCAGTAGCCATCAAATTCACTCCAACTAATGGAATCTTGGTGTGGCACTGTAAGATAAACACTGGACTGCAAATCACAATGTTCGTGGTTGAAATCCACCAGTTGAGCCTCAAAAACCCTATATAGGCATTGCTATGAGTCAGAACTGACTTGGCAGAACTTGACAACAACAAAAATGGTGAACCCATGTTTGTCAGAGTAGAACTCTGTTCCATAGATTTTTCAGTAACTGATTTTTCAGAGGTTGGTTGCCAGGTCTTTCTTCCTAGTCAACTCTGGATAGACTAGAACCTTCATCTTTTCAGTTAGCAACCAAGTACATTCATTATTGCACTTTCCTTTAAACAAGCTTTCAGTGTGTATACACATGCCTATGCGGGCATGAGCACACACACACACACACACACACAAAATAAAGGTATGAAATGTGTTGCACATATCAAATCACATACAGCATATATGGAAGGATTTATAAATTAAAAAAAAAAAAAAAAACCTATTCCTCCATCCAAAAGATAAAATGTTACCAATACCAATATGCCAATGTCTTTATTTTGCCCTCATTTCTTTTTAGTTTTACCACATATGTATAATAACAATGTATTGTTTGCTTTACATGTTTATACTAGCTATAAATGGAGCTATAATACATATATTCTACTGTAGTTTAAATTTGCACGCAACATTAATGACCTTAAGATGTATCTATATTTATGTGCGTAACTATTATTAATTTTGTGAATATAATACAGAATATTTATTCTCCTTTAATTGGTATTTGAATTATTTTGAAACTTTTTTATTAAATACAGCTACTGAGCATTTTATATATAATCTCCTAGAACATATGTGTTAGAGTACATCTAGAAAAGTACTTTTCAGACTGAGCCGTGATCCATTAATGCTTTGTGAAAGCCATGAGTTAAAACCAGCACTTTTATAAAATGAATTTGAATACAGTACAAAATATCAGAGTTTGTAACACATAGTTTCTAAAACATTAGTGATTTATCTGTATGTATGTATGTATGTACTGAGTACCATTGTACTATCCGTACTGAGTTTCATACTAAAATATTTGAAACAGCAATATGGGTATATTTTTAACATGAAATTACTTAATGGTTGAGTCTGAGCATGAGTTTCCAAGAAAACAGAAAATTATTTTGCTTTTTGGTTTTTCAAAGTTGACTAACCACCAGCTTTTGAGTGTCCAGATCATGACAAGCTATGGACAACATTGCAAAGGGTGAGTATTCCTGAACACTTAATTGTGCTCATAAGGAATCTGTACCTGGACAAAGAGGCAGTGGTTCAAACAGAACATGGGAACACTGAATGGTTTAAAATTAAGAAAGGTGTGCAACAAGGTTGTATTGTTTCACCATACTTATTCAACCTGTATCCTGAGCAAATAATATGAGAAGCTGGGTCCTATGAAGAAAAACGTGGATTGGAGGAAGACTCTTTAACAGCCTGCAATATGCAGATGATAGAACCTTGCTTGCTGAAAGTGAAGAGGATTTAAAACATTTACTGATGAAGATCAAAGAGCACAGCCTTCGGTATGGATTGAATCTCAATTTAAAGAAAACAAAAATCCTCACCACTGGACCAATAAACAACATTCTCAATGGAGAAAAGATTGAAGTTGTCAAAGACTTCATTCTTCTTGGATCAACCATCAACACTCATGGAAGCAACAGTCAAGAAATCAAACAGCGTATTGCGTTAGGCAAATCTGTTGCACAAGACCTTTCTAAAGTGTTGAAGAGCAAAGATGTCAGCTTGAGGACTAAGGTGCACCTGACCCAAGCCATGGTGTTTTCAATAACCTCATAAGCATGTGAAAGCTGGACACTGAATAAGGAAGAACGTAGAAGAATTGATGCTTTTGAGTTATGGTGTTGGAGGAGAATATTGAACATGCTACGGGCTGCCAAAAGAGCAGTCCGTTTTGGAAAAAGTGCAGCCAGAGTGCTCCTTGGAGGCCAAGAGGGCCAAACTTCATCTCTCTTGCTTCAGACATAATATCAGGAGGGACCAGATGCTGGAGAAGGCTATTATATTTGGTAAGTTGGAGGGTCAGATAAAAAGAGGAAGACCCCCAATGAGATGGATTGCCCAAGTGGCAGCATTGGTGGACTTAAGCTGGCAACAGTAGTGAGGTTGGCCCAGAATCGGGCAGTGTTTCATTCTGCTGTGCATAAGGTCGCTCTGAGTCGATACCTACTCGATGGCACCTAACAACAACAACCACCAGCAATTTACAAGTTATTTGTATGCCACATCTTCAGCAATAGGTTTGATAATAGACATTTTTTCTCTTATCTGGTGAATGTAAAATGGCACATTATGCTGTTGCTAACTTGCAAGTCTTGATTGTCCGTGATGTTCAGCTCATACTTAAGCCTAATAGGATTTCCTCTTTTGAAAGATTCCACTTCATGTCTTTAAAGGTTGTGTATATTTTATTTCTTACACATTTCCAACAATTTACATATATGAATGTATTACTTTTTTGGTCATATATTTTTAAAATATCTTCTTCCAAACTATGGATAGATTTTTTTCATTTTTTCTCTGTTATCTTCTGGCTTTCATTTTATGTAGTCAAAATTTTTTTAATCTTTTCCTTCATGGGTGTATGAATTTGGTTGAAGAATTATTTTCTTACCCCAAGTCATAAAGCTATCATCACATACTTTATTCTATTATTTTTGAAGTTTTGTCATCCAGCTTTAAGCCCCCAGTACAACTGAAATTTATTTTGATTTGTGCTGTGAGATAATGATCTATTTTTCCCCAATCAGGTAACCAGTTGTCCAAACATCTTTTATTAAATAATTTATCTTTTCCCTCTCAGATCTGTAATAAGTGATTTTGAACCATTAGTGTGTTTTCAGACTTTTGATTCTCTTCTAGTTGATCAACTTTTGAACTCTTAATTATTGTAACCTCCCCAAATTTAACTATGTCTTATTATCTGATAGGCACTTTTACCTTCTTCTTGAAAAGTATCTCAGTTAGGCTTGGGCCTTTGCTCTTCCACATACATTTTAAAAACAGCTAGCCAAGTTTCACAAAAATGCGTTTTGATATTGTTATTAGATATATTTCTAAACACTGTATCTAGTGTTTCTATTTTAAATCTTATTATTTCATAAGTCATATTGATCTTTTAAAAGAAGCCCTGTTGGCACGGTGAGTTACATGCTGAGCTGCTAATTGCAAAGTGATCTGTTCAAATCCATTAGCCACACTGCAGGAAAAAATGAGGCTTTCTGTTCCCATTAAGATTTACAGCGTGGAAATTCTATACAGGATCTCTATGAGTTGAAACCAACCCAATCAGAAACAACCACCACTATGACCACCATCTGACTTTTTATATCTATTTCATCTTGTTTTAATTTTTTATTCATTTTTATGATTTATTCAGCAGATATTTTAGATTCGGAGGAATAATCATTATTTCATTTGCAGACATTTACAGCTAACTTTCTTTCTCTAAAATCTGTATGTTGTTGTTGTTAGGTACCCAATCATAGCAACACTTTGCACAACAAAACAAAACATGACTTGGTCTTGTGCCAATATCACAATCGACGTTAGGCTTCAGCCCATTGCTACTGCCACTATGCCAGTCCATCTCGTTGGGGATGTTGTTGTTTTTCTCTGTCCTTCCAATGTACTAATCATGATGACCATCTCCATGGACTAGTCCATCCT
>NW_006408529.1:10518564-10532842 GCF_000296735.1 Chrysochloris asiatica
CATTTGATTTCTTGACTGCTGCATCTATGATTGTTGATGATTGATCTGAACAAAATGAAGTCTTCAACAAATTCAACCTTTTCTCCATTTATCTTGGTGGTATTCATTGATGCAGTGGTGAGGATTTTTGTTTCTTTACATTGAGGTACAACCCATACCAAAGGCTGTGGTCTTTCATCTTCACCTATCAGTATTTTAAGTCCTCTTCTCTTTCAGCAAGCAAGGTTGTATCATCTGCATATTGCAGGTTGTTAATAGTCTTTCCTTTATCCTCATGCTGAGTTCTTCTTCATATAATCTAGCTTCTCAGATTATGTGTTCAGCATTCAGATTACATATGTATGATATAAGAATACAACCCTGGTGCACATATTTTTCTTATTTTAAACCATTCAGTGCTCCCCTCTTCTGTTTGAACAACTGCTTTTGGTGTACGTAGAAGCTCATTATGAGAACAACTTAATGTTTGTGAATACTCATTCTCCGCAATGTTGTCCATAGCTTCTCATGACTCAACACAATCAAAAGCTTTTATGTTGTCAATTGTTGTTGTTGTTAGGTGCCATCAAGTCTGTTCCAACTCATAATGACCCTATGAACAATATAACAAAACATTGCCTGGTCTTGGGCCAACATCACAATCATTGCTACACCTGAGTCCATCACTTCCGCCACTGTGCCAATCCATCTCGTTGGGGATGGTTTCCTCTTTTTCTCCGACCCTCCTTTTTACCAAAAATGATATCCTTTTCCAGTGACTAGTCCCTTCTGACAACATGTACAAAATATGAGGGAGGAAGTCTGGCCATTCTGGTAGCCAAGGAGCACTCTGGCTGTACTTCTTCCAACACAGATCTATTTGTTCTTTTGGCTGTCCATGGTACTTTCAATACTCTTCTGTAACTCCATAACTCAAATGTTATCAATTCTATGATCTTCCTTATTCACTGTCCAACTTTCAAGTGCATATGAGGTTATTGAAAATGCCATGGCTAAGGTCAAGCGCACCTTAGTTCTCAAACAGACATCTTTGCACTTTAAAACTTTAAAGAGGTCTTTTGCAGCAGATTTGCCTAATGCAATATGTCATTTGATTTCTTCACTGCTGCTTCCATGAGTATTGATGGTTGATCCAAGAAAAATGAAATCTTTGACACCTTCAATCTCTTCTCCATTTGTATGGATTTGTTTATTGATCCACTTGTAAGAATTTTTGTTTTCTTTACATTGAGGTGCAACCCATACTGAAGGCTGTGGTCTTTGATTTTCATCAGCAAGTATTTTAAGTTCTCTTCACTTTCAGCAAGCAAGATTGTATCAGCTGCATATTGTAGGTTGTTAAGGACTCTTTCTCCTGTCTTGATGCCATATTTTTCTTCACACAATCCAGTTTCTCGAATTATTTGCTCAGCATACAGATTGAATAAGTGTGGTGAAAGATTACAACCCTGGCACCCACCCTTCCTAATTTTAAACCATTTGGTGTTCCCTTGTTCTGTTTGAACAACTGCCTTTTGATCTATGTACAGTTTCCTAATGAGCACAATTAAGTTGTCTGACATACTCATACTTTGCAACATTGTCCAAAGCTTATTATGACCCACACAATCATAAGCCTTTGTATAGTCAGTAAAGCACAGGTAAACATCTTTCTGGTATCCTCTGATTTTAGCCAAGATTCATCTGATGTCAGTAATGATATCCCTCATGCCATGTTGTCTTCTGAAACTGGCTTGAACCTTTGGAAATTCTCTGTCAATGTGTGGTTGCAGCTATTTCTGTATTGCCTTTAGTAAACCTTTACTTACCTGTGATATCAGTTATATTGTCCGATGATTTCCACATTCTGTTAGGTCACCTTTCTTTGGAAGGGGCACAAATATGGATCTCTTCCAGTCAATTGGCCAGGTTTATCCTACAAATTTCTTGACATAGATGAGTGAGTGCTGCCAGTGCCACATCAGATTGTTGAAATATTTCAATTTGTATTTCATCTATTCCTAGTGTCTTGTTTTTTGCCAGTGACTTCAATGCATTATAGGTGGCCACTCATAAACTTTTAAGACTCTAGTCTGAACTGAAATTTTAAATGAAGCATTAAAAAGAGTGATGATACCTAAATTGAGATCTAAAGTCTTTTTATTTCAAAAGTAGAACTCTAATAAGGGAAGGTTTTTGTTATTTATTTTTAAAGATGAAGGCAATACTAGCTAAGATTGGAAACTAAATAGTTGTTTTTTTGAAGTACTATTTTAAGTATTTTTAAACTTAATATTCATCAACTTCAGTGATTTATATGCATTTATATAATAACACTGTAGTTAAAATATGGTGGTAGCGGTTATGTGCCATGGAGTCGGTTCCTACTCATAGGTTTTCCGAGGCTGTAAATCTTTATGGAAGCAGAAAGCCTCATCTTTCTCCCACAGAACAGCTGGTAATTTTGAACTGCTGAACTTAACTTTAAGGTTCGCAGCTCAATTCGTAACCACTACGCTACCAGTTAAAATATAGTCTTCTGGAATTTCATAAACTTAATTTGAGTCCTAGATCTTACTAGTTGTGAACCTTTGCTCCGATAACTTCCCTTAATTCAGCTTCAGGTACAGTAGCTGAAATATGTGCATAATGATTATCTACTTTATAAGAATATTTAAAAATTAAGTCATGTCATGTATATGAAGACTTAACATACAACTTGCCATATAAATTGTTGTTGTTAAGTGCCGTCGAGTAGACCCCAACTCATAGTGACCCTGTATAGGGTTTCTGAAGAGCTATAGGATAAAGCCCTGCACCACAAGGTTGGTTTGAACCACAAGAATGGTGATTCAAATAATCCAGCCACTCCTCGAAAACCCTATACAGAGTCGCTATGACTCGAAACCAACTGGACGGCACTTAACAACAACAATGAGAGCAAGTTTGAGAATTTCTTCTGACGTCCGTTTTGGCCTTTTTTTTTCATTTCCTGTCTTTATAATGACCTTTTGCTTTCTTCTTTTATGATATTTTTGATGTCACCCCACAACTCCTATAGTCTCTGGTAGTTAGTGGCTAATGCATCAAATCTGTTCTTGAGATGCTTTCTAGATTTAGGCGTGATGTATTCAAGGTCTTATTTTAGCTCTTATGGATTGTTTTAATTTTCTTCAGCATCAGGCTGAACTTGCATTAAGCAATTGCTTATCTGTTCTATAGTCGTCCCTTGGCTAGTTTTGGCAGATGGTACTGAGCTTCTCTCCCATCTCTTCTCACCATTGCAGTCAATTTTATTCCTTGTATATTCCATCTGGTGTGGTTTGTGGGTATAGTTGCATTTCATGTTGTTTTAAAAACATAAAGAGCAATGAATAAGTCTTGCAAAATTCTGTCATGTGATCTCTAGTATTATTTTTTTCACCAAGGCAATACTGAGCAACTACTGAGCCTTCCTCTGTTTCCAGCTTTTGCATTCCAATCACTAATAATTATCAATGCATCTTGTTTGTGTGTTTGATCCATTTCAGACTGAAGAAGTTTGTATAATTCTTCAATTTCATCATCACTGGCTTTAGTGGTTGATGTATACATTTGAATAATAGTGGCATTAACTGGTCTTCATGTAGTTGTATGGATATTATCTTATCATAGACAGCATTGTAATTCAAGATAAATCTTGAAATGTTCATTTTGACAAGGATACAATTGTGTTCCTCTTCAATTTGATGTTTCTGGCATAGTTAACCATATGATTAGATTTTAAATGGCCAGTATCAGTCTATTTCAGTTAACTTATGTCTAGGATATCTTTTGTTATGTGATCTATTTCAGTTTTGACAATTTTTCTAGATTCATACATTCCATGTTCTAATTATTAATGTATGTTTGTAACTGTTTCTCCTCATTTTGAATTATGTCCCTTCAGCAAATGAAGGTATCAAAGGGTTTTCACTATTCATGTCATCATGGTCATCTCTACTTTGAAGAAGCAGCCCTTTCCCAGTTGTATTTTGAGTGTTTTCCAACCTGAGAGGCTAATCTTCTTGTGGCACTGTAGGATCAACACTGGACTGCAAACCACCAGGTCAGCAGTTCAAACCCACCAGCTCCTTCTCAGAAAATCTATACAGGGTTGCTATGAGTCATAATTGACTAAACAGCACTTAACAACAGCAACAACATATCTGACAATGTTCCACGGCTATTCATAACCTTTTTATCTTCCAGCACTATATCTGACAACATTCTGCTATTCATATTGTTGTCAGCATCTAACTATTCATAAGTAGTCTGCCTCTTCTTCTTAATCTGTCTTAGTCTGAAGCTCCACTGTCTACCATGATTGTCTCTCATGATGCTGGTATTTAAAATATTTTTGGTTGCTTCTAGTATCCCCAATACCCAAGCTACCACAGTACAGAAAACTGACAAACAAGTGATGGAAAAAAAAATTTGGAGACTTTGATGCTTTTAATTTTGTTGACATAAATTGTACTTTAATCTTAAGTGAATGAACACATACTTCTATTTTTTGTATTTGGCAAATTATGTTTTTACTAAACCCTAACAGATCTATTATTATAAAAGGAGAAACTTCGAATATTCTTACTTCTATTCTAAATTGGCATTCCTAGCAATTTTCAAAATTGGTAACACAGGAGACAGTTTGTTTTTTATTTGTTAGACATTTTTTTGTTGTTGTCAATCATTTCTGATTATGAATCTCCAGTCCTCTCTTAGAGAATATAGTTATATTATTCATCAATGCTAAGAAGAGGTTGAAAGCTGCCCACAAGTAGAATCTCTATTATAAGGATGCCATTGATGGTCTCTAAAGGACATCTGATGAAAGGCATCATGACCTTTGGACGCTAGTTCACATAATGCACTTGCACATGCATAACACGTGCACATAACACACTTCCTTCCCCAAGAATAGTACATATATAGGAAATAGGGTCGCTATGAGTGGTAACTGACGTGACAGCACTCAACCAGTGTTCTTGAATTTTTGTTAAGTGCTGCTAACTCAGTTCCAATTCTCAGTGATTCTGTATATAGGGTTTACTGATCTGTAAATCTTTGTGGGAGCAGAAAGCCTCATCTTTCTTCTGCAGCTGGTGGCCTCAAACCACCAACCTTTTATTTCAAAGGCCAGTGCTTATCCTACAAAGTCACTGTGCTCCCATACTAGTGGAGAGAGGTTGTCTTTTTATTTCACTTTTTTTTTTAGTACCTAGTGACATACTTGAGTCCTGGTGTGACGCTGTAGGTTAATTTGTCAGACTGCAAAATCATTTGAACTGCAAGGTCAGTGGTTCAAGCTCACCAGCTACTCCTTGGAAACCCTATAAAGAGTTTCTATGGGTAGGAACTGACTAGACTGAAGTTAATAACAACAAGTAACGTACTTTGGGCTCCCGGTATAGCACTGTAGCATAAGCAGCAAACTGTTAACCACAAGGCTGGCAATTCAGACCTACCAGCCTCTCCTCAGGGGAAAACCTATACAAGGTCACAATGAGTCAGAACTGACTTGACTGCACATAACAACAACAAGTGATATACTTGAAATGTGCAATTATTTAATTTAGAGTCCTGGTGTGATGCTGTGGGTTAAGGCTTTGGTTTGAACCACAAGGTCAGCTTTTCAAGCTCACCAGCTTCTTGGCTATTCAGAAACCCTGTACAGGGTCGCTGTGAGTTGGAATGACTTGATGGCATGTAACAACAATAACAACAACATTATTTAAATTAAGGGTCAGGCATGTTAATCACTGCACTGCTAACCACAAGGTCAATGGTTCAAACCCACCAACCACTCCATGTGAGAAATATGAGGCTTTCTACTCCCATAAAGATTTATACTCTTGGAAACCTAGGCAGTCGTTTTATTCTGTCTCATGGTTTAATGTCCTGGATTGCAAAGTCAGTCTGAACTACAAGTTAGGCAGTTCGAGCTCACCAGCTGCTCCTCAGAAACACTACACAGGGTCACTAGGAGTCGGAACCTGCTCAATGGCACTTAGCAACAACAACATCTCTAAGTAGGAATCAAATTCATGGCACTGGGGTTTTATTACTTAAATTTTTCTAGCCAATGGATATTTTTCTTTAGATAATTCAAATCTTTTGTAATACTATTTTAATTCACATTATTTATAAAATAATTATATTTAATAATCAAATTACTATGCCACCACACAGTAATCTTAAATCTAAATTTTTTAAATTTTATTTTTCCTTCTAGGAATTAAAACTTATATAAAAAAAAGATTATTTTTAAATATAACAATGATACCAAAAATGGTCTTTCATGTGACCATAAATTTTATCCTTAATGTTTTCATTCTGATAAATACTTGCCAACTTAAAAAATTTATACTCAAAAAAGTTATATTGCATCTTGCTAGAAGCAATGTATCTATATCAATGTCAAAATACTACGGACAACAGAGTTATTATTCTAAATCAAATTTTTTTTATCCTTAAACCCACATATAAATTTTTTTCAAATAAATGCACTCCTTCAATCCCCAGTAAATACATTTTTAGAGGAAATGAAAGTCAGTTCAATAATACCCATGGGCATCTAATACCCTTGCATAATCATTCTGACTTGGTTTAGAAGAAGAGTTGTATGGACATTACCTACCTTATAGGAATGCTGTGAGGATTAGAGAAATATCTGAAAAAAATGATTTGAACTTCTTTGGGAAAGATGTTATTAATATGAGATGATATTTTTATTTGAATGAGTAGGAGATTGAAAGAGGATTATTTCCTGAAGTGGAAGGAAGTCCTGGTAGTGAAGAAATCAAATGCTCCAACTTAAGTCAGATGGATCACAGTGATATCAATAGGACACTCAGCTGGTTCAGACCCTAGCTGGAAGCAGTCTCTAATCCTCAATCCAACTACCTTTGTTTTTTTTCTGGAGGAGAGTAGGTAAGGGAGAATGTACAGGGCCATGATAGTCAAAAGCTAGTGAGCTAGCACAGTTTGGTCTCCCCTATGTCACTGAAGATGTCTTACATTATAATTTATGTGAAACTGTCCAGGGAGTAGAAAAGCAGAGCAGAGTGAATAATGTTGTTGAGCTATTTATTTTTAAAGCAAATGCCAATATATGGGAGCTACCAAACTGCACTCTTGTGCCTCTTGATCTAGATACATGGACACTTAGTCTGGGCATAGAAACCCATCCAAACCTAGTTAAATATAGAGCAAATCCAGGGCCCTGTGCTCAACACCATCATAAAATTAAATAAGCTAGCATGAACTATTTGATGCTTTTACTATTTCAATATACAGTTGAGTGTAATTGAAATTTTAAATTAAGATCTTATTTGTTATTGTTGTTAAGTGCCGTCTAGTCGTTTCCGACCCATAGGACCCTGTACAGGGTTTCCGAGGCTGTAAATCTTTACGGGAGCAGAACGCCTCATCTTTCTCCCGCAGAGCGGCTGGTAGTTTCAAACTGCTGGCCTTAAGGTTCGCAGCCCGATTCATAACCACTACGCTACCAGAGCTCCTTAAGATCTTATTAATAGATTTTTATTAGTTTTGTTTTTTCACTGATTTTTTAAATCACTTTCATTGGCATTTTCCTGTTTCTTTATATCTTATTATCATAACTTTTGCTATAGAATGAATATTTTAATTTGTATACTGTTAGTGTTTTTAATACAAAAATAATACCAAAATACATAATGATGGAGATGATATTTATTTTGAATTCATTATTCAAATTCTATTCTTTATTGGAAAATTAAATAAAGTCAATCCATGTTAGAATTTATAGTTTGCATCCTATATAACTCTGATATGGCTTTAAATCAGTAATAGTTGAACCACCAGCAGCTTTATAGAGTCAAAGATGAGAATTATAGAAATCTGAGCTACCTATTATTGAATGAGGGTGACACTACAGATAAGGCATGGAATAGAGCACTTGGGTTCTGGAACTGGGTTCAGAGTTGACTATGCTCATTCCTTCTGATGTTACTATTGTCACTCAGCATCTACTCAGGAAACACAATCCATGTCATGCATTTCTATATAAGGAATTGGCTACAAAGGTGTTAGAAGAGCTAAAAGTCCAAACATTGAGTCAAGCTATAGATTTGTAATGGAAGAAAGCCAGCTCTAAGGCTTGAGGAGCAAAAGAGGAATGTGATTGTTGCCCAAGTCTAACAGCTGGGACCTCCAGTAGGAGGCAACATTTCTTACAAATGTGAAGCAGAAAAGAAAGCATGTTCTCCCTTCTTCTAACCCTCTAACTCATAGACTCAAACACACAGTAGAACTGTGCTCCCTAGGGTTTTCTGAAGACTGATTTTTTCCAAAAATAGATTGCCTGTCTTTCTTCTGATGGTCCTCTGGGTGGACTTGAACCTTTTGGTTAACAGTCAAACACTTTAACTGTGTACATCACCCAAGGACTCCTACCTCTTTCTAGTGAAGTGCTATTGAGTAGGTTCTGACCCATCGTGACCCTGTTTCCTAGGATTGACTGGTGAGTTTGAATGGCCAACCTTGCAGTTCAAACTGACTTTACATTCCAGCACATTAATTCACAGTACCGTGCCAGGACTTCTCATTGATGGTGGTGGTGTGCCATAGAGTTGGTTCCGACTCATAGTGACCCTGTACAGGGTTTCTGAGGCTGTAAATCTTTATGGAAGCAGAAAGCCTCATCTTTCTCCCATGGAACAGCTGGTAGTTTCGAACTTCTGACCTTGAGGTTAGCAACCCAATTCTTAACTACTATGCTACCAGAGCTCCTTTTAGCTGAACTTAAATAGAATCCTAGGTGGTTCGAATGGTTAAGCATCAACTAACTGAAAGTTTAGAGTTTCTATTTCAACCAAATGCTCATCAGAAGAAAGATCTGGGAATTTATTTTCATAAAATCAGCTATTAGAGGGGAAGAGATAATCTCTTCAACAAATGGTGCTGGCTTAACTGGAAATCCATTTACAAAAGAAAGAAATAAAACCTGTATCTCATACCATATACGAAAAGAACTCAGTGTGGATTAAAGACCTTAATGTAAAACCTAGAACTTTAAAGAACATCATTGAAAAAATAGTGACAAATTTAAGGGCTGTGTTTCATGGTATAAATATACTATGAAACATTGAAAACACACAAACAGCAGAAGACAAAATAAATGGCTGGTATCTCCTCAAAATTAGATACTTGTGGAGTCCTTATGTGACACTGCATGATAAGAATTGGACTGTTAACTGCAAACTTGTCACTTCAAATCCCTAGTCACTCTTTGGAAACCCTACATAGGGTCACTATGAGTCAGAATTGATTTGATGGCATTTAGCAACAACAACAACAGCAATGTGCATCAAAATTTTTCACCAAAAGAGTATAAGGAGAGCCCACAGACTAGGGAAACATTTTTGTCAATGATATTTTACATAAGGGACTACTCTCTAAAATTTATAGAAGACTCAACAAGAAGGCTAATAGTCCCATTTAAAAAATGGGCAGAGGACATAAACACACACTTCACCAAAGAAGACATTCAGGCAGCCAAAAAACACCTGATAAAATGCTCACAATCATTAGCAATTGTTATTGTTGTTAAGTGCCATTGAGTCAGTTCCGACTCATAGCGTCCCTGTATAGGGTTTCCAAGGAGTGGCTGGTGGGTTTGAACCACTGACCTTGTTACTCAAACTGACCTTGCAATCTAGTACATTATCCTGTAGTGCCACACCAGGACTCCATCATACTTTAGAAAGTGGCTATACTTGACTACATTTCACTGTGTTGGAGAGTGTACAAATATCTCTGATTGAGGTCAACTGCTTTATTTTGGGTTTACTCCTGAAAAACTCCAGCAATAATGAGTGATTTGCACACTTTTGGTTTATGACTATTGTGCTGAGCTCTTAGCAAAAGAAAAATGTAAGAAGTTGTCATAAATCAACTACATTTCTATTCCAAAAATGTCATCCTTTAATTTTTTAGCAACACATTCTCTTACTCTTCAGTTTCTTAAGATAATACTAAATAAAAGTGCACTCTTATACTTGGAAAAATGTTATTTCCTTGAAGTTTAAAACATCTTTGTGATTCAACATTATCTGCAAAAGGATAGTTTCAATATTTTTCCAATGAAATATTTAAAATCATAATCTTGCTTAATTTCTTAATGGTTTGTGTAATTATTTATGTGCATACATCTGGAAAACAGGTATGATGTTACATAAATGAAAATATTTCTTATGGTAAACCCTTGATTTAAAGAAAAAAGTCTGGATAGTATTTTTACTGGAAGTAAAAGGCAATAAATATAGCCCAATTTTTCCCCAGTTCTACTCTCTTTTAGTCCTTACAATTGAGCAAGTAAGTTTAAAAGTACATGTCAGAATTGCCCCCAAAATGTGTTGTAATTCCATTTCAATGTGACAGTACATTTCAGAAGAAACTGTTTCTGAGGTGATCTGGGATAGGTTACAATGCTAATCTCACAGCTGTCTCTGTAGCTATCGGTACTCATAAATCATGTGGTCTGTAATAAGAGAAGTAAGTTTGAGAGGTTAGAAATCTTAAGAAAATTGTGACAGAGGTGATAGATGATATGAAATGACTACATTCTAAAGATGTTATATAAAAGGAATGTGTTACATTTGAGATAAGTGTCTCCAGAATTTTTTTTTTTTTTTTTAACCAGGAGAATATTAGTAATGTATTACATGACATACTTCAGGAACATTATTTGATACATTTTAGATGTGTGCATTAATGGGTGATTTTTGTGTATAATCAAGTTTCTTCTAAATCCTTAAGAAGTCTTACAAGCTATTGTGATGATTTTGAAAGTTTTAGAAGACATCTTTTGTGCTCAACTGTGCCTTATACAGTTGTTGTAAGTATTCAGTTTCTTTTGCTAAGTCTGAATTCATTAATCAGTATGAAAAATATTTCAAATCCTGAAATAATCAAGGAATTAGAGCTTTTTGTTGCCACTGATGGAC
This sequence comes from Chrysochloris asiatica, assembly GCF_000296735.1. Classification (NCBI taxonomy): domain Eukaryota; kingdom Metazoa; phylum Chordata; class Mammalia; order Afrosoricida; family Chrysochloridae; genus Chrysochloris; species Chrysochloris asiatica. The sequence continues at coordinate 10,529,550 of NW_006408529.1, forward strand.
TATGAAGGCATCAGAATTGGTTGCAGTGAACAAATAAGCCTTGAATGTCATTGCCTGAAACCAGAAAGAAGTGGTCTTTGTAAATACTTGTCACAAGAACACTATTACTTTTTTTTTTTTCAGATTTTGAAATAATTCATTTAAATTTAATTAGAAAGATTCCACTTTTTAAATAATAACCAACATTTTTTTTTAATTTATTCCTTTCATTGCCCAACACTTTTGAATATTCTTGTAAAGTGGACTTCTTTTTACTTCCAGTAACTAGTACATTGAGTTCCTTTCAATAGTCTGTGGATAGATCAGGGGAGCAACTGTAGAACTAGGAACAACTCACTGAGGAATTCATGATATAAATGTGCTTTATTTATTCTGATACTTTGCTTTATGACACAATAAAGCACTGGTATATTTCTAATGGTTGAGTCAATCTTTATGTTCTTTGGAAATGCCTGAATATACCATAGGTTTTGTGTTTTAGCTCACATCACCATTGTACAAATCTAAGCTGTATAATGTTGTTATTAAGCTATAGTTCCATCTCATAGTAACCCTGCATAGGGTTTCCCAGGAGCAGCTCATGGGTTTGAACTACCAAACTTGTGTTTCACATCCAGTGCTGAGTGAGATTTTTAAAACATCTTGTATTTATAATGGCACTTTCCTCATTTTGCTTTAATCCTTAATAATTTTCTATTACTAAGAAAAGGATGTAAGCATACTTGATTCCACAAATGAAAATATTTATCTAATTGTATGGCATTATTATAACATATCAACCACTTGTCTGTCAGTTTGTCATACTGTGGTTGCTTGTGTGTTGCTGTGATTCTGGAACTTATACCACAGGTGTTTTAAAAACCAGCAGGGTCCCCCACAGTAGGCAGGTTTCAGATGACCTTCCAGAAAAAGATAGACCAGGAAGAAGGAAAGACAAACTACTTCCAAATATTTAGTCACTGAAAACCTTATGAATAGTAATGGAACACTTTCAGCTATAGTGCTGGAAGATAGGTCCCTCAGGTTGGAAGGCATTCAAAATGCATCTGGGGAGTAGCTGCCTCCTCAAAGTAGAATTGACTGTAATGATGGTAAAGCCCTTGGGACCTTCATTTGCTGATGGGGCACACCTCAAAATGAAGAGAAATAGCTGTACACATCCATTAATAATCGGAACAAGGAATGTATGAAGTATGAATCTTGGAAAATTAGAAATTGTCAAAAATGAAATGTCACGCATAAACATCAATATCCTAGGCATTACTAAACTGAAATGGACTAGTATTGGCCATTTTGAATCTGACAACCACGTGGTTTACTATGCTGGGAATGATAAATTGAAGAGAAATGGCATCACATTCTCATAAAAAAAAAAAAAAAGCATATTAACTTCTGTCATGAAGTATAGCGCTGTCTGTGATAGGATAATATCTATACGCCTAGAAGGCAGACCAGTTAATACTACTATTATTCAAATTTATGCACCAACTACTAAAGCTAGTGAGGATGAAAGTGAAGAATTCTACTAACTTCTTAAGTCTGAAATTGATCAAATATGCAATCAACATGAATTGATAATTACTGGCGATTGGAATGCAAAGGTTGGAAACTACGAGGAAGGATCAGTGGTTGGAAAATATGGTCTTGGTGATAGAAACAGTACAGGAGATCACATGATAGAATTTTACTAGGCCAATGACTTCTTCATTGCAAATGTTGAATTGCAAAAAAATGACTATACACATGGACCTCACAAGATGGAATACACAGAAATCAAAATGACTACATTGGTGGAAAGAGACAGTGGAAAAACTCCATATCATCAGCCAAAACAAGATCAGGGACAGACTGTGCAGCAGACCATCAAATGCTCATATACAAATTCAGGCTGGAGTTAAAGAAAATGAAAACCAGTCCAACAGAGCCAAACTATGACTTTGAATATATTCCACCTGAATTTAGAAATAATCTGAAAAACAGATTTGATGCATTAGACGCAAAAGTTTGAAGACCAGAAGAGTTGTGGGATGACATCAAGAACATCATATAGGAAGAAATCAAAAGATCATTAAGGAGACAAGAAAGAAGGAAAAGACAAAAATGGATGTGAGAAGATACTCTGAAAGTTGGTCCCCAGTGTACAGATACTTAAGCAAACGGAAGACATAAGGAGATACAAACTCTGAACAGAAAATCCCAAGGTCAGCTCAAGAAGACAAAGTCAAATATTATAACAAAATGTGCAAGGACCTGAAATTAAAAACAAATAGGGAAGAACCTGCTCAGCATTTCTCAAGCTGGGAAACTGAAGAGAAAATTCAAACCTCAAGTTGTGGTATTGAAGGATTCTCTTGGCAAATTATTGAATGATGCAGAAAGCATCAAAAGAAGATGGAAAGAATACACAGAGTCACTGTACCAAAAAGAAATGGTCAATGTTCAATCATTTCAAGTGGTAACAAATGATCAAGAGCCAATGATCCTGAAGGAAGTAGCCCAAGGTGCATTGAAGGCATTGGCAATATAAATTGAAATCTTTCAAAAGAGCGAGGTGGCACTGGAAGCACTCTCTCATCTATGCCAAGGAAGTTAAAAGACAACTACCTGGCCAAGAGATCTGTATTTGTGCCCATTTCAAAGAGAGGTGAGCCAATGGAATGTGGAAATCATAGAACAATATCATTGATATCTCATGCAATCAACGTTTTACTAAAAGTAAATGTGTGGCTGCAACTACACATTGACAGAAAACATCCAGAGGTTCAAGCTGGTTTCAGAAGAGGACGTGGAATGAGGGTTATCATTGCTGATATCAGATGGATCTTAGCTGAAATCAGAGAATACCAGAAAGATGTTTACCTGTGTTTTATTGACTATGCAAAGGCTTTCGATTGTGTGGATCATGACAAGCTATGGGCAACATTATGAAGTATGACAAGCTATGGACAACACTTAATTGTACTTCTGATAGACCAAGAGGCAGTTGTCCGAACCCAATAAGGGAACTTCTAATGGTTTAAAACAAGGAAAGGTGTGTGACAGGGTTGTATCTTTCACCGTACTTATTCAATGTGTATGCTGAGCAAATAATCCAGGAAGCTGGAGTATATGAAGAAAAACTTGATATCAGGATTAGAGGAAGACTTGTTAACAACCTGCAATATGCAGATGATACAATCTTGCTTGCTGAAAGTGAAGAGGACTTAAAATACTTACTGACAAAGATCAAAGACCACAGCCTTCAGTATAGATTGCACCTCAATGTAAAGAAAACAAAACTCCTCAACACTGTA
>NW_006408529.1:10534327-10535377 GCF_000296735.1 Chrysochloris asiatica
CAACTGAAAAAGATCCATACTTATGCCCTTTCCAAAGAAAGGTGACTATGATAGTTAAGGTTTTGCATCAACTTCACTGAGTCAAGATGCTCAGTGATTTGATATAGTTAATAGTATTTAAACTGTATAATTAAGATGTTGTAATCCCCCATGATAATATCTAGTATAATGCAATTGCTCCCACTATATGATTTGATATGATAAACTCTGATTTTATGTAATTATCCTGTGTTGTAAATTCTCACTTGTATAATGTTAATGAGGTCAGAGGCAGTCTACAAGATTAGATTGTATCTTGAGTCAATATCCTTTGAGATATAAAAGGAGAAAGAAGTAAGTTGAGCTCAGAGGAAGCTACTGCCACCAAGATAGAAGAGACAAGAGCAGAGGTGTCCTTTAGATTTGGGGTCCCTGCACTGTGAAGCACCTAGATCCAGGGGAATTGATTCCAAAATGTATGGAAGTCTCCAAGAAATATTAAGCCTACAGATGCTGAAAGGAGACAAGGACCTTTCCCCAGAGTCAGCAAAGAGAAAGTCTTCCCCTAGACCCAACTCTGAATTTGGTCTTTTAACCTCCTAAATTGTGAGAAAATAAAATTCTGGTTGTTAAAGCCACCCACTTATACTTCCGTTATAGCAGCACTAGGTAGCTAAAACAGGGACCTAACAAAATGCTGAAGTAATCTAGCAATATCATTAATATCACATGCAAGTACAATTTTGTTGAAGATAATTCAAAAACGGTTACAGCAGTACATTAACAGGGAGTTGCCAGAAATACATGCTGGCTGGTATCAGAAAAGGATGCAGAATGATGAATACCATTGCTAACATCAGAATGATTTAAAAGCAAAGAATATCAGAAAGAGGTTTTGTTGTTGCTAGGTGCTGTTGAGATGGTTCTGATTCATAGCAACTCTTCACATCAGAAGGAAACACTGCTTGGTCTCATGCCATTCGTATAATTTTCTGTTACATTTGAGCCCAATGCTGATGCTGCCACTACGTCAGTCCAGCTCATTGGAGGTCTTCCTGTCTTTTGCTGACC
>NW_006408529.1:10537072-10537517 GCF_000296735.1 Chrysochloris asiatica
TTGTCTACTTTTGTTTGTGTAGTATTTAAAATGTTGATAGTCTGTGTATGCCCTGAATTAATGCCCTTACATTTGTTCCTATTTTTTCATTGTTGGCCTTCATAATTCTAGGATTCACATTTAGGTATTTAATCCATGCTGAGTTGGCTTTTGTATAAAGCATGAGGTAAAGGTCTTGTTTCAGTCTTTTGCATATTGCTTTCCAGTTCTGCCAGCACCATCTGTTAAAGAGACTATCTCCTCCCCATATGATATATTTAGGCATTTATTGAAAATCACTTGGCTGTGTGTGGATGGGTTAATATTTGGATTCTCAATTCTCTTCCATGGATCAATGTATCTTTTCATTGTACCAGTACCAAGCTGTTTTGACCCCAGTAGCCATGTAATAAATTTTGAAATCAGTGAGGGAGAGGTTTCCAACCTTATTCTTTTCCTTAAGCAG
>NW_006408529.1:10543212-10589702 GCF_000296735.1 Chrysochloris asiatica
TTTTCTGAATTCCTTCTCAGGCATTTCCAAAGCCTGGCCTTCTTCCAGAATGGAGTCTAGGTCTACCTCTAGGTTATTTGTCTCAGACATTTTATCTTGTTTCTGGACATGTACTAATATGTCATCTGTTTTTGCTTCTTGGACATGTTCGGTGGTTAGCTGTAGCCTTGATACTTAATTGAGTGTGTGTTTTGGTATTTTTTAAGCTTTCTGATTGCCTCCAAGTAGATGTGATCAGGAGGTAGGCTTCTCTTTTCACTTTTCTTATTGCTTAACTCAGAGTAACTTTTGCAGGTGTTGTCTTCCTCCCTGGTGGATGGCAGTTGGTATTGGTTCTTGCCTGGATTGTGGGGCTTTATAGGGTGTGATTGTAGCTTGACTATATGGCAGCAATTGCTGTCTCTTCTTGGGTAATATAGGGAGAGAAAGAGCCCCCTAAAGGTACAATGGGTAACAAAAACAACAACAAAAATCAGCAACATCAAAACAAAACAAAACAGTTTGGATCTATAATTATAGAAGAGAGAGGAAGCAGGGGAGGGGAATCTGTAGCCTAATATGAGTATGACTTTAGTATCCTCTTTTAGCTTCTTGCTTTCAAGGTCACCTGATAACTTTCAAGATCCCACTGTTGGTTTTTATGCTGTACCTCAGAATTTAATTTGTGACCTGTTTTGTTTTTAGACTCTCTCCCACTCCACAACCCCTGTTCTGGCCTTTTCCCTATTAATAAACTGTTCAGGACCAGCTGTGGCGGCTTTGCGCTGCCGGTTGGTTTTAATCGGGGACTGGACCTTTAAACGACCCCTGTTGTGACCTTTTCCCTATTAACAAAAATTCAGGGCCAGCTGTGGTGGTGGTGGAGGGTGTCCACTCACTCAGGCACCCCCCTCTAGTCACCAGAATGGAAGCACGCAGACAGCAAGAGGCCAATGAATAGATACCAAAAAAAAAATCTTAACAAAACAAAGACTATTATCCACCTTTGTGTCCGAGGTTCCTGCAGGCATCAATCCATGGCAGATCTGCTTACTTTCCCACTTTTTCTTGCCATTTGTTCTTGCCCAGTTATTGGCTCCAGGACGCTGAGCCTGGCAGATTGGAAAGTATGAGATTTCTTGCTTCCGCTACAAGTTCCACTAGCTATAAGTCTTCAGACTGTTTAAATATTCCTACCTATGTGGTTCAGAGTTTTGGAGCTCTTCCCTGAACATGTTTTGCCTGTGTTCTGTGTTATTGGTAACAGAGATCTTCATTGCACTGCTACCCCATCTACCATTCTCATTTTATTTCTTAACTGCTGCTTTCTGGAGTATTGGATGTGTATACAAGCAAAATGACAATTTTGACAACTTCTATCTTTTCTCTATGTATCATGATATTATCTATTGATACAGTTGTGAGAATTTGTATTTTCTTTATATTGAGATCCAATCCATACTGGAGGCTGTAGTCTTTGATCTTCATCAGATATTTACTTGTGCTTTATTGACTAAGAAAAGACATTTGATGTATGGATCACAACAAACTATGGATAGCATTACCTAATACAGGATTTCATAACACTTAATTGTGCTCACAAAGAACCTGTACATAAACTTAAAGGCAGTTGTTCAAACAGGACAAAGAAATACTGAATGATTTAAAATCAGAAAAGGTATGCACAAGAGTTGTATTTTTTCACCATACTTATTCAATCTGATTGCTAGGCAAATAAATCATCAGAGTAACTGGACTATATGAAGAACAGCATGGCATCAGAGTTGAGGGAGGGCTCATGAACAACCTGTCATATGCAGATGATACAACCTTTCTTGATGAAAGTGGCAAGGACTTGACGTACTTACTGATGAATATAAAATACTACAGCCTTCAGTATGTATTGTACCTCAATGTAAAAGAAGTAAAATTCCTCACAACTGAACCAACAAATTGTTCTTGGTAAGCACTGTAGATGTGGTTTTAACTCATAGTGACCCTGTATAAGGTTTCCATGGAGTGGCTGTTGAGTTTGAACCATTGAGTTTGCAGCTCAAACTGATCTTATGGCCCAGTGCTTATCCTACAGCACAACACCAGGACACCAACACTAGGATTTAGACTGGTAAATAATATCATGATAAACAAAGAAAAATATTGAAGTTTACAGTGACTTCATTTTGCTTGGATCCATGATCAATATCCATGGAAACATTAGTCAAGAAATCAAATGATGTTTTACATTGGATAAATGGGCTTGCAAAAGACCTCTTTAAAGTATTAAAGATCCAAGATATCAGTTTGAGGACTCAGGTCTGTTGGACCCAAGCCCTGGTGTTTTCAATTGCCTCATATGTATGTGAAACCTAGAGAATGAATAAGGAACACTACAGAAGAATCGATGCATTTGAATTATGCTTTTGATGAAGAATATTGCAAGTACCCTGGACTGCCAGAAAACAAACAAATCTGTTTTGGAATATGTACAGTCAGAATGTACTTAGAAGAGAGGATGATGAGACTTCATTGCTAATACTTTTAATATGCTGTTAGCCATAACCAATCCCTGGAGAATACCTTGTTTGGTAAAGTGGAGGGCCATCAAAAAGTGATGGATTGACAGTGACTACAAAAATTGGCTCAAACATAGTAATAATTGTGAGGATGGGGAAGGACCAGGCAGTGTTTCATTCTGTTGTGCATAGGGTTGCTATGCATCAGAACTGATATAATGGCACCTAACAACAACACTGTGATGAATTACAATGTTCAAAGCTAATCAGCTGAAAAATAGGTCTATTTTAAAACTTAAAAAGAATAAGCTTAAAAAGAAAATTAGAATGTTTGATAGATTATTAAATATTTAATAGTTTAATAGATTTAGAATAGATTAATAGAATAGTTACAAGGATAGTACAGAGATTTCCCATATACTCCACACCCAGTTTCTTTTGTTATTAACATCTTTGATTAACATGGTACATTAGTCACAATTACTGACCAAGATTGAAACATTCTTATTAACTATAATCCATATTAAGGACCCCTGGTGGTGCAATGGATCAAGCATTGCATTACTAATGAAATGTCAGTGGTTCAAACCTGCTACCTGCTCTGTGGACGAAAGATGAAACAGTTTGCTTCTGTAGAGAACGATAGCCTCTAAAACCTTCTGGTACAGTTTTATTCTTCCCATAGGGTCTCTGAGTCAGTAGGTGGTTGTTGTTGTTGTTATGTGCCACGGAGTCGATTCCAACTCATAGCGACCCCGTATAGGGTTCTAAAGGCTGTAAATCTTTACGGGAGCAGACAGCCTCATCTTTCTCCCATGGAACAGCTGGTAGTTTCAAACTGTTCTCCCTGAGGTTCGCAGCCTGATTCGTAACCACTACGCTACCAGAGCTCCTTTGAGTCAGTAGGTTATGTTCCCTAGATTTTTGCCTAATGTTCTGTTTGTGTTGTAGAGCTAATTTACATTTAATCCCCATGTTTATTTAGGCTCCTTTTGGATATGATCTTATTTTTGCTAGCCTATGAAGGCTTCCTTGTAATTTATGACCTTGGCAGTTTTGAGCATACTTGGCAGGTATTTTGTAGAATGTCATTCATTTGGAATTTGCCTAATGTTTTCCTTCTGGTTAGACTGGGCTTATGGGTTTTTGTGAGGAAGACCTCAGGGATAAGGTAGTATTCAAGGGTACATACTGTCAACATGACAATCACTGTTGATGGTGTTCTTGATCATCTTACTTGACAAACACGGTTTTTCAGGATTCTGCATTATACATTTACATATTGATATGTAATACCATCCCATAAACATATTGATCTCTTTGAAAACAAGTCACTATGCTGATTCTACACTTATGGATTGGAGAATTATTCCTTACCATCTGGAGAGTGGAGTTTCTACATAAATTGTTTAGAATTATGCAGAGTAAATATGTCTATTCTACCCCATTCATTCATTTACTCAAATTTATTTATATCAATATGGACTGTTGTTGTTGTTGTTGTTGTTGTTAGGTGCCATCCAGCAAGTTCCAGCTCACACTAGTCCCATGTACAACAGAATAAATTACTGCATGCTTCTGTTACATCCTGATTGTTAGTGTTGTATTTGAGCCCACTATTGAGACTACTGTGTCAACCCATATCACTCAGGGTCTTCTTTTTTGCTGACCTTCTGTTCTCCCAACCAAGCATGCTATCTCCCTCCAACAAGCCCCTACTGAAAATATGTGCAATGAAGTCTATGTGAGATGAAGTCTCACTTTCCTTGATTCTAAGGAGGATTCTGGCTATACTTCTTCTAAGACAGATCTGTTCATACTTCTGGAAGCCCATGGTAGATTAATTACTTTTTGTTGTATCACACAGTGCTATTCTTTGGGTTTATCATACAATATGACTTTAATTGGAGTCCTGTATGTGTGGCGCTGTAGTTTAATGTGCTAGCCTGCAAAGCCGATTGAACTACAAGGTTGGAGGTTCAAGCTCACCAACTGCTCCTAGGAAACCCTATACAGGGTCACTATGAGTCAGAACTGACTTGACGGCACTTAACAACCACAACCACAACACAACTTTAATTATTTTCTTGCTCAGTGTTCTAGGTTTGGCCATTGAGGGCTCTTTCAGCTGAGTCCTATGCCCCTTTGAAATACTGGGTTGGACTACTATTTTAAAGCATGGGAAAAAAATGTGGATTCTGAAACATTTGAAATTCAAAATTTTCTGAATGTCTAATTTTGAGATCTAATTTTCCTAAAGAACATGCTCAGCACTTGCTGATGAAGATCAGAAATACAATGCAATTAATTCAAAACAATACAATGTTCAATATGGGCTATACTTCACTGTAAAGAATATAAAAATTATCACAGCTGGACCAATAAACAACATCATGATAATTAGAGAAAAGATTTATATTTTCAAGGATTTCATTTTACTTGGATGTACCATCAACACTCAGGGAAGCAGCAGTCAAGAAATTAAATTATGTAGTGCATTGGGCCAATTTACTGCAAATAACAACAACAACAAAAAAAACTGTTGATAAAGCAAAGATATCAGTTTGAGAACTAAGGTGCACGTGACCCAACTCATGATATATATTTTAAACTTTCTATTGTGAGTTGAATGAAAGTTTACAGACAAGATCATCAGCTTTACATCCAGCAAATCATAAACTTTGTTTCCTCCTAACAACTGCAATCCCGTCCGTGCAGCAACAGGTGTCCACTTTCTCCCTGTGGTTCCCACTTCCATTCCACCCATCTTCCCATCCCTTTCCACTTTGTCCTTAGGTAAACCATTCCATAGTGAACATTCCTTAATAGTGTTGTACATACTATACTCGTATCTACTGCTTGGCTGAAAACAGGGTCATAATGATTTGTTTCTTTCCAGACCTGAAGGGTGGTTGAGGGCTATAGTCTCAGATTCCTCCAGTCTCTTTCTGACCAGTAACAAGGGTCTTTTTTATTTTTAGTTTTTTTCCCATATTCTATCCCACTCTATCTGAGACCTTCCAATGTGGTACTTTTCATAGCAGTTGGTAGTGGTAGCCAGACACCATCTAATTCGTCTGGTCTCAGAGTCATGACTACTGATGTTCACATGTTCCATTAGTCCATTGAACTAACTGATTCCAAGCCTGTTCAATTCTCATCACTCTTCTTTCTTCTGCATATGGAGAGACCTAGTTATACCATAGATAGTTTCTTATGTGCTTTTAAGATCTCAGATGCTACTCACCAAAGTAGGATGCTGAACATTGTCGTTTGGGACTATATTAACAAGACATGGGATTGTAAATCACTTTATATGAGATTTATAATGTGAGAACTAGACAATGAATAAGGAAGACCAGAGAAGAATCGATGCATTTTGATTATAGCATTGGTAAAGAATACTGGAAGTATCATGGATTGCCAGAAGAAAAAAAAATACAAATCTGTCTTGGAAGAACAGCCAAAATGCTCCTTGGAAGTTAAAATGGCAAGGTTTTGGCTCACATACTTTGGGCATGTCAGGAGGGACCAGTCCCTGGGAAAGTATATCATGCTTGGTAAAATAAAGAGTGAGAGAAAAGAAAGAAAACCCCTAGTGATTGACACAGTGGCTGCAACATTGGATTCAAACATTACAACTGTGGGGAAGGTACAGGACTGGGCAGTGTTTCCTTCCATTGTGCAGAATTTTGATATGAGTTGGAACCAACCCAATGGCATCTAACAACACTTTTTGTAAGCAAGTTTGAATGGTACAGTAAAGAAATCATAGTTTGATTTATATGTGTGCAATGTACTAACTCTGGTAGCGTAATGGTTACGAATCGGGCTGCGAACCTTAAGATCAGCGGTTCGAACCTACCAGCCGCTCCGCGGGAGAAAGATGAGGCTTTCTACTCCCGTAAGGATTTACACCCTCGGAAACTCTGTACAGGGTCGCTATGGGTCAGAACTGACTAGAAGGCACTTAACAACAACAACAACAACAATGTACTAACTGCTTTGTTATTAAGTGCCCTCAAGTCAGCTCTGATTCATAGCAACTCTGTATAGTGTTTCCAAAGAGCAGCTGGTGGGTTTGAACCTCCCAACTTGTGGTTTGCAGTTCAGTGCTGATCCTACAGTGCCACGCCAGCTGCTTGAATTTGAGTATAGTATTTAATCCCCTTGAGCCTAAGTTTCTTTATTGTTAAGGTGAGAATACTTGTAGTCTGAACCATGTAAAATTGATAATTTTCTATTATTTTTGACTCACAAAAACAATAATTTCTTATGATTTATACTTAGTAACACCTAACTCATGAAACTATGTAAAGATTAAATGGAATCACATATGGGAAATTCTTATTTTGCAACTATCATTGCCCCTTACCTTACTATTCTACCCCCAAATGAGTAGAACCATCGAACTGGGAGAGAGAAAAGGCTATATTAGCCCTTGACATAAAGAACACATTCAGAAAATAAACCACTGCTAGTTTTTCCAAGTCCAGAAAAAAGTACTTGGGGATCTAAAACCTGAAACTTCACCTCATCCCAAATCTCAAGTGAAGGGCTGATTTTGTAATAAATACTTTAGTATTGGATTTTGTTTTATATTTGGAATACTGTAACTTAATTTACATTATTCCAAGTCCAGATATATAAAAAATCAAAGGCTCATAGGTCGGCTGGTATGCTTCATATACTGAAACCAAGTTAATATTCATTTTATTATTACTTTGAAAGCCCTCATTATTGAATTGAAAACAAATCACTGAAATTATTATATTCCTTCAATATAATGAGATACATTAGATGAAATGACCCCAACCCTTATTTGAGTGGACGGTCTTTACATTCAGCAAAGCACCTAGTTGCCCAATTCAAGTGGAACAAGTTAAATGATTTCCCTGCTTCAGTTTAGATGTGCTTTTGCCAACAGTTTGAATTTTGTTTTGTGGTAATGACCAAAAGTATTGTGTTCTTCTTTATGAACCCCTAGGAGGGAAGACTTTTTATACTTTGCATATATTTATGGCCTGGAAATATGGACCTTAACCTATAGTTTCTTCTCCTTTTGGTGGCAGTAAATCTTTTGAAGAAAACAGAACAATACACAAATTATAAAAATCATTTGTAATAAGAAATAGATAGATGTGTCTAATGTTTGCCAAGTCATTGAAGCATCTCATCCCTATCTTTTCCCCTCTACCCTATGTTGACTTTCTAAAACTGTTGCTTATGAGGAAATGTAAAATACATGAATATATTAAATTAATATGAAAATATTTTATTTATGCACATTTTTTAAATCTTTGCTAGAGATTACAGTATTAACCATTAGTGAAAAACAATCTTTGTGGAAAGTGGTCAGAAGTGTCCAGTTCTTATAACCACCATTCAATCCATCTGGTTTGCAGAGAGTGCTGACTAAAATGACATTAGAAAGTTCCCCCTAAAATCAATTCCACGGCTGTTTTACTATTAGAGAATCATTCTTTAGGATGAGAGTACCAAGTTACTTTGAGTCTCTGCTAAATTGCAATTACACCTAGAGTGTTAACGTGTAAAGTTGCAGTCACTTTTACTATTATCAGCCAAGGTGTTAATCTTAACAGATTTATTTTATTTCCTTCCAAAATCTGTAGCAAGAAGCAACTCTTCTTTACCCTGAGCCTTTGATTGGTACTCTTTAGTCTTTCTTCTGTTTACAAGCCAGATATTTAGTGGCAGTAATTAGCATACAATGCCTCCAGTTTCACACCTCCTATTAACACAATCCTGGTGTGGCTCTGCGGGTTAATTCACTGGACTGCAAGGTCGGTTTGAACCAAAAAGGTGGCAGTTCAAACTCACCAACCGCTCCTAGAAAACCCTATGCAGAGTCACTATGAGTCAGAACAGTTTGGACAACATTTAACAACAACTAAAACATTAACATTGTGTGGCGCTGTGGGTTAGTGAGCTGGATTGCAAAGCTGGCAAGGCCAATGGTTCAAGCTCACCAGCCGCTCCTAGGAAACCTTACATAGGGTCGCTGTGAGTCTGAACCGACTTGACGGCACTTGATAGCAACATTAATAATTAACATTATAACCCTTGTTTGTCTATTGCTTCACCCATTGCATACTTTCAGTTCACGTTTTGTGTTTTTGTGGATTTGTTTGAGTGTTTTAATATTCTGGACCACTTCTTTTTCCTTTAAATACTTTCTTAACTTAAACACCAAATCCCCTGCCCTTGAATCAATTCTGACTCATAACAGCCCTATACAGTGTTTCTGAGACTGTAAATATTTATGGGAGCACACAGCCTCATTCGTCTCTTGAAGAGTGGCTGGTGTGTTTGAACCGCCAACATTGTGGTCACCAGCCTAATACCTAATCCACAGCACCACCATGACTCCTAATGAGAACTAATGAACTCTCTTTCTTTCTTTCCGTCAATGCCTCTCTCTCACTCACTCACTGAATCCTTCTATTTCATTCACCAATTTTCCCTTTTTTGCCATTCCTTTAAAAGCTGGACCACCTAGGGCTGTGCCTTTTGCTCTCTGCTTCTCTCACTCCATATAACTAAATTGACAACTCATTCATTGATAGAATGTCAAATTTTCCCTATCACAAATCTCTAGGCCATAATTCTATTTTGAGTTCCAAGTTCATATTTCTAGCTTCCTAACTGATAACACCACTCCTCTGTCAGTTTGTTGTACTGTGGTGGCTTGTCAGTTGCTGTGATTCTGGAAGCTATGCCACTGGTATTTTAAATACCAGCAGGGTCAACCACAGTGGACAGGTTTCAGATGAGCTTCCAGACAAAAACAAACTAGGAAGAAGGAGTGACGAACTACTTCTGAATATTTAGTCACTGAAAACCTTATGAATAGCAGAGAAACATTGTCAGATATTGTGCTGAAAACCAGCCCCTCAAGTTGTAAGGCACCCAAAATGGGTCTGGGGAAGAGCTGCCTCCTCAAAGTAGAGTTGACCATGTTGATGCAAATGGAGTAAAGCCGGTGGGACCTTCATTTGCTGATGGGGCACAACTCAAAATGCAGAGAAACAGCTGTAAACATCCATTGAAAATCGGAACGTGGAATGTATGAAGTATCAATGAGCTCAAGCGTGGCAACAATAGTGAGGTTAGCCCGGGATCGGGCAGTGTTTCGTTCTGTTGTGCACAGGGTCGCTATGAGTTGGTACCAACTGAATGGTACCTCGCAATGCAAAAAATGCAAACTGTTAACGCTATATATCTGTGTCACAGAAATTTTGAAGTAAGGGTATAGGAGCTGACTCATCTTTCCCTTCTTCAGCTTGTATTTCATGATAGAAAATGTATCAAACCAGATATCTGTGTAATCCTCAGTTACTCTGAATACCTGATCAATCATTCCACAACCTCAATTCCACACTCACCCAAATTCCCATCTCCTGGCATAGCAATCCAGTTACCAGCTGCTATTTCATATACCTAAAATGTATTCCCCTTTCTCAATTTTTCACTTGTTTTTGTAAAGTGCTTTCCAGTCAATTCTGACTCATACAGACTTGGTAAAGGCTTTCGGAGGAGCAGCTTGTAGGTTTGAGTCACTGCCCTTTACAATTAGCCGTTCAGAGCTTATCCCATAGCACTTTATTTTAGGTTCTCATTACGTGAATGTAAAACAACAACAAAAAACCTCAACCTTGACTTCCTGTGAGACCTCCTATCTGTTTATTCCATATCTTCCACTGTGCTTAAAAATATTTTAATTATTTACAAATCCTGATATTGTCTTATTGTTTTATATGACTGATTTTAAACAGAATCTTCATTTTATTCTCTACAATCTGTTACAAAACCCCTTCCCATGTTTTAAAACTCTGCTTAAACAACACTTCTTTCTTGGAGCCCTGACAGTTCCACTGGTCCATCTTTAGATTGATGACTTGAAATGTTGGTTTGAACTACAAGGTCGGCAGTTCAAGTTCACCAGCCACTCCTTGGAAACGCCTATACAGGGTCTCTATGAGTCGGAACCAACTGAAGAGCACTTAACAACAACAAGAACAACAATGCTATTACTATTCCCTTCTGCCTAGCTCTAGAGCTTCTACGATTTCTATGTATTTAAAAAGCTGTTTGTCTTTATTCTGTAGCCCTATGAGATTGTTAGAAGTCGGTTCTGTAGGATAAGCACTGGGCTGAAAACCACAAGGTTGGCAGTTCACACCCACCAGCCACCCCTTGGAAACCCAAACAGGGTCTCTGAGTCAAAACTGACTTGATGGCACTTAACAATAGCAACATGAGACCTGTAAGGATAAAAATGGAGTTTTATCCATGTAGTCCCATCCATAGGAGCAAATAGTGATTGTTTGAGTATATGAATGGACAAGATAGAAAAAAAAAAAAAAAAGATTTGAAAATCTAAACCTTATAATGAAAGTAAAACTGAAACTATTTCCAGTCATTTTACCGACCACAATCCCTGACAAGGGTGCAGGGATATTAGAAAAACAAATCAAAGCAAAAAAAAAATTTAATCAAAATCAATCTTTAAAAAGATGGAAATATTAAAATAGCTTTCCAAATATTTTATTAAAAAACAAGGAAGTCAGAATTATAATTAAGCTATTTCTAAAATATTCAGAGTGAGTAGAGTGATATGGAATTTATATATGTAACAACAACATATCCTACGTACATTGTTGTTGTTAAGTTCCATTGAGTTGACCCATAGCAATGCTGTAAAGGGTTTCCAAGGAGCAGCTGGTAAGCTTCAACCACAGACCTTGCAGTTCAAATGACTCTGCATTCTGACCATTAGCCCACAACACCACACCAGGACTCCCCCTATGCACATATACATACATAAATATACTATGGGAGTCCTGGTGTTGCGCTGTAGGATAAGCGCAGGTCTGACAGGTCAGTTTGAACCACAAAGACTGGTGATCGAAACGGACCAGCCACTCCTTGGAAATCCTATAATGCGTCACTATGAGTCGAAACAGACTCAAGGGCACTTAACAACATAGGTCCTATGAGCCAGCAGTATGTACACATTTGTACAAAGTGTACTTATTTACATGTGTATAAGCAGTGGTTGCAAATATAAAACCACAAATTCAGTGTACAAGGAAAATGAGTCTTATTTTCCCCGTTTTGTGCTTACTTTCTGTTCCTTTGTAAATCAGTCTAATTAAAGCCAATTCAGACTATCTTCAATAAATTAAAGGTCTTTCCCCAACCACTCTCCTCACCCTGGAATTACTGCCATCATCCTGAATGATAGTATCATAATAGTTAATGACAACAGTCATAATAACTAACTCAAATCCACTCGTATTTAAAGTTCTTCGCTTATATTAACTCATCTGGTCCTCACAAATGCCCGGGAAAGTAATAGTATAATAACCATTTTAGAGATAAGGAAACAGAGGCACAGAGAAGCTAAACAATTTACTAAAATTTAAGCAGCTAGGAAATTATAAAAAGCTATATCAAAACCCAAGCAGTTTTACTACAGAGTTTATCAATATAATGGCCATGCCATACTGAGTGATACCAAGAAAGATGAAGGGTTAGATCTCTCGTTCAGTCTCAGTAGTCATTACAGCCTATGCAGACTATGACTGATGCATCTTAGTTGCCTTGTGCTGATTCAAATCTTGATTAAATATTCCTCATTCATGGTGGTTAAATACTCATGAGTGAAGAATAGTCTCAGTTGAGTATTACTCATTATGTAAGAAAGTGTCTGTTGTTGTTAAGTGCCATGTAATCGGTTCCAACTCATAGCAAATTTCAACTGCTAGCCTTGTGGTTAAAATCGACCATGACATGAAGTGTTTATCCTATGGAGCCACACCAGGACTCCAAGGGAGTGTCTAGTCATCACTAAACTTGTTCAGAACTCACTTGGAAAGGCAGAGGAAATATTACCTGTTCTCTGTAAGTTCCACAGAACTTTCTGAAGCAGATGTAAACTTTCTCTGCTTAACTGTAGTCATTGCTTTACTCAGTTGTTTACAACCTACATTGAATGTAGATGGATATCATACCAGAGTCACCTTAAGAGGTGTTCTTGAATTCAATTTGCCTTTATATTGCCCATTCGCAAAATTTGTCTGTGAGAGACACATAGCACAGGAGTACTTTGCTAAGAAAAGTTATTAAATTCTATTTAACTATATTTGTGTGGTTAGTTAGCCCAGCTGGTGAACCAAGAATAATTTCTTTAGTATTTTTACTTATTTCATAAATAGTATTTAGGATATGAAACATAAACAAATAGCCTGTCTGCAGTGTGTAAAATGATCTGCAAGCAAAGCAGAAAAATTAAGAATCTGGTTATGTAGTCGAAAATTATTACATTTAGACCTATAATATGAGAGTTAGACAAAAAATATTGCCACAAAATCACATAAGATTTTATTAAACAAAAATTATAAAAGGTGAAGTCATTGTCTCTTGATATAATCTCCATCTAGAGCTATAGAATTCTCAAAGCATTGTAGCATAGTGGTTATGAATCCGGCTGCGAACCTTAAGGTCAGCAGTTCAAAACTACCAGCTGTTCCGTTCCGCAAGAGAAAGATGCAGCTTTGTGCTCCTGTAAAGATTTACAGCCTCGGAAACCCTGTGCAGGGTCACTATGAGTTGGAACCAACTCCACAGCACATATAACAACAACAGCTCTCCCTCAAGTACTGGCCTAGCAGATCCCCTCAGAAGTTACATTTTTCATTGTACCTTTTTTTTTTTTTAAATACAACCTGAGAATTCCTATTGTTAGGTGCCATCAAGTCAGTTCTGACTCAAAGCTACCCTCTATAGAACAAAACAAAACACGGCCAGCTACTGTGCCATCCTGAATGTTGTTATGCTTGAGCCCATTGTTACAGCCATTCTAGCCACCCATCTTGTTGAGGGTCTTCCTCTTTTTCACTACCCTTTACTTTCCCAAGTATTTGCTTTTTCAGGGAGTAGTCCCTCCTGGAAACTTGAACAAAGTATGTGTGATGAAGTCTCACCATCCATGCTTCTAAGGGTCATTCTGAAGTAATTTAATTCATGGTTTCAACAACAATGAATAATCCAAAGCAGAAAATCAATTTGGTCTTGTAAGAATTAAGCCAGCCTTGATTACTGAGATAAATCCTACTTAATTCTTGTTTGTGATCATTTTTGTATATTATCTAATCACAATTTAAATAACTAGTATAGACTCAATATATGGAGCAATGTATAGACTCAAAGCCTGTTGTTGTTATGTGCCGTGGAGTCGGTTCCGACTCATAGCGACCCTGTACAGGGTTTTCGAGGCTGTAAATCTTTACAGGAGCAGAAAGCCTCATCTTTCTCACGCGGAACAGCTGGTAGTTTCGAACTGCTGACCTTGCGGCTCACAACCCGATTCGTAACCATTACGCTACCAGAGCCTATATGAGTAAAAATTCTCTGAAGCGCTAGTTAAAATTCTAACCCTACTGGTTTTGCTTTGTGCCTAGTTTAGGTCTCAAGGCTCAGCATATTTATAAAGATATCAGATGTTTTTGATTAAGGTAATTGATAAGCAAACTTAGAAGCTACTGAGAGCAAAATCAAATGTACATATTAATATGTTTCAGGCATACCACAAAAGACTTTTGAACCCTCTGGAAATTTAAAATCATATTAGTTCTTTGATTCCTTCATTTGATCTTCAAATGAACATAGGAATTCATGGATAAAAACTCATGCATGTCAGAGTAGCAAAAACATTAGTACAATATGGCAGAATCAATAAGAAATAGTATTTGATTTAATTCCCAATTATTGAATGAATTACATAAGCCAAAGGAGCCTTAGGATTCAGTGTATTAAGTATTGGACTGCTCACTGAATGGCTGACAGTCTGAACCCACTGGCCTTTCTGTGATGAGACAGAAAGATGAGGCTGTCTGCTTCCATAAAGATTACAGCCTTGAAGATCCTACAGAGCATTTTACTCTGTCCGTAGTCATGGTGTGGCACTGTGGGATAAAGTACCAGACCACAAGGTTGGTTTGAACCACAAGTTTGGTGGTTCAAACAAACCAGTCACTCCTTGGAAACCCTGCATAGGATCACTCTGAGTCAAAACCTCCTTGACTACATTTCACAACATAATAGGGATCCTATCAATGAGAATAAACTCAGCAGCAGTGGTTTTTTGGTATGTAAGTCAAGGGTTTTTAGCACTAAACTTTCTTGTTAATTGTCAAATTGATGAAAACAATTCATGAGCACATTTCTGACTCTGTATTTCAGACCGCACATCAACTCCCCTTTCACTTTTTAAATTCCATGTTCATCAGAGTGTGTTCTGTAGGTCATTAGCATCAGAATCACCGAAGGATTTGTTAACAATATAGAATCCATACCAGCCTAATACATACAATTTTGGAGGTCAAGAGGATGGCTCTTCAATTACAAAGTTCTGTAAAAGAATCTTATAGTAATTTGAGAGGAACTGAATTTACCAAATTGTCTATAGATGTCTCTTGCACTACAGCTGAGAAAAAGGACAGTAAATGACTTCAGGAAAATTGGATGAACTTTCCACAGATGCTACAATGCGGATGGATACTTGTTATAAGATCAATTGTGGTGTGTAATCCAAGTTACATAGAAAATTCAATATTAACTTTACTCATTAAAGAGAAGCTGGGGTTAGGCCAAGAAAGTTTAAAAAAAAAAAAAAAAGTAGTATTTATTATAACAGGTGGCACACAATTTTGAAGCAGTTTTTATCTTACAAGGAAAAATTTACATGCTAAAAATATCCAGATTTTTTTTAGCAGCTTTCCTTAAACATGGTTTCTTTGGAACTTAGAGGATGACATAATTTTTCATTTATACATCTTGGCTTTGAATAAATATTTTTAAGCCTACCTAAATAACTGTGGCACTAGTAAAATCAGATTACTGTCCTGTAACAAGATAACAAAAATGCAATAATAACTCCAATTTAATGGCTGACTTTTAAAATGTTAGCATTTTTCCTTAAGTGAAATTGACCTTGTCGCAAAGCATGTCACAATACTCTCTTTTAGCCACAATGAAATATTGCAGCAAGATTATTAACATTTATGTGGAAAGGTAAATGTTTTAAGGGCAGTGACTCTATGATGCGTGCATAAAATTGTGGTTTGATGTATATTATGGAGATTCAATAATTATTACTGGATTAGGTCAATAAATTTGGGAAGATGAAAAAGGATTACAGAATGAGAGCACTTTATGTTTTAAAAATTGATCTAATGCCCTCTTTGACTAATTCATCCATGACAACCAAATTTGGCGCAGAGTTCCACATACACAGCTTCCATTGACATCCATAGAATTTATACATGAGTTACTGAGGTAAGAATTAAGCCCTAAGGAAATAACTAAAGATTTTTGGTGAGATATACTTGTGTGATTAAATAAAATCATTTTTATAGGCTTTGCTTTCTTGTTTTCAGACTGTTTCTTATGAAGATAAATAGCCTAAGCACATTGAGGTTAATATTGCTTTTAAGCTATTTGTCTCCATTTGGGAACTAAATGCAAAGAAAAATGAATGTTTCACCTTGTAGTAGCTTTCTTTAGTTAAATGTTTCCACTAAATTTAGAGTTCAGAAAACTTTGCAAACTTCCCAGGAATAGGCATAAATCACCTCAAAATATTTTGGGAAACAGTGGAAAAACCTATAGAGTAAGAAGTGTGTTAACTATCTAGTTATTTGTCCCTTTTGTGTGCCTCCGTTATAGTAGCAAAATTTGTTTCCCTCTCTAGAAATAAGGAAAATAAAGCTCACTTTGAAGAAATAAATTAGATGATAGATGCATCTCTAAAAAGTAAAAATTAAAGATGTAAACTTTGAACTATAACCTTATTGGAAGCTTTATAAACAATTATAAAAATAATTAAATAGTCAGCTAAGGTAATAGTTGTTTTAGGAAGTAAAAGTCTCAGTGTATGGATAAAGGGCTGTAGAGACCTAAATAGTGTGAACTGGGCTCTTGTTAGTATTTTACGTTTGTAATCCCTATTTTCCTTACAATTCCCACAACTTGGTAGATGAGGATTCAAAATAGAATTATTTGCTATGTTTAGGATACGCAATAATTTTAAAGTAAATATAAAAAATGAATTTAGAGAAACAATTCACAAAATACACAAAATTAAATTTCAGGTCCTTGATATTTCAATATTAATATATTATTTACAGACTAAAAAACTTAGGGAAACAAATGTGAATAAATCATAATATTATTCACCAACTTCCTGTAGGTGTGACAAAGGCACAGAAGAGGATGCAAGGAAACAATGATTAGAGAGGCATTACATATAAATATAAAATATTAAAAAATAATAAATATCTTGAATATAAATTTAAAACATGAGAAAAAGTTTGATGCTGTATCATGATTTCATTTTTACTATATACTATACATCATATGAAGAGTTCAAAAAAGTTTTTGACCAATGTTCTAAAATTCACATAAATTGGTAAGAGTTCAACGATTGAGTCCCAAAATATTAAATATGATTACTAAAATAAGCTTTCCTAATTATAAAATAAATATAAATTTTTAACTGAGCTGGCATTCCTAATTTATAAAATGAGCAACTTCTAAAGGAAAAAAAAGATTGAAGTTGTCAATGATTTCATTTTACTTCAATTCATAATCAAGGCACAAGTAGCATTTGAAAATCAAAGGACACACTTCATTGGGCAAATCTGTTGCAAAAGACATTATTTACAGTGTTAAAGAGCAAAAATGTCACTTTGAGGAGTAATATGCACTTCACCTAAACCATGATATTTTCAGTTGTTCCATATGTACGTGAAAACTGGATAATGAATAAGAAAGACCAATAAAGGGAATTGATATATTTGCATATTAAATATACCATAGACTTCCAGAAGAACGAACAAATCTGTCTTGGAAGAAGTATAGTCAGAAAGATACTTAGAAGCTGGGTTGATGAGACATGTCTCATGTACTTTGGACATATTATCAGGAAAAACAGTCTCTGGAAAAGGACATCATGTTTGATAAAGTACAGGACAATGAAAACAGGTAGACCCTCAACCAGAAAGATAGTCACAGTGGCTACAACAATGGACTCAAACATTACAACAATTGTGAGGATGATACAGGACCAGGCAGTGTTTAATTCGGTTACAGGGTCATTATGAGTAGTAACCAACTTGACAGCACAGAAGAACAACATTAGCAACAAAGTAATGATACATATATATAGAGAGAGCAAAGATGTCAGTTTGAGGACTAAGGTGCGCCTGATCTAAGCCATGGAATTTTTAATAACTTCATATGCATGTGAAAGTTGGACAATGAATAAGGAAGACTATAGAAGTAGTTCTATCACTCATCTGTCAGTTTGTTGTGCTGTGGTGACTTGTGAGTTGCTATGATTCTGGAAGCTATGCCATGGGTATTTAAAATACCAGCAGGGTCACCCACGGTGGACAGGTTTCAGATGAGCTTCCAGATGAAGACAGACTAGGAAGAAGGAGAGACAAAGTACTTCCTAATATTTAGTCACTGAAAACCTTATGAATATCAGAAAAACACTGTCAGCTATAGTGCCAGAAAATGAGCCCCTCAGGTTGGAAGGCACCCAAAATGTGACTGAGGAACAGCTGCCTCTTCAAAGTAGAGTTGACCATGATGATGCAAATAGAGTAAAGCCCTCAGGAGTAAAGCCCTCAGGACCTTCTTTGGGGGCACAGCTCAAAATGAAGACAAACAGCTGTAAACATCCATTAATAATCAGAACCTGGAATGTATGCAATATGAATCTAGGAAAATTGGAAATTGTCAAAAATGAAATGGAATGCATAAACATCAATATCTTAGGCATTAGTGAGCTGAAACAGACTGGTATTGGCCATTTTGAATCTGACAACCACATGGTTTCCTATGCTAGGAATGATAAATGGAAGAGGAATGATGTTGCATTCACTGTCAAAAAGAACATATCAAGAACTGTCTTGAGGTACAACGCTGTCTGTGATAGGATAATATCCATGCACATACAGGGAAGACCAGTTAATAGCAAGATTATTAAAATTTACTCACCAACCACTAAAACCAGTGAAGATGAAATAGAATAATCCTACCAACTTCTTCAATATGAAATTCATCAAACACGCAATCAAGATATATTGATAATCACTGTCAATTGGACTGCAAAAGTTGTAACAAAGAAGGACAGGAGTTGGAAAATATGGCCTTGGTGATAGAAATGATGATGGAGATCACCTGACAGAGTCCTGCAAAACCAACAATTTGCTCATTTCAAATACCTTTTTTAAACTGCATAAGAGATGACTATATACATGGACCTCACCAGCTGGAATACACAGAAACCAAATTGAATACATCTATGGAAAGAGACAGTGGAAAAGCTCCATATCATCAACCAAAACAAGTCCAGAGGCAGATTGTGGAAAAGACCATTAATTGCTCATATGCAAATTCAGACTGAAGCTGAAGAAAATGAAAACAAGTCCATGAGAGCCAAAATATGACCTTGAATATATCCCACCTGAATTTAAAGACCATATGAAGAACAGATTTAATACATTAAACACTAAAGACCAAAAGAGTTGTCGGACGACATCAAGAACATCATTACAAAAAGTCACTAAGAAGACAAAAAATAAGGAAAAGATCAAAATGCATGTCAGAATACACTCAGAAACTTGCTCTCCAGCATAGAAATACTAAAATAAAAGGAAGAAATTAGGAGGTACAAGAGCTGAACAGAAAATTTCAAAGATCAGCTCAAGAAGACAAAGTCAAATATTACAATGAAATGTGCAAAGATTTGGAGTTAAAAAACCAAAAAGGAAGAACATGCTCAGCATTTCTGAAGTTAAGGAAACTGAAGAAAATATTCAAGCCATGAATTTCCTTATTGAAGGAATCTCTGGGCGAATTATTGAACGATGCAGAAAGCATCAAAAGAAGATGGAAGGAGTATACAGAGTCACTGTACCAAAAGGAAATTGTTGTTGTTCAACCATTTCAAGAGGTACCATATGATCAAGAGCCAATGATACTAAAGGAAGACATGCAAAGTACATTGAAGGAATTGGCAAAGAAAAAGGCACTGGTAATTGATGAAATACAAATGGAAATCTTTCAAAAAAAGTGAAGTGGCACAGGAGGCACTCACTCATTTATGCCAAAAAATCTGGAAGATAAGTATCTGACCATCTGATTGGAAGAGATCATATTTGTGACCATTCCAAAGAGAGGTGACCCAAGAGAATGCAGAAATCATCAGACAATATCTTTGATATCTCATGTGAATACAGTTTTACTCAAGGTAATACAGAAATGGCTGCAACCATAAATAGACAGATAACTTCCAGAGGTTAAAGCTGGAGGAAACAATGTGGAACAAGGGATATCATTGCTGACGGCCAATGGAGCTTGGCTTAAAGCAAAGAATACCAGAAAGTTGTTTACCTGTGCTTTATTGATTACATAAAAGCCTTCGATTGTGTAGATCATGACAAGTTATGGACAACATTGCGAAGTATGAGTATTCCAGAAGGCTTAATTATACTCATGAGGAACCTGTACATTGAACAAGAGACAGTTGTTCAAAGAGAACATGGGAACACTGAGTAGTTTAAAGTTCAGAAAGGTATGCCACAGGGTTGTGTTCTTTCACCATACTTATTCAACCTATATGCTAAGCAAATAATCTGAGAAGCTGGTTTATATGAAGAAAAATGTGGCATCAGGATTGGAGGAAGACTCATTAACAACTGGCAATATGCAGGTGATACAACTTTGCTTGCTGAAAGTGAAGAGGACTTAAATACTTACTGATGAAGATCAAAGAGCACAGCCTGTGGTATGGATTACATCTCAATGTAAAGAAAACAAAAATCCTCACCACTCATCAACGGAGAAAATATTGAAGTTGTCAAAGACTTCATTTTTCTTGGATCAACCATTAACACTCATGGAAGCAGCAGCCAAGAAATCAAATGACATATTGTATTAGGCAAATCTGCAGCACAAGACCTTTTTAAAGTGTTGAAGACCAAAAATGTCAGCTTGAGGACTAAGGTACACTGGACCCAAGCCATGGTGTTTTCAATAACCTGCAAAAGTTGGACAGTGAATAAGGAAGACGGTAGAAGAATTGATGCATTTGAGCTATGGTGTTGGAGGAGAATATTGAAAGTACCATGAGCTGCCAAAAGAACCAATAGATCTGTGTTGGAAATAGTGCAGCCAGAGTGCTTCTTGGTGGCCAGGATGGCCAAACTTTGCCTGTCATGTTTGGTAAGGTGGAGGTTCAGAGAAAAAGAAGACCACCAGCGAGAGGGACTGGCAAAGTGGCAGCATCATTGGGCTCAACCGTGGCAACAATTGTTAGGTTGGCCCAGGACCTGGCAGTGTTTCGTTCTGTTGTGCATAGGGTCGCTATGAGTTGGTACCAATTCAATGGCACCTAACAACAACTTCAGAAGTGGTTATGATTCAGACTTCTAACCTCAAACTCAGCAATTTGAAACTACCAGACATTCAGTGGGAGAAAGATGAGACTTTTGCTCCTGTAAATATGTACAGCCTTGGAAACCCTATACAGGGTCGCTATGAGTTTCAACTACCACCATAGAAGAATTGATGCATTTGAATGATGATATTGAAAAAGAATATTAAAAGTACCATGGACAACTAGTAGAACCAACAAATTTGTCTTGAAAGAAGTACAGCCAATGTGCTCCTTAGAAACTAGGGATGGTATGATTTCATCGCACATGCTTTGGACATATCATCAGGAGGGACTAGTCCCTGTAAAGTGTAAGGTCACTGATAAAGAGTAAGACCTGCGACAAGATGGATTGACACCGGGGCAGCAACAACAGACTCAAGTTTAACAATCATTGTGAGGATGATGTGCTGAACTGGCAGTGTTTTGTAATGTTGTGCATAATGAGCCAGAACAGACTTACAGCATCTAACAACAACTTATTTGCCGTTAAGTGCCTTCTAGTCCATTCCTTCTCATAGTAACCCTGTAAAACTGTATAGGGTTTCTGAGGAGTGACTGGTGGGTTTGAATCACTGACCTTATAGTTAGTAGTCCAGTGCTTATCCTACATTGTTACAACAGATCGAACTTAAATGATACTCTCTTCATTCAACATTATTTTTTAATTTATCATTGTGGATTATGAACTGGGCTGCTAACCACAAGGTCAGCAATTCATATCTACCAGCTGTTCCATGAGGCTTTCTGCTCCCATAATGATTTACAGCCTCGGAAACACTATGCAAGGTCGCTATGAGTGAGAACCAACTTAGTGGCATATAACCACCACCACCTCTATGCTACCAGAGCTTCTTGTTGGCCCAAGACTGTGCAGTGTTTTGTTCTGTTGTACATACGGTCTCTTTGAGTCAGTACCGACTCGATGGCACCTAACAACCACCATCACCACCACCACCCACCATCATTCATTGTGTTTATTTGTTAAAATGGGCTTAAGTAAAGCACATACAGAGTCCTGCTGTAGTGCTGCAGGTTAATATGCTACACTACACAATTGGTTTCAACAGCAAGGTCGGTGGTTCAAATTCACCAGCAGCTCCTCAGAAACCCTAACAAGGGTCACTATGTGTTAGAACTGACTCAATGGCACTTAACAACAAAAACAAAGGTACATATATAAAAGGAGGTCAGAGGCCTGAAGTCAAAGGAAGGTGTAGCAACTCAGTAATTATTCTTTTTCCGTAGTATTACACACAAACTTGTTTATTATATTTTTGCAACTTTTGATTGTGAATTGAGTGAAGGTTTACCGAGAAGATCATCAATTTTACATTCAACAAATCATACACTTTGTTTCATCTCAATGATTACAATCCCCTCTATGTAACAATGTTTATCCCACTTTTTTCCTGTGATTTTTATTTCCATTCTACCCTTCTTCCCAACTCTCTAAACTTAGTCTTTAGGTAAATGTTAACCCATTGATCTTGAATTGTTGACCATTCAATGGTGAGCATACCTCACTAGTGTTTGCTGCCTCCCCTATACACCACTTGGCTGAAAATTGGGCCACAAGGATGAATTCCATTCCAGACCTGAAGAGCAGCCAAGGACCATAGTGTAAGGTTCCTCCAGTCTCTTTCCCATGAGTCACCCCAGTCTTTTTATAATTAAGTATTCAGGATCCTTCTGGAGTTCTGGTGTAGCACTGTGGGATAAAGCACTGGACCACAAGGTCAGTGTGAACCACAAAGTCAGCAGTTCAAACTCACTAGCTGCTCCTTGGAAACCTTATTCAGGGTTGCTATGAGTAGATACCGACGCAACAGCACTGAACAAGAGGTGCCTTCTATCTTTTGCTTCAGTGTTCTAATATTCTCAAAGTTACCTCATTGCTCAAGATGGGTGATATTTCCTGAAGATTTTCAAGCAATAGAAAGGAAGCTAGTAGGAAAGACAATGGCCATTTGGCTAGCTAGGTCATTTTGCCTTATTCAGCCTCCCTATGTTGTGTATTTTGTATAATAAACATTTTTCAGGATTAAATTGCAAGTCATTGACATATCATTTAAATTCAAATTATGGTCCTTAAAAGGAAGTAGAATAGTTAGTAGGTAGTAACTCCCACTTAGACACAGTTGTTCAGTAAAGATTATTAAGTATCTCTATGTGCCAAGTAATGTGCTAAGTTCTGGGATCTCTTAATCAAAAAGTATTGTCCTTAGCCTCATACAATTTGGAGACTTATTGGGATAGATATATTTAAACATGGATAGCATATAGAGACAATACACAATATTTATCAAAAGCTATTAAATATATATTTTTACCTAATTATGTATCTTCTAGGAATGATTCATAAGGGATTTATTCAAAAGGAAAATGCACAAGCATGTCTATTGCCACTATTTATGGTAATAAAATATTGCCTATAACCAGCAGGTATATTTTGGCAAATCTACATAAACAGTATACAATTTCTAAAAATCTTTAAGCTTCTATAGCACATAGGGGAACTACAGAACAGAAAGTATATTTTCAGAATAGAATAGACACAAGATTAATATGCAAGTATTATGTAACTAACAGAAAAAGCAATATATTGGTTTTTTATGTTTTTTATATGCTGTTGTTATGTGCCATGGAGTTGATTCCAACTCATAGCAAGCCTGTATAATGTTTTTTATGGAACTGCTTGGTGGGTGTGAACTGCCAACCTTGTGCTTATCAGTCTAGTGCTTATCCTACAGCACCACACTAGGACAATCCAAAAATTATATATTTATGACTAATGACTAGAGAACAATGAACACGGAAAACAATTGATTTTCTTAGTGAACGTGTTTTATATAGAGTTCTGTTGCTCTAGGTAGTATAATGATTTATTATTTAAGACTTAACATAAACATTTCTAAAGGTGGAAAGCGAAAGCAAAAAATGGGAATGCCATATCTTAGACTCCTTCAATTTCTCCTTCTTGTTATAGTTAGTTTTCTTATGCATGTACATTATCTTGTTTCTTTATTGATAAATATTCCTCCCATATGATGTTTCTATTTTGCCTTTCTGGTCTTCCAAGTGTTACTGTTGTTAGGTGCCATCCATCTGTTCCAAATCGTAGCCACCCTATGCACAACAGAACAAAACACTGCTGGTCCTGCTCCAGCCTCACAATCGTTTGGTTTGAACTCATTGTTGTTACCACTAGGTCAATTTATCTTGTTGGGGTCTTCCTCTTTTTTGTTGGCCATATACTGTACCAAGCATGATGTCCTTCTGCAGGGACTGATCCCTCCTGATAATAAGTCCTAAAAGTGAGAAACAAAGTCTATGGCTTCTAAGTAGCATTTTGCCATACTTGTTACAAGACAGATTTGTTTTCTCTTCTGACAGTCCAAGGTACTTGCAATATTCATCTGCAACAGCTTAATTCAAATGCATTGACTTTTCCTCAGTCTTCCTTTTTCATTGTCTAACTTTCACATGTTTATGAGGCAGTTAAAAATACCATGGTTCGAGTCAGGCACACATTAGTACTCAAACTGACATTTTTGCTCTTGGACATCTTGAAGAGGTCTTTTGCAGCAGATTTGCCTAACACAATATATTATTTGATTTCTTAACTGCTGTTTCCATGAATGATCTTCCAAGTACTAATCAATATTCTTGGTTATATTCAACATTTCTATATATTTAGATCCTACTTTCCTAATTGTGACCTCTCCAATTACCCTATCATCCTTTGACGTTAACAAGGCTTTCTTTTTTCCCACCACGCCTTCTGCATTCATCTCCAAGCAAACTCCATCCCTCCTTCTTAGCCATAGCTTTATACTGTCTTTGTTATAGCTCTTATCACAACATGTCTCAGAAATTGATGACCATGTTTATCTTGCCCACCAATATGGGAGCTCACTGAAAGCAGAAAAAGTATCTTATTTTCTTTTTACACCAGTACCTCATGTGAATCTGACACATTTTAAGAACTCAGTAAATATTCATAAAGTGCTTTGTGAACATTCTTTGGTGCAGGATGACGAATAGAATTTTCCTGTCACTTCAGACAAAAAAATTAAGTTGATTATAATTGGGGAACCATAAAAAGATCCAAGCATTTGGAGAAAACAAACAAACAAACAAACAAGAACCTTTTTTCCTAATTGGTATAAACTCTTCTCTTTTTCCATACTAATAAATAAAGAGTTAGTGGTTGATATTAAGTGACAATGTTATTATTTCTTAAGTTATTGTAATAGAAATAAGTAATAGCTAAGTTGCTTATTAGCTATAATTTTAGAAACAGTACATATCTTGACCATTAGATTACAAATTATGAGTTTGGGTGAGAGAATAGGAAAATTATAAGACAATTTTTTTAGGTAATTAATTTCACATATTTTCATTTTAACCAAAGGTGTTGTTGTTGAGTGCCATCG
This sequence comes from Chrysochloris asiatica, assembly GCF_000296735.1. Taxonomy (NCBI): domain Eukaryota; kingdom Metazoa; phylum Chordata; class Mammalia; order Afrosoricida; family Chrysochloridae; genus Chrysochloris; species Chrysochloris asiatica. The sequence continues at coordinate 10,568,676 of NW_006408529.1, forward strand.
AGTCGGGTCCGACCCATAGCGACCCTGTAAAGGGTTTCCGAGGGTGTAAATCTTTACGGGAGTAGAAAGCCTCATCTTTCTCCCGCGGAGCGGCTGGTAGTTTCGAACCGCTGACCTTAAGGTTCGCAGCCCAATTCGTAACCACTACGCTACCAGAGCTCTAAACATATATTGCTTAAATTTTGAGTATATTTCTTCAATAGAGCTAATTCCTTCAATTATATTATAGTACAAGCAACATATTTAAGAACAATTCAGACACAATAAGAATTGGGCTACATACATTGAGTACTCACTTTGTAAAAGAGGAAACAAAAATCCTAATGTTAAGATGTTAGTCAATAACTGATTATTGGTCTATGAACATATATCCCCAATTCTTAACCTAATTTATATTTCTACCTGCCTTGGGAGAAATAGATAATTAATGTATAACTCACTTTAAAAACATTTGTTTGGTCCTTAAACAACATTTGATATTTATATCTACTTAAAAGATTAAAGAGCTAATTTACTGGTAACGAATTCTCCTCCTCTTAGTTGATAGGTGCTTCCTCACTAATTGGCCCCTCAAGATACTCAGAGTTGATACAGTAAGAGACAAGTGAACTTTATTCTTCCCAGAGAAATTAGCTACAGATGACAGGAACCAGAATGTTAGTAGCAAGCATGCCTGATTATTGTCATGACTTTTATCTCATAATTTCAGATAAGAAATTGCCTTTTAGAAAAAGTTTCCCATCTGTGCATATGAACAACAATGAAAAATTATGATAAAGTTTTCAAGATGCTATCGTAGTTTTAAACATAACTAGTCAAGCCTTACAAACCCTATTCAATTAAGGCAGAGAACAATTTTCTTAGATGATTTAGTTCTTTATTTACATCCCCTTGGATTACTGTTGAGACTGATTGACACTGTTGTCAAAGCCCTAATTGTATTCAATAGGTATATCTTCAGAAATTTAGAGGAACAAATATATTCACAGAAATCTTACTTCCTCTCTTTACGGAATTAATGTGGTCCCTCTCCTTAAAACTTAATGTAGCCTTTCCTTAAGAAATCGATGCAAACCAATCTGGACATTAAGTAGACAGTTCAAAGTTTATATTTTATGTTGATAACTGGAATATCTTAAAAATATGCACCATTCAAATGTTCCCATGGTAAGAAACTATCAGTTAGGCAGCAGAAAGAGCATCATATTTACCTTTACAGACTCATTCAAAATAATTTCCTGGTTATTACAAGGTTTATTTCTGTCTTCAAAGATTTTATTTTTTTATCATTAGACATGTTTATTACTTGTTTTTCACTGTCACTATTCAGGAACCTTTCTATTATGAATTATGCAATATATTTCACAATGAATTGTACTAACAGGCTGTGAGATGTCACAAATCCTGTTCCTACCAAACACAATGTTTCCCCTAGCTATAATTCTGTCAGCTTCGGTTCTTTGTGTTTACAATATGAGTCCATGTTGGTCATGGCAATCTTTTTAGCTGGGGTTAGATTTTAAACAGGTAACACCTTTATGAGTTTTTGCAAAGAATTGAGACTTACACTTGAATACAAGTTTAGCCACAGAAAGTTTCCCTTAATTGTAAATATCCTTTAAAAGGAATATGTTCATCTATTTTGGGAACCATTTATTGCTTCTCAGAAAGGAAGACTTCAAAGGAAAAGCAAAGAGACCTATACACCACCTTGCGCTCTCAATATGGTCACAGATTTAGATGGTGCTTAAATGCATCAATTTGTGTTTTACCCTTTGGTATTATTTCACATCATCTTGTACTCTGAAGAGTCCCATCCTCTCATACTTCTACCCTGTGATGCTTTGGCATGCTTCAGACCTGTGTTGATGTTAAGTGCAGTTGAGTCAGTTCCAACTCATAGTAACCCTGTATAGGGTTTCCAAGGAGTGACCAGTGAGTTTGAACCACAAACCTTGAACTTCAGGTACCTTATGAAGTCTATTATAATTCAGGGCCACAGGCTCAGGTCTGAATCTTCCTATATCCTTTTGTAGCTCCAGGCCCGATATTCTTTTATTTTTAAAAAGATTATTAATGTAACTTATTCATTTTTATTAACATAATTTTGCAAGAAAATTCTCTTCATTCATCCCTTTTCCTTATAAGTAGAAGAAATAGATTTTGTTCTCATTTTATGATTTAAGGGCAGAAGTATGTTTGTGTGTTTGTATGTATGTGTGAAATAAGTTCTACAGCTTCAAGTGACAAATCAGTGATAAAAGCCATATAGTTGATTCTGGCGATCCCATGTGCTACAGAGTGGAACTGTGTTCCATGGATTTTTTAAAACCAGTGACATTTCAGAAGCAGATAACCAGGACTTTCTCCTAACGTGCCTGTGGGTGAGTTTGAACCACCAACCTTTAGGTTAATAGTCAAGTACGAGCCATTTGTAAATCAATAATGAACCCACTTCTGTCAAGTCTATTCTGGTTCATAGTGACCCTACAGGATAAAGTAGAACTGCTCCATAGGGTTTCCAAGGTTCTAAATCTGAGACTGCTTCATCTTTTTCCAGTGGGGTAGTTAGTGACTTTGAACTACTGACCTTTTGGTTTGTAGCCCAATACTTAACCCCCATGTGACACCAGACAAGTAAAGTGATTTATCCATGACTGACCACAATAGTGGTAGAACTAAGCCTCTGTTATTGTGACTCTGAGCTCAGTACTGTTTACTTAACTCCAGGCATTCTAAGGCATGATGTGGTGCTTTAGGTAAGTACTGGACTTCTAACAAGGTCAACAGTTCAAACCCACTAGCCACTTCTCAGAAACCCTATACAGGGTCACTATAAATTGAAACCAACTCAACAGCACTTAACAACAATAGGCATTCTAAAGGAGTTATTCCTCCAAATAAAGGCAATCTATAGACTGGTGGCATTATTATCAAGGAAAGTTTAGGGATTATGCCAATGAAAGTATTAATGCACCAATAAAGCTAGACATATGTGACTGATTGAATTATGTCTCTTTATTGGAATCATGGTAGAATAACTATCTATAATTTTGAATCTTAGAATTCAGGTAGAATTAACAAGTATGGTCAGTTCACTATTCAAAGCACCAGGCCAGGACTGGAGACAATTGACCTCACAGTGCTTCAGTGACCTTGACTGCCACAGAGTTCTGGTTTCAAATGTTTTAAGCAAGATCCTCCTTAGTGACCACGTAACGTTTACAGTGGTCCAGTTGCAATGCTAATCACAGATGTACACAGGGGGTATTTTCTAAAGGCTAAGGGGGAGGTAACATAGGACTCAGCAAGGAAGTAGTTTCAGTTTTCATATATGCTCTTGATCAACCTATCTAAACAGAGAGAAGTTCATGTAGAACACATTTGTGATCTTTGTGAAAACATAGACATTCACCCTCTGGCCAGTTGAGATGAACTCTAACCTTAGAAACTAGAGTATGAATGCATTCAGAAAAAAATGGAGAGAACACTTGCCTTTCTCAGTCATGGATGACAAAGGATTCAGGGCAGTTTATTCAGTTCTGTCAAAATGATCACTGAACTACTAGCTTGCTCAGGCCTTCCATGCAGACCTGAGGTTTCAGGCATCCATTCATTTTCACCCTCTCATCTGTGCCTTTGGAAAGTAGAGTTCAGCTGTTTGGCTTTTTTTTCTTTTCTTTTTTTTGTTTGAGCTCAATTCTTCAGAAGCCTACATGAATTAAAGGATGAGTAGTTGTACTAATTTGTTAACTCAAATGAGACATTTTGCATAGTTGTTGTTTTGTCAAATAATACATAGAATTAATTTATATCATCGACTATTTCCGGCAGGTAATTGCAATTTTGAAGATGATATATTTTAGCATTTATAATAATGGAACAGAATTTTTGTTCTCACTTCAAAGTAGTTCAAATGTGAACAGAATTGATAAAATACAAGATGTTTGTAAAGCCCTTGTAGCACTTTAAAACTCAATAACTTTGAATGAAGACTTAATAGAAGAAAACTGAAAGCATTACATAGGGCCATGTTTCATTGAGTTTTAATACTGCCGTTGATTTTTTTTTTTCTTTTAAATATCATTCATTGTTTCTCATTTCATGAAGGCTTCATTTCTAGTTCTTCTTTAGCAGAAGCACAATTGGTGAGGCTGTTTATATAATGTAAATTTAAAAACAAAGCAGATGCAGAATCTAATACTTTTTATTGCAACGATAGAAAAACAGTATGCTCATAATAGCAAGCTGTGGCAGATAGTTCTTAAACGTATTAACTCATTTAATATTCAGAACAATTCTGTGAGGTAGGTGTTATTTTCCTCATAGAGATAGGGAGTGCTGTAACTCTATAGGATGACTACTGAATTGTTCAAGCCATCCAGCCGCTCCAAGGGCAAAAGATGAGACGTTCGTCTCCCACAAAGATGTATATTCTCAGAAACCCTATGGAGGGTCACTATGCGTTGTAACAAATTTGACAGCACTTAATAACAAAAACATTATACAGATAAGAAAATAGAAGCATCAAAATACTACCAAGCTTACTGCTGAATACCATCCTTTGATTCCAACTCATAGTGACCCCAGGTGAAAGAGTAAAGCTAGTGTTTTTGGCTGTAGTCTTTACAGAAATAGATTTCCAGGTCTTTCTTATACAAAACTGCTGGGTTGTTGTTTGTTGTTGTTAGTTGTCATCGAGTCGGTACTGACTCATAGCGACCTTATGCACAGCAGAACGAAACACTGCCCGATCCTGGGCCACCCTGACTACTGTTGCCACACTTGAGTCCATTGATGCTGCTAGTTGGCCAATCCAGCTCTCTGGGGGTCTTCTCTTTTTCTCTGAGACCATCCACCTTACCAAACATAATATCAACTGGTCCCTCATGACAATATGCCCAAAGTAAGAGAGACCAAGTTTGGCCATCCTGGCCTCCAAATAGCACTCTGGCTGCACTTTTTTCAACACAGATATGTTGGTTCTTTTGGCAGCCCATGGCACTTTCAATATTCTCCTCCAACACCATAACTGAGATGCATCAATTTTCTACAGTCTTCCTTATTTACTGCCTAGCTTTCACATGGATATGAGGTTATTGAAAATACCATGGCTTGGGTCAGGCACACCTTAGTCTTTAAGCTGACATCTTTGCTGTTCAACACTTTAAGAAGGTCTTGGGCAGCAGATTTCCCTAATGCAATACTGCTGGGTACAAGTACTTAAATAGTAGGAGCTCTGGTAGCGTAGTGGTTACGAATCGGGCTGCAAACCTTAAGGTCAGTGGTTCGAAACTACCAGCCGCTCCGCGGGAGAAAGATGAGGCTTTCTACTCCCGTAAAGATTTACACCCTTGGAAATCCTGTACAGGGTCACTATGGGTCGGACCCGACTCAATGGCACTTAACAACAACAACAACAACAGAGGTCTTTATAGGACTTAGATTTAAACCAAAACACTTTGGCTCTAGAAGCCATGTTCTTTGCCACAAAATATATGGGCGACAACAGGAATAATACACAGAAAATTCAGTATATGTTAACCTGAGTGGAATATAGTTCTACATTGGTTTATTGTAAATTGTTTATCAGGTTTATAGATCATTTTAAACACAAGGTATCTATGGAGTCCTGGTGTGACACTCTAGGTTAAAGCGCTAGGTTGCAAGGTCGATTTAAACCACTAGGTCAGTATTCAAAGCAACAGCCACTCCTTGAAAACCCTATACAGGGTTGTTATGAGTTGGAACCGACTCAATAGCACATAACAACAACAACATTAGTATCTAATTTGAAAAGACATATCTACCAGATTTTCAAGGGAGGATTTACTACAAATAATTGGTTGAACAAATGTTACACAACTTCTCCTCATCAAGAGAACTCTAACTACCATTGCTAGTTAATACCCGTGTTGCCAATAGCAGAAGTCAATCATGAACACCCAATATGGGGCCATTTATTTGAACACTAACCAGCAGTCTCCTGATATGTTGTTTACATTACATTGTACTCCTTCCTTTTTGATCTTGTCTGTAAAAAATCTCTGCCAGCACAGACATGTTGTGAGCCATTGACTCAGTTCCAACTCACATCGTTGTTAGGTGCTGTCTAGTTGGTTCCCTCTCAGAGCAATACTATGTACAACAGAACACTGTCCAGTCCTGTGCCATCCTCACAACTGTTATGTTTGAGTCCATTGTTGCTGTCACTGTGTCTGTACATCTCATTGGGGTCTTCTTTTTCTCTGAGCTCCCCCTCACACACACACACACACACACTTTATCAAGCATGATTGTCCCTCCTGACAACGTGACCAAGGAACTAGAGATGAAGTCTCATCATCCTAGCTTCTAAGGAGGATTCTGGCTTTACTTTTTCCAAGACAGATTTGTTTACTCTTCTAACAGCCCAAGGTACTCGCAATATTATGCTCCAATACCATAATTCAAATACATCGATTTTTCTATGGTCTTCTTTATTCATTGTCCAACTTTCACATGCATATGAGGAAACTGAAAATGCTCTGGCTTCAGATAGGTATACCTTAGTCCTCAAACTGATTTCTTTTCTCTTTAATACTTTAAGGAGGCCTTTTGCAATAGGTTTGCCTAATTCAATACGTCATTTGATTTCTTGACTGCTACTTCCATGAATGTTGATTATGGGTCCAGGAAAAATGAAGTCTGTGACAACTTCATTCTTTTCTTCATTTATCATGATGTTATTTATTAGTCCAGTTGTGAGGATTTTTGCTTTCTTTACATTGAGGAGCAATCCATATTGAAGGCTGTATTCTTCTATTTTAATCACTAAGTATTTTAAGTCCTTTCATGTATAGCAAACAAGTCTGTATCCTCTGCATATTGTAGGTTGCTAATGAGTCTTCCTCCAATTCTGATGCCACATTCTTCTTCATATAATCCAGACTGTCAGGTTGTTTGCTAGGGATACAGATTGAATAAGTATGGTAAAAGGATACAACCTTGACACATACCTTTCCTGAATTTAAACCACTCAATACCTTCTTATTCTATTTGAATTGCTGTCTTTTGGGCTATGTACAGGTTACATAAGAGCACAATTAAGTGTTCTGGAATTCCCGTTCTTCACAATGTTACTTATATTTTATCATGATCCATACAGTTAGATGCCTTTGTATCGTCAACAAAGTACAAATAAACATCTTTTTTGGTATTCTCTACTTTAAGTGACAATCCATCTGACATCAACGATGGTATCCCTAGTTCCATATCCTTTTCTGGATCTTTTTTGAATTTCTGTCAATTCCCTGTCTATATAGTACTGTGACAATTCTTAAATTATCTTCAGCAAAAATTTACTGGCATGTGATACTAATGGTATTATTTATTTTATGTTGGGTCACATTTCTTTTAAGTGGGCACAAATAAGGATTTTTACTCATCTGTTAGCCAGATGGGTGTCTTCCAAATTTCTTGGCATAGATGGGTGAGAACCTCCAGTGCTGCATCACTTTGTTGAAACATTTCAATTTGTATTCCATCAGTGCCTCTCAGGACTGAACATTAACCAATTCTTTCTGGTTCTGTGATCCTTCTTTTTATGCTTTCTGCATCATTCAATATTTTGCCCATAGAATCCTTCAATATTGCAAGTCAATGTTTGAATTTTTTCTTTGAGCTTGGAGAATGCTAAGTGTACTCTTCCTTTTTGGTTTTCTAACTCTATATCTTTACACATTTTATTTTAATACTTGATTGTCTTACCAAGCTGCCCTTTGGAATTTTCTGTTCAGCTTTTGCTTCATCATTTCTTCAGTCACTGTAGCTTCTTTACACTCAAGAGCAAGTTTCAGAGTCTCTTCTGTCATCCATTTTGATCTTCTGCCTTTCCTGTCCTTTTAATGGCCTTTTGCTTCCTTTATGTATGATGCTCTTAATGTCATCCCACAGCTCTTTTGATCTATGGTCTTTTGTGTCTAATGCATCAAATCATTCCTTGAGATGCTCTATAAATTAAGGTGGAATATATATTCAAGATAATATTTTTGCTTTTATGGACTTGTTTTAATTTTCTTCATCTTCAACCTGAAATTGCATATGAGCAATGGATGGTTTGTTCCACAGTCTGCCTCTGGCCTTGTTTTGGCTGATGATATGGAGCTTCTCCATATCTTACTTCACAGGAATAGCGTAGAGGTTACAAATCAAGCTGCTAATCTCACAGTCAGCAGTTTGAAACTACCAGCTGTTCCATGGGAGGAAAATGAGGCTTTCTGCTCCCATAAAGATTTATAGCCTCGGAAACCCTGTAGAGGGTTGCTGTGAATCAGAACTGACTCCACAGCACATAACAACAACAACAATAGTCATTTTGATCCCTGTGTATTCCATCTCTGAGGTCCACATGTCTGTTCCATCTGATAGTGTCCTTTTACATTGTTGAAAAAAACTATTTGCAATGATTGCATCACTGGTTATTCAAAATTCTATCTTGAAAACTCCAGCACTGTTTTTATAACCAAGGCCTTGTTTCCAACTTTCCAATTACAATGACCAGTAATTACCAATGGGTCTTCATTACATGCTTTTTGTTGTCGTGCTGGTTGGTGGTGGTTTTCTTTTGAATTTAAATCAACTTCAGACTGAAGAAGCTGGAAGAATTGTTGAATTTCTTCATCATTGGCTTTTATGTTTGGTGTGTAAATTTGAAGAATCATGGTACTAACTGGTCTTCTTTCTAGGTGTATGGATATTATCCTATCACAGAGAGCATTGCACTTCAAGATAGAACTTGAAATACTCTTTTTGAGTATGAATGTGATACCATTCTTCTTCAGTTTGTCCTTCCTGGCATGGCAAACTGTATGATTTTCTACTTACAATGACAAATACCAGTCCATTTCAGGACACTAATGTCTAGAATATGTATCTTTATGTATTTCATTCCAGTTTTGAAGACTTCCAATTTTCCTAGACTTATACTTTGTACATTCCAAGTTTTAATTACTAATGGATGTTTGCAGCTATTTCTTCTAATTTTGAGTTGTGCCACATCAGCAAATGAAGGTCCCAAAAGCTCTACTTCATTAACATCATTAAGGTACCTCTACTTTGTGGATCTTGCATCTCAATGTAAAGAAAACAAAAATCCTCACCACCGGACCAATAAGCAACATTTTTACCAATGAAGAAGAGATTGATTGAAGTTGTCAAGGACTTTATTCTTCTTGGATCAACTATCAATATGCATTGAAGCAGCAGCCAAGAAATCAACCAACATATTGCATTACGTAAATCTGCTGCACAAGACCTTTTTAAAGCGTTGAACAGCAAAGATGTCAGCTTGAGGACTAAGGTATCCCTGACCCAAGCCAAGGTGTTTTCAATAACCTCATATGCATGCAAAAGCTAGACAGTGAAAAAGGAAGACCATAGAAGAGCTGATGCTTTTGAGTTATGGTGTTGGAGGAGAATACTAAAAGTGCCATGGGCTGCCAAAAGAACCAACAGATCTGTGTTGGAAGAAGTGCAGTCAGAGTGCTCCTTGGAGGCTAGGATGGCCAAACTTCATCTCTCATACTTCGGACATATTGTCAGGAGGGATCAGTCGCTGGAGAAGGACATCATGTTTGGTAGGGTGTAGGGTCAGAGAAAAACAGGAAGGTGCCCAACAAGATGGAATGGCCAAGTGACAGCATCAAAGGGCTCAAGCATGACCACAATTGTGAGTTTGGCCCAGGACCGGGAAGTGTTTCATCCTGTAGTACATAGGGTCGCTATGCGTCAGCACCGACTCAACGGCACCTAACAACAACAACATTGTGGAGGAGCTCTGGTAGCACAGTGGTTATGAGTCAGGTTGCTAACCTCACAGACAGCAATTAGAAACTACCAGCTGTTCTGTAGGAGAAAGATGAAGTTTTCTGCTCCCATAAAGATCTACAGCCTCAGACACCCTATGCAGGGTTGCTATGACTTGGAACCGACTCCACAACCACTTTGTGAAGGCAGCACTTCCCTTGTCATATTTTGAGTGCGTTCCAACCTGAGGGGCTCATCTTCTGACACTTTATTAATGTGCCACTGTTATTCATAAGGTTTTCAGTAGTTAACCATATGGAAGTGGTCTTCCTTCCTTCTTCCTAGTGTTCCGTAGTCTGGAAGTACTACGAAAACCTGTCAGCTATGGGTGTGGTATTCAAAATACCAGTGCCATAGCTCTCAGCAACACACGAACCACCACATTAAAACAAACTGACAGCTGAATGGTGAAATTCCAACACATAGTTATTCTATATAAGAGATTAGACTTACCCCATAAGATTTCTTAGACTGAAATATTTATGGGAATAGATAGCTAGGTTTTTGCTCCTGTGGAATGGCTGTTAGATTCGAACTGCTGAACTTTTAGTTAACAGCCTAATTCTTAACTAGTGTACCATAAGGGCTCATAAAACAAAAACCCAAGCTACTGCATAGTGGTGTTTCCAAGGCTGTACATGTTGAAACAGAATATCTTTCTCCTGCAGAGTACCTGGTAGGATTCAAATTGTTCACCTTTCAGATAGGATTTGATTGGTTTAACCATTAAATTATCAGTGCCTTAAGTCCTGGTATGGGACTGTGGGTTAATGCTTCAGAATGCAAAGCTGTTTGAACTGCAAGGTGGTGGTTCAAGCTCACCAGTTGCTCCTCAGAAATTCTATATAGGGGTGCTATGGGTTGGACCCAACTCGGTGGCACTTAACAACAGCAGCAATATCATATTGGGGTCATGGTATGGCACTGTGGGATAAAGCACTCAACTGTAAGGCTGGTTTAAGCTGCAACATCAGAAGTTCAGACTTACCAGCTGCTTTTCAGAAACCCTATACAGAGTTGCTATGAGACAGAATCAACTCGAAGGCACTTAACAGCAACAACAAATATCATCTCATCTTCTACAACATTAATTCTGATAATGATACTGTTCTGAAGCAGAGTAAATGTATCCACTTCATGGTAGATCACTGTATCACTGGAAGTCCATATCGGAGAGCAGACATATCCTATATCTCACAGAAAGAAGAATTTAATATGAGGATTTCTTGCAAAAGTGTTGGTAAAACTAGAGAAGAAAAGGAGGGATGGTGGTGTTAACTAGAGGTAAGAAATTGAAGTGAAAGCTATTTCCTAGGCTGGGAGAGTAAAAGCAGGAAACTCGCCCTAGTTTGTGAGCCCATGACCTCACACTTTGCTATTATTGGAATTGCCATGGTAGCTACTAAAGAGCAACAGAACTATGCATTTCATGCATGCGCTCCTGAAGCTGTAACTACTGTTTTTATAGCAGTTTGAAGAAGTAAATAACCATTAATGATGAACAATTCCTTGCAGTATTACAGAATTTCTTTGCCTTTCCATGATAACAGTTGTAATGTTGCAATAATCTAAACCCCATTTTCATCAAGTGGATTTTGATTTATAGGGACCCTATAGAACAGAATGGAACTGCCTCATAGGGTTTCCAAGGCTGTAAACCTCCCATGGAGCTACGGATGTATAACTGCCTACCTTTTCAGTTAGCGACCGAGTGCTTACCCTCTGTGCCATAAGGGCTCCTACAATGTTGCAATAGTACTACATTGTTTCCCAGTGAAATATTGAATTATCTTAATAAGTTTGAAAATTAATACCATCTGTCTAAATGTTATGATTATGCTTATATATAAGCAAATCCATTCCGGATATTTGAAAGACATTATACTTAACTCATAACTCATGTATTTTCATATAACAATTAGTTTTTTTTTTTTTTTTTTAGTCTGTTACTCATCTAATGCTAATTGCATTTAATTTTATTATTTAGAAGCAATGAATTTCTTTCAAATCTAAGACTTATGGTCAAGAAAAAAGCTCACCGAGCTCTTTTTGTAGAAAGCTAGACAGTAAATATTTTCAAATCTGAGGGCTATACTTTTCCTATCACAAACTCTCAACTTTGCAGTTGTGTGAAAGCAGCCACAGAAAACGCATACATGATACTGTGTCTCAATAAAACTTTACGTATTAAATGCATGCATAGTAACACTTAATTCATAATGTAGACTAGTTTTGACCCACAGACAATAATTTGACAATTTTTAGTCTAGTAGTAATGGTAGACATACCTAAGCAGTAGTACTTACAGATTCCCTCAATACCTGATACATCCACATATAGTATAGAAAGACTAGGAAGATTCTGGTGTAGCACTGTAGGCTAAGCCCTGGACCACAAGGTCAGTTTGAATCACAAGGCTGGCAGTTCAGACTCACCAGCTGCTCCTTGAAACCCTAGATAGGGTTGTTATGAGTCAGAACCAACTTATGACCCTAAACAACAACAGCAACATCTTAAATAATCTTTTCAACAATCCATGAAGTAGATATCACTATCTTTGTATAGTGATGTATTTAAGTGTATGTAAACTTATGTAATTTTGAGTTATTTAGCAATTATATAAATGATTTAACCTACATTTATCTTATTTCCTATATATCATGTGTTGGTGATAGTTGTGGTGGGTTGTGAAATCGGTTTTGACTCATAGTGACTCTACAAAGGATTGTCAAGGCTGTAAATCTTTACAGAAGCAGAAAGCCACATCTTTCTCCCATAGAATGGCTGCTAGTTTCGAGCTGCTGACCTTGAAGTTAGGAGCCTTATTCATAACCACTACATTACCAGAGCTCCTTATGTTGTGTATTATTGTGCATTTATTTTATATTTTTTCATGCTGAATGTCTTTTTTCAACAATTATGAGGTTTATAAGGGAAGCTAACAGACTACAATTCAGGATCAGAAACAACTCAAGATAAAAGCAGTGTTCTGGTCAGGAACGTCTCTTCTTACCTCTACTGCAGCAGGCACACCTCTCACTGGTCCTTAGTCTCCTAGTCACATAGCCCTATGGCTTTTGCCCTGTTCAGGGTTTTGCCCTATTACAGGCTTCTTTGGTGCTGCTGATAAATGCCCAAAGAGCACTCAATTCTGCAAAGCTTAATTCTGCAAGCCAGTTTCCTGCCTCAAGGCAGTCAGTTTTACTTCTTCCATGGGCTGGGAGGCCCAATGCTCTGTCTCTCCATGCTGTGTCTTCCTTCATTTTTCCCTTCCTTCCTTTCTTCCTTCCTTCCACCTTCTCCCTTCCTTCTTTCCTTTCTTTCTTTTTTTAAAACTTTGTTTTGTGAATTGAGCGAAGGCTTACATGGCCTTCATCAGTTTTACATTCAACAAATCATATAATTTGTTACATTATAATGATTGAAATCCCCTCCATGTCCCATCAGTTACTAGTACTTACCTCTGTTCACCTTAACTCTTGCATTCCTCCCTGTGTTATCCTCTACCTTCATCTTTGTTCTGCCAACCTCCCTCTTGTTGTGTCTTGCCTTCCCTATCATGAACGTTAACATGTGTCTACCTACCCAGCCCTCGTAACTATCACAGAATGTTTCTTTTAGCAAGAAAATACTTCCTTAACTTTTTATAAATGTGCTCTCATACATTATTTGTCCTTTTGTGATTGACTAATTTCATTCAGCATGTCTTCCAAGTTTGTTGATGTTATGAGATGCTTTGCAGATTTATTGTTATTCTTCAACATTCCATAGTATTCCATTACATGTGTTGTTGTTGTTGTTAGGTGCCATCGAGTTGGTACCAACTCATAGAGACCCTATGCAGAATGAAACACTGCCCGGTCCTGGGCTAACCTCACAATTGTTGCCACACTTGAGCCCACTGATGCTGCCACTTTGCCAATACAAAGTTTATTTAACCATTCTTTAGTTGATGGACATTTAGGCTGTCCCCTTCTTTTTGCTATTGTGAATTCTGCTGCAGTGAACATGGGTGTGCATATTATCTATTCATGCCATGGCTCTTGGTTTTGAGGGCATATACCAATTGAAGGGATTCTGGGTCATACAGTATTTTTATTGCTTACTTTTTGAGAAGACATTGTACCATTTTCCACAGTGGTTACATTTTACAATGCCACCAGCTGTGTAGGAGGGTTCCCATCTCTCCTTACCCTGGCCAGCATTTGTTGATTTTTGAACTTTGCTATTAATATTGGGGTAAGCTGATATCTCATTGTTGTTTTCATTTGAAGCTCTCCAATGGCTAATGAACACAAGCACTTCCTCAGATATTTGTTGGCAGCCTGAATGTCTTCTTTGATGTAGTGCCTATTCCTGCCTCTGCCCATTTTTTAAATTGGATTATTTGTCTTCTTGTTGAGTTGTTGAAGTGTTCTGTACATTTTAGAGAGTAGTCCCTTGTCTGATATGTCATTGCCAAACAGGTTTTTCCATGTCTATGCCTTTTCTTTTTACTCTTTTCGACACACAAGTGTCTAATTTTTAGGAGGTCCCAGTCATCTATTTTATCTTCTGTTTGTGTTTTCAGTTATGCTTGGTAGCATATTTATACCATGTTATCAGAACCCCTAAGTTTATTCCTATTTATTTTTCCACTGATGATCTTTACAGTTCTAGGTTTTACATTTAGAATTTTAATCCATGCTGTGTTCATTTTTGTGTATGGTGTGAGATATGGTTCCAGGGCCAGACTCGTAATCCTATAGGAGGGAAATTAGCAACTAAGCCTAGAAATCTACAGGACTTCTCTAATCTTATGGGGTCAATGCCCAAGAGAAAGTAATTGAAGAATGAGTGAGGTGAGAACTCCCAACTTATTACATATTTACATATATTCTTGAATAGAATGTTTATGGAATAGAGTGTGGAAGTGTTGCCTATTTCAAAGCTCATATTTCACCATTCTTTGGGAAATTGACTTTAATCAAATGTATATTTCTATCAGACATTAAGAGAGTTCTAAATCAAGACCCTCTGGCACAAATTAATCTACCTGCCACCTCTTCCTTACAGGATAATTTGAAGGCTGTTATGCTGATTTTTTATTGTATAGCATTTTCAAGATGCATAAACTGGGCTTGTGGGGGTTTAACACAGATAAGAATCTCAATAAAAGGCAAATGGGTGACAGTCTTTAAAACTTTTTATGAGTATTGTTGTTGGTTTTGACTTATGCTGAGTTGGTTTTGACTCATAGCAAACCTGTTTCTGAGGAGCAGCTAGTAAGTTTGAACCACCAACTCTGTAGTTCAAACTAATCTTGCGGTCTGGTGCTTAACTTATAGCACCACACCAGGACTTAGAAGCATATATTAATGCTGTTTGATCCTTTCAGATATCAAAGTAGAATATCTGAGGTTGGGAATAGTTGGTTTATTGAACTAGAGGATTAATGTGGTTATCATGTTCTTAAGTGCATCATGATTAAATATTGTTGTTGTTGTCATCAAGTCAGTTCCAACTCATAGTAACCCTGTAAAGGTTTTCTGAAGAGTGGCTGGTGTGTTTGAATTGCTGACCTTGTGGTTAGCAGTCCAGCGCTTATCCTAGAATGCCACAACAGGACTATTAAATATTATAATCCTTTTTATAAGGACCAACTCTTAAAGTACCTGAGCAAACATCAATTTGTAGCCAAAGTTGAGAAATTTGTCTTTTAATATTGATTCTTCCCTCAGTGAATCAAGTAGATTTTGACCAATTCAGTACCATGATACAATGGTTCACAACTATATGTAACATGAAGAGAAAGCCAAAACTCCCTGTGTTACTTTTTATTCCTTGATTTATACCATTGGTATTTTTATACTTTTCCCAATTGAATTTATTTTTAAAAAAGGCTATTTCAGTCAAAAAAGGTTTCCAGAGCCTGCGATGGCATTTGATTTTGGCTCTATGAATTTTGTCTGGACTACAACCAACTATTTGCATTTGAAACAGATTTATTGATATTGGCTCTTCATAATATCTTGTCATAGAAATATCATGATGTTGGATTCCCCTTCTGTCTGGGACCATCGTAAGGAAGTTCTCCCTAATGAAATACACTGACCAAAAGTGTGGAAAATATTTCTACATATCTAACACAACTTTGAGGACTGGCATTGTGTTAGTCTGGATCTTTAAGAGAACAGATAACAACATATAATATTAGCGATGTAGTGAGGGAAAACATTCATGAAAAATAAAGGAGAAGAGAAAGAAGAGTAGGCAGAGAGAGCAGACTGTAATGCAAGGATGACACCTTTGAAAGAAAAGAAAAATATGAGGAAAGTTGTGGGTAGGAAGAATTTCCGTGGCAGTGTAGCTTGGAGCAGTCACAACCTGGCAAACAGAGATCCCCAGGATAGAATGTCCCTTAGAGAAATCCCACATTTGACAGAATCAGGCTCTAGAACTTACAGTGAACAGTACAGCGAATCCGGTGGTTTCAGTGGCTGGAGGCTGTTAGCAACACTATGTTGCTTGTGCTGTCTTTCTTCCTTTCTTTCATTATTTCTTTTTCTCTTTCTCCCTCTCTCTCTTTCTTTCTCCTTCTCTCCCTGTCCTCTTTCCTTCTTTTCTTTAATTTTTTTCTTTGTATCTTTCTCCCTCTCTTTCTTGCTTTCTTTTTCTTTCTTTCTAAACCTTCACTTCATTTTCTGTGTCAGCAGATATCAATAGATATGTTGCAGTTATTAAGTGACTTAAAGTCGATTCTGACACATAGAGACCCAGTATGGGGCTTCCAAGAAGCAGCTGGTGTGTTTCAATTACCAACCTTGTGGTTAAGAGTCCAGTGCTTATCCTGGAGCACCATAATAGGACCCCTATGGTTACGAATCGGGCTGCGAACCTTAAGGTCAGCGGTTCGAAACTACCAGCCACTCCGCGGGAGAAAGATGAGGCTTTCTACTCCCGTAAGGATTTACACCCTCGGAAACCCTGTACAGGGTCGTTATGGGTCGGAACTGACTCGACGGCACTTAACAACATCAATAGATAACTATAACACACATAAGTAAAACCTGTTTGGTTCTAAGACAGAGAGAGAGTATTGCTGCCTTAGGAGGACTTGGCAAGTCAGGAGAGAGTCTGGAGTTTGGGAAAAGAACAAAACGTCAGAGTAAATCTATAGGATAAGAACCTCAGGCTAGGTGTATTAAGTGCCATCAAGCCATCCCTGGCTCTAGGTAACGTCAGATGTTATAGAGTAGAACTGTCTCATGGAGTGTTATTACCTGTAGCCTTTTAGAATGGCAGTTCACCAAGACTTTTCTTCTGTAGAACAGCTGAGTTGTTTGAGCGTTCAAACTTTGCTTGTCAACCACTCGACTCTGGGCTCCTCATCAGTTATATTATTATACTCCCCTACCCTTATTTCCTTTTTTTATAAAGTAGCCAAAAGTGCAGCAAAACATATACCAATTCAACAGTTTCCACATGCACACTTCAATGACAGTGTTTGCATTATTCAAGTTGTGCCATCATTCTTGCTCCTTTTTAGAATTGCTCTTCCCCCAAGCAGAATGTTTCTTCAGTAGAGGTCTGAGTGGTGCATTAGAAACTCTCTCAAGCATGGAAAATGATACATATCCTGTTGGTGTTGGTGTTGGTGTTGGTGGTGTCATTGAGTCGATTCTGACTCATAATGACCCTGTATAGGGTTTCTGAGGAGTGAGTGATGAATTTGAACCACCGACTTTACTGTTCCAACCAACCTTGCTATTCTGTGCTTTGTCCAACGGTGCCATACCAGGACCTGTGATCAATGTTAACTACACAACTCTAGACATGAAAAGGACAATATTACTCCAAAGCTAAATAGTAAGTCATTTATGAGACAAAACCACCCTTACATCTCCCAATAATTAGCAAAGCCCTTAATATAATCTCTCCAAACATTTTTATTGAAATGAAAGGTGTTGTCAGTTCCAATTCACAGCTACCCTGTATAGGGTTTCCAAGGAGCAGCCAGTGAGTCTGAACCACCCATCATGTGGTCTAATGCATTATCCTTCAGCACCACACCAGAATTTCTACTCCATTTTGGAGGTGTCAAACCGTAAAAAAAAGCCTCTTCTTATAGCTACAGTCATGATATAGTTGCATTGCTTTTCTCTGAATCTTCCCCACCGCCCCCCACCCCCAGGAAAGGATTTTCACATAATTTAAGTTAGAGGTTTGCACTTACATTTTACTGTAATATCAGAAAATGAGATCCCTCTTTGTTCTGATTGAAGAGCACATGTATCTAGAAAAGAGCTTCTAGGGAAGTCTTCTGAAATGGCTTAAAATGCCTGATGTATCAACAAGGACTTCTGATTAGTTAATAGTTAATAGTCTTCCATTAAATAAATGTTTAGACATTATATTTCTTGTTTGATTTTTTTTTTCAGCTGGAAACAAAAATGTATTTAAAATGAAAGGGAATCACAAAACATCTGTTCTATATAGACCCATGTCATAAAAAAACAAAGCTCAAAAATATAACTCAAATAATGGATAGGAATAATCCAAACACTATATAAAGAAATTATAAAATTAATGTATGCTATTTTAGTAGAATATTTCAGACTTTGCTGATAATTCTACTTGAATGATACAACCATAACTACATTTCTTTATGTTAAGAAAATCCCATTGCCTATCTCTAATATTTGAGCCCAGGTGTGATGCTGTAGGACAAGTGCTGAACTGGTAATTAATTGCAAGACAAGACCATTCAAACCCACCATCTATTCTCAGAAATCTTGTATAGGATTGCTATATATTGAAACTGACTCCATAGCACAAAACAACATTTCTAATATTTATTCTGGTCCAATTCACCAACTAATTTATTTTAAAACCCAACAAAAATAACAAGCATTTTCTGTATGTTTGCATTTTATACACACATTTGTGGAACAACTTATTAGAAACACTACTCAAAATGCTTAATGTTTTGATTTCATGTACTATCTTCATACTAGCTGGCATGAAAGTACAAATGTATCTTTTCCATCTTTAGAAAGTTAACCCTGAGGCCCTGAATCCATTCCTCTGGGTCCTAGAATTTGGGTCCATAATTGTATGTGCTCCTGTTCTCAACACTTTCTCACTTAGCTCCTTCCCATTTTAAATATATAAAAACCCAAACAAAAAAATTTCCCATTAATCCCACTGAGGAGCACTGAAGGAGAAGCACAGGACTATGAACCACACAGTAGTGGTTCAAACCCATCACCCACTCCTTGGGAAAAGAATAAGAGTTTCTGTTTCTGTAAAGATTTACAGCCTCAAATCCTATAAGGGCATTATGAATCAGAACCAATTCTATGGTACTTAACTAAAACAGGAACAATAAAGTTCACCATTGCCTACTTTAAACTTCATGATGCACTCAAAAGTGATCTAAACAAATTTGTGCCACTAAATATGCTCACTCAACTGATTGTGTTATTTCTTTTTAATACAAACTATTCAGGCTTCAAAAGTTTACCACTGCTACCTACATACAGGAGTCCTAGTGTGACGCTGCAGGATAAGGCACTTGACTGCAAGGTCAGTTTAAACTGCAGGGTTGCTCCTCAGAAACCCTATACAGGGTTGCTATGTATCAAAATTGATTTGATGGCACTTAACAACAACAACAACACCCACATACTGGTGTGGCCCTATAGGATCAGCACTAGACTGGGAACCATAAGGTCAGTTGTTCAAACCTACCAGCTGCTCCTTGAAAACCCTATACAGTATTCCAAATTCAAGGCACTTGAAAACAACACCCATGTATTATATTTCTCCCATTTGGAAAGCAAGCCTATATAAAAAAGTACACTTTAAAAATATTACACACACACATACATCTTCATTCAGATTTTGTCACTGTCGACAGTGACAAAATGTTGAATATTTCCTCTTCCCATATCATCAAAGATTATATTTTATACATTGTTGTTGTTAAGTGCCCTCCACTTAGTTCTGACACATAATGTTCCCAGAGCATCTGGTGGGTTTGAACTGCCAACCTTGCAGTTAGCAGCCGAGTGCTTATCCTACAGTGGTGCACCAGGAACCATTTTATACACTGTTTTTATTAAGTCCAGTCGAGTCAATTCCAAATCATAGTGAACCTGTATAGCGTTTCCAAAGAGCAACTGCTGGATTTGAACCACTAACCTTACTGTTAGTAGCCCATAGCTAATTCTACAGCACCAAACCATGACATTGGTCATTATTGTTGTTGTTAGGTGTCATTGAGTCAGTAACGACTCATAGTGATCCTATGTACAACAGAATGAAACACCACCTGGTCCTATGCCAACCTCACAATCATTGCTACATTTGAACCCATAAGTGTTGCCACTTTGTCAATCCATCTTGTTGAGGGTCTTCCTCTTTTTCTCAGACCCTGCATTTTACCAAACATGATATTCTTCTCCAGGGGCTGCTCCCTCTGAAGTATGAGAGATAAAGTCTGGCAATCCTGGCTCTCAGGGAGCATTCTAGCTGTATTTATCCCAACACAGATCTATTTGTTCTTTTGGCAGTCCATGGTACTTTTAATATACTCCTTTTACAACGGAGCTAAAATGCATCAATTCTTCTATGGTCTTCCTTATTTACTCTCCAACTTGTGCATGCATAGTAGGTAATTGAAAATATCATGGCTTGGGCCTGGCACACCTTAGTCCTCAAACTGACATCTTTGCTCTTCAACACTTTAAAGAGGTTTATACAGCAGATTTGCCTAAAGCAATGTGTCATTTGATTTCTTGACTGCTGCTTCCTTGAGGGTTGACAGTTGATCTGAGCAAAAGGAAATCTTTGGCAACTTGAATCTTTTCTTCATTTATCTTGATGTTATTTATTGGTCCAGCGGTGAAGGTTTTTTGTTTTTGTTTTTTTTGATGATGAGGTGCAACCCATAATAAAACTTGTGGTCTTTGATCTTTATCAGTAAGTATATTAAGTCCTCTTCGCTTTCAGCAAGCAAGGTTGTATCATCTGCATATCCCAGATTGTTAGTGAGTCTTCCTCCTATCCTGATGCCACATTTATCTTCAGATTATTTGCCCAGCATACAGATTGAATAAGTATGATGAAATAATACAACCTTGGCACACACCTTTCCTAATTAGAAATTATTCAGTGTTCACTTGTTGTGTTTAAACA
>NW_006408529.1:10590678-10592852 GCF_000296735.1 Chrysochloris asiatica
GCTTTAGCATCTCAATGCTGGAGAGCAAGTTTCAGAGTCTTTTTTACATACATTTTGTTCATTTCCTTATTTTTTGTCTTCTTAAGGAGCTTTTGCTTTCTTCCTGTATGATATTCTTGATGTCATCCCACAACACTTCTGGTATTCAGTTTCTTTAGTGTCCAATGCTGTTGAATTTGACACTAATGTCTTTAGTGTCAAATCTGTTCTTCAAGTGATCTGTAAATTCAGGTGGGTTATTTTCAAAGTCATATTTTGGCTCTAGTAGACTTGTTTTATGGAGTCCTCGTGTGGGGCTGTGGGTTAATGTGCCAGACTGCAAAGCCGTTTGAACTGCCAGGTCAGCGGTTCAAGCTCACCAGCTGCTCCTTGGAAATCCTATATAGGGTCACTATAAAGAGCCAGAATCGACTCGATGGCACTTAACAACAACAACAATAACAAGATTTGTTTTAATTCTCTTCAGCTTCTTCCTGAATTTTCATACATGCAATTGATGGTCTGTTCCACAATCTGCCCTGACTTTGTTTTGGTTGATGATATAGAGCTTTCCCACTGTCTTTCTCCAGATATAGTCAATTTGATTTCTGTGTATTCTATTTGGTGAGGTTCATGTGTGTAGTCATCTTTTATGTTGTTTAAAAAGATATCTGCATTGAAGTCATTGATCTTGCAAAATTCTATCATGTCATCTCCAGCATCATTTCTATCACCAAGGCCATATTTTCCAACCATTGATCTTTCCTCTGTTTCTAACCATTGCTTTCTAATCACCAGTAATTATCAATACATGTTGATTGCATGTTTGATCAATTTCAGACTGAAGAAGTTGGCAGAATTCTTCAATTTCATCTTTACTGGCTTTAGTGGTTAGTACACACATTTGAATAATAGTTGTATTAACTGGTATTCCTTGTAGGCATATGAATATTATCATATCACATACAGCATTGTGCCTCATGACTTGAACTTGATATATCCTTTTTGATGATGAATGTAACTCCTTTCCTCTTCAATTTGTAATTCCCAGCATAGTAAACTATGTGATTGTCAGATTAAAAATGGTCAATGCCAGTCCATTTCAACTTACTAACGCCTAGTAAGATACCAATGTTTAGTGTTCCATTTCATTTTTGACAGTTTCCAATTTTCCTAGATTCATACTTTGTACATTTCACGTTCTGATTACTAATGGATGTTTCAGATGTTTTTGTTTGTTTTTTGAGTTGTGCCCTATCAGCAAATGAAAGTCTCCAAGGCTTTACTCCATTTGCGTCATCGCTGAAACTCTACTTAGCTCCTCCCCAGTCACATGTTAAGTGTCTTCCAACCTGAGGTACTCATCTTCTGGCACTATATTTGGTAGTCTTCATCATACTTCAACATTCAATATTCTAGTGCTTACAATGTTTCTCTGTTCTTATTTTCAGTGACTAAAATTTAGAAATAGTCCGTCTCTCTTTCTTCCTATTCTGTTGTTGTCTGGAATCTCAGCTGAACCCTGTCCACTGTGAGTGACCCTGCTGGTATTTAAAATTCCCATGGTTTATCTTCCAGCATCACAGCAACATCAAGCCATCACAGCATGACAAATTGACAGATGAATAGTGGCACCAGGACATTGTCATTGTTGCTAATTCTGTCGAGTCAGTTCCAACTCTTCGCGGCCCTGTGAAGGGTTTCTGAGGAGCAACTGGTAAGTTAGTTCCACCGACATTTGGGTTCAAACTGACCTTGCAGTTCAGCACATTAACCCATAGTGCCACATCAGGACTCCGCCAGGACCTAGAGAACACTTAATAACATAAAGTAGTAATATTGGTATTATTAATTGCTTTCTAAGAAAGTAATTATATTGCTGTTATTAAGTACTAGGACATTTTGTTATTGTTGTTAGGTGCCATCGAGTTGCTACCAACCCATAGCGACCTTATGCACAGCAGAATGAAACACTGCCCGATCCTGGGCCAACCTCACTATTGTTGCCATGCTTGAGTCCCTCAATGCTGCTACTTGGCCAATCCATCACATTGGGGGTCTTCCTCTTTTTCTCTGACCATCCAACTTACCAAGCATGATATCCTTCTCAGCAACTGGTCCTTCTTGACAATATGTCCAAAGTATGAGAGACGAAGTTTGGCCATCTTGGCCTCTAAGGAGCACTCTGGCTGCAC
>NW_006408529.1:10594347-10643150 GCF_000296735.1 Chrysochloris asiatica
TCTTGGATCTCCTCATTTCTTCCATTTGCTTTAGCATCTCTATGCTGCAGAGCAAGTTTCAGTGTCTCTTCTGACATTAGGACATTCGAGAGCACTTAATATTACCAACATAATTACTTTCTTAAAGAGAAATTAATAATATCAATAGTAATAGTTCCTTATAATATCAAAGATATGGACCAAAGAATGCCACATGTTTAGATACTTTCCAAAAGGCTTAAAGTAACACTGTTGCTGTGTTTGTTAGGTGCCATTGGGTCTCCAAGTCTGTTCCAACTAACATGGACCCTATGCACAACAGAATGAAACACTGCCCAGTGCTGAGCCATCCTCACCATAGTTGCTAAGTTTGAGCCCATTGTTGATGCCCCTGTACCAACCGATACAATAGTCTTATGTTCTTCATCATGTTTCAATATTCAATATTCAGATGTTATATGACAGTGTTTCACTGCAATTCATAAGGTTTTCAATGGGTAAACATTTGGAAGTAGTCTGCCTCTTGTTTTTCCTAGTCTGTCTTAGTTTCAAAGCTTAGCTGTAACCTACCCACCACGGCTGTACAATGCTGATATTTAAACTACTGGTGGCATTGTCTCCAGCATCATAACAACAGCCAAGCCACCAGAGTGTGACAAACTGACAGATGAGTGGAACACTATCAACCCTGTAAAAAATACAGTTTTTCATCTTTGGTATTTGACGTGATAGTTCATTCCCATTCTGACGTTCTAAAAGCACTTGAATACTTTTCTATTTTTTTACTAATTAACAAAGGACTTTGGAGCTGTTTGTTGCTGTATTTGTTTATAGTAGTAATGGCCCACCAATTCAAGCTGTTACAATGGTGGTGGTGTCAAGAACATAGAATGATAGGAGAAAAAAACAAAAAAAGAGAAGAGAATATACAGTGTGGTGCCTAAAAATGCAAACACCAATTACTCTTCTTGAATTTGTGTGGGGGATAGATAAATAATGATTTGCAACAACCACAGATCTCAAATGGCTTTGTTCATATTTTAATAGTGTACTCCTCTTTGCTGTCTGAGTAATTAAGTCTTAGGACATTCCAGAAGCCATAAATCCTGCTGAGATGTTTAAGTTAAGAGCAACCTCTTGATGTACAAACAAAATAGTCAAAACAAAAAAGGACACTTCTCTGGTTCTTAACAAGCTGTTCTGCTTTTACCTTTGAAACACAATTGAATGTGACCCATTCAAACTGTTCAGTCTCATTGTTAACTAGAAGTTCCTTTTGAAATCCATTGCCTTCAATTTTATTTTTTAAAAGAATTTTAATTGCATGGCTGTAAAGAATAAAGATGCTCAAGGCTCCATTTGTTTATCATGGAGGGGCCTAAAAATGAGGACAGTGCTTCCCAGCTCATGCAGGGGTTGCAGAGAGAGGGAGATGACTTTTAATTCTACAAGTTCAGAGAGATTTCTTAGTTTGACGTGCTTGGCAGGGGGTCTTTGAGCGCCTGGCAATGCTTCAGCATTCTGAGCTTTGAAAGTCTTTCCCTGCAGCAGAAATTGTATCAAAAGCCAATGATAATATTCCCTGCAAGGTAAAGCACCCTATTGAAGATTTCGAGAGCTGTTTATTTATTCATCACAGTTTTTTCTTTTAGGACATATCAGGCATCTAGGTAATAATTCACATAGATGATAGAAAATGCAAAAAATAAAAAAATAAAAATAAACCTTCCTCATTAATCTTTCACCTTTTCCTTCTTCTACTTCTCTGTAGGCCACATGTAGATATAAAATGTTCTTTCTGCTTATCTGAAACATATATATCTTTATTCCAAATCTCAATTTCTCCCTCCCTTTCTTTTTATTTTCAAACAATATTGTCATTTCCGTCTACTTTCTACCACCAGCTGAGCATATAAGATGTGTATGGCCATTTCCTTCTGCTAAATCCTCAAAGTGATTAATTAATTTTACAGAAGTATGTTCAGTTTCTAAAGTACTTTTGGAATGTTGGTATTTTAAGGATATTCAGAAAACTGTTTTCAAAGCAAATGTTAATTGTTTTGATCTCTAGAAGGATGTACATATTTTAATATCTTATATTATATTTTATATACATGGTAAGAAATAAAATAATATTTCCCCTTCTTTTGTTATTTCTAGGGCAGAGCTGGGAATAAGGGGCCATGACAACCTTTCCCTCTTGTAACATCAATGTCTTCTATCAGTTTGGCAGAATCAGTGAAGACAAAAACAGTCTCCCCTCTGTTTTGTTTTGTTTTTTTTCTTCCATCATCTAGTGGCATTAAAAGTGACCTTGCCTTGTAAATATCGGTGAGTGACCACATGGGAAGCAGTTGCCACATAAGAGGAGGTTCTCTTGAATTTTTTTTTTTTTTTTAAACTATGGGGATTTGAAGATAGTGCATTGCTTACAATTGCAACTTTTTTTTTTTTTTTTAATGGAATCAATGAAGGAAATCTATGCATCCAAAAGAAACTTGGAAAAAATTCAGTGCCTCATCATATTTGGACATATTTAAGTACATTTTACTTTACAAACATAAACCAAGTTGTAGAATATATTTAAATATCAAAAGTGTAGGAGGAAATCACCATTCCAAGGAACCACTTTACTAGCAAAATATCCATAAAATAGCATCAGCAAATATTCCCTTCATCCGTTAATATTAATTGAACTTCCATAGTGTGCAAAGCAAGGAACAGGACACTTCACAAAACAAAAAAAGTAGTCCAGGCCTTAAAATTTCCAATTCTATAGTTGGTTCATGATCATTTTTACACAGAGAGAAGAGCAGGACCAAGGATAAGCCCAAAGAGTGCATTTTGTTGTTGTTGTAGTTAAGTGCCATCAATTCAGTTTGGACTGATAGCGACCCTGTATAAGGTTTCCAAGGAGCGGCTGATGAGTTCGAACCACTGACCCTGTGGTTCCAACCTATCTTGTGGTCCAGTACTTTATCCTATAGCACCACACAGAAATCACTGATTATGAGTTTTGGGGGAACAAGGAAGGGACCTCAAATAATTTGTGAAAAAACAAACTTTAAAAAGTGGAATTTTTCCACAAACTTTTGAAGCTGTCTTATATATATTTTTTTGGTTGAATTATTTGTGTACTTTAGGCATAATAATTCAATTATACAGTTCAGACTTGACACAAGAAGTTCCAGGAAACTTCTTTCCACCAGCCACGGCTACCACACCAATTATTATCACCAGAACCCATAACCTCATGGTCCAGTGCTTTTTGTTAGAATGACATTAGCTTTCCTTTTTCTCAAAGGATCTGTGGAAGTGAAAAACTCCATTAATTCAGTGTTTCCATATTTTCATATTGACGAATTGTCTTAGTCATCTAGTTCTACTATAACAGAAATATCACAAGTGAGTGGCTTTAACAAGCACATTTATTATCTCACACTTTAGGAAGCTAGAAGTCAGAATTCAAAGTACTGATACTGGGGAAAGTTCCTTGTCTCCTTGTAGCATCTGTAGGCCCGGCATTCCTTGGAGATCTCCATGTGTCTTGACGTCAGTCTTTCCCCAGATCTAGGAATGCAGGGATCACAGATCCAAAGGACACACTCCACTCTGTCTCTTCTTTCTTGGAGGTACCAGGTCCCTCTGGCTCACATCTCTCTTCCCTTACATCTTGGAAGATAAGAGGTGTTGCATGTCACTCTCTTGGGAATCTCAGATCCATTGGATCAGGGTCATGGTGGGATTAAGGATGGTGTATCACACTTTCAGAAGTCCTGGTGTGGCACTGTGTGTAAATGTGCTGGATTGCAAAGTTGCTTTGAACAGCAAGGTTGGTGGTTCACGCTCACCATGTACTCCTTGGAAACCCTATACAGGGTCGTTATGACCAGATGACACTTAACAAGAATCCCACTCTTAATCTTTTTATTGGTTATCCCATCAGATCACATCATGGGGGATCATCACAAAAGTGCCAAACCACTGAGAATCATGGGCCAGCTAAGCTGAGACATGGTTTTTTCGGTTTGTTTGTTTTTGTTACATGCCATCGAATTGGTTCTGACCCATAGCAACCCTATATAGGCTTTCCAAGGAGCAGCTGGTGAACTTGAACTACCAACCTTGCAGATCAAACCAACTTTGCAGTCCAGTGCATTAACCCACAGTGCCACACCAGAACACATATTTTGTGGGGGACACAATTCTGTTCATGACACTAGTTATAATTTGATTTGATTCTTTCAGTAACCTTGAAAGCAAAAATAAATGAAAACTTCACATAAAATATACTATGTACTTGCTGTTGTTATTGAATGCTGCTGGTGGTGATTCCAACTTATACCAACCTCATATAGGGTTTCTGAGGAATAGCTGGTGGGTTTAAACTGCCAACCTTGTGGTTAGTTTTCCAGTGTTTATCATATAGAACCACATTTTAATTTCATGTTATATGTTTCATATTTATTTCAAAAGAAAATAACTGCTAAGGTCTGTTATGAATTTTGCAATTTCAAGTAGTCTCTATTAGAAATCCAATGAATTTGTTGTTGGAGTTAGTTACCATTGACCAGATGCCGATTCATAACAACCCCATCTATGTTCAACAGAGTGAAACACTGCCCAGTCATGTGCTATCCTCGTAATTCTGGCTGTGTCTGAGTACATTGTTGGAGCCACTGTGATAATCCATTTAAGGGTCTTTCTCATTTTTGCTGACACTCTACCATACATAATGCATTTCTTCAAAGATTGTTCCCTCCTGATGATGCGTCCAAAGCACATGAGATGATATCTCACCATCCTCTTCTAAGGAGAATTCTGACTGCATTTCTTCCAAGAAAGATTTGTTCATTATTCTGGCAGTCTGTGGCATATTCTACATTCTTTGCCATCACCATGATTCAAATGCATTATTTCATTTTACTTGCTTTTTGCCCAGGTTTTACATGCATATAAGGTAACTGAAAATACCATGGCTTGGGTCAGGTGTACCTTCTCAAGATATCTTTTTTGCTTTTTAGCACATAAAGAAGTCTTTTGCAGCAGATCTGTCCACAGCAATACTGCCTTTTATTTTTGACTGCTGCTTCCAGGAATATTAATTAAGTAAAATAGAATCCCTGTTAACTTCAATCATTTCTGTTTATCATGATGCTGCTTATTGATCTATTTGTGAGCGTTTTTGTTTTTTGTTGAAATGTAATCCATACTGGAAACTTCAAGCTTTGTTCTTTGTAAGTAAGTGCTTCAATGAGCAATTGTCATGTCAAGTGTTGGCTAGTCAGTTCCCATTCATAGCATCTCTTTATATGGTGACCAAGGAATGGTTGGTGGGTTTGAACTACAGAGCTTGTAGTTAGTATTCCAGTGCTTATTCTACAGTACCACATGAGGTCTCAGAATGAACAATAAAGGTGACCTGAAATATATTCAGGTGTACTGTAGAAGTACAAGTAATCTCAAAAATAGATATAGTAAAGTGTATTTTTGCTTCTACTATTTATGATAATCTTACTATCTTAACCATATAGCATTTAGATTTTCAGGATTGCCATTCATAGTAGTAGTTTCATAAAGCTGTTCATTGTAAAATTCATCTTATCTGTTGATTTATTCACCAAAGTCCCCCACCAAATATTATTTATGAATAGTTCTATAGTGCTCTCAGCTCTCAGTTTCTGTGATTTGATTGTTTTTTTATGTGTGAAGTTCATTAAAGTTGAATGATCATAGGCAGATCACTTACATTACTGGCAGATGACTGGATTACAACATTTAAATTAAATGCTATTTAAACTCTCATACCAGTATTCTTTTCTAAGTAAATATCACTTAAATTTTTATCACATGTGTGAAAAAGAAACCTTGATGGATTAAGCATAGAGCTGCTAACCTCAAGGTCAGCAATTCAAACCCACCAGCTGGTCTACAGGAGAAAATGAGATTGTCTGCACACTTAAAATTTTACAGTCTCTCATTGGCTACCTAAAATGTGTGTGTGTGTAGGTGTGTTTTGGAGCTCTATAAAGGCACAAAGTGACTGGCTTACTACAAGTTTTCAATAAGGAGTTTAGTTTCAGAGTGTGCGGTGGGGAGGGAGGAGGGTAGAATCCCCACTGAGTAGTTTTCATCTTGTCTAGATGGGTGTGGTGAAAGGAGATGGGGATAAAAGTCTTATGATTCAATAGTGAGCAATTGTTATCATGACCAATTGTGACTGTCACAACAGTAAAGATAGAAGTTTTGTAACATAAATGGGGGAGCAGTTAATCTTACAGTCCAGGAAAAGAGGATTCTAGGGCCATTAAGGGAGAAGAGCATAAGCAGAATGTGGGACCCTATCCAGAAAAGCAGCAACACCAGAGATGGAGGCAGAGATGATGACATGGAGATATAGAGCAGCTGAGGATTCTAGACTCATCGAAATAGAAAAACTGTGTGCTGGTGACCAGGAGGTAGGCTTGCAGAATATGCCCTTTGGTTGTTTAAATGATTATATATTCCTGAGTTTTGGTGTTTTGGTATATATCCCTCCACCCCACCCCCCAAAAAAACCCACAGAGGGAATAGAAGCAAATACTATTGAATGATGTTGCACAGGGGGAATTGTAATCATTGCAGTGAAATGATGACTCTAAAACTGATGTTCTCCCATGTAAACTATCACTCAATTCACAATAAAAACTTAAAAAAATTTTTTTTTTGCAGTCTAGAAAATTTAAAGAGTAGTTATAGTCTATCCTACAGGGTCACTGTGAGTTGGAATCTATGGAAGTAGGTTTGGAGATATAATGGAAAGTGGTTTCCCTTGTTAGGTATTTTAGAAAACTCTTAAGCAAATATATGGAAAATATAAATGCTTTTTCTTGTCATAATAAAACATAACCTGACTTGAACACATAAAACAATACATAGTTTGTTGGTGAGGAAGAGGCTCAATTTAAAACAGTATTAATCTAATTTCATATGCTTATATTTGAAGTTTCTCATAATTTACTATACTAGTGTCTGAAAGGTTGGGGATTCAAACTCATCCTGAGGTATGTCAGAAGATAGACCTTGTGATCTGTTCTGAAAGGTCACAACCTTGAAAATGTTATAGAAATTGACTCAAGGGTAACTAACAGCAACTATAACAACAGAGCCTATATAAGAATGGCATCATTTGGGTAATGAAAAACCAGGTGAAATGTTTGAGAACATGAAAATAGGTCACATGTCAACATAGTAAAATAAAACAATAAATACATTTGAACAATTGTTGTTGTTGTTAAGTGCCATCGAGTTGGTTCCGACCCACAGAAACCTTGAATAGGGTTTCCTAGGAACAGCTGGTGAGCTTGAACCACCAGAACAATATCAGTATTGAAAATAAATAAGCCAGCTTAATTTCCATAGCTATTAATGTCAGAGCAGAAAATCAGCTTGCAATTACTTAGGGTTTTGGTCATTAACATACTGGGGAGAAATATTTTGTTTCATGCAACAAGATTGAAAACTTGATATATTATGGGATGAAACATAGCTATTATATCTCTTGGAATTATCTAGTCTTCATTTTTCTCTGCCTTGTTGACTACAAGTACAATTAACAAAGATTTTTATTGATGGGATCAAAATGTCAATGAAGACATTTGTCTAGATTGCTTGTCTACCCTCTCTGCTAAAGAGGATTCTGTCTTTGTCACTTCAGTTTCTTCAACTACTTCATGCTAAGGAAGTACTTGCCATATCATTTGGGGGAGATTTCTGATTGTAGAGGTAGAAGAAAAGGGGAAAGGGATGGATTGCAAGGAGATCAAGCTAGAGCTAGGGGCTGAATTTCTTAAGGTGTTGAGGTAAATGTTGCTGAGACAAATAAGAAGGAGGGAGCAATGGGGTATTTCAGATATAGTTCTAAAACTTATCTGTCCTTACTACTTTCATTAGAAGGGGAAGTAAAGATCTTTGGAACCACATTTGACTACTGTATTGTGTTTCTTTGCAAATGGACTTCAGAGGTGACCACTTTATAAAGATCATATTTTATATTTGCATTATGGGCCATCATGCAAATATATAGTGCAAGCAGTCTTTTTGTATAAGGTGGATTTGAGGATAACAGCTGCTCTACTGGAAAGATAGTAGTGTAATTAAACCTCAGTCTGGCCTTGTGAAATCTTGGCAGAAGCCAAAAACACCATTTACTCCTCTTTAGCTTGTTAGGCCTTTATATTTCTCCAGACACAGAGGACCTTAATGGTGCTGTTTGCCAAAATAATTGAGCAGCATGTGGTTGATAGAAATGCAAGATGAAAGGAAAAGGCAAATATTGTAATTAACGGGAAGTAGGTGTGGTGTTGTAGAAACAAACACTGGACTGCTAACCATAAAGTTGGCAGTTCATACCCTCCAAACACTTCTTAGAGACCCTGTACAAGGTCGCTATGAGTCAGAACTGACTTGACGACACTTAACAATAATAACAAGTGGATGGAATATATCTTGAAAAGCTACAATAGAAGCCCTCAAAGGGTTACTCCAAGCAAACAGAAATATGATGGAGTTGAGGTGTATGCATCTTGGAGTTAAGAAAGAAAACTATGGCCAGTTACTGTCATAATGACCCCTGTGTGCCTGAATAAAACTGTGCTCCATAAGGTTTCAAATGACTAGTTTGTCAGAAGCAGATCAGTAAGTCTTTCTTCCCAGGTCCCTTAGGAGGATTTGAACTTCCAATCTTCCATTTAACAGCTGAACACATTAACCATTTTCATCATCCAGAGCCGCCTAAGGGAAAGAAGAAGAGTGCTTGCCTTGGAAAGAATAACAAATTGATGTAGTAAATAGTCTTTAAATTAGAAAACTATGAGACTCCCAGTCAAAGTGTTTTAGAATTCTCTTGATGTACACATTATTTCTCAAAGAGAGAATGAAGGTTAAATGGGGAATTTAATCCTTATCCACAAATAATGTGTGCTGTATCATCCCTCTTCTCACAATGAAAATAAATCACCTTCAGTTTCTAATGAGGATCTGCAAAACAGCATAGAAGCCTTGTCTGACTTCCTCTAGCTTCCCAAGAGGAAGAGAAAAATAAAACTTGTAATCAGCCCAAGGCCAATTGTTATTCGGCAGAGATCAGACATGCCTCTACCCTTCAATCTTCTTTAGCCTCTTCTGACATGCCTTCCACAGCACTCTCTGCTTCACACCTTGGTTTCATAAGCCATTGCAATGACCACACTAAACTCATAGGCAATACTCATGATTATGGGGCTTATTAAAGATGTGAACAGGGTACAATTCAGGAGTAGAAACAACTCAGACTGTAGCAGTCCTCCAATTAGGACCAATTCTTCTATGCCATACTGATGGCATACCTCACTCTTGTCTTCAGCCTCTCAGCCACATGACCACTTGACCTCTGCTATGCTCTTATGCTCCGGCAAGTGTTACAAAACTACTTTAGTGTAAATGCCCAAATGACTCAGTTTGCAAGCCAGCTTTCTGCCCATAAACACTCAGCTTTACTCAGTTCATGGACCAGAAAGCCTGAAGCTGCTCTGCTCTGTCTCTCTATAATGATGCATCTGTCATCACTTCTACTACTGTTGCTCTTGTAGGTAGAGATCTCATGCTCTGCTCCTGGCTCTTCTTTCTTGATGATCCAAGAGTTGTTTACTCCTGCATCTGAGATGGCTCCTTTTAAACCTAGCTGGATGGCAAAACTAATTCCAGCATTAGATTCATGTACACCTTAGTTGCACAGTCCCATACAATTATTTGGTGGGAATTAAGAAGACTTGGCATAGAAAATCCATTTCATGTAATTCGCAATACCACAGGATTCCTAAACTTCAAGATCTGAAGAGGGTGGTATTGAGATTTCAAGGGCAACATGTTTTTCAGATAAATAATTTGAGGCTAGGGAATTATTCACTGTTAAAGAGCTAAAGTGTATGCTGAACAAATAATCCGAGAAACTGGGTTCTATGAAGAAAAACGTGACATCAGGATTGGAGGAAGACTCATTAACAACCTGCGATATGCAGATGATACAACCTTGCTTGCTGAAAGTGAAGAGGACTTAAAACATTTACTGATGAAGATCAAAGAGCACAGCCTTAGGTATGGATTACAGCTCAATGTCAAGAAAACAAAAATCATCACAACTGGACAAATAAACAACATTCTTATCAATGGAGAAAAGATTGAGGTTGTCAAGGACTTCATTCTTCTTGGATCAACTATCAACACTCACGGAAGCTACAGTCAAGAAATCAAATGATGTATGGCATTAGACAAATCTGCTGCATGAGACCTTTTTAAAGTGTTGAAGAGCAAAGATGTCAGCTTAAGGACTAAGGTGCACCTGACCCAAGCCATGGTAATTTCAATAACCTCATCTGCATGTGAAAGCTGGACAGTGAATAAAGACGACCATAGAAGAATTTATGCTTTTGAGTTATGGTGTTGGAGGAGAATATTGAACATGCCATGGGCTGCCAAAAGAATCAATAGATCCATTTTGGAAGAAGTGCAACCAGAATGCTCCTTAGAGGCCAAGATGGCCAAACTTCGTCTCTCATACTTCGGACATATTGTCAGGAGGAATGAGTCACTGGAGAAGGATATCATGTTTGGTAAGGTGGAGGGTCAGAGAAAAAGAGGAAGACCCCCAACGAGATGGATTTGCCAAGTGGCAGCATCAATGGACTCAAGTGTGACAACAGTAGTGAGGTTGATCCAGGATTGGGCAGTGTTTTCGTTCTGCTGTGCATAAGGTCGCTATGAGTCGGTACAGACTTGATGGCACCTAACAACAACAACAAAAGTGATAGAAAAATTAGGCCTAGATTAAGAAAAAGATGAGGTTTCTATTGAATTTTCCGGTATAAGATTCTTCAGAAAAGGGACCATTTGTCTTTTGAGGTTGAAACCATAATATCTGGAAAAAAAAAAAAAAGTGATTACAGAGAAGAGTCCTAGAAAATATTTTCAGATTAAATGAAAACAAAAAGTAAAATGTAACTTTTCCTTAACGTTTGATCCATCGTTCTTGTCATTGTTTTTGTTGTTAAGTGCTTTCAAGTCAGTTCCCGATTCATAATGACACTGTATATAGGATTTCTGAGGAATGGCTCGTGGTTTTGAGCCACCTGTTTTTCTCATTCCTTTCCCTCTTTACCTCTTGTCAGTATCCTTTCACTTCTCTTCAAAAATGTTGTTTTTTGTTTTCCCTGTATTTTGTATCTCTTTCTCTATCTTCCACTATTATCTTTGAAACCAAAAAATATGAGGTAGGAAATGGAAAGTAACAACAGAAAAAGGAAATTAGGCAATGCCAGGTCTAGAATGGGGTTTCACATAATGGGGAAATACTCTAACTAGGTTGGATGAACCATGAATCTAACTAATATGGAAATCTTTGGTTTCTTAAAATTCAACATCTCATGTGGTATTTTTTATTTATAATGGAAATCCCAGAAAATGGGAGCCTCATTTTCTTCACCAAAAATATAGTAGGAAAAAAAATGAGAAGTTAATTTAGACAGACAGGAAAGTGACAATGATATTTATCTGCAAGCTATGTTTCTGAAGTGAGCTTACAAACAAAACATTTATTATTTCATGTATCTATAATTAGACAATATTTAAAGTCTAAAAATGATTACAAAATAATTTTGTCTTGTTTGTGGGTCTACATTTTTTTCAAAACATAGTAGAAAAGGAGTTTATAGAATAATTCATAAGAGTTTATACCAAATACAGTGTAACCTGAGATACAAATTCTTATTTAAAATATTATTTCTTATTGGAATCAACAAACTGTGGTTTACACTGGAACTAGGCAACTTCTCAGGAAGTTGGGCTTCAATTTCTTCAACTGCAAAACTGAGTTAATTATATGACTAATCCTCAGGGATTAGTCAGATTTGAGAAAAAAACATCTAGTCCAATGCTTATTCTATCCATTTCAGTTATCATTATCCTACCACAAATACTGCAACTTAAGGAAGGTTTCTAGCATGTCCTTATGTCTTTAGAAGCAGCTCAAAATCAAAATTGATCACCGCTTTGGGTACAATATCACAGAAGAAAGATGGGGCTGTCTGCTTTTATAGATTTATAGTCTCAGAAACCCTAAGGAGCAGTTCAACTAGATCCTATAGGGTCACTATGATCCTATAGATCCTATAGAGTCAGAGTCTATTCGCTGGCAGTGGATTTGGTGTGGCCATTGGTTAGATAGAAAAAACTACTCATGGCTGAAAGAGTAGAAACACAATATCCATGAAGAATAGTCAACAGGATAATGGTAGAAAAGGACTGGCAAGCAATATAATGCTTATTCTGCTCCCAATGACGATCTTAGCTATAAGATTGGCACTTTAGGAAGAATGGACTCAACTGGGACTATCTACTGCATTCAACAATTTATCAAGTCTCTGGCCTAATGGTATTACTCTGGATGCAAACTTCTTAAAATAACTATTTTATCCATATTTTCAGGAGCAAGAAGCTATTGTTATAGAATAAGGAAACAATTCACAGATGGAACTTTGTTAAACACATTGGAGAATTGGAGTTAGAATCAGTCATCCAAGATACAAATAGATCAATGATCTTTTAAATAACACAGAACTTACAATTTTCCTTCATCCTCAAAATTTATTAATACATACATTTAACTTTGTATATTAGTGACTATGGATACTTGGT
Organism: Chrysochloris asiatica; assembly: GCF_000296735.1. Classification (NCBI taxonomy): domain Eukaryota; kingdom Metazoa; phylum Chordata; class Mammalia; order Afrosoricida; family Chrysochloridae; genus Chrysochloris; species Chrysochloris asiatica. The sequence goes on from NW_006408529.1 coordinate 10,607,035, forward strand.
GGTTAACATATGTTGTTGTTGTTAAGTGCCGTCGAGTCGGTTCCGACCCATAGCGACCCTGTACAGGGTTTCCGAGGGTGTAAATCTTTACGGGAGTAGAAAGCCTCATCTTTCTCCCGTGGAGCAGCTGGTAGTTTCGAACAGCTGACCTTAAGGTTCGCAGCCCGATTCGTAAATATGTTAATGTAGGTTAATTGTTGGGCTGCTAACTGCAAGGTCAGAGGTTCAAACCCACCAACCACTCTGCCAGAAAGCTGAGATTATTTGCTTCCATAAATATGACGATCTTAGAAACCCTATTGGAGCAGTTCTACTCTGTCCTATAGGGTTGTGAAATCAACTCAATGGCAGTAAGGTTTTTATATGGCTTATATTAAGAAGCTCTGGTAGCATAGTTGTTACGAGTCGGGCTGTGAACCTCAGGGTCAGCAGTTCAAAACTACCAGCTGTTCAGTGGGAGAAAGATGAGACTTTCTGCTCCAGTAAAGATTCATAGCCTTGGAAACCCTATACAGGGTCGCTATGAGTCGGAACCGACTCCACGGCACATAACAACAATATTAATGAGTATTACTATTCAATGACTTTAATAATAATTTACATTGTTTTCATATTTCATTTTATGACCGCTTGAATTTCAAATGGTAATAAATACATTTTGATTCAGTTTAATATTTTATTATAATTTGATTTTAATTTTTATATTGATGTGTGTCCAAGCAAGTATCTGAAATAGAATTACGATTTGCAGAATTACATTGCACTTCTTCTTGAATTGCTGAATGGATTTTTAGTCACTTTTCCCTCAATGCTTATTGAAATGGTTGTTTTGTTTCTATTTTCTTTGTTCAAATAAAAGCAATATGCTTGTGCTTTCAGAACTCGTTATCACTTCATTTTCTGATGTCCTGAGAAAAGCAGCTTACAATTTGAATGTTCATGATTACCTAAAATTTCTCATGACATTCCGAGTAGAAATTTTACTATATCTCATTTTTAATAAATAATTATAAAAAATGTTGGGGGTCCTTTTGAGAGGAAAAAAAGGTAGTTTTTAGTGTTAAAAGTGTCATGATAAAGATGTGGTCATCTGGGAAGCAAAATAGAGAAAAAAAAATAAAACTCAACTTCAACCTTTGAAATCTTAAGAAAGAACTCCTCTGTCATCCAGACAATACTGTGATAGGTTTTTGTGTCTGATTAGCAAAGGAAATCTAAAATGAGTGTTATGCAAATTTTCCTAAAATGAAACATTCTGTAAGTCATTATACTAAAAGGAACTTTTACAAAGCACTTGCAAAATAAAATCAGTTGATAATTCAGTAACATCTACGGAAAGTATGATACAATTAAACTTTCTCATGAATTAAATGAATTCTACTTTGCCATTCCTGTATCATTGCAGATATGGAGGTAGATATTTTCCCTTGATTTTCCTTCCTGTATTGACATTTTCCTACTTAGAAGTGATTTTTAAGTTTATTTTTGGTCTATTTCCTACTGCTACTGAGACATTTAAGTTATAGAGCTTGATTTTTATTTTAGTATCATGAGAAATGGCTTCTACTAGGGGAAGCCCAAACTTCAAATACCTATGGAAGTAAGATTAATGTAGTTTGAATTTTGTAGAAAAATAACTTCAAAGGTGACATTTTTGTTGGAGGTTCTGAAATATCTACAGTAATACTTTTAACAAGGGTTAGTCTAGAGCACCGCTTGGAGCAAAGAAATCTAACATATACTATAACTGTCTAAAGGCAAACCATAGATGGATTTATAGGCCATACTTAGCACTGTCACCTTGAAAGTGAAGGGCTTTGAAATGCTGAATGAAGATGAACAGTCAATCTCGTTTGAGGTAAGTCGTGCCATTTATTTATTTATTTTATTATTAATAGTTTTAAGAGTGATACCATATTGTGTCATGGACTTAGCAGTGTCCAATAATAAAAGCTTTTATGCTTAGCATAGCACCCTTCATTCACTTCAATTTCCCACTGGGAAAGATTCTATTGGTGAGAGGAAGAGAAGGGAAATGTGACACATCAGTATCCTTTGAGAGGCTTCCAAAGATGCCAATCAATGGAGAACACTTATCCTGCTTTGCTTTCCCACCTACTGGATCCTCTTTGAGTTGGCTTGTGATTTGATTAATTTAATAAGAAGCATTGTATCATTTGCCTTTAAAAGCATGTGATATCATATTGTTGTTGATGTGATTAGGTGCTGTCTAATCAGTGCCCACTAATATCATCCCTGTATAAGGTTTCCAAAGAGCAGCTGATGCATTTGAACCATTGAGCTTGTGACTAGCAGTCCAGTATTTATCCTACAGGGCCACAAAGGACCCTTACCTAGGGACATATACTATGTGTCTGAGCTCATTCTCTGGGCGGCACTTTAACTATAGTTACTACTTAATGATGAGGTTTTTTTTTTAATGCACATCTTACATAATGTAATTCTATTGAAGGACAGAATAGAACATTTTTATTGAAGAAAATGTCATTCAATAAGACAATGTCCAGCCTTCACATGCATATAAGGTTATTGAAAATACCATGGCCTGGGTCAGGCGCACCTTAATCTTCAAGCTGACCATCTTTGCTCTTCAACACTTTAAAAAAGGTCTTGTGCAGCAGATTTGCCTAATGCAATACATTGTTTAATTTCTTGACTGCTGCTTCCATGAGTATTGATAGTTGATACAAGAAGAATGAAGTCCTTGACAACTTCAATCTTTTCTCTGTTGATATGATTTTTGTTTTCTTTAAATTGAGATGCAATCCATATGGAAGGCTGTGCTTTTTTTTCTTCATCAGTAATATTTTAAGTCCTCTTCACTTTCAGCAAGCAAGGTTGTATCATCTGAATGTCACAGGTTGTTAATGAGTCTTCCTCCAATCTTATGCCACACTTTTCTTCATATAACCCAGCTTCTCAGGTCATTTGCTCAGCATACAGGTTGAATAAGTATGGTGAAAGAATACAACCCTGTTGCACATCTTTCTTAATTTTAAACCATTCAGTGCTCCCATATTATGTTCAAACAACTGTCTCTTGATCCATGCACAGGTTCCTCATGAGCACAATTAAGTATTCTGGAATACACATACTTCGCAATGTTGTCCATAGCTTGTCATGATCCACACAATCGAACACCTTTGCATAGTCAATAAAGCACAGGTAAACATCTTTCTGATATTCTCTGCTTTCAGCCAAGATCCATCAGACATCAGCAAAGATATCCCTTGTTCCACATCCTCTTCTCAATCCCTCTTGTACCTCTGGAAGTTGTCTGTCAATGTATGCTAGCAACCATTTCTGTTTTACCTTGAGTAAAACTTTACTCACATGGGATATCAAAGATATTGTCTGATGATTTCCGCATTCCATTGGGTCAGCTCTCCTTGGAATGGGCACAAATACGGATCTCTTCCAATCAGTCGGCCAGATAGTTGCCTTCCAAATTTTTGGGCATAGATGAGTGAGTGCCTCCTGTGTTGTGTCACTTTTTTGAAACATTTCAATTTTTATTCCATCAATTCCTGTTGCCTTGTTCTTTGCCAATTCTTTCAACGCACCTTGGACTTCCTCCTTCAGTATCATTGGCTCTTGATCATATGCTGCCTCTTGAGATAGTTGAACATCAACCATTTCCTTTTGGCACAGTGACTCTGTATATTCCTTCCCTCTTCTTTGGATGCTTTCTGCATCATTCAATAATTTGCCCAAAGAATCCTTCTATGATGAAAGCTGAGGCTTGGATTTTTTCTTCAATTGCCCCAGCATGAGAAATGCTGAGTGTGCTCTTCCTTTTTGGTTTCTGATTCCAGATCTTTGCACATTTTGTTGTAATATTTGGCTTTATCTTCTCGAGCTGATGTTTGAAATTTTCTTTACAGCTGTAGGACCTCCTCATTTTTTCCATTTTCTTTAGCATCTCTACACTAGAGAGTAAGTTTCAGTGTCTCTTCTGACATCCATTTTGATCTTTTCTGTCTTTCTTGTCTTCTTCGTGACTTTTTGCTTTCTTCATGTATGATATTCTTGATGTCATCCCACAAGTCTTCTGGTCTTTGGTCTTTAGTGTTTAATGTATCAAATCTGTTCTTCAGATGATCTCTAAATTCAGGTGGGATATATTCAAGGTCATATTTTGGTTCTCGTGGACTTGTTTTCATTTTCTTCAGCTTCAGTTTGAATTTGCATATGAGTAATTGATGGTCTGTTCCACAATCTGCCCCTGGCCTTGTTTTGATTGATGATATAGAGCTTCTCCATCGTGTGTTTTCACAGATGTAGTCAATTTGATTTCTATGTGTTCCATCTGGCGAGTCCATGTGTATAGTCATCTCTTATGCTGTCTAAAGAAGGTATTTGAAATGAACAAATCATTGATTTTGCAGAGTTCTATCATGCTATCTCCAGCATCGTTTCTATCACCAAGGCCATATTTTCCAATTACTGATCCTTCCTCTTTTCTCCCAACCTTTACATTCCAATAACCAGTAAGGATCAATAAATCTTGATTGCATGCTTCATCAATTTCAGATTGTTGAAGTTGGTAGAATTCTTCTATTTCATCCTCACTGGCTTTAGTGTTGGTGTGTAAATTTGAATAATAGTGGTATTAACTGGTCTTCTCTGTAGGCACATGGATATTATCCTATTACAGACAGCACTGTACCTCATGACCAATCTGGAAATGTTATTTTTGACAATGAATGCAACACCATTCCTCTTCAATTTATCATTCCTAGCATAGTAAACCATGTGGTTGTCAGATTCAAAATGGCCAATACTAGTACATTTCAGTTCACTAATGCCTAAGATATTGATGTTTATGCATTCCATTTAATTTTTGACAATTTCTAATATTCCTAGATTCATACTTTGTATAGTCCATGTTCTGATTATTAATGGATGTTTACAGCTGTTTTTCTTCATTTTGAGTTGTGCCCCATGAGCTAATAAAGATTCCATGGGCTTTTCTCCCATGGGCTTAACTCAATTCACATCATCAGAGTCAACTCTACTTTCAGGAGGCAGCTCTTCCCCAGTTGCATTTTGAGTGCCTTCCAACCTGAGGGCCTTATTTACTGGCACTATATCTGACAGTATTTCTCTGGTATTCATAAGGTTTTCAGTGACTAAATATTCAGAAGAAGTTTGTCACTCCTTCCAAGTCTGTCTTTGTCTAGAAGCTTATCTGAAACCTGTCCACCATGGGTGACCCTGATAATATTTAAAATACCGGTGGCATAGCTTCCAGAATCACAGCAACTCACAAGCCACCACAGTACTAAAAACTGACAGATGAGTGGTGGATATGCTGGTAATACAACCTTTTTCCTGTAAGTGAAGAGATATAAAATATTCTGAAGATCAAAGACTGCAGCCTTCAATATGGATTACAATTTAATGTAATTTAACAAAACTCCACACAACTAGAACAATAAACAATATTATGTTAAATGGACAAAAATGGAAGTTATTTTATTTAGATCACATAAAAAGAAGATGGAAGGAATACACAGAGTCACTCTTCCAAAAGGAAATGGTTGATATTCAGCCATTTCAAGAGGTAGCATATGATCAAGAAGCAATCATACTGAAGGAGGAAGTTCAAGGTACACTGAAGGAATTGGCAAAGAACAAGGCACCAGAAATTAATGGAATACAAATTGAAATCTTTCAAGGAAGTGAGATGGTACTGGAGGCATTCACTCATCTCTGCCAAAAAATTTGTGCACATTCAAAAGAGAGGTGACCCAACAGACTGCAGAAATCATCAGACAATATCTTTGATATCCCATGCAAGTAAAGGTTTACTCAAGGTAATACAGAAACAGCTGCAAGCATACATTGACAGAGAACTTCCAGAGGTTCAAGCTAGATTCAGAAGAGGCCATGGAATGAGAGATATCATTGCTGATGTCCGATGGATCTTGGCTGAAAGCAGAGAATATCAGAAAGATGTTTACCTGTGCTTTATTGACTATGCAAAGGCTTTCGATTGTGTGGATCATGACAAGCTATGGACAACATTGCGAAGTATGAGTATTCCGGAACACTTAATTGTGCTCATGAGGAATCTGTACATGGACCAAGAGGCAGTTGTTCAAACAGAACATGGGAACACTGAATGGTTTAAAATTAAGAAAGGTGTGCGACAGGGTTGTATTCTTTCACCATACTTATTCAACCTGTATGCTGAGCAAATAATCCGAGAAGCTATGTTATATGAAGAGTGTGACATCAGGATTGTAGGAATACTCATTAACAACCTGCGATATGCAGATGAAACAACCTTGATTGCTGAAATTGAAGAGGATTTAAAATATTTACTGGTGAAGATCAAAGAGCACAGCCTTCAGTATAGATTGCATCTCAATGTAAAGAAAACAAAAATCCTCACGACCGGACCAACCAACAACGTTCATATCAATGGAGAAAAGATTGAAGTTGTAAAGGACTTCATTCTTCTTGGATCAACCATCAAGAAGCAGCAGCCAAGAAATCAAACAACATATTTTATTAGGCAAATCTGCTACATGAGAGCTTTTTAAAGGATTGAACAGCAAAGATGTTAGCTTGAGGACTAAGGTACGCCTGACCCAAGCCATGGATTTTCAATAACCTTATATGCATGTGAATGTTGGACAGTTAATAAGGATGATTGTAGAAAAATTTATGCATTTGGAGAAGACTATTGAAAGTATCATAGGCTGCCAAAAGAACCAACAGATATATATTGGAAGAAGTATAGTCAGAGTTCTCCTTGGAGCCCCTGATGGCCAGACTTCATCTCTCATACTTGGGACATATTGTCAGGAGGGACCAATCACTGGAGAGAGATATCATGTTTGGTAAAGTGGAGGGTCAGAGACAAAGAGGAAGACCCCCAGCAAGATGGATTAGCAAAGTAGCAGCATCAGTGGGCTCAAGTGTGGCAATAATTAATTATGAGGTTGTCCCAGGCAGTGTTTCATTCTGTTGTGCATAGGGTCTCTATGAGTCGGTATCAAGTTGATGGCACATAACAACAACAACATCCCTCGCCATTCATCTGTCAGTTTGTCATACTGTGGTGGTGTATTGCTGTGATGCTGGAAGCTATGTCACCAGTGTTTTAAATACCAGCATGGTGCTTTCACGATGAGCAGATTTCAGCAGTTTTCCAGACACAGACTAGGAAGAAGGAGAGGCAGACTACTTCTGAATCTTTAGCTGCTGAAAACTTTATGAACAGCAGTAGAACATTACCAGATAGCACCAGAATTTGAATATTAAAACATAATTAATAACACTGGAATTATATTATAAGATACAGTGCCAGAAGATGAACTCTTCAGATTGGAAGGCATACAAAACATGATGGGGTAAAACTGCCTCCTTAGAGTAGAGTTGACCATGATGACACGAATGGAACAAACCTTTGGTACCTCCATTTTCTGATAAGGCAAAACACAAAATGAGGAGAAACTGCTGCTAACATGATAATCAGAATATGGAATGTACAAAGTATGAATCTAGGAAAATTTGCAGTTATCAAAAATGAAATGGAACACATAAAGATCGTTATGCTCGACATTAGTGAATTGAAATGCAATGGTAATGGCCATTTGAATCGGACAATCATATGGCTTACTATGTTTGGAAAGACAAATTGAAGAGAAATGCTGCCACATTCATCATCAATAAAGTATAATGCTGTCTGTGATAGGATAATATCCATAGGCCTACAAGGAAGACTAGCTACACTAATTAATAAAAGCAAGTGATGATGAAACTAAACAACTATGCCAATTTCTTCAGTCTAAAATTGATCAAACACGCAAACAGGATATACTGAGAATGACTGGCAATTGGAGTGCAAAAGTGGAAAGCAAAGAGGAAGGGTCAGTAGTGGAAAGTATGGCCTGGGTGATAGAAACAATGCTGAAGATCACATGATAGATTTTTTGCAAGACCAATGACTTCTTCATTGCAAATATGCTTTTTAAACACCAAAAAAGATAGCTATACAAATGAACCTCATGAGATGGTGTACACAGAAATCAAATTGATTACATCTGTGGGAAGATACGATGGGAAAACTCCCTATCATAAGCCAAAATAAGCCAGCAGCAGACTGTGAAATAGGCAATCAATTGCTTATTTGGAAGTTCAGGCTGAAGGTAAAGAAAATTAAAACAAGTTCATGTGAGTCATAATTTGGCTTGAACTTACTGATCAAGATCAAAGACCACAGCCTTTAGTATGGATTTCACCTCAGTGTAAAGAAAACAAAAAACCTTACTACTTAAGGGGTAAATTACATCACCATAAATGGGGCAAAGATTGAAGTTGTCAAAGAATTCATGTTGCTTGCATCCACTAGCAACACTCATGGAAGCAGCAGTCAATGAATCAAATGACATATCGCATTGGTCAATTCTGCTGAACAAGATCTCTTTAAAGTGTTCAAGAGCAAAATCGTCAGTTTAAGGACTAAGGTATGCCTGACCCAAACCATGATGTTTTCAATAGTCTCATATACATGTGAAAGTTACACAAGGAATAAGGAAAACCATAGAAGAATTGATGAATTTGAGTTTAGTTGTTAGAGAAGAATATTGAAATTACTATGGACTACTACAAGAACAAATCTGTATTGGAAGAAGTACAGCCAGAATGCTCCTTAGAATCCAGGATGGTGAGACTCATCTCTCATACTTGAGACATGTTATCAGGAGGGACCAGTCCCTAGAGAAGGATATCATGCTTGGTAAAATGGAGGGTCAGCGAAAAAGAGGAAGATGCCCAGCCAGATGGATTGGCACTGTGGCAGGAGCAATCTGCTCAAGTATAGCAACAATTGTGAGGTTGGTACAGAACAGTGCATTGTTTCATTATGTTTTGACTAAAGTCAGTATGAGTCAAAACTGATTTGATGGCACCTAACAACAAGGAGCTCTGGTAGCGTAGTGGTTACGAATCGGGCTGCGAACCTTAAGGTCAGCGGTTCGAAACTACGAGCCGCTCCGCTGGAGAAAGATGAGGCTATCTACTCCCGTAAAGATTTACACCCTCGGAAACCCTGTACAGGGTCGTATGGGTCGGACCCGACTCGATGGCACTTAACAACAACAACAAACAACAACAGCAACAATCAACATCCCTGAAAGCAGCAGTCAAGAAATCAAATAACATATTACATTGAGTATATGTTGCTTAAAAAAAAACCAAAAAAACTCCATAAAAGTGTTTGAAAGCAAATAGGTTACCTTGATTACTAAGATGTAAATGACCCAAGCCATGGTATTTAATATGCAAGGGTGGTGGTACAAGCTCACCAGCTGCTCCTTGGAAACCCTATACAGAGTTGCTATGGGTCAGAATTGACTCGACGGTACTCAAAAACAACAAATATGCATGCAGGAGTCCTGGTGTGGTGCTATGGGCTAATGTGTCAGACTGCAAAGTCGTTTGAACTGCAAGGTCGGTGGTTCAAGCTTACCAGCTGCTCATTGTAAACCCTGTACAGGGTTGCTATGGGTCGGAATCAACTCAATATCACTTAACAGCAACAACAATATGCATGCAAAAGCTGGATGATGACAGATGATCAAAGAGAATTTGAATTATGGTGGTATTGGAGAATACTGAATAAACAAACCATTAACTTTCAGAAAAACAAACAAATCAGTCTTAGAAAAACTATAGCCAGAATACAGCCTTTTAAGTGAAGATGCCTAGACTTGATCTCACATACGTTAGACTGATTATCAGAAGGTACCAATTCCTGGAGAAGGGTGAGGGAGATGCTAAACAACAAGGATTGACACAGTGGTTACAACAATGGGTTCAAATACAGCAACAATCGTGAAGATGGCACAGACCCAGGCAATGTTTTGTTCAATTGTACATAAGGCCCTCAAACTGATCTCTTTGCTCTTGAACACTTTGAAGAGGTCTTGTGCAACAGATTTGCCTAATGCAAAACATTGTTTGATTTCTTGACTGCTATTTCCATGGTCTTGATAGTGGATCCAAGCAAAATTTTTTGACCACTTCAATCTCTTTCCACTTATGATGGTCCAGTGGTGAGGATTTTTGTCTTTTTTATAAAGAGGTGCAACCCCTACCAAAGGCTGTGTTTTTTTTTCTTTTTTAAATCTTATTCAGTACTGTGTTTTAAATCTTCAGTTACAGCAAGCTAAGTTATATCATCTGCATATCGCAGGTTGTGAGTTGGTGTTATAGAAAATAAACATAGATAAAATACTTGACTCTTCAAAGAAAATATGAAATAGATAGTGAAGCTATTACATATTATAAATAATGTGTCTCAAATGCTTACTGATAATATACTATAACAAACAAGGTCAGCATCATGTGTGTGGCATTTGTCTACACTCACAAGGTCCCATACTTAATTTAATGCTCTGCTCTGGTCTCTGGGTGGGGCAAACTGCTTGTGTTCACTGCTAATCAAAAACTTAGTGGATCCAGTCTACCCAGCAGTCTACTTCTGAAATGTTAGCTACTGAAAATGCAATGTAGCTCAGCTCTGTTCTGAGGTCCCCATGAGTCAGAATTGACTTTGCTCCAACTGGTTTGGTTTGGTCCATCATTGTCTTTAAATTATTGATAAGTTTTGAAAACTCTCATTTTCATTTTGTACGGGGGCCTACAAATTACATAACTGGTTCTGATCACAAAACATACAATGAATTGCTAACCGACTGTTAATTGAATAAGAAGTAGGATATCTGTTAATAAAACCAAAGGAGAGTGAAAATGTCAAGGGCTGGAGTCTTGAGAAATAGCTTCATGGTAAATTTTGGATTTATGCTGAGATTAGAAGAAGGTGAGGAATTTGGATAGGTGTGTGGAAAGGAGGAGGACATTTTGGGTGGGATAAATTGTATAAGCAAGTTTTCAGAATGACAAAAGAATGTTTGAGATTCAGATTGCTTTGACTAGAGGTTTTCTATAGGATTTCCTGGAGACAAGGCTCACACAGTTTGTGGAGACTTTAACCTACTAGTATAAGAAAAAGAAAATTCTCTTTTACATAGAGAAATGTAGAGGAGCATGAATATTGCTTAGAAGATTAACTCCAAAACACTGGACTGCAAGGTCAGTCGGAACTGAAAGTTTGATGGTTCAAACTCACTAACCACTCCTTGGAAACCCTATAAAGGGTCACTATGAGTCAGAACCAACTCGATGGCACTTAACAACAACAACAACATAGCAATGGTAATGAAAATAGACAAGTATCGAAACTAAAACCAGTCATTTATACTTTACAAACATTTATTGAAAACATTCCATTAGACAAGCACTTTAAATACAAAATGGTGATGAACAAACTATGGCATATACACACAGTGGAATTCTACTGAATGTTAAAGAATAACAATGCATCTGTGAAACCCCTCATATTGTGGATGAACCTGGAGGACATTACTCTGAGTGAAGTAAATCAATCACAAAGGGGCAGATACTATATGAGACCAGTATTATAAAAAGTGATGAAAATGTTTTCTCTGTTATACACAGACACAAATACATTTAACAAAAAAAGATTTTTTGCTTTGTGAAAGTGAACCACAGAAAGTTTTAACGTACTACTGTGTGACACTGTGGGTTGATGCACCAGACTGCAAAGCCATTTGAACTGCAAGGTTGATGGTTCAAGCTCACCAGCTTTATACAGGGCCACTATGGGTCAGAATCAACTCAATCGGCACTTAACAACAACAACAAACCTCCTTTATGGAGTCCAGGTGTGGCACTGTAGGTTAATGAGCTAGACTACAAAGCCGGTTTGAACTTCAAGTTTACCAGTTGTTCCTTGGAAACCCTATACAAGGCTGCTATGGGTCAGAACCGACTTGGTGGCACTTAACAACAACAACCTCCTTGAGGGAGTCCTGGTGTGGTGCTATAGAATAACCACTGGACTGCAGGATCAGTTTGAACCAGTTCAAACTCACCAACCACTCCCCTGAAACCCTATACAGGGTCACTGTGAGTCTGAACCGACTCGATGGCACTGAACAACAACCTTCTTTATGAGGAGCCCTGGTAGCATAGTGGGTCATGCGTTGGACTGTTAACCTTAAGGTCAACTGTTCAAATCTACCAGATGCTCCTCTGAAGAAAGATGAGACTCTTTCTGCTCTCTAAGGATTTATAACCTTAGAAACCCTATATAGGTTCACCTGGGAATACCAGGTGCCGTAAAAGAAAGTCTGGTAGCTAGTTGTTATGAGTTGGGCTGCTAACCTCTAGGCCAGCTGTTCAAAACTACCAGCTGTTCTGCAGGAAAATAAAGACACTTTCTGCTATGGTAAAGATTTATAGCCTTGGAAACCCTGTACAGGTTGGAAACCCTACACAGGGTCACTCTCTATAAGTTGGAACTGACTCCACAGCCATAACTACCACCACCTCCTTTTAACTTTCCAAAATATCATAATACTTGAGTATCTTTTAAATGAGTTTTAAATAAATTTCATTTGTATATGTGTATATATCAGAGATGCAAGATGATGAAAAATTCTAACTTCCTCTTTTTATGTGAAGGTGAGGTGATTACATTTTGTGACGCACACAGTTATGAGGTGTTTTGATTTCAGTCACTTCTTTCCCACCTACTTTTCTGTGCATACATATGTTAAAATGAAATGTTTATTGTACAACAAAAGTAAAGCACCAGTGCAATGCGAATGTGAGACAAAGCTCAACTTTTTTTGATTTCCTTGAAAAGAATTTCAGGCTAGGTAAATTTATGCATCAGTGACTTTCTTCCTTTTCCTCCTGATAACATCTGATTGACACCACTACTGCATTATTTTAAAGGAACCAAAATGAGTCCTGCGGCCTTATACAGTTGGGCCTTAAACTGTCAGTGTTTATGACCACTGAGGCCTAACTGATGGGGCCTTCCCATGCATGAAATATTTCTTACCACTTAGGAGATCTACAGTATGGTGCATTACCTCACCTTACATAACTAGATATTGTAAAGTAAAAGCAGAATTAAAGATAGTTCTAAATTTGTTTTCTTGCTCTCTCATCTGGTATTTTTTCTACTTAATGATATAGTCTAAAGAAAATTAGTTACCTCTTTTTTTCTCCCCCTACATTACTTGAGGCCAAATACTATGAATCTATACTGATTAATCAAGCAACTCTCAATTATTCAAGTTGTGGTTCTTCTTCATAGTTCTAACTTGTGTTCACTTGACTATCTTATTAGATAGAGTTGGATATAGAAGGAATGCTAAAGCCAGTCAATTTCACTTTTTTTTTTTTTTTAACTCACTCTTTTCAAAGGCATGTGTAGATGAAAAAGATCAAAACCACCAGCAAATATGAGGCATTAAATCTCTGTAGATTGAAATTATTCATGCTCCCTTTTCCCTCCTGATTATGGGGAGCTGAACAAAGTGTTACATAAATTCATATATTTTATGGTTTCTGTCAATGTTATTGTATTATAAATATATATTGTTCCATGATAGCTTGGGTGTATGGTAACTTATATAAAAGAATGTCAAATTTTTAAAACTCTGTAAAGGTAGAAAGTGCACAATTTAAATGAAAAGTGCTATATATAATGCACATAAATATAAATTTCATGTGTAGTATTTTTAAATGGCATGGATTAAAGCTTGTCACTGTATTAAGACAAAGTATCCTGATTGTGTTTAGGTCCTTGTTGATTGCAGAAAAGCATCACATTTTTTAGAAAGATTGGTCCAAGTGAGGAGAAAGTATCATGCTGAAAGTGGAAGAAATAAATGTGTCTATGGATAACTCATTAGCATAGTGGTTACGAATCCGGCTGCGAACCTCAAGGTCAGCAGTTCGAAACTACCAGCCGCTCTGCGGGAGAAAGATGAGGCTTTCTGCTCCTGTAAAGATTTATAGCCTCGGAAACCCTGTTCAGGGTCGCTATGGGTTGGAACCGACTCAACGGCACTTAACAACAACAACAACATGGATAACTCATTAGGCTTGTGTAACATTAAAGAATTTTGTGACTTGTTAAAAAGAAATTATTTCAGCGCTAAGTCCTTGAAATCTGTGGTGATACCTGATCTCTGAGCAGGTGTATGAAATGACAAGGACCAGGGATGGTAAAGACAGAATTTTCTACTATATGGTGAATCTTAGCCCATCACAGAGAAGATGAAAGAAATGATGAGGAGCAAATTCTGATTTCCAGTTTAAGTGCCTGGTGAAGAATTAAGAGAGAGAAAGAGAGACTAAGTTGTAAACAGTTGCTAAGAAGAATACCTGCAGGGAATATACTGCAGACATGGAAGGAAACAAGACCCAACTAAGTAGGAGTCAGGAGTTGAGATCAGAAAACATTTTGAGAAACAGAAGATGGTTGAATGTGACAAATGTTGTGAAGAGGTTGAAGGAAGATGAGGTTTGGAAATTGGACTGGCCCTTGGGCTTAGATGTAATGAGGTCGTCAGACACCTCACTGAAGGTCAGTTTCTCCCCAGTGACAAGGGCACAGGCTGGGCTAGATGAAGTTGAAAAAGCAGTCTCATGAGAAGAATTGAGGGCAATACAAGAAAACATAGTCTAGAAACTATGAAATGTGTGATGAGGAATTAGGAAGGGCCAAGAATCTACTGTTGAAGAAATTTATGGTAATTGTGAAATTTGACCAAGACATTTAGCTTATTTTTAAAAGAAAAGAAAAAAATTACTGAGCTTACAATACCTTCGTTTGTACTAAAGATGTTCTATTGCTCTCCCAGTATATATTTTTTCTATATTTAATTTTTTTTTGGTCTGCCTATCATTTACCTAAGTTCAAATAAGCAACTAGCTCTAGAATACAGCTAGATTGCCATGTAAACAGAACCAGAGAGAAATTAAATAGGAAGTGATAAGAATAAAAGGAGAAAAAGAAAGAGGCCAGCAGGTAAGCATATAATAAGCATGTGTATGGACACACACACACACACACACATACTCACACAGTAGGAAGAAAAGCAAAGAATAGGGCCAGCGGATTCATGTTTCTGTACTTTATGTTTATACTCATTACTATTTTCTAATTAGAAATCCTAAATTTTGTACATGGGAATGTGTTGGTTAGTCCACAGTAACATATTTCTTCCCAATTGCTTTCTAGTTTATACTCTTCAACACATCTTTGATAAAAGCAAGCATTTGCAGTTACATTAAAAACAAACTAGTGATGAACTGAGAGAAATAATTCTGCCTTGAGAGGTTGAACGATAATAAGAAAAAGAGACTACCTACTTTAAAAATGTGTCAGCAAGCATTAAGTCTAAAATCCTGTAACTTTTAAATCATTCCTCTGTGCAGACACTATTATAGGTAAACTTGTTTTCGGACTGGGTTAAGTGCCCATTGTAGCACATTCCAGACTGTAGTAGGGCAGAGTTACATTAGGAGGCAATTGTGGTCATGCTAACACCAGTCATGGAGAGAAGTGTGAAATTATCAGCAACTGAACATTGAGGGAATACATTTTTGCATGAAAGGTGTATTGCACTCCTCAACCAGAAAACCAAACTGCTGATTCAAATGAGTAGACTACTTAAAATTAAGTGATTCTTCATCTGAAAACCCCATATGCTGTATTTAACTACCTAGATCTTGGGATTTGCCTCTTTTTTTTTTTAGTAGAAAATAGCTTTTAATATCCTAGGGAAATTTTAGTGTTAAAGGTTTACATTAAACAAAAAGCAACTCTAGGTTGTCTGCATTATTTGGAAACTATGTTTAATGCAAATTTACAAAAAGGATATATGTCACTATGGGTTGACACTGAATATTCTTTTTGGGCTTTCTCAGTTGGATATGCAATCTCAGCTAAATGTTTTGAAGAGGAGGAATCAAATAAATTGCTCTATTTTGGGTCTTTCTCATCTGTATACAGTTGTGCAGCTCTACTAGACCTGAAAATTGCCCAGAGACAAACTTTAAAAAAATAGAGTGCTTTTGAGGCAGAAAATTGCTTTTCTGCAGTATGGTCTAAAGGACAGGCAGTGACAAGAGGACAAGAAGTTGTCACCATGCAGTGATATTGTAAAGCATATCTTTCATAACAAAGAGGATAATTTGTTTTTATTTTCTTCCTTATTAAACCACAAAAGGATTCGGTGCAACAACACTATGGCTTTGACTTAAACCCTTGAAAATAGATGCACAATTAGATTTTTGCAAGTCTTTCTTTAACCCACAAATGCTACTTAGTTTTCTATGGGAAACAAATAGCTTAATATAGTAGATCATTCAGTATTTCACAATTTCTTCAATAGCACTAAATGTTTGGGCTCTGGGATGAAATATAAACTAATTGTAGATTGTCTTGGTTTTTGTGTATATATGTCACTTCCTTAGTAGCATTTGAACAAGGTTTTTGTAGTATGCTGTTTTAAAAAAAGTGTTTTATGTATTTGGATTGTCCCCTTGGTATTTTGGGGAGATTTTTTATGTGCTTTAATTTCCATTTTTATGGTACTATGTACGAAAAATGGGAGAAAATATGCCTTTTTCGTGTTAAGGGATTTGAAACTCCTTTGGGCCTGTTATCATGTTAATGAGACAGTTGAGAGATATCAGGATTTTGTGTATTAATCTTAGTAGGCATTTGCACACTAGAACTGCTCATTTAGAGTTTTAATGGCATTAGCTGTGAACTTGCCCAAAATTAACAACAACAACAAAATATACTTCCCCATTACAGATCCATAATACCAAATGTTTTTAAAACCTGTTTAAGGTATAGTATATGCAGAGTGGATCTTATCTAATATTTTAATGTTTTTACACTTTTGAAATGTTTTGCTGAAATTGTACACAAAAAGCATTTTCTTAGCAGTTGAAAACCTGACCAAGAGACCCATTCCAGGTTTAACACTCTCTGATCTTGGTAGTTTTCAAGAAGTGTTTTAATAGAAAATGTCCATCCCTTTTCAGACCTGCTTCTGTTGCCCCACATGGATCTACAGATGTGCACAGTACATTTTCATTAGTAGAGTTGACAAAGGAGCAATGGAGACCAGCTGGCCATTCCTCACTTTTCAACCTTTAATACATTATTGTACTATAAAGTCATAGAGTAGAAGGCACCTAAGAAATCGTCGAGTCACACACATACATTCTTTGTGAAGAATCATCCCCATAAAGACAAAGAGATATCTCTCATTGACTTTTTCTCAAGCTCAATTATATTCCAAAAAAACCCAAAACAAACCCACTTCCACTGAATTAATTCTGACTCATAGCAACTCTATAGACAGAGTCTAATTGTACTATAGGATTTCCAGGGCTGTAATCTTTGGCTATTTAAGATCAACACTGGACTGCAAACCACAAGCTCAGCTGCTCCTTGGAAACCCTATACAGGGTCACTATGATGAGTCAGACCCGACTCAGTGGCACTTAACACCAACAACAATCCTTATGGAGAGTCCTGATGGCTCAGTAAGTTAAGTGTTGTGTTGCTAACCAAAAGGTCGGTGTTTCCAACGCCACAAGCTCTGTGGGAGAAAGATGAGACCGTTTGCTTCCATAAAGGTTTAGAAATCCTATAGATCAGTTCTACTTTGTACTATAGTGTCACAGTGACTTTGGGATTTAATCTTTATGGAAGCTGACTGCCACATCTTTATTCTGCAGAGTGGCTGATGAGTTCCAACCACCAACTTTTTGGTTGGTGAGCGAATGCTGGGTCACCATGGCTCCTTAAATTATATTGATGGTGGTTGTGGTGGTCGTTATGTGTCACTGAGTTGATTCTGACTCATAGTGACCCTGTATAGGGTTTCTGAGGCTGTGAATCTTTATGGGAGTAGAAAGTCTCATCTTTCTCCCATGGAGCTACTGGCCGACTCAAACTGCTGAACTTGTGGTTAACAGCCCAATGAATAACTTACTATTCTTCCAGGGTTCCTTTAAATTATAATATATGTGCTAAAGCCAATTCTTTCATTTTCTTTCTTCAGAAAATACAGTGCAATTTTTAAATGTAAATCATCCATTCTTTCAGACGATCAGTGTTTCTTAAATAACTGAAAGAAATGAACAGTACGTAGCGGCTAGGCACTTGTTAATTGCCATCGGAACTGTTCCAACTCATGGAAACTCCATGTTCAACTGAAGGAAGCATTGCCCAGGCCTGGATCAAAGAGAATCCATTGTTGTATATTGAGTGCCTTCCAACCTAAGAGGCTCATCTTCCAGCATTATACAGAGCAGTATTCTGTTACAGTCTCTAAGTTTTCATTGGCAAGTTTTCTGAAGAAGGTTGCCAGGCTTTTCTTTTTCGTCTGTCTTGGTGTGAAAGCTCCACTGCACTGCTGGTATATGAAATACTACTGGCATAATTTCCAGCATGAAGACAACATGCAAGCAACCTCAAAATGAGAAACTGACAGATGGGTAGTGGAGCTAGGCACTACAGATACTATGTATAACATCCACACTCTCCCAGAGTCTACCATTCAAGAGATACTAAAAATAATACCTTAATGGATACAACAGCATGATTCACTATGTTTCCCACTATAGAAAGACTACAGCTAAAATGATCCTCAGTATTCATTTTAAAGCCAGACATTCCCTTTTGGGACAATGCTGGCAAATTAACGAATTTATAGAGGAAAGATAATGGACTTTGAGAAAACTTCAGCTTCCGTTCTTCTTTCTCTAGATTTCATCCCCTGGTGGTGGTGGTTGTGGTGGTGGTGTGCTGTCGAGTCAATTCCAACTCATAGTGATCCTGTATAGGGTTTCTGAAGCTGTGAATCCTGGAAGATTCAAATTGCTGACCTTGCCGTTAGTAGCCCAGCTCATAAGACACTATGCAACTAGGGTTCCCCTACCCACTCTCTTTCTCCTATTGTGATAGAATAATTACCTAACAAATATTATAATAGTCTCAATTGACTATCTATCTTCATTTTAATCTAGCCATCTTTCCTTAGTCTACACTGTAACCCCTCTGTGAAAATCTAGAAGCATTGTAGTCCTCTGAGTGTCTCATCTACAATCTGTATCAGCGGGTGCTGGAGACATATTTGGTAAATGACTGGTGGTCATGTTTCCATCCTGACTCCTGAATCAGAGCACCTAAAGGATACCTGCTTAGTCTGTGGGATGTGTACTGTAATTTGATATGATTTATCTATTGTTTCCAAAGAGTCCACATTTTGGATGATTATTGTAATTTCTCCTGTACAATTGAACTTTTACTTCATTTCCCCTGAAATGTTAATGAGTGTCACATAAATAGATTTTGCTTATGAGTTTCACGCGGAATCCATAATTAGACTATCATCTAAAAACTACTCTGGAATTACTATAAAATGACATACAGCAGGTGGGCCCCGTCTTCATTAGGCACTGATGTGCTGAGCTGTAACTGTCCCAAAGCTGCTGTAGTCTCTTGCTGACACATTGCACTGCCTCCAGCTTGCTCACCATCTTCTTGCCTGCCCATTGTAGTTCTTATCCTCTGACTCCTTTGGTGCAAAATGCTCCATTATTTTCAATTTGTGCGATGCCCATCTCCTGCCTCGGCCCATTAATCCATGCCAACCACAGGGACAAATGGAAGCAGATGATTGCTAACTCAGCATTGATATCATTGGATTTCTATCACGGATTCTGTGGACTTTGTCAGGGGCATACTCAGAAGGTTCAAATAGTTCAAGTTGTTCTCAGTTCATAGATGAGCTATCTCATGCCAATATTTCTAACAAACATTCATATACTAATAACAGGAAAATCATACACTGTTCCTCAATGATAAAGTATTCAAATATTTTTTTGGAAAAGTACTTTAAACCTTAGGACAGGAGTAAACGCTCTCCAAAGAGTACTAGAGGAGAGTACAGAAAGTTTCTCTTTTTCTGATTGCACATTTAATCATAATTATAAATTTACAAATATAAAATATAGTTTTGCATCAATAGATATGGTTAGTCCTTGAAACATCATCTCTTAAAAGGAACGTATGTCACTATGGGTAACATGTTTAAAATCCACCAGTTTGACCTTTTAATAATCTTTCAAGCTGATTATTCAATTCAAATTGTAATATTACATAAAGGATAAAAATAGTCACTAAGATAATAGTGACAATTTAATAAAAATAAACTTTTAGAACAATTTATATCATAATCTTTAAATTATGCTCTGTGAAGTTCCACAGAACCTGAAAATAGCCTCAGGACTAACAGAAAGGGGAGAATAAAAGAGGATAAAGGGACTGAGGCTCTAAACTCCCTCACTCCTAACTTAGTCTTGGCTCCACTGTTTCCTATGTTTTACTATGTTGGCTTTCCCATTAATACTGCATTTGAAGAGAGCATTCTGCTCTTAGAATAAAAGTTTGAAATTATGTGTACTGATTATGATGGCTATATAGTATACAGTTATTGTTGTTGTTGTTAGGTGCCATGTAAGTATACTATATTATATGTATTTGTTGTTGTTGTTGTTAAGTGCTACCAAGTTGGTTCTGACCCATAGCGACCCCATATAGGGTTTCTGAGTAGCAGCTGGTGTGCTTGAACCACTGACCTTGAAGATCAAACAGCTTTGCACACCAGGACTCTATTATATAGTATATAGTATACCAAAACATGAACTTTGAAGTGCTTCATACTTAAATTGTATGACAACAAAGTTACACTCTTTTTTTCCAGAGTAAATATATGCTTGTTTAGTCTTGTTGATGGCTTTGATTGTATTACTTTTGAGATCCTCTTTTATTACATACCATCTTTGGTACACAAAAGTTCGAACTTTAATTCTAGCAGCAGAATGCTCTCGAAAGTCCTGGTGTGGTGCTGTAGGCTAATGCACTGGAAAGTCAGTTTGAACCACAAGGTCGGTGGTACAAGTTCACCAGCAGCTTCTCGGAAACCCTATACAGGGTTGGTATGTGTCGGAACCGACTCAACAGCACTTAACAACAATGCATGCAATGTGTAGTAATTTTCTTTTAAACAGTTATTCAATTCAACAGATTGATTATACAATTTGAATTAATGAATTTGATCGGTTTGAGTTTAAAAGCTGTTTAATTACATTTAGGACTAGATCTAACAGCAATAAAATATGTACATAATTCTCTCCCTTATTAATATACTTTACACATAATATATATGCATATTTAACATTGTGCCTCAAACCACATTTCTTTTAAATCAATATTGTTTTTTACAAGATTTCTCTTTCTGGGTATCAGTTTTCAAAATTTGTTTTAAATTCATTTTTGAGAAGTTTCTATTTAAAGTCCAGCTCTTCATTTGACAAAGTAATTCAAGAAGTGTTTCCTCATGTCTTTCTCTATAAGATTACTTGGTTACTATTTATAGGACAACTTAATTGAATTAATTTATATTAAATTTTTGGAATATTTTAAAACTCTGAACTAGTTTGCCCTATATTATACCTTTAATATCTGTACCTATAGATATTATCTGTACCTAATATATGTACCTTCATATCAGATGTTTCAAAATTTTACAAATATGTGTTTTGGTCATAATTATTTGAAGCCCATTTGAGCAATTTGTTTGAGTGAATCTAGAATTGTGGGCCAATGTATACTAACGTTAGGCATCACTATTATCCCAGTAAGTATTATACAAATGAATGGAAATTTTACAATTTTTCCTAAACGTTGTTGTTGTTAGGTGCCATTGAGTCAGTACTGGCTCATAGTGACCCTACGCACAACAGAACAAAACACTGCCAGTTCCTGGGCCAACCTCACAGTTGTTGCCACACGAGCCCTTTGATGCTGCCACTTTGCCAATCTTAGTGTCTAATAAGATTTGAGGTAATATAGTAAAAACAATATTTCCCACCAATACATGGATTAGTTTTATTTTAGCAGCATATCCAGTTGGACTTTGACAAAGTTCCAGATTGAATTTCAGACCTACTTTTTTTGGAGGAAGGTCATTTTACTTGGACACAACTATTTGCATCTCTGCATTGGAGGATTTCCTGCTAACCTGTAAAAATGTTAAATATTAGATGCTAGGAATATTCATCTTTTAAAATATTTACTAGTAATTAAAATTGGTCCTTTAAATATTTTCAATCCATTATGAAGAGGTTTTTGAGAAATGACCTGTCAAATTTTTCAAGGCTTGATCTTATAGTCAATAATTAACCTTAGAGTTAAGTTTTGCACAGATCCCCCAACTCTTTCCTTTGCCTCTTCAAACACAGCAGGTCAGTTGGCCTCCTATTTGAAAGATCAAGATTACCCAAAATGCAGTCTTTTAATTTTTCCCCTCAACTAATATGCATGCCTTTTCAAGGGCATCATATTATCAGTTCACTTTTCCCTTCCTTTCCTGATGTGGTGCTGTGGGAACAACACTGGACTTCTAACCACAAGGTTTTCTTTCTTTTGAAATTGTTTTCTTTCTGGACACTCTCCCTTACTTGCTTGCTTTGGGATCTTATACCGCTAACTAGACCTCTAGTAACCACCTCACCCTCCTTTAACACTAAAGCCCTACATTGTTGTTAGATGCTGTCAAGTCAGTTCTGATTCTTAATAACCCTGTATAAGGCTTCCGAGGCTGTAAATATTTACAGGAGCAGAAAGACTCAGCTTTCTCCCACGAGACGGTTGGTGGACTTAAACTACCGACTTTGCAGTTAGCAGTCCAGTGCTTATCCTATAGCGCATATAAAGGGATCATAAAATCTAGCTCAAAAGTTTAGGAGGAAATTATATAAATAAATCCCCAAACCAAGAAAGTTGCCATCAAGAGGATTCTGGTCATGGTGAATCCATATGTTGCAAAGTAGAACTGTGTTCAACAGGTCTTTCTTTTGAAGTATCTACTGGGTGGGTTCAAACCAGCATCTTTCAGTTAGAAGTAAAACGTTTAACCATTTACACCACCCAGCGACTCATTATATGAAAGCATCAGCATGAAGGTACATTGTCAACTAATTTACATATGCAGTCAATTGTTTTATTCTTTCCTCTGTCCTTTCCTAGACTGAGACCTTTTCCATGTCTTAAATTGAGAAGCAAACAGTCCATATAATAAAGATGCATTAGACTGTGTTGCAAAACTGGTGCTCCTCTAGCTTTTAATGTTTTTGTAAATGCTCTTTTGACAACCTCAACTGTCTTTACCTTTTCTGTAGTTCTCTGTCTCAGGGAGGCAGTGGATATCCTTGTTTTATTTTTTCTCTTCATGAATGGTAAATGAAAGTGCTAGTAAAAACCAAAGGGATCATAGATCAAAATTATTTTTAAGCAGCTAAAATGGTGTTTTGATGTTGCTTTTTTCTGAAGGCAAAGACTTAGATCCCACAGATCATACAACTATTAAAATTTTAATCTGCAAGTGTCATAACAATGACCACTGAACACTTACATCTATAAGACTCACTTAACTTATTGATCTTTACTTCCATGCCCACATCTGCTAAGTATGAAGAAGAGAAATCAATATTTCAACAATTTTCTCTCCTGTTCTTCACTAACCATAGACATCTAATTAAAAAAAAAAAAAATCTGAATCCAAAAGAGAAAAAGCAAAAAAATAGTATCTTGTCTATTTATCTTTTAATTGAGTTGGTGAATTGTGACTGTTGGAAAATTTTAGCACCTAAATAAATGGATTCTAAACTACTGAAATTTAAAATGGATAAACATCACTATTGCATCACCATAGTTAACAGCAATTCTCAAAACTGTAAAAGTTAAAAGAAAAAATAAATAAAAGCAGAGTGAAGAAGATGGGAACGAAAGCAGCTGGAGCCATTACCAGAAGCCTTTAGGCTTTAAACCTATTGCAGCCAGTCCCCGTAGTGCAGGGATCAGCACTACATTGTCAGGAGGATGAACTACGTTATTCTTTAAGTCTCTTCATCTCTCATTTCCACAGCTCTCTGAGTTAAGCTCCAGGGGTCAAGTACTCCCAGGAAGAGCTTGAAAATGCATACAATCCTTGTCATGAAAGAGCCTGGGAACCCTAAGAGTCAAACACAGTCTAAAGTTAGCCTTACAAGAGCTAAATAAACTATCTTGGGTCTCCACTACTGCAAGGAGAAAACAAACATTGATTAAAGAACCTAATAGAATGTTTTGCCTTGATAATTGCAGAAGCTGTGGGAATGAATACACGTTCGCCAAATCGAACCTTGCTAAATGAGGGTCAGTAGCTCTAAGCTTTTTATAGTGGAAGCTGAACCCTGCAGTAAGTGAATATTTTAACCACAGGGACACAGAAAATTCAATGATATTTTCATAATTGCAATTCGGATAGTCAATAAACACTGTAACTCACTTTGAAGAAAACTTGATTGCCTAGCTGAAAACATTGTACCACATAATATTAATATACCTGACTACAGAACTCTGAATCTAATAGGACAATTACCTCCAGGAAGCATTAGTATTCATTATACCCAAAACATTAGTTTGTATGGACAGTTTCAGACACAATTATAGTGCATCAGAGATGTTCCATATAATGTTACTTGGATTTTCAACACATCTTTGTTATTTGTCTCAAATACCTTTCTTTTAATAATGCCATGACTACTTAAAAACAAAGAAACACAAAAAAGTTATCTGTAAGTATAGATAATCGGTGGAGGAAGAAAGACACTAAGTAATTGAACTCCTGATAAAATACAGACTATATGAGTTTATGCCTAGATTTTTTTTTCCTTTTGTAGACTAAATAAATATTTCAGAAAAATAGCATTGTGTTGTAAGACAAGTAAATGTCAGACATAGAAAGATCTTTAAATTTGCCTCTGTAACATAGAGAATCTTTTTTAATCATTTGGCTTCCATTTGGCCTATCGGTTGCTTCTTTGTACTAACTATATGTATTAATTTCAAAACATCACAGGGAACTAAGAAAAAAAGTTCATTATAACCACTAAATTAGAAATAGGACAAACTGTACAAGTAACAGTTTTTTATAATGTTCAAGAAAGTATTAAGTACCTCACCAAACTTCAAATACTCATACAGTCTTTTAGAAACCAATATATGTTAGTTTAGAAGGTAACATATAGAACTGACATCAGTACTTGGCAAGAATGCTAAGTAACAGAAGAAACCACAAAGTAACGTTAGATAAGTAAAGGACTATTTAAAGAGAAATGAAATAGCATAGCATGCTGAATGAAGGTAGTAACCAAAGCGAAAGAGCTATTATTAGAAAGATCATATTTTGACAGAGGTGCTCCCCAACCTCATTAATAGTTAGCTTTAAGACTGGGGTCTAATTGA
The DNA here is from genome assembly GCF_000296735.1 of Chrysochloris asiatica. Lineage (NCBI taxonomy): Eukaryota > Metazoa > Chordata > Mammalia > Afrosoricida > Chrysochloridae > Chrysochloris > Chrysochloris asiatica. The sequence continues at coordinate 10,632,335 of NW_006408529.1, forward strand.
AATATTTAGTCTTTTGCTAACCAAAAATCTCTAGAATGTAGAATTCTAAGACTTCATAGTTTTGGTTTTCTATCACCAAGTTTGCAGAAAATAAGTGGCATTGAGAAATCAGACTAAATCAAATACACTGGTTAGGTGACTAGAAGAATGCCTAGTAACTACTTTAGTTTTATTGGATGAAGGCAAGAAGGTAAAATGGGGAGCATATTTCTGTCAGAAATATTAAATTAAGGTACATTTAAGTCAAGTTAGCAAGTTTTACTGAATTTTAGTGTGTGCACATCATTGTCGTTTCAATTACTCAGATTTAGGAATAGAAATTGCAAGAACATCATTAACTGGTAGTTAAAAACACAAGATTCAAAATATGTTATATCTATCATCTCTATTTCATTAGAAAACTAATGTTTTTTTATTATTCTGATTATAAAACTAATAATGTAAATTACAAACAATTTTGAACATACAGAAAAGCAAAATAAAAATTTCTAATCACCTCAATTCTATGTCAGTGGTGAGCACTTTCGTGGATCTTTCTGAGCCTACCTATTATGTTGTTGTTGTGTTGTTTATTAATAGGCATCAAAGCATTTCTGACTCATAGTGACCCTGTATAGGAACTATAGGCTTTGTGGTTAGCAGTCCCGTGCTTATCCACATTGCCACGCCAGGACCCAAACATATGCGTACGTTGCTGTTGTTGTTAGGTGCCACTGAGTCGGTACCGACCCATAGTGACCCTATGCACAACAGAACGAAACACTGCCCGATCCTGGCCAACCTCACAATTGTTGCCACACTTGAGCCCATTGATGCTGCCACTTTCCCAGTCCATCTCGCTGGGGGTCTTCCTCTTTGTCTCTCACCCTCCACCTTACCAAACATGATATTCTTCTCCAGTAACTGGACCCTCCTGACAATATGTCTGAAGTATGAGAGACGACGTTTGGCATCGTGGCTTCTAAGGAGCACTCTGGCTGCACTTCTTCCAACATAGATCTGTTGGTTCTTTTTGGATAGTATATGCTTATTTAACTTACTTGCCTGAGATTCTATTTTGAGCACTTTCCTATGGCATCAAGCATTCTTGTGACTTTCTTATAGAGGATCCATGTATATGCATCTGCTTAGTCTGCCATCTTGTTGGAAACCACAACTCAAATTTCTTATTATCTATTTGAAGAGACTAAGTTAACATATCTGAAAGCAGTTGAAGACACTATAGACATAACCAAGAGCTACATAGTCTGCTAAAACACTAAACAGAGTAGAAATCTAAACAGGGAGAGACCCAAATGATCTTGAATCAGAAAGCTTCATGAAGTAGTTGGGCTTGAAGAAATGTCACAGGAATCCTTTGAATACTGACAGAAAAGTCAGAGATTAATAATGTAATAAAACATGAAATATCAAGTGTAATTAACTTAAAAACAAGTTTTTATGTTGGTCAAAAAAGGTGGAAATGAAATAGAAGGGAATCAAATTGGGAACCCAGGTTTTATATCAAAGTATACTTTCATTCATTAAGAAATCTTAAACTAATGGGAATTACCCTGTCAAATAGAATCTCCTTTGGCTTAGAAACGCAACACAATTTGTTTAAAATGCTTTTCAAAATATATAGCATCTATTTTTCCATGAGCAATTAAGGTTCCTAGAGTAAATGCTGTATATTATTCATAGTAAGCATAAACTTTTGTCTTTAAATAAAAGCCCCTACCAAAAGGTAGCATTATTAACATCATAATATAATTTTTTCTATGTATACAAAGTGAATACTTTAATAAGTGAAATGATACAAAATTAACCATTCTAACAATATTATATCCAAAATACTTAATGGATAAAGCAGAAATAAATCATAATATAAAATAACTTTTTTTTTCTGTATTGTTTAAAAAACTCAAGCTTCTGAGAAGTGGTCAGTTTATTAAACATCTAAGAGGAATACAAGTTGGATACATGTGTGCTATAAATTAACAAAAATATGAAGGAAGGTGATTTTTTTCTTCTTCTTTCTCTCTAAATATATATATATATACACACACACACACACACACACACCTTGCTAACTAACTGGAGACAGAGCCAAACAACCCCAATTAATTCAGAAAAGTTTGGCACAATTGGCACTCCCTGCTGAGGAGAGACCCAGATCTGAGCTAAGCAAAAGGTCTGAATTGGCTCTTCATAGTTAGAAAGATGTGTTTCCCCAACTGAGTATTATGAACATTACCTGCAGTGCATTATGGGGGCAGCTAACATTACAGTGTGACAGGACCATACTTAGCTAATCAGTAAAGAAGCATCAGTGTGCAATCTTTCTCTGAAATTTAAGATGAATCCGACTATCACAAATTGAGTCTTTAGACATATGTATTTGTGTGTGTGTGCATGTATATGTGCATATATGTGTTTCTGTATGGCGTTTATTTGCTAAGTTGCTGAGTCTGGTCAAAAAAAAATCCATGCATCTTCAATTTTGCTTTCATATGGGAAGGTACACACTGTAAAAGTTTGTATCCAAGGTCATGCTTTTCCTATCTATTTGTATAAAGTCTTCCAAGCTTGCCTTTCCATCTCTTAAGGACATCTTTTTCCTTCATTTTTCCTAACCTTTGGTAACTATCCAGTCAATTATTTTGGAAACAGACATTTAAGGCATTTTTAGTATATTATCTTGAGTCTTGTTCAGAAAAGAAAAGAAAATTTCTTAATGAGATGTGGAGAAGTCAGTAGAGCGGGGTCCTATTTAAAGACAAGGTGAATGTTTCATTGTATTTTTACTGTCATACTGAAATAATACTCTTCTGTTGGAGTGGATTATAAAAATTGTATTTTCATTAGTCATCAGGAATCTAATGGGTTACAATGTTTGATGGTGAATTAAGGAAGCTTATTTATTTCATCTTTTTTTTGCTACAAGTAACTACTTCATTAGTATGGGTATTTGCCAATTATTTTTAAAGTTTTAGGATATGGAAGCTTTAGGATAAAGTTTTTGCAAAAGAATAGGAAATTTTTTTTCTTCAAATAAATTCTGCCAACATTTCATGCTTTAGTAATCTTAAGAATTATTGTACATCTGGAAAGTAGTAGAATTTTAACAGAAATGATTTTCAGTACTCTGAAATGGAGTGTTCCCCCTCTCCAATTCCTACAATTGAATGTCGTATTGGATGCTCCTCTGCTCTTCCATAGCCCTCCAGGCAACATATGTTATTAAACCACAGACTGTCACCAGGGAGAGCAGTGAGCATGTGGGAAATTAGGGTTCCTAAGTAGAGAGAAGTTGGTAAATCTATAAAACTGTGGATAATCTCTCTCTTGGGCCATCTCTCTACTTTAAATTATCCCTGTTAACCAAAATAAACTTAGGGAATCATTCCATGGTTAATGTGCTTTGATATATTTTGCTCAGTTGTGGTCAGGAGGTCTGTCTTATATTTCTATAACAAATGTTTTCTCTTGGTACTCAATGCTATTGATTTTGTGGCCAAAATGATTTGATCAATGAGGTGACAGTTGCAGTCAGAAAATGATTGGGGCAGGAAATATAGTAATGATGAGCTAACCTCAAAAGACTCAGCTTTGAGATGCTTATCTGGACCTCTTGCCTTCTGAAAATTGGGAGGGAATCCTGGGAGAGCTCCTTTTTGCAAGGGTTCTGTTGATACATACTTCATGTCAGGTCAAAAATAACATAAGAGCATCTTTTCCACTGTGTTTTAGCCGAGGGGCTATAAACCCTAAAAGGGCACTGTTAAAAAAAAAAGTAAAAGTTATGTTTGTTAGATAATATAGAGATCTGACACTGAGAGTTCTCAACTCCAAGTTCAAGTTCTGTGCAAAAGATCAAGTTACATCTTTTACTTTTTTTCTCATCATAAATGTGGTCATCCAAAAATGAAATTCCCCTTCCTTGTTGAAATAATGGTTAGCACATATATTGAATCTATATCTATCTGTGTAGGAAAGTTTTACTGTGTTCATTTTTATGTTCATAGAATTTTCTACCTAGTCCATTTAATGTTCACAGAATTTTAAAAACACTTCATTCATCCAGTATGTGCTGACATGCTATTATGTGTTAGGTACCATGTAGGTGCTTGATATTAAAAGTAATTGATGTAAGCATAGTATTTTCCTTTAAGATAGCTATAGTTTATTTATTCATACTCATTAAATGATCCATGCAGGTGTAATTATTCAAGAAAAATAGGAACAAAACATAAGGAAACCAACTCTCTATATGTGAAGAAAAGACGCCCTGGTAAGGTAGTGAATTATGAGCTGGGCTGATAGCCACAAGGTCAGCAGTTTGAATCTGCCTGTCACTGCATGCAAGAAAGAAGAGGCTTTCTGCTCCTATAAAGATTTACAGCCTTGGAAACCCTATACAGTGTTTCTATGAGTCGAAACAAATCAGTGCACAAAACCACCACTACCACATATAAAGAAGGCCATTAAGAAAACCACTTGGCAGAAGCAGTATTTGAGATTAGCATGAAAGGTTTCAGATATCTGGAATGTAAAAATAATATCCTATGCAAAAGCCCAAAGAAAAGAAACCTGATGACAGTTTTGTCATTCGCTGCTCTATAATCCTAGAACAAAAAGGGTAGTTTGAGAGACAGAGAGAGAATAGACATAAAATAGGCTAAAACTAGGTATAAATAGGTTCATGAACAGTATCAAATACCCTGCTTAGGAACTAGGCTCTACCTGCAAGCAGAGTAGAGAGACAGAGCTAGACATTCAACCATTGTTGTTGTTGTTAAGTGCTGTCGAGTCGTTTCCGACCCATAGCGACCCTGTACAGGGTTTCCGAGGCTGTAAATCTTTACGGGAGCAGAATGCCTCATCTTTCTCCCGCGGAGCGGCCGGTAGTTTCGAACTGCTGGCCTTAAAGTTCACAGCCCGATTAGTAACCACTACGCTACCAGAGCTACCACACGAGAGCTAAATCAAGTATTTTCAGCCAAACAAATAATGATGACCCTAATTGTGAATCTCTTTCTGTACCAGTTTGCCACAAAGGAAACTTTAAATAGTTCTCAGAACTAGTGTTTTTCTTTGAGAACTGGCATATTCATAATAATCTTCCTCTTGGTGATAATTTTGCATATTTTTAGAAAATGTGAGCAACTTGACAAATTAAATAAATGTCCCTTTGCCCATGACCACATATAAACATTGAATTAAAATGTTATGATGAAAGAATTTATGTATATCTCTCACACTAATCTTATTTAGAGTCCTGGGTGGTACTTTTGGATAAGCACTGGACTGTAAGGTCGGTTTGAACCATAAGGTTGGCTGTTCAAACTCATAAATTGCTTCTTGGAAACTCTATATGGGGTCATTATGAGTCGACTTCATGGCACTTAACAACAACAATCTTATTTACTTATTCTAAAAATAGTAGACATTTGCATTTTATTAAATGCATAAAAGAGTATTGCCTAGTTGGATTCCTGGTGTGGTGATGTGGGTTAATACGCCAGACTGCAAAGCTATTTGAACTGCAAGGTTGGTGGTTCAAGCTCACCAGCTTCTTCTCAAAAACCCTACACAGGGTCGCTATGGGTTGGAACCAACTAAAAGGCACTTAACAACAACAATAACAGTTGGGCTGCTAACTGCAAGGTCAGCAGTTCAAATCTACTGGCTACTACTCTGTGAGAAAAAGATGAGGCTTTCTGCTCCTGTAAAAATTTATTACCACGGAAATCCTATACAGGGTGGTTATGAGTCAGGGCTGACTTGATAGCACACAATCACTATCAGTATATTACACAAATACACTGAACACCCTAGAAAATTAGGCATATTTTAGACAAAAGCAAGTCTATATGTTATCTGTCTTACAGTATTAGAAGACCCAGCCAAAAAGAAAGAGCTTTTGAACCTCTTATATTGCTTTAAAACTATAATACATATGCATCTTATAAATTGGCTTTTCTCATAAATAAGACTTAGTTGTATTAAAGCAAAAACAACAAAAAACAACCTGAATATTGATGAACTTAGCAAAGAAATTCCACTCATCAACTCAGTGATCAAAATCATCTCATTTTGAAATTAAGGATTTTTTTTTGAGTATTACTTAGATATTTCATTGATATGAACACTGAGCACTTGAGACTTTAGGCAGCAGAATGCCTCAGGCAACCAAGCATATCAAAATATACTGCACAGAGAGATTTTTACTACTCCTGCTATTTAAAGACCTATTTTCATGAGCTTATTAGCTACTAGTGATCCCGAAGGAGAAATACAATTAAAACTTAATCATACCAAAAGCTGGGATTCTTCTGATTCAGCGAACTTGTAATCTATTATATTTAGTAGTTTACATGTAAATGTCTGAACACTGAGAATGAGAATCATAAACGGACTTCATTCTGTAGTGATATGACTCCTTTGAACTTACATCACAAGATATGCCTTTTCTTCTGCACTTCACTTTTCTAGGCCCCCCCTTCTTTTAACATTTTCCAGTTACTCTAAATTGTGTCTCTTTTCTTTTGCAAAATTAGAATAGCCTCCATTCCCTTTAACTATTATAAAAATGGTGTCAGCACTGTCTGACCTCCTCTAACTTCATGAGTGGAAGAAAGGAATTACCATTAACATCAGCCCAAGACTGACTCCTATGAGGTAGAAGTCAGACATGTTTCCCCTTGCCAACTTTTTTTTTTTTTTTTCTTTTTTTACCAATTCTGATCGCAGACATCCTTCCCATGACACTCTCTCTTCTCTGTTGGTTTCGATAATTCATTGCAATGGCAACACAGAACTCACAAACCATGCTTAGAATTATGGGGTTTGTTAAGGAAGTAACAGGTTACAATTCAGGATCAGAAATGACTCAGGATAGAGTTTCTCCATCAGGGCAGATCCTCAGATGTGCTCACAGGAAGGCATCACCCTTGGTTCCTGGGTGTCTTAGCTTGGCCTGTGCCCTGCTTGGCCAAGTATTATGTTTCTCACCTTCATGTGCTATCTCTGGTGTTAAGCTGTCTCTTGCTCTCTGTCTCCTGGATTTAGGATGTCCTCAGCACAGGGCGTAAGGTCCTAAGGGCACACTCCACTCCTGGCTCTTCTTCTTTGTGGTAGTGAGGTTCCCTCTTCCATCTCTGGTTTAATTCAGCTTAAGACTGGTATTGTTGTTGAGTGCCATCAAGTAGGTCCTGACTCATAGTGACCCTATATAGGGTTTCCGCAGCGCAACTGGAAGGTTTGAACCACTGAGCTTGAGGTTAATAGTCCAGTGCTTATTCTACAGTGACACACCAGGACTCTATTTTAGGCCTTGTTGTTGTTAAGTGCCGTCGAGTGGGTTCTGACTTACAGTAACCCTGTATAGAGTTTCCGACAAGCGGTTGGTGGATTTCAGCCACTGTTTCAAACCAACTTTGTTGTGCAGTGCCTATCGTACAGCATAACACCAGGACTCCAAAATCCATTGTAGGCATAGTGGATAGAAAAACTGGCCAATTTTCTTGTGAGGGTTGCATACACCTGATTTTCATGGTTCAACCTTCACAAGGATACCAGGCAAATAACTTGCCCTATCAAAATGCTACCTAATTAATCTTCCTGGCGGGCCACAAATATATCATTTGCCTAGAACCACTAGGCATTTGGAGGCCTGTTTGTGTAGTGGGTTTACACATTGGACTGTTACCACATGTTCAGTGGCTTTAGTCCACATGAGAAAAATGAGGATTTCTGCTCCTGTAGAGATTTATGGCATCAGAAACCCTATACTGGGTCGCTATGAGTTGGAACCAACAGTACACAACAAGAAGAAGTTACTTGGTGGGAGTTACAAAACCGTGGCAAAAAAGGCCATATAAAGTGATCCATCACAAGGCAATGATCATATTATACCACTGCCTAGATTTCAGATATGAAATCAAATCCTTATAATATAGATGATGCTGGAGAATTTGAGACCACATTAGCAAGTCAAGTAAAGAGTTTAGAGATACAGAAAAACCACACTCAGATGATCTTATATTTGTGCAGGAATTTGAGGTGAACAGGGAGATTCTATTTCTCAGAGTACAAACACTGTTCATTTACAAATACTGATTCTCATGCTTATCCCTACCTTCACTCTGACCTCTGTAATGGGATAGTTTGGGCTTCTTTAAAGCCAGGTAAAGCCAAAGGAAACAATAAGAAAAAGAGGAAAGGTTAGCATCATACCCTATAGTGTATTGGAAATGAAAGAAATGTTTTCCACAGAGCAATCTTCTTTCTGAACTACTTTGTTTTGTTAACTGCAGAAGAAAGGCTGGTTAGTGTGGCAAACATGACTAGAGGCTCTATGTAGCCAGAGATTTCTCTACTCATGCAGACACTTTCTAAATCATCTTCTATGTGCAACTTATGAAAGTAGTTCTATATGTCACTTCTGAAGGTAATTGAAGGTGCATTGCTGGCAGCTGAGTGCCACAGTGGTGGTCCTTTCACCCAGAGGAGAGTCAAGGCCCTCAAGAAGGGAAAAGAAGAATGTAATAGTGTGTGTATATTACCTGGAAGTAGAACTTGATTTATATTTTATGTCATATTTATTTTTATTTTGAGTTTGCTGGTTTTACAAAATGAGGCAATAAAAGTATTTTAACTATGATTCAAATTATATTTATTCATTTTGGTGCTCACCCCTGTCTTTCTATGGGAAAAAGAACAGAAAAGACTGTACATTTTGGTCCTTGATTCACTCTCATATAATTTTGACTAAATTAAATGAAGAGAAATTACCGAGACTTGAGACCAGATAAGAGGATTTATAGCTAAAACTATGTAGACCATATCACTAAAGATCTAGTTCCTTTCAAGTATGTGACTTTTAGGAAGAATCTATCAGTGAGTCTCTTGAGAAGTGATTTTCATTAGACAGAATACAGTAGCAGAGTCTTCATTACGAATCTTTTGCTTTATTATTATTTATAATTTCTGTGTCTCCCTTTTATCCTCTTTTTAAGTCTACTTAAGTCTACACCATCCTGGTAGCACAGTGTTTACAAGTCAGGCTAATCTCACGGTCAGGAGCTTGAAACTACTCAGTGGTTCCATGGGAGAAAATTAGTCTGTCCGCTTCTGTAAATATTAACATCCTCGGAAACCCTATACAGGGTTATTATGAGTCGGAACTGATTCCGTGGCACACCACCACTATCACCTTCAGTTTAATAAGCTAGAGTATAAAGTTTTTAAAATAAATGAGTGGATACAAAATTGTCCAATAGCTCCATTCTCTACTTCCTGTTCCAGAAGAGAAAATTTCTACTGTAACAAGTTCATTTGCCTTGTTATAAATCCCTACAATTCACCATCATCTACTTTAGGATATTGTTCTAAAAGCATCATAACTGCACATTGATCCACCAAATGTTTGCAAAGCAAAATTGGAGAACAGGAAAAACTATCACCAGTCATCCACTCTATACTATTGATAAATTTCCTATTCGGTAGTGGATACTATTCTTGGAATTTGGGTGATTCAAATAAATAAAAATAATGGCTTTTATAAGGATATTTCTAGCAATAAATAATAAATTATATATTCATGATTACATGATTTATTGTTAAAATACCCGCATAAAGACAGGCATCATTGTTCATTTGAATTATATACACTCACACACATATATAATATATATTTCTATAAAATCCTAGAAAGTTTTATTAAACAAAAATATCAAAACACAAAGGTATTGTTTCTCAATATATCCTCCATCTAAGTCTATACACTTCTAAAGACCGTGTTTCCATTTATCTAACCCATCCCTGAAATGGTGCTGTAGGATAAGCACTGAACTGCTTATCACCGAGTTTGTAGTTTAAATCCACTATTTGCTCCTTGTAAATCCTATACAGGGTCACTAAGGGTTGGAACCGACTCAATGACACTTAACACAAACAACACTTTCCTGAAGATTTCTACACTCTTAAATTTAAATCTTAACAATACAATTTGTTTCTCAAGGAACTCAAATTGTGTTCCCTTGAAATATTCCTTGAGTTTGGGGAGCAAAAAGAATTCTAGAAGGGCAAAATCAGGAATGAACGCTGAATGGAGTAATGTTTTTCCATTGAAATTTTCGAAGCACAGCCCTTGCTATCTTCAAGGAATGGGCACGTATATTGTTGTGGTAGGAAAAATGTTCTTCGGTGTAAATTTACGTGCCTGTTTCTGCATATGCAGTTTTCCCTTTTCTTAAAATGTCTTCATAACAAACCCCAGTGACCATCCTGTGTCCTTTGAGATATCAACATAGGCCTGTGGTGGTGGTGGTGGTGTGCCGTGGAATCAGTCCCGACTCATAACAACCTTGCAGAGGGTTTCCAAGGCTGTAAATCTTTATAGGAGCAGAAAGCCTCATCTTTCTCCCACAGAACACCTGGTAGTTTCGAACTGCTCACCTTGAGGTTAGCAGCCCAACTAGTAACCACTACGATAGGTGCTGTAATATTTTGATTTGAATTTAACTGGTTCAGTACATCCCCTCAGAAGCCATTGTTTTAATTAGGCCTTTATTGAAGGCACCCTAACCAGGCAAAGACCAGGGTATTACTGAAAGAATTTGTCTCCAGGCATTCTCTGCTCTCAGAGATATGTTTAAACACATTTTGTTTGAAATTAAATTGTGTATAAAAACTAGAATACTAGTAGCAATACTTTTTGATTTAACCTTGTCTGGTAGTGTAGTGGTTACAAATCGGGCTGCGAACCTTAAGGCCAGCAGTTCGAAACTATCCGCTGTTCCGCGGGAGAAAGATGAGGCGTTCTGCTCCC
>NW_006408529.1:10643280-10644136 GCF_000296735.1 Chrysochloris asiatica
TGTGTGTGTGTGTGTGTATAATTTTACAGGGTGAAATTTCTATGCAAAATTATAAAGGAAGAGAAGGTAAAGATAATTCAGAGCATTAAAGGCAGATCTTCTTCCCTTAATCTGAAAACAAGGATTCTCAAATCAAAGGTAAAATTGCTAAACCTTCCTCTTCTCTCACATAAATAAGTGGTTTACTCAAGGGAAGGCTTTAACTGCTAAGAGGGGTATAGGACAAAGACACTAATTCTCTCTCTTGCTTGGAATCATTTTTTAAAAACTACATATATTCTTTTTTTTTGTTAGGTCAGTTCTTTGGTAAACTTTTAGGGACTAGTCTGAGAACTGTATTGCCCTTGTCCATGACATTGTGAGCAAATTAACTCTGAAATTTCAACAATATCCTTTATTATTGACCCATAAAGAACAACAAAGTAAGAAATAACTTGTGCAGAAATCTTCCATTGTTGTTCCAAACAAAACCAAGAAAGACCATGTGATGTTGCATTTATGCATAGCTATCAAAGTTGAGACTGGTATATGTATGTCCAATAATACACTTGTTGTTAGGTGCCATTGAGTAACTACCAACTCATAGCGACCTTATGCAAAACAGAGCTAAACACTGCCCAGTCCTGGGCCAATCTGACAATTGTTGCCACACTTGAGTCCATTGATGTTGCCACTTTCCCAATCCATCTCACTGGGGGTCTTCCTCTTTTTCTCTGACCCTCCACCTTACCCTTGGAAACCCTATACAGGATCACTATGAATCGGAACTGATTCCGTGGCACACCACCACTATCACCTTCAGTTTAATAAGCTAGAGTATAAAGTTTTTAAAATAAATGAGTGGATACAAAATTGT
>NW_006408529.1:10644271-10646591 GCF_000296735.1 Chrysochloris asiatica
GTACTTTAGTCCTCAAGCTGACATCTTTGCTCTTCAACACTTTAAAAAGTCTTGTGTAGCAGATTTGCCTAATGCAATACGTCGTTTGATTTCTTGACTGCTGCTTCCATGAATGTTGATAATGAGTCCAATAATCCATACAGAGTACTTATTAACTACCAATGTTCTAAACATTATTTTCTACGTAAAATCATTTCATATCCAAAATATTTTTAATATAACTACTATTATCTGTATTTTACAAGTAGAAGAAGTGAAATGTTGAAGTTAAACTATGTATTTTTGATCATTGAATATAGAAGTTATTTACTAACTAAACAAGATTAAAAAGAAATTCTTAATCTTCCTAGTAAAACACACAATCTTTCAGTAAGAGATTATTTTGGGTTTGGTTTTGTTTCCTTCTTTGTCTTCATTTTTACTGACTTTCATTTTAATATAAAATATGTCATTAGTGACTTTAGGCTAATCACTTAAATTCTTTGAAATTTGCCTTTCTCATACAAAATATGAGACTGCTATTTTTAAGTACCATCAAGTCAGTTCTGCTTCATAGAGACCCTAAGTACAAAAGATCAAAACACTGCCTAGTCCTGTTCCATTCACACAATAGTTGCTATTTAAGCTCACTGCTGCTGGTACTGTCTCAAACCATCTTGTTGAGGGTTTTCTTCTTTTTCTGATAACCCTCTGTGTTACCAAACATGATGACCTTCTTCAGGGACTGATCATTCCTGATAACATCTCCAAAGTTTCACCATGATAGTTACTAAGGAGTAGTCTGACTGTACTTATACCCAGATAGATTTGTTTATTCTTTGGTTGTCTATGATATTCATTCTTCACCATTACTACAATTCAAAGACATCAGTTCTTTTTCAGTCTTCCTTATTCATTGTTCAGTTTTCATATACATATGAGTTAAATGAAAATACCATGACTTGGATCAGGCAAATCTTAGTCTTAAAGGTGACATTGTAAAATTTTAATACCATATGGAAGTCTTTTGCAGCACATTTGTCCAATGCAATACATCATTTGATTTCCTGTCTGTTTCTGCCATGGACATTGATTGTAGATCCAATTGAAAGGAAATCTTTGACAACTGTAGTATTTTTTTCTGCTTTTCATTATATTGCTTATTTGTCCAGTTGTGAAGATGTTTGTATTCTTTTCTTTATGATCAAGTGCAATACATACTTTTAATTATAGTCTTTGATATTCATTAGAAGGACCTTTAAGTTCTTGTTGGCTTACAGCAAGCAAGATTGTATCATCTGTATATTGAAGGATGTTAATGAGTCTTCTTCCAATCCTGATGCCAAGTTCTTCCTCATGTAATTCTGTTTACCAAATCATTTGTTCAGCATATAGACTGAATAAGTATGATATGAGGATGCAACACTAAGGCATAACTTTCCAGAATTTTAAACCATGCAGTATACCCTTCTTCTGTTCAAACTATTTTCTCTTAATCTATGCAAACACTCCACACAAGCACAATTAAGTGTTCTAGTGTTCCCATTCTTCACATTAGTGTCCATAGTTTAAGATCCACACAGTTGAATATCTTTGCATATCCAATGAAACACAATTAAATATCTTTCTGACACACTATTCTTTCAGTCAAGATCCATGTGACATTAGCAATGATATCTCTCATGCAATGTCTGCTTTTGAATCTGGCTTGAATTTCTGGTAGCTTTCTGTCAATGTAATGCTACCACTGGTTTTGAAATTATCTTCAGCAAAATTTTATTTGAATATGATATTAATGGTGCTCAATAATTTTCTCATCTTGTTGGGTCAACTTTCTTTGGAAAGGGCACAAAGATGGATCTATTCCAATCCATTGTCCAGGTAGCTGCCTTCCAGTTTCTTGACATAGAGGCATGAATGATTTCAGAGCTTCATCAGTTTCTTGAGACATTTTAATTATGGAGTATTGGTTTTCACCAATGCTTTCAGTGCAGCTTGGACTTTTTCCTTCAATTTCCTTGGTTCTTGATTATATGCTACCTCTTGAAATGTTGAATATTAATCAGTTCTTTTTGATACAGAGACTCTACAATGCTTCTTGCATTGTTCAATATTTTGCCCATAGAATCTTTAGGTATTGCAACTAGAGACTTGGATTCTTTTTTCAGTTATTTCAACTTGAGAAATTCTGAAAGTGTTCTTACCTTTTGATTTCCTAACTCCAGGTGTTTTCAGATTTCATTATAATACTTTACTTTGTCTCTTCAAGCTGCCCTTTGTTCAGATCTTTTACTTCATAATTTCATCCATGCACTTTAACTATTCTACATTGAAGAGCAAG
>NW_006408529.1:10647134-10648465 GCF_000296735.1 Chrysochloris asiatica
TATATATATATTTGCATTGAATAAGTCATTGGTCTTAGAAAATCCTATACTGTTATCCCCAGTATTTTTTGTATTACCAAGGCCATGTTTTTCAACTACTGATCCTTCCTCTTTGCAACTTTCACATTCTAATCACCAGTAATTACCAATTCATCTTGCTGTGTGTTTGATCAGTTTCAGACTACAGATGTTGGTAAAAGTCCTCAATTTATTCAATTTTTGGCATTAGCAGTTGGTGCATAAATTTGAATAATTGTCATATTAATGATCTCCATGTAGGCATATGGATGTTATACTAACACTGATAGTATTGTGCTTCAGGATAGATCAGAAATGTTCTTTTTGACAATGACTGTGATACTATTGCTCTTCAATTTGCCATTTTCACCATAGTAGATAATTTCTTTATTTCAAAATGTACACTGTCAGTTCATTTCAGTTCACTAATGCTGAAATGGATATCGATCTTTATTATGCCTTCCATTTTTTTACAACTTCCATTTTTTTTTCTGCATACATACTTTGTCTATTCATGCTATTCATACGGTTTCCCTGGCCAATTATTTATTTTTAAACTTTTTATTGTGAATTGAATGAAGGCTTACAGAACAAATCACCAGTTTTAAATCCAACAAATCATACACTTTGTTTCATTTAAATGATTGCAATCACCTCTATGCAACATCACTTATCCCACTTCCCCTGTGGCTCTATTTCCTTTCCACCCTGCTTCCCAACCCCTCTCAACCTTGTAAATGTTGCCACTTTGATATTGAATGATTAAGCATTCTATGGTGAGCATGCCTCATTAGTTTTGTTGCCAACCCTTCTATGTACATATTCATCACTTGGCTGAAAATTGGACCACAAGAGTGAGTTCCATTCCCAACCTGAAGTGTGGCTGAGAGTCATAGTCTTGGGTTCTGTCAGTCTCTTTCGGATCAGTAAGTGCAGTCTTTTTTATAATTTTGAGTTTTGTTTCACATTGTGTCCCACTTTATCCAGGACTTTCTAATGAAATACCTTTCAGAGTTGTTGGTACCATCTAGTTCTTCTGGTCTCAGAGTCATGGAGACTGATGTCCATGTATTCCATTAGTCCTTTTGACTAAATTGATTCCAAACATCGTCAATTTTCATCACTCCTCTTTCTTCCATACATTAGCTATATCTTTGATGGCCTCTCATGGACTTTTTTTTTTTTTTAATGTTTTATTGTGAATAATGAGATAGTTTTAAGGAGCTCTGGTAGCGTAGTGGTTACGAATTGGGCTGTGAACCTTAAGGTCAGCAGTTCGAAACTACCAGCTGTTCCGTGGGAGAAAGATGAGG
>NW_006408529.1:10652685-10654880 GCF_000296735.1 Chrysochloris asiatica
GAGTCCAGGTCTACCTCTAGGTCATTTGTCTCAGACACTTTATCTTGTTTCTGGACATGTGCTGATATGGTCATCTGCTTTTGCTTCTTGGACATGTTTAGTGTTTATCTGTGGCCTTAATTCTTAATTATGTGTTTTGGTATTTTTTATGGTTTCTGATTGCTTCCAGGAAGTTGTGATCAGGAGGTGGGCTTCCCTTTTCACTTTTCTTATTGGTTAACTCAGAGTAACTTTCACAGGTGTTGTCTGCCTCCCTGGTATATAGCAGTGGGTATTAGTTTTTGCCTGGGTTTTGGTGTTTTATAGAGTATGATTATAGCTTGACTATATGGCAGCAGTTGCTGACTCTTCTTGGGTAATATAGGACAAGAAAGTATTCCCCAAAAGTAGAAAGGGAAGCAAAAAATAGCAAAACAGCACCAGAAAAAAAAAAAAAAATCCAGAACAGCACCTGTGCGAAGGGTCTGATGCGGGCTGCTATGTTTTTTGAAATGAGTGGTGAGGAACTGCTGCTGGAGCTGCTGTTTACTCTGTGAAAGTGCACACCATCATGCGTAGGCCCAGGTATGGCGTTGCAGCTCACCTGGAAGCAGGGTATCACTGTGGCTGAACAGCATTTCATTCTTCTCATTTGGCATTAACAGCATTTTATATTAACATGGCATATATCCATCTGAAACCTTTACTTGAGGGCAAAAGTATGGACTCACTTTACTTGTGACTACTGATCCTGAGCTCATCAAACACCTAAATAATGTGGCGGAACAGCTAAAAGATTGGTTATACAAATGTTCAGTTCATAAACTGGGAGTTGTTGTTGTTGTTAAGTGCCATCGAGTCAGGTCCGACCCATAGCGACCCTGTACAGGGTTTCCGAGGGTGTAAATCTTTACAGGAGTAGTAGTCATCTCAAATATTGAAAGTGGTAAGGTCCTTGAAAGATGGCAGTTTGATATTGAGTGTGACAAGACTGTAAAAGATGAAAGTACACCCAGGGAAAAGTCTCAGAAAGCTATTCAAGATGAAATCCATTCAGTGTTCAAACGGATCACTGCCACAGTAACATTTCTACCACTGTTGGAGGTGTCTTATTCATTTGATCTCCTGATTTATACGAATAAAGATTTGGTTGTGCCAGAAAAATGGGAAGAATCAGGACCTCAGTTCATTACCAATTCTAAAGAAGTCCATCTTCATTCATTCACTACTACAATCCACAAAGGAAATAATATGGTGGCCTACGAAATTCCTGTCAATGACTGACAGATAAGATGAAAAAAATAATGTGATTTGCAAGTCTCAAATGTGTTTTCCTGATACTAAGTCAACTATAAATTGATATGTTTTATTTCATTGGTTAATTTTTAAGATGGGGGGAAAAAATACTTTATTAACTGTGTATAATTCTTCTTATGTACCTGTTTGGCATTACATGAGTTGACATCATTAATTACAGAAGATTATGGTGTTATTCCCTCACTAATGTATGTGGCTAAGTAGAGTAGCACAGAAGATTATTGTTCAAAAGGAAACTAGCAGATTTCGTCACCACTGTATTCCATCGGCATTCTCAGTTGTTTTAAAGGTTGTAAGTGTAGTTGAAATTTTTTCTTAAAAAGTTAATACCTTCTTTAATCAGACATTTTGAGTCAGAATTTAGGTAGAGTGATATTGTAAATTACAGTAAAATAAGAGTTAATATCAGAATCTGTTTAGATCCTGAAAATAACTAATATAATCCCTAAGTAATGAAATAGAGATGTATAGGTCCCATGTTGAAAAACCATACAATTACTTAATGTTAATTTATATAACTTGTACCTGAAGCTATGGATTCCAATGTTTATTTTCTGTGATAGAAAAGTTTTTAAAAATGTCTTTATGTTTGGTAAAGTCAAGCTTTAAATGACAGAAATGACATAAAGTTAAATTTGTATGTTAAAATATATATATATAGATATATATATATCCAAAACAAAACTAGACTGAATACTGCAGTCTATAATCATAGAAAAGGGAGAGGAGGGACAGAAGAAAGAGAAAAAAAAATCTATAGCCTTATATGACTTTAATGTCTTCTCTTGGCTTCTTGCTTTCAAAGCTGCCTGAGAGACTTCAAGATGCCACTGTTGGTTGTTTTGCTATACCTCAGGCTTTAATTTAATTTTTGGCTTGTTTTGTTTTTAAACTCTCTT
>NW_006408529.1:10655285-10699052 GCF_000296735.1 Chrysochloris asiatica
TCACTATAAGCTTTCAAGCTTTTAAAATATTCCTAGCTTAAGGAGCTCTGGTAGTGTAGTGGTTATGAATCGGTAGTGGTTATGAATCGGGCTGCGAACCAAAGTTCAAAACTACAAGCTGTTCCATGGGAGAAAGAGGAGGCTTTCTGCTCTCGTAAAGATTTATAGCCTCAGAAACCCTGTACAGGGTCGCTATGAGTCAGAACCGACTCCACGGCACATAACAACAACATGTGGCTCTGAGTTTTGGAGCTCTGCCCTGGATCTGTTTTGCCTGGTATTCTGTGTTATGGCTGATGACGAACTTCACTGCACCTCCACCTAGCCGCCATCAAGCCCCACCTCCTCATGAACTTTTAATATTCCAGTAGTCACAAGGACTGAAGTTTGAACCCACCAGCCACTCATAGGAAACAGGTAAGGCTTTTGGCTCCCACAAAGATTTTAGAAAGCATTAGAAAACCTATACAGGGTTGCTATGAATTGGAAATGACTTGAAGGCACTTCACAACAACTGACCAAAGTAAGATGTAAGTAAAGGACATTGTCTTTGTAGACTATGTTAACACTGGCCAAGTTTTTAAAGAAGTTGATCACCATGTTCTTCTTCATAGTATGTCTTAGTCTGGAAGCTGCACTAACACCTGTTCAATATGAGTACCCTGCATGTGAAATACTAGTTGCATAGTTTCCAGCACCATAGCAACATGCAAACCACCACAGGACCACAAACTATAGAGGAAAGAATGATACTAGTACTCATTGATCACACGCATTTTATGAGAATCAAATGAAATTTCTTATTTAAGTGGTCTGGCTTATTGCCTGAACCATCACTCTTTAACCCCAAAACATTGTTTTCTCTACCGCTTGCTAGAATATTCAGGTTATATGGTAAGATTAGACTTTTTTTCCCTTTCTTACTATACCTGTAGTTATTATACCTTCCACTTTACTCAATTTCCCTTTTCTAATTTGTTCAATTTTCCTTTATTAATTGATGATATTGGATGCAAAGTCCTAATACATATGAAATAAAAAATAACATCAAACATTCATGCAGCATCTCCTATAGTCCAAATACTATTCTAGATGTACTGTCTTTATATATGTTAAATCATTTTAATCTTCTTAATAGTCAATATCATTATTAGCTTCATCATTCATATAAGGAAACTGAGGCCCAGAGTAATGACATGATTTGCCCAAATCCCACAGATGCAAATGCATACAGTGGAATTTAGTCTTCAATGCATCTGCTTGTGTATATTTACATTATTAAAAAAGAAAAGCACTTTCTAAAATTAGGTTTCATTACTGTGAAAATGTGAAGGTGTGTTCCATGGTTTTAGGTATTTTAGGCTTTGTGTATATTCAAACAATGCTGAAGCCATGAAAAACATCAAGTAGTCAAGATCTTTTCACTGCTAAATCTTCCCTCCAATATACTAACTACACTGACTGCTGAGTTTCTCTGTTTGGTGGTATATGTTAACCACATGTCAAGAATTAGCCTGTAATTCCACAATTTTGGAAGGGTCACAGTCATGTAGACATGCTAATTAGCAACTATTCAGCTTTGAATCCTGCTAACCTAAGTACAAATTATAAACCAATATTTTGTAGTTTTTTAAAAATTATATATATATACATATAAATGGAGGCCAAACTTTCTAAAGCATATTAACTTTTGTGAGAAGCTTGATCTCAGATTATTTGTGACATACTTACTATGAGTTTGGAAATTATAACCAAACTGCTTCTGGAAAGAACTATAATTAAAAGGCTTGGAAAACCATTTAGCTTTTAGTAATTGTAACCAGTAATACGTTTCTAGTAGCACATTTTTCTCTAGAAGCTGTTTACAAAAGAATTGTACTGAAACCCACTTCATTATGATTTGTTTTTCTCTTTGAAACTATTGAAAGAGAATCTGTTCCCTACTGGTAAGAGATAATCTAACACAGGCTTTTACATATATAAAAGATTGACTATTAGCACATTTTTGCCTTCAAATATTTTAAAAATACAAAAATAAGAGAGAAAGAGAAATTTCAAGAGTCCTTCCGAGACATTATTACTGAAAATTAAATATGGGCAGTTATTTCTTAAATTATGTCCCCCATTTGACAGCATTCTTAGATTTTAGATATGCAGGTTATCTTGGAAGACAGGGCAGAGAGGTTGATATTTTGCTCAGGTTGTCTTATTTAAACAGAGAAGCTAAAAGGAGTGATATGCCAGGGACTTTATTAGTCATCATATATGTTAACACCTGCAGGGTATTTGAAAAACTG
Source organism: Chrysochloris asiatica (assembly GCF_000296735.1). Classification (NCBI taxonomy): domain Eukaryota; kingdom Metazoa; phylum Chordata; class Mammalia; order Afrosoricida; family Chrysochloridae; genus Chrysochloris; species Chrysochloris asiatica. The sequence continues at coordinate 10,657,583 of NW_006408529.1, forward strand.
AACAATGATCTAAAAGTGTTAACACTAACTGCAAACAAATTGTTATTTAAAAAAAAAAAAAAAACTTGAAAATTTCAGCTTCTGATCATCTTTACTTTTAGAAGCTTTGCTCACAGTCATGGTAGTAACAAGTAGTAACATTCTAGGTAGTAACAAGTAGACATTTCCCTAGTTATCCTCCCAAGCTACTAACACTTTTCACTGTCCTTAACATTTGACCTAACTAGGAATAATCTTATTTGTAGTGGTAATTATAGTAACGGAAAAAAAAAAAATTGTCAATGAGTCAATTGTGACTCATGGCAATCCTATATAGATCAAAGTAGAATTGTGTTCCATTGAGATTGTAATGGCTGTTTTTTCAAAAAGATTGTAAGTCATGGTTATCTTCTGAAGTGTTTATGAGTGAACTAGAACCTTCAACTTTTTGAATAGCAGCTGAGACCATTAATTATTTGTACTACCCAGGGACTCTGGTCATAATGATAGCTATAAATACTGAATGTCTAACATGCTTCGGGTCCTGTGCTAAGTAAGGCTTTCACAACTGTATGCTAGTTAATACTCTGAACAATCCTATGAAAGAAATCCTGCTAATATCTCCATTTTGCAATTGAGAAAACAGACCTAGAAAGATAAGGAAGTTGTACAAAGTGACATAGAAAATGGCTAGCCAAAATGTCTCTGTTGGGTTTGACATTAGAAACTGAGACTTAGCCACTAAGCTATTTTGATTAGAGTGTCCTTAGCCAGAGTGAGGCATTATTCAGGGACTATTTCCAGACTGCCTCCAATAAAATCAAATCTGAGTGATTCCCCAAATTTTTTCATACAACTTTGAATAAATGTAGACATGTTGTTGTGGTCGTTAGGTGCTATTGAGTCAGCATTGACCCATAGTGACCCTATGCACAACAACTATACAAACTTCATAATCATTGCTAAGCCTGAGTCCATTGATGCCACCATTGTGCCAATCTATCTCTCTGGAGGGTCTTCCTCTCCTTCTCTAACCCTCCAATTTTACCAAACATGATATCCTTTCCCAGGGACTGCTCCCTCCTGATAATATGCCTAAAGTATGAGAGATGAAGTCTAGCCATCCTGGCTTCTAAGAAACATTCTGACTGTACTTCTTCCAACACAGATTTGTCCATGGTACTTTTAATATTCTCCTCCAACACCATAACTCAAATGCATCAATTCTTTTATGGTCTTTCTTTTTCACAGTTCAAACTTTCAGACACATATGAAGTTATTGAACATACCATGGCTTGGGTCAGGCACACCTTAGTCTCCGAACTGACATTTTTGCTTTTCAACATATTAAAAGAGGCCTTGTACAGCAGATTTGCCTAATGCAATACATCATTTGATTTTTTTGACTGATGCTTCCAGGAGTGTTGGTGGTTGTCTTTGACAACTTCAGTCTTTTCACCATTTATATGGATGTTGTTTATTGGTTCAGGAGTGATGATTTTAGTTTTCTTTACATTGAAATGCAACCCATACTGAAGACTGGTCTTTGATCTTCATCAGTAAGTATTTTAAGTCCTCTTCAGTTTCAGCAAGCAAGGTTGTATCATCTGCATATCTCAGGTTGTTAATGAGTCTTCCTCCAATCTTAATACCATATTTTTCTTCATATAATCCAGTTTCTCAGATTATTTGCTCAACATAAAAATTAAATAAGAATGGTAAAAAAATATAACCCTGGGCACACATTTCCTAATTTTAAACCATTTAATATTCCCTTTTTCTGTTTGAACAGCTGCCTGTTGATCCTATGTACAGGTTCCTAATGAGCACAATTAAGTGTTTCAGAATACTCATTCTCTGCAATGTTGTCCATAGCTTGTCATAATCTACACAATTGAAAGCCTTTGCATAATTAATAAAGCACAGGTAAACATCGTTCTGGTATTTTCTGCTTCCAGCCAAGAACTATCTGATATCAGCAATGATATCCCTTGTTCCCTGTCCTTTCCTGAATCCAGCTTGAAGCTGTGAAAGTTCTCTGTTAATGTATGCTTGCAGCCAATTTTTGTATTATCTTTAGTAAAATTTTACTTGCATGTAATATCAATGATATTGTCCAATGATTCCCTCATTCCATTGGGTCACCCATCTTTGGAAATGGGGAAAGATATGGATCTCTTCCAGTCAGTTGGTCAGGTAATTATCTTCCAAATTTCTTGACATAGATGAGTGCCTCCAGTGCCACATAAGTTTGTTGAAAGATTTCAACTAATATTCTATCAATTCCTGATGCCTTGTTCTTTGACAATGCTTTAATGCACCTTGGATTTCTTCCTTTAGTATCATTGGCTCTTGATCATATACTATGTCTTGAATTGGTTGAACATTGACCATTTCTTTTTGGTACAGTGACGGTATATTCCTTCCATCTTCTTTTGATGTTTTCTGCATCATTCCATATTTTCCCATTGTTATTGTTGCTGTTAAGTGCTGTTGAATTGTTTTTAACCCATTCTGACCCTATATAGGTTTTCTGAGAAGCGGCTGGTGTGTTTGCACTGCTGACCTTGTCATTCAAACTGACTTTATGGTCTAGCATGTTGTCTTGCAGTACCATATGTGTACTCCTTTTGCCCATAGAATCCTTCAATATTGTAAGTCAATGCTTGAGTTTGTTCTTCAGTTCACTCAACTTGCAAATTCTGAGCATGTTCTTTCTTTTTGGTTTTCTAACTCTAGGTCTGCGCACATTTCTTTTTAGTATTTACCTTTGTTTTCTCGAGCTGACCTTTGAAGCTTTCTGTTCAGCTCTTTTACCTCTTCACTTCTTCCATTTGCTTTAGCCTCTTAATGCTGGAAAGCAAGTTTCAGAGTCTCGTATGACATTAATTTTGGTCTTTTCCTTCATTTTTTGTCTTCTTAATGACCTTTTGCTTTCTTCCAATATGATGTTCTGATGTCATCCCACAACTCTTCTGGTCTTTGGTCTTCAGTGTCTAATGCATCAAATCTCTTCTTCAGATGATCTCTAAATTCAGGTGGGATATGCTCAAGGTCATATTTTGGTTCTTGTATACTTCTTTTAATTTTCTTCATCTTCAGCCTAAACTTGCATATGAGCAATTGATGATTTGTTCCACAGTCTTCCCCTGGCCTAGTTTTGGATGATGATATGGAGCTTTTCCACTGTCTCTTTCCACAGATGTAGTCAATTAGATGCCTGTGTATTCCAGCTGGTGAGGTCCATGTATATAGTCATCTTTTATGTTGTTTTACAAAAAGTATTTGCAATGAAGAAATCATATGTAGACATATTCTTATTCAATCAGAAAAAGTAATGTTCCCTGGATTGCTGGTATTTTCATTGGTATAACCTGATAAAAGGTCTTTGATAAATTAGCTAGTGAGCTACATTTTGTTTAGCATTTTGTCATAAAGCTAATTACATCTTCTCTCATATGATGCAAGCTACTGTAGACAACAGCATATCTGCTAATAACAGTTTAAACTAGGCAGATAATAAACAAAGCTCATTGTAAATCATATCTATTTATTGATTGGCTATCATGCAAGGAAGCTGAATAAAATATGAAATGATCTTTAGGTTTCTAGACTGTACACCAGGAGGTTAGTGGTGCCATGAACTGAAGTAAGACATACAGAAAGGGGAGAGAAAGAAAAGATGAAATATACTGTGAAAACTGTGAGAGCCAGAGCTTGAAGGAATTGCATTTTTCCAGGTCTCACAAGTTTTCTGCCTTTGACAAGGTGCAGTCTTATCACTTTTCTATCTCTTTCTTTGGTGGAAACTATTTTCCTTCCTTCAAAGATTTCCACCTTACAGACTTTCTGGCTTTCAGGTTTTACTGTACTGTATTGTAGGCCTACTGAGATGCTAGCATTTATGCTCAGGAGTGGATTCAAATTTCTAGTTGGGGGTTCAAGAAAGAGATCAGAACTGGAAATAGAGATTTGAAAAGGTAAAGTCATAGAAATGCTTAAAGAAAGGGTCAGTATAAATAACCACCCTGGGATGAAAAAGAAGTCAAACAGAACATACCACAGGACTTAATTTCATTTGATAAATAGGCAGAAGAGGAACTATCAAGAGGAATGTTCAGTTTGGAGCAGACACAAATAATGTGTCATTATAAGGACATGGAAGGTAGAAGAGAGGAACCTGGGAAATACAAGAGCAGTGGTAAAGTAAATGCTGGGAGATACCAAACACAAATTGCTTTTTTCATCATGTTATCAGAAATCAGATCTGTGTGCTGATAATCAGGAGAATCACAGCAATATTTCTTCCCTATCTTATTTACCCAGTGATTATTCATTGAATGTTAACTTGTCAGCATAATGTATGGATTTCAGACCATTTGATTTATCTCTGGTCCTTTGTTTGGCTCTAAGCATGTGGGCAGCAAGGACATAGTATATTTTTACTTTATAGCAAACTGGTCAGTATGATAAATAACTGTGGTTGTCACTGTTAGACCTGACCCATGGTCCCTGCAGACCACGAGGTTCTGAGTGACTGATTTCCCTCTCCTTCTGTGCACATGAGGATAGTTAGTGATTCTGTCTATTAGACTAAGCAAGTAAACAAGCTTGGCCCTATGGACCACAAGGATGACAGTGGCAGTAAGCTCAAACTGCTTACTGTCATAATATCTGCTTTTTGCTTTCCAACTATAGTTTGGTTTGGTTTTGTAAAAACACAAACTTTGAATTTGTAACTTCAGAAAACTACTCATCTATACAAATCTTGGCCCTAATCTTAGCATTGTTGTTGTTAAGTGCTGTCGAGTTGGTTCCAACTCATAGTGACCCTATATAGACTTTTCAAGGGGTGGTTGGTGAATTTGAAAAGTTGACTTTTGGTTCACACCCACCTTGCTTTTGAGTACTTGTCCAATAGTACCACACCAGGACTTCCCATTAGCAGTGTTTATTAAACTTTCTAAAATTATTGCTCTCCTACAGATACTTTTCAAGGTGTTTATTTCCCCTAACAACCACAATCCCCATAAAACTTTAATATTATAGATATACTCTATCTCTGTCTGTGACTATGTTTCTTGTAGGATGAAAAACAATTTTGACTCCCACCCCAAACAATTTTCGCCCCCTAAGGGACAATGTCATCCCTTTTGAGAATGCATGGATTAGGGTCTTTTCAATAAAGCTCATTTTATCACTGACAATGGTAATATATGTAAATGACCATCTAGATCATAGAAGCAGGTCATTTACTTCAAATTGAGGATCATTTTATATCCATGAGCGAGTATATTTTACTTGCTTTACTCCAATGTAGATTTGGGAACATTATTAATAAAGATAATGAAAATTTAACTTCATAGATACTCACTGCTGAAGTTAAATTTTCATCACTACTACTTATTATTTAATTTTAATCAAGTGCTACACAGTTGTTAGGTGCCTCATTAAGTCCATACCTTGACTCAATGAATTGCGTCTGAGAAGCTCTATAAGTAATCTGCTGAACTTAGTAATACAGAAAGGAAATTCAAAAATATTCCTCCTATTAGTGTCAATCCTAATTTTTTAGCTGCAATAATGGAAATGCATATTTCACTATGTTCTCAGTACATTAATTAAATACATGTACTGATGTTTCACCCCACAAACTTGCTTCTTCAGAAGTCTTTAGAAAACAAAAAAAAGTTTTTGTCATTGCCCAAGTCAAAATCTTTGGAGCTATCTTTGTATCCAATCTGCACTCCCACTCCATTTGCACATACTTTCCCTCAGCAAATTCTTCCAACTCTTCCTCCAACAAGCACAGAACCTGACCACTTCTTACCACCATCACCATGGTCCAAGTCAATGATCTCCCACTTCAATGGTTGCAATGGTCTCCTAACTGTCTCTCTTATTCCACCCTGTTCCCTCTGGTGTAATTTCAACAGCAGCCAGAGTGATCTGTTAAAATGGAATTCATGTTATGTCACTTATCTGTTCACAATCCACATGTAGCTTCCATTTCATCCAGAGTGAAAACCACACACTTTCCCTGGCCTCTGAGGCCTGAGGTGATCTGTCTCCACTAGGTCTCCACATTTTTCTTTTGCTCAGCCTTCTTTGATCACACTGACTTATTATGTTATTTTTTGAATGGTGCAAAATTATTGGCACTTCACATCATGTGTTGTACTATTACCCTAATCTGGGATTTTTTTTTCCCCTTATATATTCCTAAAGGTTTGATTTCTTACTCTTTTTTGTTGTTGTTCATCTCTACCATGGGAGAAAGATAAGGCATTCTGTTCCTGTAAAGATTTATAGCCTCGGAAACCCTGTGAAGGGTTACTATGAGTCAGAACCGACTCCATGGTACTTAACAACAACAACAACAACTGACCATAGGGCTCCTGGTGAGGTGCTATGGAATAATGCACTGCATTGCAAGGTCATTTTGAACCACAATGTTGGCAATTCAAATTCACCAGCCACTCGGCAGAAACCCTGTACAGGGTCTCTTATGAGAAAAAAACAATTTGATGGCACTTAACAGCAACAACTGACCATAAAGTCCCTCTAGGGCAGACCTTTCTTGTTTAGTGCTATATGAATTAAAAACAAAATAAAACAAAAAACAATTGCCATCAAGTTGACTTAAGCTCATAGCGAAGAGTACAGTCATGTTCCAAAGGTCTTTCAAAGCTGGGATCTTTGGAGAGTAGATCATCAGGCCTTTCTCCAAAGGCCTCTTTCAATTAGCAGCAGTGAGCTAGCCAATTGCACTACTAAGGTCCAGCAAATGATGGGTCATTGAGAATATTTCTCTAGTGCTGTGCTGGTGTGCTGCTGTAGGATAAGACTGGACTGCTAACTGCAGTGTCGGGACAGTTTAAAACTACCAATTGTTCCTTGGAAACCCTATACAGGGTTGCTATGAGTCAGCCCTGACTGGATGGCACTTACGAACAACAATACTGCAATTAAATTTTCTCATAAACTATGTCTACTATTGATGATATGTCTACTACTGATGCGGAATCCTGGTTGGCACTGTAGGATAAGCACTCAACTATAAGGTTGGTTTGAACCGCAAGGTTGGTGATTGAAACTCACCTGTCTCTCCTCAGACACCCTATATAGGGTCATTATGAGCTAGAACTGACTCAATGACACTTCACAACAACATTTAAGGGTGAGAGGATTTACTACTGAAGAAAACAAATGAAGTTGCTGACTTTTAGTTTTAATCTTTTGTTTTGTTAACTTTTGTCCTTTATATTTTATTACAATTTTTAGTTAGTTGGGCAAGCCTCAACATGTGTGTATTCAGGGATTTATTACTGTTGTTGCTGTTACATGCTGTCAAGTCAGTTCTGACTCATAGCAACCCTATGCACAACAGAAAGAAATATTGTCCAGTCCAATGTATTGCATTGGCAAATCTGCTGCACAGGAACTTTTTAAGTGTTGAAGAGCAAAGATGTCAGCTGGAGGACTAAGGTGCACCTGACCCAAACCATGGTCTTTTCAATAATCTCATATGCATGTGAAAGCTGGACAGTGAATAAAGAAGACTGTAGAAGAATTGATGCCTTTGAGTTATGGTGCTGGCAGAGAATATTGAAAGTGCCATGGACTGCCAAAAGAACTAATCGATCCAGTTTGGAAGAAGTGGAGCCAGAGTGCTGCTTGGAGGCCAGGATGGCCAAACTTCATCTCTCATACTTCAGACATATTGTTAGGAGGGACCAGTCACTGCAGAAGGATATCATGTTTGGTAAGGTGGAGGGTCAGAGAAAAAGAGGAAAACCCCCAACAAGATGGATTGGCCAAGTGGCAGCATCGATGGACTCAAGCGTGGCAACAGTAGTGAGGTTGGCCCAGGATTGGTCAGTGTTTCATTCTTCTGTGCATAAGGTCGCTATGGGGCAGCGCTGACTCGATGGCACCTAACAACAACAACAACGCCATCCTCATAATTGTTGTTATGTTTGAGTTCATTATTGCTGCCACTGGGTCAATCCATCTCATTCAGGTTCTTCCTCTTTTTGGTTGACCTACTTTATTAATTATGATCTTCTTATCCAGGGACTGGTCCCTCCTGAAAACATATACAAAGTGCAAGAGATGAAGTCTCACATCCTCACTTTTAAGGAGCATTCTGGTATACTTCTTCCAAAGCAGATTTATTTGTTCTTCAGACAGTCTGTGGTACTTTCAATATTCTTTGTCAACACCATAATTCAAATGTTATCAATTCTTTTATCATCTTCTTTATTTCATTATTCAATTTTTGCACGCATCTGGTGGTGGTGGTGGTTATGTGCTGTGGAGTCGGTTCCAACTCATAGCGATCCTGTACAGGGTTTCCAAGACTGTAAATCTTTACAGGAGCAGAAAGCCTCATCTTTCTCCCACAGAATAGCTAGTAGTTTCAAACTGCTTACCTTAAGGTTTGCAGCCCGATTCGTAACCACTATGCTACCAGAGCTCCTTGCATGTATCTGAGGTGCCTGAAAACACCTTGGCTTGGCTTGGGTCAGGTATACCTTGATCCTCAAATTGACATCTTTGCTCTTGTACACTTTAATGAGGTCTTTTGCAGCAGATATACTTAATGAACCATGTGGTATGTGGTTTGATTTCTTGACTGCTGCTTCCATACATAAGTTTTGATTGTGGGTCCAAGCAAAATGAAGTCTTTTACAACTTCAATCATTTCTCCATTTATCATGATATTGTTTATTGGTCTACTTATGAATTGGTCTGATTGTGAGAATTTTTGTTTACTTTACATTAAGGTACAATCCATACTTAAGGCTGTAGCCTTTGTTCTTCATCAATAAGCATTTTAAGTCCTCTTCACTTCCAGCAAGCAAAATTGTATCATCTGCATATCACAAGTTGTTAATAACCCTTCCTCTAATCCTGATGCCATGTTCTTCTTTATATAATCCAATTTCTCAGATTGTTTGCTCACCATACAGATTGAATACGTATGGTGAAAGGATCTTACCCTGGCACACACCTTTTCTAATTTTAAACCATTTAGTGTCCACTTGTTCTGTTCTAACAACTACCTCTTGATCTTTGTACAGGATCCTCATGAGAAAAATGAAGTATATAAGAATATTCACTCTTCACAGCTACTACACAGGTTATCCACAGTTTGCTACAATGCACAGAGTCAAATATGCCTAGGTACAGTAAATTCAGAGCAAGTAAACATCTTTCCTGTATTCTCTGCATGTAGCCAAGAGCCATCTGCTATTCATATGGTTTTTAGTGGCTAACCATTCAGTAGTAGTCCTCCTCTCCTTCTTCCTAGTCTGTCTTAGTCAGAAAGATCTGCTGAATTCTGTCCATGGGTGCCACTGCTGGTATTTAAAATACTGATAGCAAGTTTCCAGCATCACAGTACACACAAGTCACCACAGTATGACAAATTGACAGCTAAGTGGTGGCAGTTATCTCTTCTAGACTAATAAACCCCAAAACAAAAATCCACTGCCTTTGAGTTGATTCCTACTCATGCGGACCCTACATAGGATTTCCAAGGATGTAAATCTTCACAGGAGTAAAAAGCCTTATCTTTCTCCCACGAAGTGGCTGATGGGTTTGAACTTCCAACTGTGAAGTTAGCAGTCCAGTGCTTATCCTACAGCACCACCAGGGCTCCTTAAAGACTAGTAGATAAATAGAGATACTAATTTTCTTAATAAATAATTATAATACAGTAAGTATATTATATAAGGAGCTCTGGTAGTGTGGTGGTTACGAATCAGGCTGCTAATCTCACGGTCAGTAGTTCAAAACTACCAGCTGTTCTGCAGGAGAAAGCGGAGGCTTTCTGCTCCCATAAAGATTTGCAGCCTTGAAAACCCTATACAGGGTCACTATGAGTCGGAACCAATTCCACGGCATATAACAACAATAACAAGTATATTATATATTCAAATGATTAATATTTATCTCATAATAAAAATATACTTTTATTTGTAGAATATATTTTATCATAGATTAAGTATTCATTTTTGTAATGGGTGTTAAGTTTTTTTAAATTCACAAATAGCTTAATAATCTTCTCAAACCTAAGTCTAAAGACTGGCATGACAATCATATTTTTATCCTATTCTATTATTCATTTCTGATACTGAAACATGTAAACCCAAACTTGAGTTTTTCAGCAACATGTCTTATTAATAATATAAGCATGCTAACTCTTCATTTATTTTAAGATCTATAACCTGATTATTAGGATATTTTTAAATTTTTTATTGTCACAAGCATTACAATTAAAATTGTCTTGCTAAGACCATTTTTCTTCCAAGTAAATATTATTCTATATAAATTACCCATGAAAGCATGAGCTAGTAGAGTCAGCATCTAACATAACAGAAATATCAGAAAAATGTCAGGGGACATTCCTTCCTGAACCATTCCACTACAAACCATTAAGTATGGACCATCTATTTGTGCTTTGGGTCTTCCTGTGGATGTGTCAAGTTCCAAGTGACACATGTATGATTCTGTTTATTTCTGTAAAGCAAAAGTGGAGCATAAAAGAGAGTGCTCATAGTTTATACTCTTTCAACAGTAGTACCATTTCTGGATTTCTCTAACTATGAGAAATGTTATTCATTTCTACATTAAATCTGCTTCCCTATAATAAGTTACACTCATTGTGATGTTTACTTTTTTATTTTTTATAATTACTTCAAAGGGGCTTGAAAAAATGGAATTTAAAGATAGTGGAATTTTTCTACAAATTTTCTGAAGTCCTCCTGTGCATTTTCTTGGCCTTTTGTTTTTCTCCTAAAACAAAATTAAAAAGGACAAATTTCAAACATTTAGAATCATCTCTGAACAAAGGGTAGGTATTCCATGAAAGTATTTATCCTCAGAAAATTTAACCATGGCATGTGCAAACATGAGCTGATATAAAACATTTACAAAGAAATTACAGGATTGATTTGGAAAACTTCAAGCAAGAAAATATAAGAATTAATTAGGCCAGACCTAAATGTTTCCTATTGTTTTACATGCATATCTTATTTTGCCCAAACCAGGTAATTTACTACAGTAAATGTAATGTTTTGATGCTAGAGTCTGGGGGCTACAAACCTGAATTACACCTCTAAAGATTTTTTTTCATCTTAACAGTACAATGCAACTACACACTAAAGAAGTAAAGAGACTATCTTGCAATAATTAATGTAATAATTTTAAAGCATTGAAGGTTTACAATGATTCATGAAAAAAAAAAAAAAATAAGAAACACATTTCCTTTCCCCACAATTAAGTCAAACATTTCTGATAGTGCCTTTATGTTGAATTTAGAAATATTACTTCAACTTTCTTAATTACCTCTCCAATGACCACTGATGTGGCTGACCTTGAAGGCAAATACCTGATCTAATATCTTTCAGGTGCATATTATTAAAGAAGACAGTCACTGCGTTTTACCTTACCTTTGCAGTGGGAAATAGCTTTACTATCTAATGTTAAAACAAAATTTTCAGTTTTGAGGTTTGCATCCCAGAACATGTTAATAATAAATGTATCACACATGCTAATGAAACACAAGCTGTATGGATGTTAATCTTTCTGAGATATTCTACCGGAACAGCAAGATAAATAGTTGTGTACCAGATTTAAGATTTTGTATATAGTTGATGTACATGTATTTTATCTCTGTTTTGGCTTTGAATCAAGGGAAAATGTAGCCCTATTCCCAGGTTATTAGAGTAACTTGAAGTTGAATAAAGAAGAAATGTTGAAGTCAAAAATATAGACTTTTTCAAATGTTTTTTTTTTTTATTTATTTAGATGTAGAACTTTTAGAATTGAATGTAAAGTGAAGTAAATTTATCAGAATGATTAAAAGAAAAAAGTTGCTGCCGATGCTGCCAAATCAATTCCAACTTATGTTTCAGAGTAGAACTGTGCTCTTGTTAAGTGCCATTGAGCCGTTTCCAATTCGTAGATCCTGTACAGGGTTTCCAAGGAGCAGCTGGTGAGGTTGAACCACCAACCTTGTGGATCAAACTGACTTTGCGGTCCGGTGCTTATCTTACAGTGCCACACCAGGACTCCAGAATTGCACTCCATGAAGTTGTTAATGACTGTACTTTTTTAAAAGTGGATCACCAGTCCTTTTTCCCAAGGAGCTTTTGGGTGAATTTAAACCTCCCAACTTTTGGCTAGCAGTAGAGCATTGAACCTTTAGCCCTACCCAGAGACCCCACCAGTGAAATAGATATGTTGTTGTTGTTAAGTGCTGTCAAGTAGGTTCTGACTCATAGTGGCTGGTGGGTCTGAACTGTGGTTAGCAGTTCAGTGTTTATTCTACAGCACCACACTAGGATTCCAATATATACTACTATTGTTGTTGTTGTTGTTAAGTGCTGTCAAGTAGGTTCTGACTCATAGTGGCTGGTGGGTCTGAACTGTGGTTAGCAGTTCAGTGTTTATTCTACAGCACCACACTAGGATTCCAATATATACTACTATAAACTCCAAAAAAATAAAACCAAGATCATTCCATCAATCTTCTTTTAGTTAATTCTAAACTTTATACAAGAGGCACATTTACACTGGCACATCTGATGCCAATCTCTTTCGTCTTCCTTGAACTGCTCAAACAGTAACTGTAACTTTTAGATTCATGATTAATATAGTAATAGTGGTCAGAAGCTTGACAGTGGTCCTTTCTGTCAGTAAGGGAGTCCCCCTGAGTGTCAGAGATGGCTTTCTGAAAGCTGATACTCACAGGTTCTTTAGTACAGATGACTCCAAGCAATTCCTACAAAAGTCTTCCTTAGAGTCCTTACCTCTAACTAGGTGCTTGCAGTGCATCATCAATCTGGATACTTTCCATACTAATAGGTTTAAATGTATGACTAGGAGTCCTTATTAACAACCTGCGAAATGCAGATGATACAACCTTGCTTGCTGAAAGTGAAGAGGACTTAAAATATTTACTGATGAAGATCAAAGAGCACAGCCTTCAATATGATTACAACTCAATGTAAAGAAAACAAAAATCCTCACCACTGGACTAGTAAACAGCATTCTTCTCAATGGAGAAGAGATTGAGGTTGTCAAGGACTTCATTCTTCTTGGATCAACTATCAGCACTCACAGAAGCAGCAGTCAAGAGATCAGATGACGTATTGCAATGGACAAATCTGCTGCACAGGAACTTTTTAAAGTATTGAAGAGCAGAGATATCAGCTTTGAGGACTAAGGTGCGCCTAACCCAAGCCATGGTATTTTCAATAACCTCATATGGATGTGAAAGCTGGACAGTGAATAAGGAAGATTGTAGAAGAATTGATGCCTTTGAGTTGTGGTGTTGGAGGAGAATACTGAAAGTACCATGGACTGCCAAAAGAACCAATAGATCTGTTTTGGAAGAAGTGCAGCTCCTTGGAGGCCAAGATGGCTAAGCTTCGTCTCTCCTACTTTGGACACATTGTCCGGAGAGAACAGTTGCTGGAGAAGGATGTCATGCTGGGTAAGATGGAGGGTCAGAGAAAAAGAGGAAGACCCCCAACAAGATGGATCAACCAGGTGACATCATTGATGGCATCAAGTGTGGCGGTGGTAGTGAGGTTGGCCCAGGATCGGACATTGTTTCGTTCTGCTGTGCATGGGGTCGCTATGAGTCAGTTCTGACTTGATGGCACCTGACAACAACAACAAGGAGTCCCTGGATCACACAAACAGTTCAGTGCCTAACTACATTATGAAAGGTTGGCAGTTCGAATTCACTGCATCTTAAAATATAGACCTCATGCAGAAAGGTTGGCAGTTAAAACATGAGGCATCTTAAAACACAGACCTCATAATCTGCCCCTGAAAGGTCACAGTCATGAGAACACTATGGAGCAGTTCTAGTCTGAACACTTGGTGTCCGAATTGATTGCAGGGCAAATAACAATAAGAAAATAATAATGATGTACCTTTAAAGTATCCTCCATTGGAACAGGCCATCTAGAAAGGCCTGTAACATACCAAAATGTGAAACAGATGAAGGAAAGTGTTCAAACTGTAAAAAAATATTCTGAATTCTATTTCCTGTAAAGATAAATATTAGAAATAACAGCTTATCTATGACTACAAAGTGGAACATGCATCAGGAAAAGCAATAGTGTTTGAAATCAAACATGTCTTTAAATTAAATGGATAATCAAGCAATTTTGGACAATCAATAGCATGGTGAACTATCCTATATAAACAGGAGCTGTGAATATTATGTTCACCCTAAAAATTACTAAGGATCTGACTTTACATGTGACCCATTAGCTTTCTGTAGCTTCCAGGTTTTGTTTCTTTGGATTTTTAAAATATAAGAATCCAAATCAGGTGATCTCTTTTATTCAAGCTATTTTGATCCTATAATCCAGTAGGTGTTGCCTGCAAACAATGTACTGTCTAGTTGCTGTTGTTGTTAGATCATTTGAACTCATAGTGACGCCATGTAATGGAGTACAACTGCCACTTAGAGTTGTCTAGGTTTGTGTGGTGCTGTAGCATAAGCACTGGGCTGCAAGCCACAAGGTCTTCAGTTGAAACTCACCAGCTACTCCTTGGAAATCCTGTACAGGGTCACTAGGAGTCAAAACTGACTTGACAGCACTTAATACCCACAACAATCTTTACAGGAGCAGATTGCCAGGTCTTTGTCCTGTAGAGCCGCTGTGTGTGGGTTTTAAAGCCCAGCCTTTCAGTAGCTGCTCTCACTTAACCAATATGCCAGTACGTTTCTTACTTTGAGGATGAAATTAAGACAATAATCAAGAGCTAAAGTGGACAGGAAATATATTTAGAACAAGGAATATACCACTGTCAACTGCTATAAAATTAAAGATGTCAGAAACAAAGGAAGCTTGAGCTGAGAGGGGAGGGGAGTGTCTTAATGGGACAGATATAAGAAAAGTTTGGAAGAGGGTCTGAGCATTGAGAGAAAATAAACCAGATTACAAAGGAAGGCAATCAAAGGACTTTAGATTTGATGAGGTAACAACAGAAAACAAACAACCGTGATGGTGACAATTCCAAATTATGGCAACCCCATGTGTGTTAGAGTAGAACTGTGCTTCCTAGAGTTTTCGATACTGATTTTTCAGTAGACCACAAAATCCTTCTTCCAAGGAACCTCTGGGTAGATTTGCTGTTGTTATTAAGTGTCAGTGAATTGGTTCCAACTCATAGCAACCCTGTATAGGGTTTCTGAGGAGTGGCTGATGACTTTGAACCACTGATCATGCGATTCAAACCAACCTTGCAGTCTAGTGCTTATGTTATACCACCACACTGGGACTCCTGACAGTGATTAAGAATCTATTTAACAAGTATTTATTGAATGCAAATTTTATGCCACATCCCCTGTTAAGCAGTGAAAATCCAAATGTGAACAAATAAGCACACACTTTCTATCATCATGAAGGCCAAAGCCCAACAGTGGTTAAAAGTCAGATGCAATAAAAACTGTCTCTTAAAAAAAAACAACAACTGTATCTTGGGGTGGACCTAAACTCAGTCTGGGAGATAGTATCAGAGAAGACTTTCAGAAGATACTGACTTTTGCTTTGAAATAAAAAAAAGTTGGAATTAACCAGGAAACATAGTGGGTAAGGACAAGATGGGTGGTGGGGGAGTGTTCCAGAGAGAAGGCTCAGCATTTGCTAAAGTTCCAAAGAAAAGAAGGCCAAGGCAAGAAAATAAATTAGGATGCTCATAATTATCCATGCATTGGTTAATAAAAACCTATGGCAAAGCATCTACTGGAGGGTACCTAACAACAACAACAGTGAACAAAGTTGTAGCAATAAAAAGGGAAAGTAAAATGCAAATCTGAGAGTCAATTCTGTATCATAATAATGCTGTTGTTGCTATTATTGTTAAGTGTCATTGTCATTGAGTTGGTTCCAGTCCATAGCGACCCTGTATAGGGTTTCAGAGGAGTGGCTATTGAGCTTGAACCGCCAACCTTGCATTTCAAACTGATTTGGAAGTCCAGCACATTCACCCACAGTGGCACACCCAGAATAATAATGTTGTTGTTGTTAAGTGCCATCGAGTCAGTTCTGACCCATTGTGACCCTGTACAGGGTTTCTGAGGCTGTAAATCTTTACCGGAGCAGAAAGCCTCATCTTTCTCCTGCGGAACAGCTGGTAGTTTCGAACTGCTGACCTTGTGGTTCGCAACCCGATTCGTAATAGGTTATGAATATTCATTCAGAGACTTCTAGTACTAAAATTTAAGTAGTAGAAAGGCAAATAATTCATCAAAATTTAGTTACTCAAAAATGCCAATGTTTCTTCCTGCTTTTATTTTAATGTGTGTATCAGACAATTGGAGGATAGAAAATATTTACTTGTCATCTTACAGAAATTAAAAGAAAATAATTTAGAATGATTATAAGTAGGATTTTAGGAATATGATGTCCAGATTATTTAGTCACTTATATCGTATATCATCTTTAGAACATCATTTACCAGAGTTGGAAAATTCAACAGTATTCTTTATTTTTTATCTCTTGGACAATTATTTGAAATCAGTTATTTTACTTTTGTCATACTGTGTCTCTATTGCTAGAAAGAGAGACGTTTTTCATTTCCATATAGCAGGTAAAATGCAAGCAATTTGAGTCCTTTAAAGCCCTCTGCTATATATCTTGAATAAAATAACCCAAATTTTATATCTGCCTTTGTACAGGAGCCCTGATGGCTCAGTGGATTAACCACAACTACTCCTGATGTGGTGCTGTGGTTAATGCACCGGACCGCAAAGCCATTTGAACTGCAAGGTTGGCAGTTCAAGCTTACCAGCTGCTCCTCAGAAACCCTATACAGGTTCACTATGGGTCGGAACCGACTTGACGGCACTTAACAACAACAACTCCTGATGTGGTGCTGTGGTTAATGCGCCAGACTGCAAAGCCATTTGAACTGCAAGGTTGACCGTTCAAGCTCACCAGCTGCTCGTCAGAAACCCTATACAGGGTCGCTGTAGTATAGAATCGACTTGATGGCACTTCACAACAAAAACAACAACTCCAGTGTAGATTTGGTCTTGGAAACCCTATGAGGTACTTCTACTTTGTCCTGTAGTATCAGTATGAACTGGAATAGTCTAAAAAGCTATGGGTTTATTATGTACATGTTTTCGGATGGTTGCTGCCTAAAAGTTTAACTCAAGACTTTTTTTATTTTTACAGTTCTTTTATGGACTTCTACTGCAGTGAGTTCAAAAACAAAGAAGTTAATTTTAAAAGCTCATTTTATTGAGTTAACAGTGAATTAAAAAAAAACAATGAAATTAATTTTAGAGCCATTTAATTTAGTTCAGAAAAGAGTGAGGCTCTTTTATTAACTTAATTATTTTGGAATTCACTGTTTTAAAGTCCAATAAATGTTACGTATTTTATTTTCAATTACCTTCATTGTTCTCTGAATCATGCTTGCTTTCTCCACATGAGTGAGTCTCACCTCTCATCTTGCAGATTGGCTGACCATTCACAAATGGGCTGGGCTCAGTATGCATGCATCAAATATATAATTGCATCTAGAAAGTTAACAGTAGGGACAAGGGATAGCATTTTGTTATTTGGATCCCCACAGCTGACTTGTTTTTATGCAACAAAAGGAGGACGAATCAGGAATTTTTAAACTATGCCTAGTGCAAAGGATTAAACTGCTGTGTGTTCTTTTTCTGTGCATTTCTATTTGTCCCATTTGCCAAGACATTAGTTCAAAATGAAAATTTAAATGAATTAGGTTCTTAAAGGAAGTTATGGGTCAGTTATTCTTTGGTTCTTCTCAATCAGTTTTGTTTTTCTTTTAATGAAAATCTGAATGAGGTAAAATAGTGTTATATGTAAAAAAAAAAATGGTCTTTTTTTTGTTTTGTTTTGTTTTTAATGTAATGTGCAACAACATAAAATGCAAAAGGAAGTTTCTACTTTAACTGTTGTTGGAATTTTGAGTTTGCCAAATGAAACTGTTTCTCAGATGTGAAAGTCTTTTATTTCATATTTCCCAGTCTCCATTTCTTAATTCCTTATATTGAGATAGGAAAAAAATCTTCTCTACTATGTATGTCCAGTGAGAATATACTCAAAGTTTAGCTAATACTTAAAAACCCCTTATAATTTTCTCAGTTTTGACCATGTATTGTGATATGTTATTTGAAATGAACAATCGTCTCTAAAATAAACTCAACTTCTTGTATCTGCTGATTTTATTTCTTGTAAAATGAAACAATGTAAAATTAAAGAAAGTCTTACCTCCCTGGTTGAGTCTGAAAATGGAGCTGTCAGACAGGAAGCGTGGTTAGGGCAGCAGCCATGTAAAACTTCTCCACTAATTGGCTGACATTCAGAATTTGAGGATCAGCAGCTGTTGAAGCAAATTTAGTCTGGATATAAGGCAGGTTTTTCATTTATTTCAATTAATTACCCACACATCAAAGTCTCTTCTAGAAAATTCTCCAATGACTACCTATACGGAAGAGAGTGTGTGCTGAGGTGTGCATAGACTTTTACTTACTCTTGTAGCTTTCAATACATATAATCAATTTGTTGATTATATATATAGAAGCTTGACCTTTTATAGAAATATGGAAACACAGCATTCTGTACATGGAAAGCAATTTCAATTTAATCCAAAGGAGAAATTGCTAATGGTGAAATGTACTTGTAAAGCATATGTGGCAATGTTTTCTTGGCAATTGTATGTATTTAGTATGCATGTCTCTGCATGTGGAAATAATGCTACTATAAAACAATGGAAAATTGTCATGGCTGCATGCTTATAATGGCCATAAAGCACACAACATGCATATTGCAATATCTGTGTACTTTATAAAAGTTCTTTATCTGGAAATAATGTAATTCTGCATGATGCAGTGCTCTAATTAGAATAGTGCTTTATTGGACAGAAGAGTAAATAGGCCACCCAACCTACAAACTGTAATTGGTTACTACAGCATGTGTAATGTGTATTACATATACCTAAATTGTATATGCTTATTAATTCTACTGTAATATTTTCCTTCTTATGTACAAATTGGAGGTAGTCATTTACTGTTTGCCAAAGAGCTGTTTTAAGAGAATAGGACAGGGATTTGTTTATGAAATAATAATAATAATAAAGTGTATGTATTTTAGCTTTAAGAAAACATGAGTACCCTGTTATTGCAATTAGGTCATTATTTATTATTACAATTCCTGTATCAAATGCTTGCCATGGTTTAGTCCAGTCCACCCTTGTAGATTAAGTATTTATAAAATAACTTTTTTATTATGAATATATGGAGAAAATAGACTTCTTAGTAGATGTGAATAATATATCCAGCCTAAGGAGATATGGTGCCACTCATTTCAGATGGAGAAATAGAACACTCAGGTATCTACCCTATAATCCAGCAAATCACTGTTCTTTAGTTGAACTCCTGAAAACACAAAGTTCCTACAGTGATGATAAAAGCAAATATGAAAACAGATAATTACCCTCTACCAAACATTGCTTCCAAGTCATCATTTTTAGCCATAAAATGTGTGACTATGATGGTGTATGCCATGTAGGTAGTCCTGACTCATAGAAACCCTGCATAGGGTTTCTGAGGCTGTAAATCTTTACAGGAGCAGAATGCCTCATCTTTCTCCTGCAGAATGGCTGGTAGTTTCAAACTACTGACCTTGAGGTTAGCAGCCCGACTGGTAACCACTATGCTACCAGAGCTCCTTGATGAGACTATTGTTGTTGTTAAGTGCCGTCGAGTCGGTTCCGACCCATAGCGACCCTGTACAGGGTTTCCGAGGGTCATTAAAATATTTGCCTTAATTTTTAGTAGTAGTTGTTGTTGTCGTTAGGTGTCATCGAGTCGGCACTGACTCATAGAGACCTTATGCACAGCAGAACGAAACAATGTCCGATCCTGGGCCAACCTCACTACTGTTGCCATGCTTGAGTCCATCGATGCTGCCACCTGGCCAATCCATCTCGTTGGGGGTCTTTTTAGTAGTAGCATGCAGCATTTTAGAGAAACATACAAACAAAAAAAGTGAAAAATAAAGTGCACAGGTTCCCACCATTCAGCCTAAAAAAGAAAGCATTGCCAAGAATTCAGTCTCTAAAGTTGTGTTCCTTCCAGTCACTTCTTCTACCTTTCCTTCACCTCTGGACTGAATTTGGTATTATAAAAATACTGATTTCTCTAATAACTAAATTCTGTTTTCTTTTGAAACAACTAACTAGCTTATATATTGACTAATAACAAGCTAGATGTTTTATAAATAAATAATGAATTAATGCTATATCCCATGGGTTGTCTTGAATTACCTGGGAATGTGCTTTCAGTTCCCTTCCCTTTAGTCTTCACAGGGGGGTCTTTGCAAGTGTAGTTGTTTGAAACAATGTTTAGCTAATGACTCAAGAGGACTGCTCAGAACCATTGAAGAGCACCTCCAAAACAGATGCTAAAAGGACTCTTGTCAGGTTCTGCTAGTACAGTCATCAACAGCACACACCAACTTGTAATAAATTGAATTGAAATCAAGAGCATCTGTTTATGGACAGGATTGAATCAACTGTCTTTTCATGTGGGAATGCAGAGACAGTATTCCATAGGATAGTGACTATTTCTGGAAGTCCAGTGTATTTCTGGAATTCAAAGTGTCTAAGAATTAAACTATTTCACTTTTACATCCTGCCGTTTTTATACTTTATTACATGAACACAACATATTTATGGTTTTAGTTTATATTTAATCCTTATTGGGATCTCATGATTTTGATTATATCGTAGTTTATATTCTAATAGACACATCTACAATCGTAGTTTATATTCTAATAGACACATCTACAAACAGATATGTTTTTATTGGGGAGGGGGCAGTAAGGAAACACGAGCATCTGGCAGCCACACCTTGATTCACTTTAGCCCCTGGAGTCGTGGTATGGTGCATTAATTTCTCAGTTTGTAATTTGCCAGCTGCATTTAATGGAACCAATTTTCATTACATCTGTTCTATGGTTCAAAGAGCTCTTTTAGTTGCCAAAGGGGGCCAGCTTCACACAGATTTTGAGAGGGGCTAATACACTGTTTCTTGAAGTTTGAGATAACTAGGGATGATTCCTAGTTTTATAGCAAACAAAATTATGTTTTTACAGAGGCAAGCTTTATATTCATGACTTACCACTGGAAGATTTCAAATTAAAAGTATAACATGCCCTTTACTAGAAATTACATATTGATTTTCATGTCATTTCCTTCATAATATCCACTGATCACCTGTCTTTGTAATCAGTGGTAAATTTATTGTTTAGAAGTTAAAGGAAACATAATCATGCTTAAGTAAATCCACTTTGTAAATTGTAGATGGTTAGAAGACAGGTATTTCTTAGGCAAATATGGAATTTATGGTTTTTAAACTTATTATAGTAAGTATTATTTATGGACAAGAGAAGGTCATAGCTCTTCATAGAATGTAGTGAGAGCATTTTTAATAGTAGAAATAGCATTGCTTGGGCAACTTTACATTCATGGTGTGTAATTTTAATCTCCATAAAAATATGTCACTGTTGTGTAATGCCAAATGTAGGATTCCAGTTGAAAGCAACTTTCAATGCAAAGGGTTTTCTCATGGGCAGAAGAGAAATTTGAAATGTTCTACAGTGCTTTGAAGTTCTAAAGCTTCAGCTGGGAGAATTATAAAGCATTAAACCTGAAAAGTTTCCACCTGATAGTCATGAAATAACATGCCTATATGAAAACTGACTCTGCTTCATTTCCTCAGGCAATTTTTTCCTTTTCAAGAGTTTCAAAAATATCATGCATCATGTTATATTGAGATCATCTTAGAAAGACTTTATCCTTTTGAAATCATTAAAGTCTATAACATAATTATACTTATATGAAGGTTCAATGACATATTAAACCCTTTGTACTGGGAGTTTGGGAAAAGTTAAGTCTGTACCCAAATTATATATGACTTTGTATTTTGTTACAAGGTTCAAATTATCATTTTTGTACTTTCCTGAAAGTAGAAAATGAGCAATTTATTGCTGCTGATAATCCAAATTTTATAGCTGTGTTTTTACCTTACAGCATACCTAATGATTTTGCATTCATCTCAGTTGAGTGTTCCAACAATGCAGTGGAATGGTTAAAAAAAAATCACAGTTTTAAAAGCAAGTTGAATGATGTGGCCCCAGGGCAGAGACCAAGAAGGGTGCCCAAATCAAACATTGTCTTGAGACTCTAGATATCCAACTTTTTAATCTCTAAATTTCCTCTGTTACAATCCCATAAAGTATCTTTTCAAGCCTGAACTTAAAATGTTTAAATCTAGGTTTGTGAAACATTTGTAGTTGTTGTTAAGTGCCAGCGAGTCTGTTCCAACTCAGAGCAACCCTACATAGGGTTTCTGAGGAGCAGCTGGTGAGTTCCAATGTATAAACCGAATTTACAGTCCAGTACAATATTCTACCGTGCCATAGCAGGACTCCTTAGGAAGCATAGATAACAGATAACTTTCAAACACAGCGAATAATTTAACATTACAAGGATGTTTTCCTCCATCAAGCTTAAAATATGAAACAGCTAAGGAGCTCTGGTTGTGTAGTGATTACAAGTCAGGCTGCTAATCTCAAGATTAGCAGTTCGAAACTACCAGCAGTTCCGTGGGAGAAAGATGAAGCTTCCTGCTCCTATATAGATTTACAGCCCTGGAAACTCTATACAGGATTGCTATGAGTCAGAACCGAGTCCACAGTACACCACCACCATCACCACCAATATCATTAAAGAGTCCTGGTATGGTGCTGTAGGATCAGCATTGGATTGCTCACCAAAAGTTTCTCAATTTAAAATCACCAGCCAGTCCTTGTAAATCCTATTCAGGGTTGCTATGAGTCAGAACTGACTCTATGGCATTTTACAACAACGAAATATCATTAAGGAATCCTACTATGGCACTGTAGGACAAGCACTGGACTGCTAACTGCAAGGTTGGTGGTTCAAATCCACCAGCTGCTTCTCAGAAACCCAAAACAGGGTTGCTAGGAGTCAAAACCAACTCTACGGCACTTAACAACAACAACAACAACAACAATATCATTAAAAGGAGACCTGGATATGCAATTGTTAGTGCCTAGCTGAGAACCAAAAGGTTGGTTAAACCCAGCAAGTTCTTGGTAGGAGAAAAAACTTGCTTCTATGAAGATTAAACCTGGGAAACTGCTTTATGTTGTTGTTGCTAAGTGCCACCTAGTCAGTTCTGACTCATAGCCACCCTGTGGGTGTATAGGGTTTCTGAGGAGTGGCTGATGCACTTGAATTACTGACCTTGATGTTAGCAGCCCAGTGCTTATCCTACATCGGCACACTAGGACGCAACTATAGGGTGACTACTGTTGTTTTGTGCTGTCTATTTGGTTCCGAGTCATAGGGTTTCCTAGAGTGTCTGGTGGGTTTGCTATTTGCAGTTCAGTGCTTCTCCTACAGTACCACACAAGGGTCCTGATTCACTACTACTTGAAGACATAAAAACTGCAACAACAGTATCATTAAAGGCTAATTTCTGGCCCTAGGAAATCTAGCAGACATCAATGGAGGTCTGTGTTTAACATATAATGATGACAAAGACATCATTATAGATAACCATGATTTAAAAAATATACATATTTGGCCTTAGTTTCAGGGGTACACTTTGGCAATAGAGCCCTGGTGGTGCAGTGGATAAGGCACCATCAGCTACTCTGTGGGATAAAGACAGAGTTATCTACTATTGTAAAGATGTAGAACCCTATGGGGCAGTTCTATTCTGTCCTATAGGGTTGCTATGAGTTGGAATGAACTCAATGTCAGTGGGTTAAAATTTATTTTTGGTATACTTAAGCAATTCTTGATACTACATCTGGCTTCCAATAGACAAAGACATCCAAACCATTTATTCACCCATAAAAGAACATTTCCTGAGTTCCTATCATCATCAAGTGCTGTGCTGTGCCCTGAGGTGTAAATACATTATGCCCAGTCGCTGCCACAGAACTCAAGTCTGGGTAGAACTTGCTTCATGTGTGTTAGAATGCTTAGTGCACAAATTCAAACAAATAATAACACCACACCTTGAGACCATTCAAACACTGTAAATGGCTAGCATTCTCCTAATTATAATTCTAATGGTGTGGCATTGCAGGATAAGCACTGGACTGCTAACCGAAAGGCTGGCGGTCAAATCCACCAGCCGCTCCTCAGAAACCCTATACAGGGTTTCCATGAATCAGAACCAACTCGACAGCCCTTAACAACAACAACAGAAAATATATATTAAATATCTGTTAGGGACAAGCACTGGCACTAGATTAAGTGGAGGATATACAGCAATTCATAATAAGGTCCTTGTCCTTGAGGCACTTATGTCAAATGGGAAAAGTGAAAAAAGAGCAAACTTGTAGTTTGTAAAGCATCATAACAGGACTGAACTATTTCTATGAAAAGTTCAATATTACCTTTCATCCTATTTAACATTTTGGGCATCAAGTCAATAAAAGAAAACATATTTTCACATCAAAACCAAATAACTCAATAATAAGTACAATTGTGTAGCATATAACATCTGTTCCAAAAACTTTCAAATATATACACACACACATAGAAATGTATCTATCTATCTATCTATCTATATCTATAGATAGATAGATAGATAGATAGATAGATAGATAGATAGATAGATAGATAGATAGATAGATAGATCCATGGTCCCACAAGGTTTTAATGGAATCCAGAATTCCCAATTGGAGAAAGGGATGTAGTGGCTGTAGCTGGTTATAGTGAACACAATAGCTTCCTACAGATAATACATCCATCTCAGATTTCTTTTAGGCAAAGCAATTACACTGCCAAAATTATGTATGTTTTATGGAAGAGTACATATATACAAAGGGCTTTGAAAGTTAGTGGAAATTTTTTTAATCTTTTAATTCTATTTTCCAAACAACTTTTTGAAGCTCTCCCATATAACTGTTAATATATATGTCATGAGAGTCATAATAAACAACTGTTTCCAGCTATGTATGTATAGCACTGTACTTTCTCTCATTTTTTAATGTACACTTCCCTATTTACAAATAAAAAGTTTACCTTATAACCATGTATGTTTCAACTCGTAGGCCCCAGCATCCAGTCTCTTGTATAATGTGCCTCTTCAGTGTTATAGTGTTATCATGATATTATCATGATCATTAGGTGATGCATGCCTGTATACATAAAAATGTATCCTAGATAGAATTTAAAACAAGAGAACCTTTGAATTCGTGTATACCATTCATTACTTTAAGATACATGTTTTTTAAATTTTGTGTTATCTTATGATTAATGTCATATTACTATTGTCCCATAGTTTAGTCCTTTTTTTATTTTCTGTTGTTGTTAGGTGTTGTCAAGTCAGTTGTGACTCATAGCAACTCTATATAGGTTTCAGAGGCTTTAAATCTTTGCAGGAATAGAAAGTCTCATCTGTCTTCCCTGGAACAGTGGTAGGCTCAAACGGATGACCTTGTGGTTCTCAGTCATGTGCTTGTCCTATGTCTGTCCTGTTGTTTTTGTTGTTAAGTGCCATTGAGTCTGTTTTGACTCATCCAACCCTGCATAGGGTTTCCAAGGAAACACTAGTGGGTTGGGACTTCTGACCTTATGGTTCACAGTCCAGTGTTTATCCTACAGCACCACACCAGGAGTCCTAGTGGTACATAAAAGTAATGATGCATCTTCTAGGCAATAACTAAAAACAAAAAACAGTTGCCATGGAGTCAGTGTGTGTCTGAGTACAACTGTGTTCCATATTGTTTTCTGTCACTGACTTTTCAAGAAGGAAATCACTAGACTTTCATTCCAAGGTACTTCTGGGTGGTTTGTCACCACCACCCAGGGACTCCAGTGATAACTTGCTATTGTTGTTAAGTGCCGTCAAGTCAGTACCAACTCATGGTGATCCTGTATAGGGTTTCCAAAGAGCAGCTGGTGAATTTGAACTGCTGACCTTGAGATCCAGTGCTTTCTCCCACAGAGCCACACAAGTGATAATTTAGATGTGATTAAATGTGGTATATACTATTTGTACAATATACTACATACAGGTCATCTAATGTGGCATGAATATATCATTTTAATTAATTCTATTAAAAATTCCACATATGATATTAAAATGCTTGTCACTAATTGAGAACCATTGTTCTTGCTACTTTGTAAACATCATCTGATTTAATCCTCAAGAAAAACCTACAAGTTTTTTTAGTAAGTGTAAAGTTATACATTAGTCTCTTTTTCTCAGTGATTTTCCTCTAGTTGGCAGCAGCAATCAAAATTAATCCACTTTTAATTAGAGCTGAAAGGACCCTCACAAGCCATCTACTCAACTGCCATTAAGTAGTTGATGCTCAAGATAGTTCCATCAAGATGTATAGCCTCTCTGTGCACTGATGTGGGTGTTCCTCACTTTCAGTTTCCTGATGGTCTCCCTCTCAACTCTAGAATAAGTTTCTCAGAACTGTCCCTCAAGTCAGAGATGTTCAGTCAGTACTTACTATTACTGATGAAAATTGTGTTATTCCTCTTTTTCTTAGAAAACAGCCTTTCTTTCATCTTTTACTATCTACTTAATACCTTCAAAACAACAAAGCTGGGCAGTGTCCATCTAAAAACAAAAGAAAAATAACATCAGGAAACAGATGTGTTTGATTTCACATCTTCATCTTTCATTGCCACATTATAACTCTGTGAACACTGGGTTCATCCTGCCTTCCTGCCTCAGAGGTTTGAGCAAACCTCAACACATTTCTTATATGTATAAGCAGCTTAAGGAACCCTGGTAGAGTAGTGGGTTATGAGCTGGACTGCTAAGTGCAAAGTCAGCAGTTCAAATCTTCCAGCTGCTCTGCAGGAGAAAAATGAGACTTTCTATCTCGGAAACCCTGTATAGAGTCGCTATGAGTTGGAACCTGCTTGACGGCACACAACCATCACCACTATAAGTAGCTTAGCCCTATTAACTTTTCTGGACAGCTGGTCCTAGATATTCTCCTATATCTCTATCATTTTTCTATGAATCGTGAAAAGCAAAACTATGTAGAATGACTTTTTCCACACCAAAAGTACCTCCTATCGTCTATCTTTTTTATACGTTAGTCATCACTCTTATTGCACCAAACCCAAAGATGCAGTATTTCAAATTGCATTGACAGTCAGTTGACATGCTGAGTCCTTCATCTTTCATTGGAAAGCCAGAAGAATGATAAAGCCATTAGTATTAGCATGTGAACAGAAACTGCAAAGCATAAGCATCAGTGCAAAGAGAACTCTGAGGACATGCATGCTATTGACATAGAGAGAAGCAACCCAAGGAATCAGGAAAACAAAATACTTCACAGAGAATGGCTTAGACAGGCTAAGGAGTAGAACAGCTAAATAGCTAAATAGCAGAAAGGGGACGCTGGGAACATCCTCGACTCATCACACTGGCTAACAAGTGCACTCTCCCCTCGCACCTTCTTTTCCTTTAGGCCTGCCTGATTTCTTTGAGCATCAGACCTATGACACTTTACTAATTTGCTCTGCTGAAGTAAAGCTACCTATGTGATTGGAGCCAGTGCAGAAAGCCAGATGCTAGCACACTGCTTGCACCTGTCTCCAGCCAGCCCTGCACATTTATCTGTAAAAAGACATGGAAACACATACACACACACTTTGACCATATGTCTAAATCTGCAGAAAGAGCTATGAAATGTTTCTTTTCCTTTGTAACAAGCCTCCTCAAGATATGATGAAGGACAAAAGAACAAAGATATTCTGCTCTCACTACCCCCCTCCCCACTTGAGTATACAAAACTCAACACACGCAAAAATTGGGCTTCTTTAATATCTATTGCACATAATCTTTCAAGTAATTAAATGAGGGTTTTTTTCTTCGTCACTGACAGATAATGCTGCAGTGCAAATTTGTTTGCCACTTAAAAAAAAAAAAAAATTTAAGCCTAGTCTCCAGATAATTTCGTTTGCCTTCTAAACAAAAACAAGCAAGACAATTCATCTAGTTCTTCTTCAAGCTAGAAAGCAACAGAGAACATGGCTATAAAGTAATCGTGTGGATGCAAACACAGAAAAGTTATGCTTATGCATTTTCAGCATTGTTTAAAGCAGCTGAGATTTCTCCCAGTAAGAGGAAGATCAATCACAAGGTTTCAGGGTAGCCTCCCTCTGGGTTTTAGGATTGGTCACTTTATTCAGATGAACTGGGGTCCATACTGTCAGTTTTTAACCTGTCAGTTTTTGATGCTGAACATGCAGTTCCTTCTCCCAAATAAGGGGGAAAATTCCAATCCTCTGAGCCTTCTAATCTCTTGTCTTTTTTCATTATACGGAATCAAAAGAAGAGAGGAAGCTCTAGAGGTTTCTAAACAGTCTGGCAAACAGCAGGACAATGGTGGAGTGGGTTGTCTTCTGGGTTTTTTTTTCTTTTTCTTTTAGATTATTTTCTATGGTAAATTAATGATCACATTTACATTTTTCTCAAAAGTAATAAGTAACAAGGATAGCACTTTTAAGGGGTACAGTCTGGAAGACTCAAGATTCAACATTTAAAATCATAAGGTTCTGTCACAATGACATCTATATCAATTAACATGATAACTCTCTAAGTTGTACTTCTGTGGTAATTTTAAACAAGACATAACACCACAAGGAGAAGCAAACCCTCCAGACTGGTATTCAGCTTTTATAATTCCTTTGTTTTATTTTAAGAGGGCAACACAAACTAAGACAATGGGTTTTTTCCCATTGATTTGGAAATGTAAAATATCAAAAAAGGAACAAATGGAAATGCATAATAAGCAACAAACTGAAGTAATCTGAAACAGAAAGAAAAGGCATCAGTTTCATGGTTAGTTGAGTAAAAGATGTAATTGTTCCAGGAAACAAAGGAATCCCAGAACCACCCTTTTGAAAGTTAACTACATTGACTTGCTGAAAAGATTCTTCTGTCTTCTTAAATTTCTTCAGCCTTTGATGTTGACATTCATTTTCAAGACAGTATCCAATATATGGCTCCCAGTATCTTACAATAACTTATATTAACTCAATACTGAGTTATGCTGAATACGTATTTAAATAAAAATTGGGGAAGTTTCAGCACTATGCTAGAAAATGGAGGAAAACGATTTTTAAAGCTTCAGGGCATGACTTATAAGATGTTTTCCCTAACTTGGTATAGTGTAGTGTGTTTGCTTGCATAAATAGATGTTTTAATTAACTCAACTTCAAGTAAATCGATTGCAAGTCTTGTAGTGTTTTAGTCACTGTAAATGATACAGTGTTGTTGTTGTTGTTGTTGTTACTTGGTGCCCTTGCATTATCACAGACTCATAACAACCTGATGCACAATAGAACGAAACACTGCTTGGTCCTGCGACATTCTTACAATCATTGCTACACGTGAGCCCATGGCTGTTGCCACTGCGCCAATCCAACTCATTGGAGGTTTGTCTCTTTTGTGATGACCCTCCACTTTACCAAGAATTATGTCCTTCTCCATGGACTGGTCTCTCCTGATTCATGTCTGAAGTATGAGAGACAAAGTTTAGCCATCCTGACTTCTAAAGAGCTTTCTGGATGTACTTCTCCCAACACAAATTTGTTTGTTTTCTCTAGCACTCCATGGTAGTTTTAATATTCTCCTCCAACACCATAACTGAAATGCATCAATTCTTCTACAGACTTCATTATTCATTGTCCAACTTTCACATGTATCTGAGGCTGTTGAAAATGACATGGTTTTGGCCAGGCATACCTTAGTCCACAAACTGATATCTTTGCTCTTGTACACTTTTAAGAGATCTTGTGCAGCAGATTTCACTAATGCAATATGTCAGATGGCACAATAGAATTACAAAGATGGCTCCTGGCAGCAAGTAAATGACAGTTTGGTTAGAAGAGGGAAATTAAATAAATTATTTAATACAAAACACAATGAAATCATAGATTACCTGTGAAACAGTGCAAAAAATAAAATTTAGGTAGGTGGACTCCTAGTGTGGTGTTGTGGGTTAATGTGCTAGACTGCAAAGTTGGTTTGAACCTCAAAATCGGCAGTTCAAATTCACCAGTTGCTCCTTGGAAACCCTATACAGGGTCTCTATGGGTCGGAACCAACTTGACAACACTAAACAACAACACCATAGAGGTAGGTAGATTGGTGGATATCTCTATGACTCTCACTCATAGAGACCCTTGTTGGTAAGTGCCATCGAGTCAGTTCTGACTCATAGCAACTTTGTATAGGATTACCAAGGCAGTAAATCTTTGCAGGAACAGAAAGTCTCATCTTTCCCCCATGGAGTAGCTGATAAGCTCAATCGCCAATCTTGTGGTTAACAGTCCAGTGTGTATCCTACAGAGCCACTGCATTGTCCCTTGGTGGCCCTAAGTACAACAAAACAAAAAGTTGTCCAGTCCTGCAAAATCCTCACAGTAACTGGCATGTTGGAGTCCATCATTGAGGCTCTTGTGCCAATTCATCTTACCAGGGTCTCTCTCATCTTTCTGACCCTCTATTTCAACAAACATGATGTCTTCCTCCAAAGAGTGAGCCTTTCTGGTGAAGTATCCAAAGCAAGAATATTGGACAATATTCTGTTGTAATTTATAGAGTTGTCATTGATTAATTTTCGGAACTAGATTATCAGGCCTTTCATCCTAGTGTGTCTTACTTAGTCTGAAAGTTCCATTAAAACGTGTCCACTGTGAGTGACCCTGCTTGTATTTGAAATATTGGTGACATAGCTTCATGTAAGCCATCACAGTACGATAAACTGACAGGCAAGTGTTGGAGGATCCTTTATACCTACACTTAAAAATACAAATAATCATTTATACTGTATCAAAAATACTTTATCTAAAATTTA
The DNA here is from genome assembly GCF_000296735.1 of Chrysochloris asiatica. Lineage (NCBI taxonomy): Eukaryota > Metazoa > Chordata > Mammalia > Afrosoricida > Chrysochloridae > Chrysochloris > Chrysochloris asiatica. The sequence goes on from NW_006408529.1 coordinate 10,688,518, forward strand.
AAGAACTATCAATAGATCTAATACTTCAATTAGTCCTTTAGACACACTGCATTATGCTTTTCTAAAAAATTATGTTGAAGTCGTTTTAAGTTTGTGGCAATATTCTTTAATATGGTCTTTCTGATTCAAACTAAAGATTTATATTCTTATAACCACTTTACTCAATTCCATCTCTGGTAGTGTAGTGGTTATGAGTCAGGCTGCCAACCTCAACGTCAGCAGTTCTAAACTACCAACAGTTCCATGGGAGAAAGATAAGGCATTCTGCTCCCGTAAAGATTTACAGCCTCGGAAACCCTGTGCAGGGTCACTATGAGTCAGAACCGACTCCAAGGTACATAACAACAACAACATTCATAACTGAGTGCTGGTGTGGCACTGTAGGATAAATGCTGGAATGATAACCACAAAGCCGGAGGTTCGAATCCTTTAGCTGATCCTTGAAAATATTATGCAGGTTTGTTAATAGTCAGAAGTGATTCAGTGACATTTAACAATCACATTCAAAACAGAAAAATATAATAGACCTTCATCAACTTAAGCATTTTTTCTATCATATAAGATGTTTAACAGTACACACGAAATTTTTCCTGCTATGTTTTGTCTACCGAGAATACCTTAATGTTTCGTTACTTCTGAAACAATCATCTTTTGTATGTTTGTTCTCAATACTGCTACTAAGTTTTGTGAAATATTGCTTTATATAATTATCAAGTTTTCAGGTAAATTATATTTATCTCTTATTCTTCCTATTCATCCTGTTGTTGTTGGTAAGTGGCATCCTACCCATAGAGGGTTCCCAAGGAGCAATTGGTAAACTGTTGTTGTTACATGCTGTCGAGTTGGTTCCAACTCATAGCTACCCTGTATAGATTTTCTGAGGAGCAGCTGGTGGGTTTGAACTGCCAACTTTGTGGTTCGCAATCCAGTGGTGACCTGCAGAACCACAATATCTAGCTTGTTCTTGTTAAGTGCTGTCGAGTCAGTTCCGACTCATAGCGACCCTGCATAGGGTTTCCAAGGAGCAGCTGGTGAGTTTGAACCACTGACCTTATGGTTCAAATTGACCTTGCAATCCAGTGTTTTAGCCCGCAGCGCCACACTAGAACACCAATATCTAACTAAAATTACCTAAATATTTTTTAAAAAGCCTCTGACTCCAAATTTGTAGAAAAAAGGAAAAAAAAAAAAAAAGATAAATGTGATAAAATTACCATCATGTTTTAAATAAAAGAAAGTCTAGGTCATTTCTATGTTCTTTGATGTTTCAAGATTTGCTGGAAATTTTTTTAAAAAACTGACTTTCGAACATTTCTTAAAGAACTATACACTGTATGTAAATAGCAGCACCGCTTTCTTTGACAGTGTAACATATGTACAAGGAATCAATATGTAGAAAATATCTTGTATATAGCCAAGTCATATTTGCTTTGTAATATGAAAAATATGATGCGTAGTATAAAGCTTTTGCTCCTTATTACTAAAATCTTGGTAAAATACAATGTATCTTAAGCATATTTGTAATTGTAATTTATTTTCCATTATATAAAGAAGTCAAATGATATATGTTTAGGACAACAATCTACATAAAGAAAACATTAGTCAAGAAGGAATGGTACAAATGCCTAACGTGTTTTCTTGGTAGAAAATAACAATACAGTAGGAAATACACTGAACCATATGCAGCTTGTGTATTTCAACATCTTGCAAAATCAGCTACTCTTTACATGCACAAATGTGCTACAGCTGATTTTACAAAATAGACCAGCAATGTTTGCCCAAGTACCTGATTCAGCAGCTGGCCCACATTTTTTATTATGAAAAATGAGGACTAATTGATCACAATGTTGACCTTCTTTCTGAAGAATCACACTTTCAAATTTAGCATCTTTGTTTGGGTTGGCAACTGAGTATTGTTAGTTTAAATGTTGGTTGTTTTAAAATTAAGGAGTGGGTAGAAAAGGTAGAAATATATGCATAAATTTAACAATAAAAAACAACAATCAAGCAGTTACCTTATTTATTTATGTTTTTTACTGCTTTTCAAAATTGCTACTCACTAGTTTGTCTTCAGTTATGAAATGCAAAATGTATTTGGTCAACTGCAATGTCTGTTTTGAAAGTTATTTGTGTTTATTTGCTTCTCTACACTGATAGAAACCAGATACTTTCTATATGAAATGATTTTGAGAACAGATAAGAAATTATTCTAAGCCAATTATTGATTTATTGTAAATTCAAGGATGTGTGCTGGGCACTGAAAAGATGACAGAGATTAATAAGGTGTGAATCTCATTTTTCAAGAAATATGGTCATAAGAAGGAAAGGACACATATTCAAATTACAATTGTTTCTGTTAAGACTTTGCTTTGTGGCTTAAGTTAAATCAATTCAACTCTGTGGTTTTCAATTTCTCTTGATATGAAATGTTCTAAGTGTTCTTCTAGTTTACAAATTCTCTGATTCTGAGATTATTTAAATCCAAGCAATGCAAATATATTTAAGAATTTTTTAAAATTTATACTTAAAAACAATAGCATGAACCCAGTGAAACTTAGCAAAACTGTCATACATATTTTAAGCCTTTCATTATAATAATTTAAAACTTTAACAAAAAGTAGAGGGGATTGTGTAATGGATGCCATATAACTTATAAATTAGATACTTTACTATTTCTTTTCCTGAAGGATTTGAGAGTCAGTTACAGACATCATGACATTCCTTCTAAATTCTTCATCATGCCATTGTATTGCAATTCCATTATTATCCTTAAAAATTAACAAGAATTTCATATTTTTGGCTGATATTCAGTTCATGTTTTTGTTGTTTTGTTGTTGTTAAGTGCCGTCGAGTCGATTCCGACCCATAGCAACCCTGAATAGGGTTTCTGAGGAGCAGCTAGTGAGCTTGAACTGCCGACCTTGCAGTTCAAATGGCTTTGCAATCTGGTGCATTAACCCACAGCACCATACCAGGACTCCTATGTTGTTTTAGTAGCTCCCAAATATCTTTTGCAGGAGGACACAGTCAATGGCCATGCACTGCATAATGTTGTGCCTCTTTCTTAACTGCTTTTTCTGTCTCTCCCATCTTGTTTTCTGTCTGCTATGATTGTTTGTTCATGACATTGATGTGCTAAAGACAATGGATCCATTGTTGGTCTACAGAGTGTCTTATCTTCTGAATTTGTTTTATGGTATCTTCTTGGTGTGTTTAACTTGTTTCCTTAACCTCTGTCTGTTTTGTAAACCTGAAGTTAGGTATACAAGTTAAGTATTCTTGTAAACAAGATAAATATTTTGAAAGAAGACTCAATAGATGGGACTGTGTATTTCATGGTTTACTCACCTCAGGCTGTTTAACTATTAACCAGTTACTCTTGAGCTGATGCCAAGTCACAGCAATCTCATGTGTATTAGAGTAGAAGTGTGCTCCATGGGGTGTCCAATAACTGAGGTTTTCAGGAATAGATCCCTAGGACTTTCTTCTGAGGTGTCTCTGGGTGGAATTTAATCTCCAACTTTTCATTTTAGCAACTAAAGGAGCTAGTAGTGGTTTGCACCACCCAGAGACTATATGATGCTAAAATTGATAATTGCATTGAAGCTGATAATCTGTATCCTCTATTTTGCCTCCTTCTTTTGCATATTTCTGTAGTTATAATTGAATTTATCCTCTTCTTTTTTTTTTTTTTTTTTTTGAAGTTGTAGTTTACGCTGATTGGTAGATCCACTTTTGTTTTGTTTTTAAAGTTTGGCTAAATGTATCCTTTCAGGAATGTTATAACATTGAAGTAATGTGGGCATAATCAACATATTTTCTCTCTGATAACATTTTCTCTTTAAAGGACAGAATGATCAAGAGAATAAGATAATTTCACCATCTTGAAATAACTCTTTTCTTCATAGTTAGGATCTTTATCTTTATTTAATTATGCTCTTCCACAAAAGCAACTTTTTGAATGCTTGCTGGAAAATAGCATTTACTCAAGTTATAAAAATGTGTCAGGAAATATAGTTTTTAGAATTAGCTATGATGTGTAGTTTTAACGTGGATACTCATAAACTTTTGCAAAAAAAAATGACTCAGGATTATTATAACTTAAATTCAAGATATATTTGGTAATACAACTAAAACACTTAAACACTAGTATTATGGCTTCAGTGATATATGATTGAAATGTTTGCTACCACATAGTCTAAATAGTATGTGATTTGATTGGTATCGTCAGTGTAACTTGTAGAAATATAAAGTCCGTTGTGTGGAGACACCATCCCTCCTTAATTTTTACTTCATTCTTATACAATTGTAGCAAATTCTGAGTGTCTTCTCCCATTCCTCTGATCTTTCAGAATGTCATATAAATTTTATACCATTTCCCAAAAATTACAGAATTCAGCTATCACTGGTTGTTGTGCTAGCTGATTTACCTCTTGTTATTGTGTGGAATCAAGTTGACTTCAACTCATAGCAAGCCCATGTGACAGGGTAGAACTCCCCAGCAGAGTTTTCTTGGTTATAATCTTTATGAAGGAGCCCCAGTGAGGTACTGATTCAAGTGTTCAGCTATGAACTGAAAAAAAACAAACCCACCAGCAACTTCAGAGGGGAAAAGGAGGGAGTTTTCTTACGTAAAGATACATTGTTGTTGTTGCTGTTGTTGTTGCCACCTGAATCCAGTCAGTTCCAACTCATAGTGACCCTGTATAGGGTTTTCTAGGAGCAGTGGTGAATTTGAACCACCCATCTTGCAGTTCAAACCGACCTTTTGGTGTAGTATTCAGCTTTTGAAACCCTATTCTACCCAGGGGGCAGTTTTAATCTGTCCTACAGGTCACTATGAGTTGGAATCAACTCAGTGAAAATGGGTTTGGGTTTGGGAGCAAATCAACCAGGTCTTTCTCCCATGGAACTGCTGGGTTTGAACTACCAAACTTTTGATTTGTACTTAAGTGCTCATTGGCAATATTCACTTCATTGGTTATTGGCAACATCCATTTCCTATTTCCTTACTAATGTCCCCAACATTTCCCAAATAAATTATTTTAATTTAAATCCTGGTCTTACAGTTTGCTTCTGGGAAAACCCAAATTAAGACAGTTATCTTTGTTTCAGGCACACTGAACTATTTGCACAAATCTGAAAGACTAAGATCTGTTTTGTCTACATACTTGTTTATATGCAAGGAACACCTCTTCTCTCCTTTCTCTGGCTAATGGGTATTGATCTGCGTTTTTTGGACACTTTGTTTTACTTTGTAATAAGTTATATATATGGATATAAATGATAAAATAGTTCTAAAACCTTGTTATTTAAAAATAAACAATATCCAACAGAATTTCACCTCCACTCCCTGATTTCCCTATTGTTTTGTTTGAACTGCAAGATTGGCGATTTAAGCTCACCAACTGCTCCTCGGAAACCCTATACAGAGTCGCTATGGGTCGGGAATCGACTCGAAGGCACTTAACAACAACAATTGTTTTGTTAAGTGCTGTCAAGTAAATTCTGACTCAAAGCTACTCTGTATAGGGTTTCTGAGGAGTGGTTCTGGAGGGTTTGAACCACCATCTTTGAAGTTATTTGTTATTGTTGTTGTTGTGAAGTGCAGTCGAGTCAGTTCCGACCCGTAGAGACCTTGTATAGGAGGTAGCTCAGTGCTAATCGTACAGTGTCACACCAGAACTATAAGGTGCCTTTGTTGTTGTTCTTGTTAAGTGCTGTTGAGTCAATTCCAACCCATAGAGACCCTGTCTAGGGTTTCCAAGGAGCAGCTGGTGAGCTTGAACAACCGACCTTGCAGTTCAAATGACTTTGCTGTGTGGTGCATTAGCCCACAGCGCCATACCAGGTAGATACAAACCTCCAAATTTAACTCATTAATCATTTGCACCCCCCAGGGACTTTATGGTGTAAATTGAATTACTGCTGTACTTTATCTACTTGTTGTTGTTGTTAAGTGCCATTAAGTTGATTCCAACCCATAGCAACCCTGTATAGGGTTTCTGAGGAGCAGCTGGTGACCTTGATCCACCGACATTGCAGTTCAAATGCCTTTGCAGTCTGACACATTAGCCCACAGCGCCATAATATTTAGCTTTCTCAGGCCTGGAAAATCAGTTCCCAAATATTCCCAAATGAGTATATAAGGAGCTCTGGTAGCATAGTGGTTACGAATCGGCTGCTAATCTCATGGTCAGCAGTTCGAAACTACCAGCCATTCCGTGGAAGAAAGATGAGGCTTTCTGCTCCAGTAAAGATTCACAGCCTTGGAAACCCTGTACAGGGTCGCTATGAGTCAGAACCAACTCCACGGCATATAACAACAACAACATAAGTATATGTCTAAAACAAACAATGTCCCCTTTACTCTTATGAGGAATAAGATATAAATTCCTCAGATTAATTCTCCATCTTAAATCAGAATGTCTCCTACTTTACTCTGAAGAAAAGAAACCCTGGTGGCACCGTGGTTAGGTACTCAGCAACTATCCAAAAGATTGATGGTTCAAACCTAATAGCAGCTCAGTGGGAGAAAAGACCTGAAGATCTGCTTGTATAAAGATAGTCTAGAAAACTCTGTGGGGGCATTTCTACTCTTGCACTGTTGGGTTGGTCTGAGTATTAAAGGATTCAACAGCACACAACCATCTGTATCTTGAGCTGGGTTCTCTAGGGAAGCTAAACCACTGAAGCTTATATATGTATATATAGTTGTTGTGGTTGCTAAGTGTCATTGAGCCAATTCCAGCTCAATGCGTACAATGGAACAAAACACTGCCCAGTTCTGAGTCATCCTAGAATATGGAATGCTTGAGCCCATTGTAATAGTCACTGTTTCAGTTCATCTTTTGGGGGTGGGGGTCTTCCTCTTTTTAATGACCCTCCACTTTACCAAGTATACTGTAATTTTCAAGAGATGGGTCCATCCTGACAACATGGCCAAAGTATGTGAGACAAAGTCCCATCATTCTTGGCTCTACTTCTAAGACAGATTTATTTGTTCTCCCAGCAATCCATAGTTCTGTTAATATTCTTTGCCAATACCACCATTCAAATTCATCAATTCTTCTCCAACCATCATTTTTCATTGTCCAAATTTCACATGCATGTGAGGGGATTAAAAATACCATGAGTTGAATTAAGCATGCCTTAGTCCTCAAAGTGACATCTTTGCTCTTTGACACTTTTTGAAAATTTAATTTTTTATTTTGGTGGTTGGTTGGGTAAATGGGTGTGGATGGCTAAGAGTAAGGATTTAGGGTTAGGAATATGGCTAGATCTAGGCACAGCCTAGGATTTCATTTAGTGTCAGGGTTATGGTTAAGACTAGGGTTAATGTTAGGGGTAAGGGTTGGGTGAGGGTTAGGAGGAAGGCTTTTCCTAGATTTAGGTTATAGTAAGGATTTTTTTTTTTCCTTTGAAATCTACTGTATTTCCCCTTCATTTAGAAAGTTCTGTAACTACATTATTAACTTTCTTTACTTTATGTTTTGTTGTTGTTGCAAACTGGTATCTCTGGTTCCCTATTTTCATTCTTAGTAACATAGTGGTTTTGAGTTGGGCTGCAAACCTCAAGGTCAACAGTTTGAAACTACCAGCTGTTCCGCGGGAGAAAGATGAGGTGTTCTGCTCCCATAAAATTTACAGCCTTGGTAACCCTGTACAGGGTCACTATGAGTCGGAACCAACTCCACTACTTAACAACAACAACAACAACAGGTTTGTTTTGGGATTCTGATGTGAGACTGAAGGATAAGCACCGGACTGCTTAACTGCATAGTCAGAAGTTCAAACCTTCCAGTCTGTCTTTGGGATCCCTATACAGGGTTACTATGAGTCAGAACTGACTCAATGGTGCTTAACAACAAGGTTTGTTTCACTATGAATACTTCTAAGTCTGGGTTGACTTGGAGTGGTGCTATTAAGGTAAGCACTAGATTCTAATCTCAAGGTGAGTGGCTCAAACTCACCAGTTTCTCCTTGGAAACCCTATGCAGGGTTGCTATGATTTGAAAACAACTCAATAACAATTAACAATAACAAAAAATCTGGACTGAGTTCTGGATGATACACTCACGTATGGTAGTCGCAGGTTGTTGTCTGTTGTTAGTTCTCTGTCCCAAGAACCCTCTTTAGTATTGTTTATAATATTGGTCTGGTTTTTGAAAAATTTTTAATTTCTATTTATCTGGAAATATGTAACTTTGCTATCATATTTGATGGACAATTTTACTGAGTATATGATGCTTGGTTGTCAATTTTCTTCTTGCAGAGTTTTATATATGTTATCCCAGTGTCTTCTGGCCTGCATGATTTCTGCTGAGAAATCAGAGCTTAGTTTCATTAGTTCTCCTTTGTAGGTAACTTTTCATTTTTCCCAAGCTGCCCTCAGGATTTTTTCCTTGTCTTTGGCTTTGAAAAATCTGATTATAATATGTTTTGGTGATTTTCTTTTGGCATCTCTCCTGATTGGAATTCGTTTAACTTCTTTAATGGCTATCTTCTCATCTTACATGATGTTCGGAAAATTTTCTTTCAGCAATTCTTGGACAATTTTCTCCATGGTTTTATTTGTCTCTTCCTGTTCTGGAATTTCAGTCACATGTAACTTATTCCTCATGATTGTGTTCCACATAAATCTTAGGCTTTCTTCATATTTCAAATTATTTTTCTGATTGTTCTTCTCGAAGAAGAGTATTGAGAGATTTGTTTTCAAGCTTACTGATTCATCCTTCCATTGATTTAATTCTACTTTGCCCTTTCAATGTTTTATCTATTTCTGAAGTCTTAGTATTAATCTTCTGGCTTTCAAATTGCTGTTTTTGTATGGGTCCCAATTTTTCATTTATTTTGTCAGTTTGTTCTTGTATTATTTTCCTTAATTCTTCCATGCTTTCATCAAGCTTTCTCTCAATTTATTGAAGCTACCTAAATAGCATTCTTTTAAATTCTTTATCAAGTTGTTTTTACTTCATTTCTGGTAGCATATTTTATGATTCTGTATTTTAGTCATTTGTTTGAGGCACTCTGTCTTGTTTCTTTGTGTAAGCTGTAATTGTTTTCTCTTGAGAGACATTGTGATTTCACTGTATTTATATTTAATTGATGATAATATGTTGGTGTGTTCTCAGCCACTCACTACCTGTCTTGTGATAAAGACTGAAAGGAAGTCTGAACACAGTTGTCAGCTCGCTATTTGTGTAGTTCAGGGCTGGTTGATGAGCCTCCTGGAGTATTCTAGACAGAGGCTACTCAGGAGGGAGTACCACTGTCAGCTGTGTTGGTGATGGTGGGACTGACCACACCCTGGTACCAGGAGGGCAAGTGAACAAGGGAGGAATGCAACCCCCTTGTTTCCCACCTGTAGTCCAGCCCTGTGGCCATTGGCCACTGTATTGACAGTCACTTGTAAAAGCTCAAGACTGCTGATAGCCTGCCTGTTTTTCTTCTCTCGCTGCTCCTGTTCAGCTTCCTCTTCCAGTCAGCACTCAGTCCAAGTTTCTATCCTCTTCTGAAGTTCAGCATTCCAGGACCCACATCTGTACCTATTTCTCTCATGTCTTTGTTGCAGAGGGTCTTCTCAAACACTGGGAAGCTGCCAGATGCTTACCTTGCCTCACTCTTGTCTCCTTCTGCTCTCATTGATAAAGAAGGAGTCAGAGCCTTACCATTTCTTCCAGTCCTTACCATGTCCGGACCCTAAAGCTCCTTTCCCTTTACCCATCAGCCCTGGACTGCAGGGAACTAAGATTTAGGTCTACTCACTCCTGCTAACAGCCCTACTTCAGGTTTAGCTAGAGAGAGTAAAAGGCACAGATCACCAGCGAGGAACTGCCTGTGAAGGACCCCCACCCCAGCCACAAACACTCTGTAACACTTTAAAAAAAAGGATCTCTGCAGAATATTTGCCCAGTGCAATGCATTATTTAATTTCATAACTGTTACTTCCATGCTGAAGTGGTGGCATTGCACTGTGTTTTAAATCACTAGACTGCAAAGTTGTTTTGAGCCACAAAGTCAGCGGTTCAAGCTCACCAGCCATTTCTAGGAAACCCTATTCAGGGTCCCTATCGGTCATAACTGACTTAACAGCACTTAACAACAACAATAAAACAAATACTGTATTTGTTGATCTTAATGAACAAGTGCTTCGAGTCCTCTTCACTTTCAGCAAGCAAGTTGTGTCATCTGCGTTGAACTGGTTGTTAATGAGCCTTCCTCCAATCTTGATGCCAAGTTGTTCTTCATATAGTCCACTTTCTCTGATTATTTTCTCAGCATACAGATTGAATAAGTATGCTGAAAAGGTACAACTTTGGTGTGCATCTTTTATGGTTTTGAACTATTTATTCAGTATCCCTTGTAAATTTTTTTTTTTAAGTTTTTATTGTGAATTAAGTGAAAGTTTACAGGGCAGGTCATCAGTTTTAAATTCAACAAATAATACACTTTGATTCATTGCAATGATTCTAATCCCCTCTATGTACCATCAGTTAACAGTGTTTCTATTCATTTTAGCTTTTTTTTTTTTT
>NW_006408529.1:10699722-10755437 GCF_000296735.1 Chrysochloris asiatica
TTTGTTTGTTTCTTGTTTTTAATCATCCTCTGGTTGAGTTCTGATTATCAAGCCAGCAAGGCTAGGTCAAATGAGTACTATCTGCATCTCCCCTCACTTCATATCACCTGGATGCTTCACTCTCAGCTCTAGCCCTTTACAGGAGCAGAAACCCATAGAACTGCTAGGAATTTTGAACTGCTGACCTTGAGGTTAATAATCCGACTCATAACCACTATGCTACCAGAGCTCCTAACTTCCAAACTGCTGTCAATTGTGGTCCAGTCAAGTGGACACATATTTTGAAGACACAGTTTAACCCATGACATGAGGCTTGGCTAACTCTTATCATTAAATATTTCAAATCTTATATCTATTCTTGCTTTTTGTGTCTGATTTACCCCTTGCCTGTGTACGCATTTCGAGATTCAAGTTCTTGTTTTCAATCTCCTTGTCTTGTTGCTTAGCCAAGTTCATATAGGTCATGGTAGGCCTTCCTTATGTTGATTGAGCAAATTGACATACACATGAAGCATTAATCTTCAGGAATTGAGCAAAAAGCTAAAATAAGAGAGAAGAGGACTCGGCCATATGATAGCTCTTTAAGTTACTATTGTACATGCTCCAAATGTCACTAAATAATAAAATCTGCCAATCTGTCTGACATGAGTTTCACTGTAGGTGGAGGAAATCTGCGAGACTGGAGGAATAAAGAATTCAGCTGCTTCTTATGTGTTATGTTAATGAAAATAAATATGGAACTAGAGCACTTTGTATTGTTTTCTGAGACTGTAATTTCTGCATCTGTATGTCATTTTGTTAGATTCCAAGTCCTTTTTTCTTTCTTTCTCTATCTAGCAAACAAACAAACAAAAAAAAACCTGACAGAGTTTAAACTACATTGTATATTTTGTAGTTGGCTCTTCCTCACAAACAGTAACAATTTATTTGTTTTAACTTAAATTCCAAAAAGAGTGCACAGAACCACTAACATATTATTGTTCAGAAGTTAAAGCATGCATTCCTTTAAATTATGTACTCCATTTTCCATATTCACCCTATCAGAGCAGTATCTGTCTCCTGGACATCTATGAAAGAAAACTCCCTTAGGAAAAAATGCCATAAATATCTGATCACTCTAAACTCTATCTTTGATGTTGAAACTTCACAGGGAGATGCTTTTGTTTACAGAGGTTTCAGAAAATTTGTAGTTCAGGTTTTTAGATTGTTCATTTGAGTTTTATTACTTCATCATTTTTGGATCTGTACATTACCCAAAGCATTCTACTTTGAGTATTATTTCTTATAGATTTCCTTATTTACTCATCAGAGACAAAGGGAGGGAATCATGTGGGTATTACTTTTATAGCCAGTCCTTCTGAGTTTACCCAGAGGCACCCAGGAAGAGAGGTGGAACAATTTACTTCTAAAAAATTACTTCAGCCATTGAAAGTCCTATGGAGCATAGTTCTCCTCTGACACACATGGAATCTCCATGAGCCATAAAAATAGATTCAGGATGCCATTAGTAAAACAACTTTACAAAGTCTATGACTTTTGCAATCATGTATTGCATTGTGCTATCCATAAGGTTTTCAGTGACTAAATATTCAGAATTAGTTCATCACTCTTTTTTCCTAGTCTGTCTTTGTCTGGAAGCTTATCTGAATATTTAGTCACTGAAAATCTTATGAATAGCCGAGAAACACTGTCAGATATAGTGCCGGAAAATGAGCCCCTCAAGTTGCAAGGCACTCAAAATGCGACTGGGGAAGAGTTGCCGCCTCAAAGCAGAGTTGACCATGATGATTTGAATGGAGTAAAGCCCATGAGAGAAAAGCCTGCGGGACCTTCATTAGCTGATGGGGCACAACTCAAAATGAAGAGAAACAGCTGTAAATATCCATTGAAAATTGGAACATGGAATGTTTGAAGTATGAATCTGGGAAAATTGGAAATTGTCAAAAATGAAATGGAACACATAAACTTTGATATCTTAGGCATTAATGAGCTGAAATGGACTGGTATTGGCCATTTTGAATCTGTCAACCACATGGTTTACTCTGCTGGGAATGACAAATTGAAGAGGAATGGTGTTGCATTCATCGTCAAAAAGAATATATCCAAATCAGTCATGAATTACAACACTGTCTGTGATAGGATAATATCCATACACCTATAGGGAAGCCCAGTTAATACCATTATTATTCAAATTTATGTACCAACCACTAAAGCCAGGAGAATGAAATAGAAGAATTCTACCAAATTTTTCAATTTGTAATCAATCAAACATGCCTTCAAGATGTATTCATCATTACTGGTGATTGGAATCCAAAGATTGGGAGCAAAGAGGAAGGATCAATAGTTGGAAAATATGGCCTTGATGATAGAAATGATACTGGAGATCATGATGGAATTCTGCAAAACCAATGATTTTTTCATTTCAAATAACTTCTTTAGACACCATAAAAGACATCTATACACGTGGACCTCGCCAGATGGGAGTGGACCTAAATGGGCATTTTGGTATTTTTGCTTAAAAAGATTTCTATAAATTTTGTAGCAATATTTTTTGGATTGCTGCTGGTGGTGGTAATGTACTATTTATTAATCAGCTCCTACTCATAGCAGCCCTGTATAGGATTTATGAAATAGTAAATCTTTACAGGAACAGAAAACCTCATCTTTCTCCCATGGAGTGGCTGGTAGATTCGAACTGCTGACTATGTGGTTAGCAGCCCAATGTGCAACCACCACACTACCAGGACTCCTTTAAGATTACTCTCATATAATATCTATCATTCAGAAATACAATATTTCAATCTGTAATTGACTGGTATCTTAAGGTATTTTTATCTTTAAAGATGAAAGACAAAATAACATATTTTTCTGTTGATCATATAACCAGAAAACAAGCCCATAGCCATAGAGTCAATTCCAACTCATAGTAACCTTATATGGCATTAAGGAGCTCTGGTAGCATAGTGGTCATGAATCAGGCTGCTAATCTCATGGTCAGCAGTTCGAAACTACCAGCTGTTCTGTGGAAGAAAGATGAAGTTTTCTGCTCCCATAAAGATTTACAGCCTCAAAAACCCTGTACAGGGTCGCTATGAGTCGGAACTGACTCCAGGGCATATAACAACAACAACAAATCTTTACAGGCATAGACAGCCTTATCCTTTTCCTTAGGAGCAGCTGGTGGGTTTGAACTACAAACCTTATGGTTAGCAGTCCAATGCCTGGCCCACAATGCCACCTTGTTCTTTGTCAATCATATGAGGACAAGTCACAATAGTTACTCTCATACCACCCAGATTCCCTGTTCCAACCACAAAGGCCGATCTTTCCTCATGTTAATATCACTGACCCTGTAATCTCCATGGTGGCTAGAAATGGTACATTCAACCTGTTCTAATTAAAGAATCCTTATAAACGTGTAAAGAGAAAAAAAGGTAGTTTCACAGCTCAGTAACATTAGACAGACTGTTTCTCCATAAAACAAGCCTACGACTTTTTCTCTAACCTCTTCTTTTTCTCCATCCTCCTTTCAACTCAAAAATTGCAACTCTGGGGTGATCTCAACTTTTTCTATATATGAGCATGTTATTATTACACTAAATAACTTACAAATAGAATGGATTCTAGCAATCTAATGATTAACTTCCTGGCTTCTGAAATGATCTGTTTAGTGCTTCTCTCTGAAACGCCACTTCTAAAGAGCAAATCATGCACGAATATTCTTACAACAATTTAGATTATGAAATTAATACCACAAATGATTCTGAAGTACTTATAATACTTTTGATACTTATCAGTACATTGTTATATATACAGTCCCAGTCTGGAATAGATACATACTTCTTGAAATGGTTTTAAAAATTAAAACATAATCTTTGTTTTTGCTAGCTAAGCTTTGCGGTCAGGAAAAAATATCTTCATAATATTTTCTTGAGATTTATATTTAACTCCTTAGCCTTATTTCTGTGTCATTTGGGTCACTGACAAAGCTTCAAACATTTGAACATGCCCACACTTTTGTAAACTGCCAGACCGTAATTTTTCAAACAGAATTGTATAATGTTTTCTGTCTCCCAGAGCACCTAAGGAGTCTTCTGAGTTCAGTACATTTCTAAGTCCTCTGCATATTACATATAACTGCCTTATTCTTTATTTAGAACATTTGCCTCAACATCATGAGCAGTGAAGGAAGGTAATATTTTTATTCCAACATACCAAAGCCTTTTATTTCTTTTCTGTTCAAATACATTTTAAAGGTTACATTATTCCTAGTAGTGGGCTCCCATTGCTCCTGTATAACTTCATTAGCTAATTGTTAGCATTTGATCCCTGCCAACTTCTTGCCTGATAAAAGTGAAACACCTATGTATAGGTAAATCCTACCTAAACCCATTGCTGTTTTGTCAGTTCTGACACATGGCAACCCATGTATTACAGAGTAGAACTGAACTGGAAGATTTCAACCGCAGACCTTTTGCTTCAAGCCAACCTTATGGCTGAGTGTTTATCCTACAGTGCCACACCAGGACTCCCTGGTTAGTAAGAGACATAAATAAAATGTAACCCCTGAACTCTGACTCTAGAAAGTAGTGTTCTTTCTAATTCATCAGATTGTCTTAAATTATTGCCTAAAACCATAAATACAAAATGTGTCTGTAATGTGTGGTGGTGGTGGTGGTTATGTGCCATGGAGTCTGTTCCAATTCGTGGAGGCCCTGTATAGGGTTTGCAAGGCTGTAAATCTTTATAGGAGCAGGAAGTCTCATCTTTCTCCCATATATGTTGCTGTTGTGAAGGGCCATGGAGTCAGTTCGGAGTCATAGAAACCCTGTCTTGGGTTTCTGAGGAGAGGCTGATGAGCTTGACCTGCCGACCTTGCAGTCCAGTGCACTAACCTACAGTGCCACACCAGGACTCCTAGATATGTAATGAATTTGAAGTATTTTTAAAAGATATTCATGCCCAGCCCTGCCGCTACCATTTTGCTCCTTATCTGTCCAGTTTCTGAGCTAATTTTTCTGTGGTAATGGCAAGTGTACCTTAAAAATATTCCTACTGATTCTCATGTGGAGCAATAGTTGAGGATCCTTCCTGAATGTCCTTAGTAAGGTACTCTGTTCTGTGTAGCTGTTCCTATTAGGTGCCATTGAGTTGGCTTCAACTTACAGCAACCTTACACACAACAGAATGAAACACTGTCAGATCCTGTGCCATCCTTCCAATTGTCATGCTTGTGCCCATTGCTGCTGCCACTGTGCCACTTCATTTGTTGGGGTCTCCTCTTTTGGGACTGGTCTCACCTGGTATCATTTACAAAGTATGAGAGACCAAGTCTAGCTAACCTGGCTTCTAAGGAGCATTCTTGCTGTATTTCCAACACAGATTTGTTTTTTTTTTGTTGTTGTTGTTTGTTTGTTTAACAGGTTTGTTTTTCTTCATGGTGCTTTTAATATTCTTCTCTCACACCATAATTCACATAATTGATTCTTCTATGGTCTTCATTTCACATGCATATGAGGCAATTGAAAATACTATGGTTTGTGTTAGGCTCACCTTAGTCCTTAAACTTAGCTCTTTGCTCTTGAACACCTTAAAGAGGTTTTGTGCAGGACATCTACCTATTGCAATACATCATTTGATTCCTTATCTGCTGCTTCCATGAGTGCTGATGGTGGATACAAGCAATATGAAATCTTTAACAACTTCCATTCTTCCTCCATTTATCATGATGTTATTTATTGATCTAGTTTTGATGATTTTTGTTTTCTTTTACAATGAGGTGCAACCCATACCTAAGGCTGTAATGGGAGGCTAAAGATTTAACAGATGAATGATGCAGTGGCCATTTAAGAAAAACATTTAATGGTTGTTAAAGACATTGCATGTGAGATTGACTATGGGAAGTTCAGAAGAGGAAGGGAACTCTATAATACTAGATGTCTCAGAAAAATGACATCATCAACTGAAAGTGCTATGTCAGGAGGCAGATGTGTTTGGCCATATCAGACCAAGGAGTATGTATGAACGTTGTCTTACTTATGAACTTATGATATATGAAGGACTGACATAGTGGCGGCAGCAATGGGCTCAAATATAACAGCAATTGTGAGGATGGTGCAGGACCCAGATGTATTTCGTTCTGTTGTGCACAGGTCACTATGAGTCGGAACCGACTCAATAGCAATAACCTAACAACAATAACAACAATATATGAAAGGCAAATTCTCGATGAAGTGCCTGCTTCCACATGTAACTAAACTGTCTGAGACAGTGATGTATGAAACTACCATGAATGATTTGAAAGAAGTTTCCATAGAACTATGCCATGGACAGAAAGCAACAAATGAATGATACTGTGGTCCTGTAAGATAAAGGATTCAGGTGAAAGGGATAAAACAAAACAAAACAAAACAAAAAAAACAACCCTATAATTTTAACTTGGTAAGTTCTCTCATAAAGCTGTCGTCACTTTAGCTATATAAATTTGTAGTTTCAATATTCAAGGGGTTAATTGTACCAGGCCCTTGTTACCACCTCAGCAATACATGTGAAGATTATTATAGCCTGCATCCTGAAAACTGTAGCCCAATATTACTCACAGGGCAAAATAACCCAACAAATATAAAAGTGAATTAGAAAAAGTTTAAAGAGCTACTTGGTGTGTATACTCACTGCCATCATGTTGATTCCAGCTCTTAGCAGCCTATATATAGGGTTTCTGAGGCTATAAATCTTTACAGGAACAGAGAGCCTTGTCTTTCTCCTGTGGAGTGGCTAGTGGGTTTGAAATATTGACCTTGTGGTTATATACAAATCCAGTGCTTATCCCACAGAACCACCAGGTCTTTATATATACATACACATGCATACACATGATATGCACATGCATACACATACATGGTAAGTGTGGTGCTTCTGTATTATAAGCACTAGACTGCAAACCACAAGGTCTGCAGATTGAGTCCACCACCTGCTCTGCAGGTGAAAAACTTACCTTTCTTATCCTGCAAAGAGTTACAGCTTCAGAAACTATACAGGGTTGCTATGAGTCATATCCGACTCAACAATAACAATAGATGTACACACATACATATATAGAGAGAGAAAGAGAGAGAGAGAGAATCACTGTGGGCTAATACGTCAGACTGCAAAGTCATTTGACCTGCAAGGTTGGTGGTTCAAGCTTACCAGCTACTCCTTGGAAACCTAGAGAGTGTTGCTATGGGTCAGAATCAACTTGACAGCACTTAACAAAAACAACAACATAAATGTATATACACCCACATAATATATGTTTATAATTCCTGCTATAATTCTATAGGATATGCATTGAGCTGCTGCTTGCAAGGTCGGTGATTCAAATCCATCAGCTTCTTTTAGGAAACCCTACACAGGGTCACTGTGAGTGTGTTTAAGAGCCGCCGACTTGGTTCTGACTCACAGTGAACCTGAGAGGGTTTCTGAGGAGTGGCTGGTGAGTTTGTATTGGTGACTTTGTGGTTCAAAACAATCTTGTGGTCCAGTGCTTATCCTACAACACCACACCAGGTCCCAGAATTAGATGATTTAGTTTAATTCACTTTAAGAGTTCTGGTAAAGGTTTATAAAAAAGACCAACTCACATAATAGAGTAAAAATTAGTACATCACACATTTCCTGTTCTTCAAGAAATTATTGCTCAGTGGGCAGAGCTAGATAATTGGACAATTTTATTACAACAAGACATGATACAAAATATAACCGATATGAAAAAGATAGTGTGTTCACACATAGGATTCAACAACGGAATGTGTCCAAGAGTCAAGGGAAATTTATCAGTAAAAAGAATATTTGAGTTGAATTCAGTCTTAGTTATGTAGTTCTACTATCACTGAAATACCACAAATGGCAGGCTTTAGCAAGCACTAAGTGTTTTTCTCTCACAGTTAGGAGGCTTGAAGTCTGAATCCACAGCACATAAAAGTCCTTGTCTTCTTTCAGCATCTGCAGGCCCAGCATTCCTTGGAGATCTCCATATGTCTTGGCATCAGTCATTCCCTAGGAGCTCCCCAGTTCAGGGACTGTGGGTCCAAAGATGCACACCACTCCCTGCTCCTCTTTTTTGGTGTTGGTGGTTCCTCCTGCTCTGTTCACTTTTCTCTGTGTACATCGCTTATAAAATTAAAGGGTTTGTATGTCATGCTCCTGGGAATCTTCCTTACATTATTGGATCAGGGTCACAAGGGGAGCACTGGTTTGGTGTTGTAGGGTAAGCACTGAACTGATAACCAAAGGTTGGCAGTTCAAACCCACGAGACACTCTTGGAAACAACAACAATCCTACCCATAATCCTCTTATTGGTTATTATGGGAGACCATCACATAACTGCTGCAAATCATGGCCCAGTCATACTAATACTAAATTCAATCCACTACAAATATCAAATAATTAGTTGAAATTTTTAGAGTAAAAGTGTATAGTAAGTCTTTCCAGGTACATAGAATAACATCTGCAAAAGAGTGATGTCCTGAAAAACATGGCATGTTTACTGAGCAGTGAATCCAATATTACTTGAGCATGGAGAATAGGAAAGGAGAAGAAGAAATACTAAAGAGGAACTGAGATTCAGATGATGTTATAGATGAATGGCTTCCCTCAAAAAGATAAGCTGAAACCCTAACTCCTAGTACCTGTGAACATGAGTTTATTTGAAATAGGTTTTAGAAGGTGTTATCAGGTAACATGCAGTCCTACAGGGGTGGGATGGGTCCTAGTCCCATTTGAGTGCTGCTGTTAGATGCTGTCAAGTTAGTTCTGATTCATATAGACCTTAGGCACTACAGAAGGAAACATTGTCCGGTCCTACGCCAATTTAACAATCATGGTTACGCTCAACATCTGTAATAGCGTAATAAGCCTAACAACATAACAATCCCATCTGAGGGTTTTTTTAAAAAGAACAGACACAGAGATACAAATGGAAGGAAGATAGTCATTCCAAGACATTTTAATGCTGCAGCTATAAACCAAGGAATACCTGGGGTTACCAGAAGATGAAAAAAGACAAGAAAGGATTACCCTCTAGTGCTTTCTAGCTACACATGGCCTGGTCAATACCATGAATTTGGAGTAGTAAGTCTAGAAAATAAATTTCTGTAATTTTTAAATCACCTAACTTGTGGCTTTAAGAAGTTATGCATGGAAAAACTGGACAATGAAAAAGGAAGACCAAAGAAGAATTGATATATTTGAGTGTTGGCAAAGAATATAGAATATTTCATTGACTGTCAGAAGAACAAGCAAGTCTATATTGGAAGAATGCTCCTTAGATGCAAGATTGGTGAGAATTAGTTTCACATATTTTGGACATGTTATCAGGAGGGTTCAATCCCTAGAGAGAAGAACATCATGTTTGATAAAGTAGATGGTCAACAAGACCCACAATAAAATGAATCAAACCAGAGCAAGACCCGCAATAAAATGAATCAACACTCTCTGCAACAATGGACTCAAGCAATCAGCAATTGTGAGGATAGTCCAAGACCAGGTAGCATTTCATTCTTTTGTACATAGGATTGCTATCAGTTGGAACCGACTCAATGACATGTAGCAACAACAGGTTGTGGTATTTTATTGTTGCAGCACTGGTAAGCTAGTACATAAAAGTGAATCATTCAGAATAGGGTAAGTGATGTTGAGCTAACACTTATCTTCAAATCCCCATGCCTTAAAATAAGGGTTTGTTTATTTCTCACTCCCAATACAAGGTTATTATGATCATCTGGGATTAAGCACTAGAACTCATGGTCGGTTTGAACAGCAAGGTCGGTAGTTCAAACTCATCAGCCACTCCTCGGAAACACTATACAGGCTCGCTATGAGTTGGAACCGATTTTACGGAACTTAACAATAACAATATAGCTCCCAGACTAACAGACCTTTCTCAAGAACCTGGGCTAACACACCCTCAGCCATCTGAATGGTTTACTAGCTAGACATTTGATAGCAGAAAGGAAGATAGCAAGTTGTGCAGCAGTTATTTAAAAACACTCGTCCAAAGGGAAACACATATCTTGCTTTCACATCCCATTAGTCAAAGTAAGTTACACAGGCTCACCTAAATTCAAAGGGGCAGAGTTCAACCCTTTAGCATTTAGCAATTAGATTATTTGTATAGAAAACCATTTGACGAGCAGAGTGGAGATCAATTAAATCAGTAATTCTAAAAATTTAGCATCCATCCGATTAACCTAAGGGCATGTTAAAAAACATATTGCTAGAGCCCACCTCAGAGTTTCTAATTCAATAATTCTGTGTTGGGGCCTAAGAATTTTTCAGATGGTGCTGATGATGTTTGTCTTGGGACCACATTTTGAGAATCACTGAATTAGAGTAATGAGGTATAGGCATTATTATACAAGTTTGAGGGGGAGATGGATAGAATTAAAGAAGCAGCAGAGTGGCAAGAGAGGTGATACTAGATGCAAACCACATTTTTTAAAGGTTGAATTAACAGGATTTTATGACATTAGATTTTAGCAGTAAATAGAAGAGGTTTGAGAATGACAACAACATATCTACTTTAGGTTTATAATTGCCAATTGCCCAATATGGAGGCTGTAGTTGTTATTATGAAGTGCCATTGAGTCGGTTCCAACTCATAGCGACCCTGAATAGAGTTTCTGAAGAGGTGTGGGTGAGTTTGAACTTCCAACCTTGTGGTTCAAACCAACCTTGTGGTTCGGGTCCAGTGTTTATTCTACAGCACCACACCAGGACTCCAGAAAATGAAATATACTTAGTCATGGGTGGAAAAGGAATGAAAAGAAAGAAAAGGATTCCATTGTGAGACATTTTATATTCAAGAACCTAAAAGTAATCTGCTCAGTTAGTCATTGAGCTGTATCTTGGAAGAGCTAATAATACCTGGAGATAAATATTGAAAATCATCAACTTATGATGAAGGTGAAGCCAAGGACTAAATAAGAATATCCAGGAAGAGAATTTTACATGAGAAAGGTAGAAAACCAAGAACAGATTCCTGAAATGCCATAATAATTAAATAAACAAAGGGGATGATGAGAAGCAAAAAAAAAAAAAAAAAAAAGACAATAAAATTGAATAGACTGAAGAGCAGAAGAAACAGCAGAAAGCTGAGTCCTGGAGTGGCGCTGAGGGTTAATGCGCCAGACTGCAAAGCCATTTGAACTGCAAGGTTGGTTGTTCAAGCTCACCAGTCACTCCTTGGAAAACCTATGCAGGGTTGCTATGGGTCGGAACTGACTCGACGGCGCTTAACAACAACAAAAAAGTCGCAGAAAACAAAGAAAAAGTAGTTAAAAATCCAAGAGCAATCAATGGAGTCAAATATTTTAGAGAGATTAAAACATGTTGAGAATTTAAAATAAGTTTACAAGAATTAACTATAATCCATTACTTTATTCAGGCAGGCCCTCCCTAGCTCTTGTATGTTGTTGTTGTTAAGTACCATGGAGTCGGTTCCGACCCACAGAATCCCTGTGTAGGGTTTCCAAGGAGTGACTGGTGAGCTTGAACAACCAACCTTGCAGTTCAAATGGCTTTGCAGTCTGGCGCATTAACCCACAGCACCACACCAGGAGTCCATAACTACCTGCAATATGCAGGGGACATAATCTTGCTTGCTTGCTGAAAGCTAAAAGGAATTGGAGCACTCAGTGATGATGATCAGTATGGATTACACTTCAATATAAAGAAAACAAAAAATAGTCACAACCAAGAAGCAACATCATGATAAATAGAGAAAAATTTGTGTTGTTAAGTATCTTATTTGGGTCACAATCAACATTCATAGAGGTAGCAGTTAAGATATCAAATGCTGTATTATATTGGGCAAATTGGCTTAAAAAAGAAAGAAACTCTCTAAAGTATTAAAAAGCAAAGATGTCACTTTAATGACTAAGATGCAATTGATCCAAGTCCTGGTGCTTTCAATTGCCTTATAAGCCTGGGGAAGCTGTACAATGAGTAAGGAAGATTGAGGAAGAATTGAATGTAAGTGGACTTCCTAAAGAAAGAACATATCTGTGTTGGAAGAAGTACAGCCAGAATGTTCCATAGAAGGGAGGACAGTGAGACTTCATTTCACTCACTTTGTACATGCTATCAGGAGGGATCGATCCCTAGAGAAGGACATCAGCTTGGAAAGTAGATCTGCTAAAAACAGCAAGACCCTTAAAGAGCTACATTGACACAGTGGCTGTAACAATGAACTAAAAAAGGCAACAATTGGCAGAATGGCACAGAACTGAGAAGTGTTTTGCTCTGTTGTACATTGGGGTTGCTATAGTCCACACCTACTGGATGGCAGCACCTAATAACAGCAATAACTGTAAGGGAAAAATGTTATCTCTCGGTTCTTGTAAAAATGTCCATTGGAATGATATCTGTGTTTTCTTGATTAAAAAAGGGAAAACTCTTGAACTGATAAATAAATAAGGATATGTAAAGTAATTGTGATATTACTGTAGTCCTTTGAATTTTTTTTTGTAATGTAAAGGACAAAGATATAATCACTAATTATAGACGATCAAAGACAAAACACAGGATATTAGGTCCAAGATTATCTGGACATCCCAAGATGCTTGAATGTCTGTTTCTTTATTTTCCCCTGTACACAATTGTGAGATATTAAAGTGTGACTATTTGATGGTTTTGATGAAGTGTTTTAACTTATAAAGGCCTCATGATCATTTAAGGAAAGAATATGTAAAAATAAATTCTGAGCTTTATCTGTATTTTATTCTTGAGTCTTATGTTAGAGACTGAATATGAGCAGCACCTGCTCCATAAATAACCCACTGATTCATCCTAACAAAACAAGTTCAGCAAACTAGTTGACTGCTTTATGATACAGATGGCATCTGTCATTTAAATAACTTAAGTTATTTAAATTGAGCAGTGAAAATATCTGACAAATTTTTTTTTCCCCGACAAATACAGCAAAGAGATCTGGAATAACATCCAAGACATCAGAAGTTGTTTATAGTCCTTCAACATTTCCTTTTATTTGGTGGGTAAACTATTGTGTATGTCTCTCTCCTCCTTCTCTCTCTCTTATGAATTCCATCTACTTATAAGTGTCATTGCTGGAGCTTGGAAGGAAACATTTTTGATTAGCACTAAAAAGGTCTAATGGTTGAGACCTCAAATGCAAAACTTCTGATAAAAATAAACTTCAAGGTCTCAGAATACTCTTATCAGATCAACTGTGTAGTCCCAGAGTAGGTTGCTTAAATCTTCTTGGCTAAGCTTGAGAGTGCAAAGCTTAATACCCACAGGCTTGCAATCTTTTTGAATGTGATTATAATTCAGCACCAGCTTTGCATCCTGGATAAAGGTTCCCCTTGAACACAAAGTATGTTACATGCTTGTGTGGTAGTGATCAAAATACTCAGAGGATTATGGCACTTGCTGTTCTTAAACCTCCAAAATGGTGTTAAAATGCTACATCCAATCAGCTAAGCTGTAAATTAAATTTTTTGTAGATTGAAGACATAGTTTTATTTCATATGCCAGAAACTCATTTCAACCCTAGCATTTCTGTTAGCACGTTGCATCTAGCAGCATAACTCAAGAGGTTTAATGAAAGTTTAAAAACAATCTGTTGCAGATTTTGTGCCTAATTTATTTTTAATTGCAAATTGTACAACACATTATTGCCTGTGAAAATAGAAATTTAATTTCCTTCCTGTTTTTTTCTTTCTTTCTTTTTTCATAACTCTAATGCAACCTCGGAGAGGAAGCAGGCTTTAGCATGCTGTTTTCTGGATTTTTTTTCTTTATTCTTAGATCCTTGAAGTACAGTACAGTCTTTGGAAAATATAGCTCATGCCACTTACATTGCTCCTTCAAACACACTTTCATGCTTTAAGAATGTGCTATTTGGATTCATATAGGAAGTTTGCATTTGCACACTTATTGGGTCTCTCGTATACTGTCATTGCAGCATTATTGCACTCCATGTGAAAATCCTTCTTACTGCATTTGACAGTTTACCTTTACTACCAGTATACATATTAATGCTCAGAGTTATTTTAGATTGTAAATCTTTCCTGGTGATAGAGTAGAAACACACACACATACAGAGGATAACTTTAATTATAATGATAATTTCAGTATTTAAAAAAAAATTAGATATTAAGTTTCATATTTCTAAAATAGTGGGACCGTATACTCTGTTAGCATGAAGTGTGCTTTTGAATGTGATCTTTATTTATTTATTAACTGGTCTTTTCTGGAATGTACTGAATGAATAATCAAACAAAAGTACTCATTCTGGTCTTTTCTTTTGGAAAGTTATGTCACACTCTGCTGCATCTGATAGTTTGACTTTGAATGGGAATCTGAAATGAAGCTTAATGTGAGTGCTATCAAGTGATTCTAGGAAAATGTCAAAATACAAGAAAAGAAAACAAAGATCCTCTGTGTTGGATTTGCATTCTCTTCAGAAATTGTTGGCACTTTACATCAGAAAGTGGGTTGTATTATTTATTTTAAATTTCGTGACTCTCTATTCCTCCCCTGTCCTTAGAGAGTGGCCATCAGCACACTCCCCATAGCTTTTCCCTCGACTTGCTGGGCATGGTGTCAGCCAAGCCAGCTGCTTTCATAGCTAGTGACAAGTACGTGGCTGCTCTTGCTGGAGTGGGGTGTGAATCAATGTCACGTCCAGCTGTCCCTTCCTATAAGACAGCTCTCTTCCTCTCCAGAAGGCCGAGTTTCCAGGATGGATAGATCAGTGTGATATCTTGTTTAGGGTTTGCTGTTTGGATCAATGCATTAGACAACATCACATTCTCAAGGAACACATTTTGTGAATGAGCAGTTTGTCTTCCTCTAAGACATTATGGCTTAAGTGCAGATAGGTCTTGGGCCTGGAATGGGAAAGATGGATTTGAACTAAAATGTTGTGAGCACTTAACCTGCATCATGTCTAAAAATTAAGCAGATAAAAGGTTAGAAAGATGATTTGGAAATACAGTTGATCCTTGAACAATGCAATGGTTAATGCAAGCAACACCTACACTCAAAAATCCACACATGAAAATTGATGCTCCCCACACCCATTAACAACTAATAGCCTACTGAAAGCTTTATCAATAATATAAGTGATTAACCTACATTTTGTATGTTATACATATTACATATACTACACCCATATAAAAGCTGCAGTTTCAATATGAAATTGTAAAAAAAGAAAGCATTACACAAAAAAAGTGCAAATTTTCATGCCTGCTGGCATAGCTGCAGTGACAGCTTCAAAATTTCCCTTTCTTTTTTTTACAATGGTTCTTAAGCTGGATTCATGATCTTGAAACGATGGGTAACCACAGCTGTCGATCTCAGGCTACAATACACATCAGGCAAGTCAACTTTTTCTTGTCCTGTCATGAGTTTTCTTAGCTTCTTGGAAGCACTTCCAGGACCTTTAGTAGCACTTCGTGTGGGTCCTATGGTAGTATTCAAGGTTTACGGTATAGCACTACACATGATAAAAAAAAAAAAATGTGCAAGAACCACGTAAGATCGCTTTTTACTGCAACACGCAATTTACTGGACAGAGAAATTGCTCATGCAGAGATGATTAGTGTTGCAAGGTCTTTGAAAAAAGTCTGCATATAAGTGGATGCCCATGTTGTTCAATGCTCCACTGTACTATGAAATTAAAAATTATAGCAAACATTTAAATTGAGATTTTTGATAGTTTTAAAATGACGACAACTGATTAGGTTAAAACATTTGATTTGATCAAACATTGCTGTATAAATGTATTTCTGGGACATATATTTTTTTTTTATTTTACCAGGTAGCAGCTTGTTAAACAATTTCTTTTCTCCTTTCATGCACCACACAGTCTTAAAAGAAAAAAAAAAAATTTCTTAACATTGTCATTTTAAAAAATATTTGCCTGTTTCCAGTTTTGCCACATTCCTATAAGCATGTGTGGTTGTTAAGTGCCGTCGAGTTGATTCCGACCCATAGCAAACCTGTATAGGGTTTCCAAGGAGCAGCTGGTAAGCTTGAACCACCGACCTTGCAGTTCAAATGACTTTACAATCTGACACAGTAGCCCACAGCTCCACACCAGGTATGTTGTTGTTATGTGCTGTGGAGTCAGTTCCGACTCATAGCAACCCTTTACAGGGTTTCCAAGGTTGTAAATCTTTATGGGAGCAGAAACCCTCATCTTTCTCCCACGAACAGCTGGTAGTTTCAAACTGCTGACTGTGAGATTAGCAGCCCGATTCATAACCACTACATTACCAGGTATAAGCTTAGCAAAATATTAATAAAAATTATTCTTAATGAATTAAATAAATTTAAATTTTAAAAATAGATAAATTGCATCACTGTGTTCTATAAGAAACAGTGATGATTCCCTCTTGTGTCTGTGTATCAGCAGTAGAAAAATGTTGTATGTACACAGATATGTATTTTATGAAAGAGGTGTGATGAAAGCAGATACCTCTTAGACACCTGACTGGAGAACAAGAAGGCCATTTAAGGAAGTTTGGATGGGTATTATTGAAAATGAATGAAACACATGAAGAGTAACATCAGATGCAGGAAGTATTGGGAATTGGACAAAGTACAGGTCAAGACAATGTGCAGGTAGAATATACTAATGTATACATTTCTATAGCAAGTTAGTGTTAATAGGGCATATAAACATTTCATTTTTGCAAATTTGTGCCAGAATCTGAATTATACAGGTTGACAGAAAGAAGGTGTCCCTCCCCACCCCTGACCCTAATTTCCGTAAGTCAGAGAGTTATCACTGATGGGTGTGAAGACAATTTAAGTATGTATCATTCTCAGCCTTTTCCAGATAGATCCATGATCATTTAAAATTCTCTTTATTAAAGGGATATTTGTCTCTTTTCAGTCTGTATACTTCAATATAGCCTTGGAACCGTTTCTAATGTACATGTATTCACACACACACACACACACACACACACATGTACTTATACACACATGCACATATACACACACTAATGTTTTGATGTTTGATGGGGTGGAGATTCCTTGACTGCATTTATAAGCTTTGGAGTTTTGGCATTCTACTGAAGATTTCTTTTAATCAAAACCTTCAGAATATCATACTAGTATTCTTACTCAGGTCAGAAGATCGACATCAATATGTCTATCCCTTGCTTTATAGTTTTACAACTTTTACTTATTCCTAAAAACCTACTGTTACATTAAAAATTTTAAATTAAAAAAATCTGTATTAACACTTATAGGATATCTTATGATACATTGTTCCCTAGGCAAAGATACTCCAAATTTTTTCAGTTTGAAAAATATATCAAGTGTAAATGAAAACCAATTTTCAAAAGTAAAAAACAATTTGAACACTAATAAATACAATTTGTATATGAAAGGTAATGTAGTGAAACTTTTATTCTTTGTGAATTTTTTCTTTACAATTTTTACAACTTTTTCTTAATAGTACTCCCATGAGAATAGAGCTATAGCCCAGAAAAGCACCCTCAAAGAAAATAAAGTCAAGACATGCACCATTTGAAGCTCTTGCGAATAGTAAATGCAAATAACAGAATGAAGTGTTATAAAGATGTTACTTCTCATCTCTCTTGTTGTTCTTGTTAAGTATCATCAAACTGATTCCAACTATATAGGAGTACCAAGACTTTAAATCTTTGCTGGAGCAAAAAGCCTTATTCATATTCCATGGAGCAACTGGTAGGCTCAAACAGCCAACCATGTGGTTCTCAGTTCAGTGCTTATCAAAAGCAAAAAACAGAATTGGGGTTCGTCCAAACATGACATGTGATTCAGACTTATTCTCTGACTAGAAATCATCCTGTTCTGTCAATTGATGGATATGTTTTGCCTGAATTTCTAATGTCAAAATATTGCTTTATATATTTATTTATTTAGCATGAGAGTTCTTATTATTTATGTTTATTTTGGATAGGAAAATAATTACAATAGAAAAACATTTAAAAGGAGCTATCATAGATAGATATCTTTT
Source organism: Chrysochloris asiatica (assembly GCF_000296735.1). NCBI lineage: Eukaryota > Metazoa > Chordata > Mammalia > Afrosoricida > Chrysochloridae > Chrysochloris > Chrysochloris asiatica. Next base: position 10,717,743 of record NW_006408529.1, read on the forward strand.
TGAAAGCTATGGTAACAACAAAAAGTCACTGACTGACAGCATTATGTGAGGTAAGTCTATATTCTAAACTCCATTTGATCTAATTTGTCTCTCAATGTATTCTTTGATGTAATTAGAGATTTTCAGTCTCCTATGACACAATTGGAGTCCTGTGTGGCACTGTGAGATAAACCACCAAACCACAAGTTTGTTCTAAATCACAGATTGATTTGAACCAGTAGTTTGGCAGTTCAAACTCATTAGCTGCTCCTCAGAAACCCTATACAGGGTTGCTTTCAATCGGAATTGGCTTGATGGCACTTACAACAACAACAAATGCCACAATTGGAAGCTCCTACAATCATATATTAGAACCAGAAGAAAACTTAAGAGACAACTAATATGACATCGTAATTTTGCAGATGAGGAAAATGACAGAGAAATTAAATGACTTGGCCATGGTCATAAACCTAAATGGGGCAAAGCCAGATATTCTGACTTCCAGTTCAGTGGTATTCCCACTATCGCTCCTGCTATAATTGGAGTCATAGTGTGGCACTGTCGGATAAGCACTGGACTGCTAATTGCAAGGTTAGTCGTTCAAACATACCAGCCGTTCCTCAGAAACCCTAACGGTGAAAAGGAGTCAGAAATAACCTGACAGCACTTAACAACAGCAATAACAATAATTGGGTTTACTCCCCAAATGCTGGTATCACCATCCTAATCTGCCTTTCTGGTATCCATTAGGCAAGAATTATGAGGAACGATAGTTCAAGTTCAGGTGAAACTTGAGCCTGGCATAAATGGAGACGTCATGCACTAACTTAAAATTCTTGAAGGTTCAATGTTTTTGAGCACTTGAACTGTTAAAAGAAAGGAGACCTGGTTGTGCAATGGTTAAGTGCTCAAATGTTAACTGAAAGCTCCATGGTTCAAACCTACTGGTTGCTTAACCCCACCAGCTGCTTCTTAGGACAAAGATGTGGCAGTCTGCTTCCATGAAGATCAGAGTCTCAGAACCCCACTTGGTCAGATCTATTGTGTTCCTGTGTAGTCCCTGTAAGTTGAAATCAACTTGAAGCCAACTAATTTTTTTTATTTTCTTGTTTTTAGTCAATTAAAAGATCAACAACAAAAAAATATTTGAAAATAGTTATTAATTAAACAATTATAGCAAACTTTCTCACTGAGCAGCACAATCAAGTTGGGCTGTTGTGAATAACAGAACAATTCCAATATTTACTGAAAAAGTTTAGATCTATTGTGATGCACTCTGCATTCAGAGGTTTAGAAAAATAATGAGAAATATGAACAGGAAACAGAGAAACACACAATTAATATTTATATGACAATTCTGAATATAAGAACATAATGTGGACTTGAAGCATTAACTGGGCTTCTTATTTTTTCCTTCCCAAAATCTAGGCCTTTAAATGTGTGACTGGGGATACACTCATTCCTCACTTAGCAACATGCTTAGGTTTCCAGACCAGGTTGTTATGAGAAAACAAGAATTAAAAGCAAAAGAAAGATGACCATATCAGATCACAAAATGGATGACTACGATACTATGTATCTGCCCAACTGCATCATTACATAACTACCAAATTATATCATTGCATAACTGCCAAAGCACTGAGATTTATGGCCAGCCAAATTAACCCATAATCTGAAACATCACAACCAGTGTTACTCTCACCTTGCAACTTGGCACCTTTTGTTCCCAAACATATGCCATTAATGGGCAATTTATTATTGTAAATGAGATACTTCATATAACCAGAAAGTGAATAAGTGAGGAGAAGGTGTAATTGTAACCACAGAGCAGACCCTTGACCAGACATAGAGGTTATGGCATGCCCATGGGGCTGAAGGATCTAATCCTGTGAAAAAGGCCTGCAAGTTGTGGACAGACAGGCTCCAAGAAAATACATGACGCTATGCTATGTTCATGTCAAATAAGTAAATGATAGAAAGGACAAAGTTTTCTTTTTAATATTTCCAAGACTCTTACCATTCCTTTTTAAGAACTGGGACTAGAAATGTGGAAGAGTGAAAAAGGTTCTTTAACTATAAGTTCTTTGTTAATATGGAGCATTCTTCAATTCACCACGTTTAAAAGCTGTTAAACACTATAAACTCCAGTTACATCTTCTGTAAAATGTGGCTAATTACATGTACACCATAGGGCTGTATGAGTTTTTAAAGAAAGAGTTTAAATAAAGTACTTAGAACAAGGGTCCCAAATAGTTGTTGGACTCCTGGTGTGGACTTGTAGGATAAGCACCAGACTGCAAACCACAAGGACAGTGATTCAAACCCACCAGCTGTTCCTAGGAAACCCTGTACAGGGTGACTGTGAGTTGGAATCGACTTGACAGCACTTGATAACAACAAATAGGTGTTTATTTCCCACTCAGCCTTTCTTTTCTCTAATTTGACAAAAAGCGATGCTAGTATCTGTTATGCCTACTTTGATGTTAAACGGTATAATATTTTTGAGAACTTAGAACGTTGTAAATGTTTAAACAAAGTGAGGTATGCATTGATTCTTCCTTGTTCATTATTCAATTTTCACATGGATATGAAGCGATTGAAAATACCATGGTTTGGATAAGTCGTACTTTAGTACTAAAATTGGTATCTTTGCCCTTTAACACTTTAATGAGGTCTTGTGCAGCAGATTTGCCCAATGTAATATATCATTTGATTTCTTTGCTGCTGCTTCCATGAGTGTGGTTTGTGGATTCAAGCAAACTGAAGTCTTTGACAACTTCACTCTATCTTCATCTATCATGATTTTATTTATTGGTCCAGTTGTGAGAATTTTTGTTTTCTTTACATTGACGTGCAATCCATATGGAAAACTGTTGTCTTTGAGCTTCATCAGTAAGTATTTTTTGTTCTCTTTGCTTTCAGCAAACAAGGTTGTGTCATCTGTATATCTCAGGTTGTTAATGAGTCTTCCTCCTAACCTGATGCCATATGCTTCACATAATCTTGCTTCTTGAATTCTTTGCTCATCATAGAGATTAAGTATAGTGACAGCATAAAACCCTGGCACACACCTTTCCTGATTCTAAACCATTCAATATCCCCTTGCTCTGTCTGAATGACTACTTCTTGGTCTACGTACAGATTCCTCATGGGCACAATTAAGTGTTCTGGGATACCCATTCATCACAATGTTGTCCGTAGTTTGTCATCATACACATAGCCAATAAAACACAAGTAAATATTTTTTTAGTATTCTCTAACTTTCAGCAGTTCCTTCAGCGATGATATTCCTAGTTTCACATCGTCTTCTGAATCTGACTTAAATTTCCAGCACTTCCCTGTCAATGTATTGCTGCAATATTTTTTTCATTAACTTCAGCTAAACCTTACTTACATGTGATGTTAATGATATTGTTAAAAGTTTTCCACATTCTCTTGAGGCATCTTTCTTTGGAATGGGCACAAATATGGATCTTCTACAATCAATTGGCCAAGTATGCTATCTTCCATATTTCTTGACATAGATGAGTGAGCTTCTCCAGTGTTACATCAGTTTGTTGAAAGATTTAAATGTGTATTATGTCAATTCCTGGACATTCATTATATACCGTTGGTTTTTGATCATGTGATATCTCTTGAAATGATTGCCTATCAACCAATTCTTTTTGGTACAGTGATTCTTCATTCAATATTTTGCCCATAAAATCCTTCACTATTTCAAGTCAAGACTTGAATTTTTTCTTCAGTTCTTTCAGCTTGAGAAATGCTAAATGTGGTCTTCCCCTTTTGGTTTTCTAACTCCAGGTATTTGCACATTTCATTATAATACTTTGTCTTCTCGAGCTGCCCTTTGATATTTTCTATTCAGCTCTTTTACTCCCTCATTTCTTCCTTTCACTTTAGCTTCTCTATGCTCAAGAGCAAGTCTCTGAGTCTCTTCTGACATTCATTTTGATCTTTTATTTCTTTCCTGTTCTTTTAATGACCTCTTAAGTGTGATGTGTGATGTTATTGTTGTTATATGTGATATTCTTGATGTTATCCCATGACTGTTTTGGTCTCCAGTTATTAATGTCTAATGCAACAAATATGTTTTTGTTATTCAGGTGGGGTCTCTAAATTCAGGTGGGGTATATTTAATGTCATATTTTCGCTCTCATATATTTGCTTTCATTTTCTTGTTTCAGTTTGAACTTGCATATGAGCAATTGATAGTCTGTTCCATGGTCTTTCCTTGGCCTTGCTTTGGCTGATGATATTAAGCTTCTCTACTGTTCCTTCCTACACATGTAGTGAGTTTCATTCCTGTGTACTCCCTTTGGTAAGGTCCATGTGTTGTTGTTGTTGTTAAGTGCCTTCAAGATCCATGTGTATAGTCACCTTTTATGTTAAAAACAACAACAGTATTGTTTAGAAAAGATATTTGCAATGAAAAAGTTGTTAGCCTTGCAAAAATTGTTTATGTGATTCCAGCATAATTTTTATTGTCAATGCCATTCTCATTACTAGAGTGGGGTAAGTAATTATCTCATTGCATGGATTATTATGCATATAAAATGATCATGAACCACATGATGTCTATGAACTTTAACTATTCTTATTATCTCTAAATATGATACACCCTTATGTGCACATATGAGGGAAATATGTAAGTGTAATGAAAAGAAATTAAAGGGATGTGTATGCTCCCTGCCTCCTGAAGCCTTATGGAGGAACTTGGTCTTTGAATGAAGATCCTGGTTAGACTGAAAGAGGACTTGAGGCCATCAGTAAGAAGATGTAGCTTAGGTGAAAGTCAAAGGAATTCTCAGTGTATTAAGATGAAACAAGAAAAGATGTGTGCGATTTAGGGAGACCGTTAATAGAATTTTAGTAGTGAACAGGAAAAAAAAAAGGTGAAATGGCAGTATGTAGACCATATAAAGACATGTCAGGATTCATATATTTCTCTCAGATTATCTGTTCTGTCTAACTGAAGAAACTATCTTCCATCAAAATACATGACAAGAAACAGCCACATAGCACCTGAGTAGCTCTCTATTTTAACCCAATGAGACTTATCCTGAAGATTCTCTGCATCTGCTGTCACCTCCTTTACTCAGGCTTTGCTAAAGCATGTGAGAACATCTTCTATTTATCTGTAAAAAGATAATACAGGTCAATTTCAATAAAATACTATTGTGAAGAATTTACCATATTTTCTGCACAAATACCAGGCAGGTCCATCTTATACATTTGTTTGTCAATCATACCCTCCCTCTGCAAGGTATTTTAGAAAGCTGTAAAAAGAAAAAAGTTAGCATAGCTCTCTTATGAAAGTACCTGGGGGCAGGGGCAGAAATGAGAAAGGGAGCTGGCAAACAAATTTATATAAGACCTGCATTATTTGAATAAAAAACACTAATCTTATTCCTTTTTTTGTTATTGTATTAAATTAATAAAAGCATAAAACCTATTCTGTAAGCAAATGTGATACTTGTGTGCTTTAGTTTAGACTGTTTATGAAAAATGTGGGGACATTAGTTTTTCACTGGCAGAATCTTAGGTTTCATGAGGAATGATATTGATAAGTGCTGTCGAGCCAATTCCAACTTATAGTGACTGTGTAGGATTTTAAAAGAGCAACTGGTGGTTTTAACCACCAATCTTGTGGTTAGCAGTTCAGTGCTTATCCTAAAGTGGCCCCTCCAGAAGAACTCTCCAGTTTTAATTAATTACCGTTTAGTCAGTGAAGGCTCTTGTGTAGTTGAAGGGAGCTTCTATAGTATGACAGACTAGGAAAAAGAACTGCTTCTCTCCCAAAATTGTTGTTCTTATATGCCACGAAGTCAGTTCCAACTCATAACGACCCTGTACAGGGTTTCTGAGGCTGTAATCTTTACAGGAGCAGAAAGCCTCATCTTTCTCCCATGGAATAGCTGGTAGTTTAGAAATGCTGACCTTGCGGCTCACAGCCCGATTCGTAAACACTTTTCCTGGGATGGCACAGGACTGGACACCATTTATTCTGCTAGTCATAGAGCAGTCATGAGTTGAGGTCAGTTCTACAGTTAAGAAAACCCAAGAAATTTTAAGCAGTTTTCTTTAAAAGATCCATTGCACAGGCTGCTGCAACAAAAATTAAGGTAAACCTATGATGGATCAGACAAACACTGAAGTGGGTTGTTTAGAAAAGTCCGATTAGTTACTGCTGACAATTAAAAGGAAAGCATCCTAATGTGGTTATATGGTCATTGGCTTTATTTGTTTTCCTTAGTTAGGCCCAACACAGAAACAAATGAAATGATGACAACTGGTTGATTGATTTCCCTTTTAGTTTTTTAAGCTAGTTAAATATAGGTAGTTGTTGTAATTGCATATTTACTATTTCACTTTTGCAGCTTTTAGAGTGACAAAAATTTAGCCCTCTTTCTTGAGTTTGATATGTTAAACTGTCCTAAACATTGGCAATGCTGTGATAGATGAACATAACCAATAAACACTTCATACATTGTCACAGAAGGCTCATTTAGATGGCTGTAAATTAGTGATTCGTAGAATAGAAACCAGTGAGGTAGAAGTAAGAAGTGTGAAACTGCCTAGTGACAGTCTCACTCTGTGATGTGATGCTGTTTTATTAGTGTCTCATTACATCTAAATCTGTTTGCTTTGCATTTGTATCTGCACTGATCATTTCACTACATAAGCTGGTCCATGAGCAGTACTGTGAGTAAGACCATGTTTTTGCATAGCATTTGTTTAGAAATATGGATGCATAATGAATGCTACAGACACAACTTGTCAGAAAAGAATCAGAGAGGCTTTCTGTTAAATCAAAGAAGACGCATTCCATCACTAAAGATAGATTCATCTTCTATAGTTTATAATTTGTCCCAAGACCTGAAAAATATCCTTCAAACCCACAATTGATTTTAAATGAAAAAGACATCTCTCCACTTCTGAACACTATGTCCATTATGAAATCTGAGCACGTGGTCTGTACAACTTATTACCTAAAAATATTAGGACACACACAAAAAATTGAGTAACTTTAAAATAAATTACACTTCAATATTCAATTTGCTCTATCTTTTCAAGCAGAATTAGTTTTGAGAAGTATTTTAGTTCATTTATTATAGGAAAAGACCTTACTAGCTTATTCAAGCAAGAAAATTACCCCAAAAGCTTGCAAGATTTATAATGCTTGGGAAAAAAAAAAAAAAAGGCAATTCAAAACCTAATGAGACATTTTAGGCCTCATTTACATCTCTAACCTGACCCATTTTCTGCAAAACGTTTTTGTTGGTAATTTACATACTAAAAGCTAGTTATTTATCCATCCCTAACCAAAAAGTTGATGAGATTACTAATACCACAGCGAAGTCAACATTACCCTAAAAGCTAAATACAGCCATTTCTAGAAGGTTGACTATTGAGTCATTAATTTAAACTATAATCTCCATTACAAGCTGGCAATGCAGCCAAACCCTGAGTAGGTGACATGAAAGTCTGAAAATTCCATTGATGTACTCACTTCCGTGTCAGAAATCCTTCCAGGAACGTGTACTTTGGAAATGATACACATTAAGGTGCACTGTGCATGTATGCATGGGTGTATACAAGAGGAAAATGAATGCTGAAAAGGAACAAATTCTCTGAAACAAGGTCAAATGTCATATATTTAAAATGGTATAACATGGCATAACTTTAGAGCTAATAATGCATTGATGCTGTTACGTGCAGTTTTGACTCATAGGGATACTGTATAGGGCTTCCTAGGAACAACTGGTGGGTTTGAACTTCTGGCCTGGTGGTTCCCAGTCCAGTGCTGATCCTACAGTGCCATACTAGAAGTCCAGAGTTGCTGTATCTTAAAAAAAATTGATATCCCAATATTTTCAACTAAAAATTTCCTTTTTAAAAGTTAATATCCCACAGGGATGAGCAACTTGGACATCGGCTACTCAAAGTGAGGTAGCTACAAAGGCAAGAAGTGACTGGCTTACAAGTTTTCAAGAGGGAACCTAGATCCAGAGGCATGGAGGAAGATTGAACCTCCACTGAGTAGTATCCAATCTGTCTAGGCGGGGCTGATGAAAGGAGATGCAAATAGGTCTCTTGTGATACATTAGTGAATAATTATTATCAGGACTGATTGTGAGGGTTGGAAATGTAAAGGTAGATGTTTTGTCACAAGGAAGGGTGTGATTAAATTTGCAGTCTAGGAGCAGAGGTCCCTGGGACCATGAAGGGAGAAGAGTGGAGAGCAGGACCCTACCCAGAGAAGCAGTGATGCCAGAGATGAAGGCAAAGACAATGACATGGAGAGATGGAGCAGCTGGGGACTTTAGACCCAGAGAGGGAGAGGGGCTGTGTGCTGATGACCTGGGGGGGGCGGGGGGGGGGAAGCAGGCATGCAGGGTATACCCTCCATGATGATGCATGGAGGGGATTGTAACCATGACAATGAAATGATATACAATAGGATGAATGTAAAACTAATGTTCTCCCATATAAACTATCACATAATTCACAATAAAATATTACAAAAAGTAACTATCCCAATATTGTACCTCCAAGGAGATGGATTAACACAGTGGCAGCAGCAATGGACTCAAATGGAGCAACAATTGTGAGGATGAAGCAGAACTGGCAGTGTTTCAGTCTGTTCTGCATGGGGTTGCTATGTGTTGAAACCCACGTGGTACCTAATGAAAATAGCAACAAAGTTCCAATATTTTTGGGAAGAAAATGTCTGAAATGAACTGGAAAAGATGATTCAAAAGTCATATATCTTCCACTGTCTTCAGAAATTTACGACTATTTTCAGATTTAATAATATATCCATAAATACACATTTGTTATTGTTGTTAATGCCATCAGTAAGTTCTGACTCATAGAGACCCTGTATAGGCTTTTCAAGGCTTTTAAATAGCAGGAATAGAAAGCCTCGTCTGTCTCCTGCAGAGTGACTTATTGCCTCAAAACGTGGACCTTGTATGGAGCCACATCTCGTTCCAATAAATGTGGTGGTGGTGGTGGTGATATGGTGTGGAGTTGGTTCTGACTCATAGCGACCCTGTATAGGATTTACCAGGCTGTAAATCTTTACAGGAGAAGAAAAATCTTGAGTTTTTACTGTTGAACAGCTGGTGGTTTGAAACTGCCAATAAATACACATACATGCATATATACACATATGTTTATACTATAAATAGGAGCCTTGGTAGTGTAGTGGATTACAAACTGGACTGCTAACCACAAGGTCAGCCATTCGAATTTACAATTGCTCCGAAGAAGAAAGATGAGGCTTTCTGCTCCCATAAAGATTTACAGCCTAGAAAAGCCTATACAGGGTAACTATGAGTCAGAACCAACTCTATGGCATACCACCACCACCACACTGTAAATATACTATATTAATATGTTGTTGTTATTATGTACCGTGGAGTTGGTTCCGACTCATAATGACACTGTACAGGGTTTCTGAGGCTGTAAATCTTTATGGGAGCAGAAAGCCTCATCTTTCTCCCACAGAACAGCTGGTAGTTTCGAACTGCTGACACTGTACAGGGTTTCTGAGGCTATAAATCTTTATGGGAGCAGAAAGCCTCATCTTTCTCCCACAGAACAGCTGGTAGTTTCGAACTGCTGACCTTGCCATTAGCAGCCTGATTCGTAACCACTACGCTGCCAAATATATTTGTTTGGCAGCATGGTGGCTATACAGGTTAAATGCTGGAGTGTGAACCACAAGTCAGTTTGAGCCCATCAGCTGCTCCTTGGAAGAAAGATGAGGATTTCTGCTCCAGCAATGATTTACAGCTACCAAGTCAATGGCACTCAACAATAACAACAATTGATGTTTGTTACTTTAATAACTTTTCACAAAGCACTAAGTTTAGAGTAACTTGGTAAATGTGCTTTTTCTATTTTTTGTGTAATGTATTTGTGTATATTTTTAGTAAAAGTTTACACAGCAACTTAGGTTCCCATTTGACAATTCCCACAAAATATTCAGTGACATTACTTACATTTTCACAATGTATTCTCTTATCTTTCTACTTAATTTTAGTTACCCATTAATGATTTTGAGATTGTGTTTGTTTTCAGAAACACTATTGTGTTTTACCTGCTAGTAGAGGGTTATCAAGAAGATACACAATCTATTATAACAGAGAAAACACTCTTGATTAAATGTAATTACTAAAAAGATATCTACAAAAACAAATTGCTGTGTACCAAACCCAGTGGTCCCTTGACAAATTAAGAATCATGTTTTTGTTCCCTATTTTGAGTCTATCAATACTTATGGCACTGCTCTACTCTCATCATGGCTTTTGACACCATCACAGTTATTGTTACCACTAAAACTAGCTCATGAGGAAAACCACATGAATGACTTAACTTCTCATTTCTTCTGAGTGGTCTGAAATCTCAGGTTGTGTTGACCCTACATGCTGCATATTAGTATCCTACAGAACATGCTGAATTGAGTGTACAGTTTTATACTTGTTGCTTTTTTTGTTGTGATGGTTAGCAGCCATCAAACCGAACAAAGCACTGCCCGGTCCTAAGCCATCCTCACAATTCTTATGTTTGAACACATTGATTCTACCACATTGTCAATCTGTCTCATTGGGCACCTTTCTATTATTACTAATCTTCTACTTTACTAAGCAATAATCTTCTCCAGAGACTGGTCCCTCCTGATAATCTGCCCGAAACATGAGAGGTCAAGTCTTACCATCCTAGCTTCTAAGGAGCACTCTGGTCGTGTTTCTTCCAAAACAGATTTGTTTGTTCTGATAATCCATGGTACTTTCAATATTGTTGTCTAATACCATAACTCAAATGTATCGGTTCTTCTAACACCTTCCTAATTCATTGTTGCTAGGTACCATCAAATCAGTTCTGACTCAGAGCAATGTGCAACACCAAGAAACTCTCTCCAACCTTGTGCCATCTTCACAATTGTTGCTATGTTTGAGCCCATTGTTGCAGCTAATGTGTCAGTCCATCTTGGTGAGGGTCTTCCTCATTTTTGCTGACCCTCCACTTTACCAAATATGATATCTTTCTCCAAGGACTACTCCAACTTGATAACATATCCAAAGAACTTAAGGAGAAGTCTCACTACCCCTGCTTCTAAGGAACATTCTGGCTATACTTCTTTCAGGAAGTTTTTCTGGTAGTCCTCATCTGAATCCAGCGTGAACCTCTGGCAAATCCCTGTCTGTACATTTGCAGTCATTTAAAAATTATCTTTAGCAAAGTTTCACTTGCATATGATATGAATGATACTGTTTGATGATTTCTACATTCTGTTGGATCACCTTTCTTTGGAATGGGCATAAATATGGCGTTCCTTCCGATCAATTGGCCAGGTAGCTGTCTTCCAAAATTCATGGAATGGATGAATGAGTGCCTCAGTGCTTTATCAGTTTGTTAAAACATTTCAATTTGTATTTCATCAGTTCCTGGAGTCTTGTTCTTTGCTAATGCTTTCAGTCCACATTGGATTTTTTGTTCTTGATCATTGGCACTTGATCATATACTCTTGAAATAGTTGAGCATCAACCATTTATTTTTGGCATAGTGACTGCATATTCCTTCCCTCTTTTTTGATACTTTCTGCATCAGTCAATATTTTGTCCATAGACTGCTTCAATATTTCAAATCAAGCCTTGAATTTTTTCTTTGGTTCTTTCAGCTTGAGAAATGCTCAGCGTGTTCTTCCCTTTTGGTTTTCTAACACAGGTCTTAGCACATTTCACTATAATACCTGATTGTCTTTAGCCTCGTCTCCCCTGAGGCTAAAGAAATGGGTGGGCAGAAACATGAAAAGAAACACAAAAATTAGGAAAGAGCTTTCCCCCAACAGCTGTGTTATTTCCTTTACTTTTCCAGAAGTAAGAATAAAATCTATCACTTTTATGAAGGAAAGCATTTACATACTATTGAACTTCTTCTAGTCCCTACTGTGAGAAACATTGTCCAAATGGACAAACTCTCAAGTAATCCAATTTCTACTCGTTTTAGTGAGAGCGAGGTTTTCTTTATTCAATTTTGCAAAATTGAGTGCCTAACCCAGTAGACAGATGCACTGCATAGCTGACCCACAAACAGTTTTATTCCCCTGTCTTAGAAAAGCCCCTCTTCCAGTTCCCCTTTTATTGGCTATTATGGAGTTCACAATCTCCTCCCTAGGTTGCCTGCTAGCCCTTACTGATAGCATTCTCATTTAAAATTAGTTTCCCCCTTTCCCCATGAACTTCCCCTATTTCCTTGATGGATGTATTCTTATTTTAAAGTTCCTAGCTGGTCAAACTAGTTCTTCCTCTTCACTGAGCTCCTTTTGTTATGCTATCTGGCTACCCTCAAGACTCCTCTTTGTCTTGAAGATGGACCATACCAATAAGAATTATTTCTCATACTATCAGAATCATATTATGTCTTATTGTAAAATGAACAAGCTAGCAAATTCAAAGAGGTTATCACACTAGAATCAACTCTCTTAAGAAAATTAAACATCAACTAGATTAGAACCAGACTCTTTCTGAAGCTTCTACTGAGTCAACCATAGGCTTACAGTGTGTCAGCTGTATCTTTAGTGATTACTATATATCTGCAAAAACATGACATTATATAACAATGATCATTTTATTCCACTTTTACAGAAAAAGAAAACTTGTGATATTATAAATCTGTGTTAACAGAAGAACTACGAGTAAAATTTGAACTTCTGTATATGGATTGTTGTTGTTGTTGTTCAGTGCCATTGAGTCAGTTCTGACCCATAGCGACCCTGTATAGGGCTTCCAAGGAGTAGCTGGTGAGCTTGAACTGCCAATTTTTTGGTTCAAATTGACTTTGCAGTCTAGCACATTAACCTACAATGCCACACCAAGACTCTGTATCTGGATTATTCATATGCAAGTGAAGTAATTTTGAGGATCTCTGTGTAAGGAATGCCCTTCTCTGTCCAGGTGGAAAATGGTTCCCTAAGAAGAGGACCCTAAGACAGAATAACCACTGTTGTCCACATTGGAAGGGCCAGTAGGCCTATACATAACTCATTGACTTTGCTGGAACACAGCCTACTTTGAATCCCAAGAAGCAGCCACCTGAGAAGATGCAACAATGGTGAGTGTCCATGTAAGGCAAGGTGCTTTGATAGCCCTGTCTTCTGAGGACTTATTTTCTGATTTTCTAGTCACTCTGTCAATCCTGTCATTCCTTCAGACACAACTTCTAAGAAGCTGTCATGCAACTACATTTTCTTGTTATACTTTTCTACACCCTGCTGATCACCTTAATACTTCCATAAATAAATGACATCTCACTTTCTCTGTCATTATCTTTGTGAACAAATATGTAATGCCAGCTCACACACACACACAAAAGGTGAAGAAGAAGCCTTCTTGTAAGTTTTTAAACCATAAATACATTTCTTTGAACAACATTGAGAAATAGCTATTATCAAATGTCCAGTAGCCTGTAGTCTTTGAAATCTAGAAATTATTTATGAGTATTTTGTATAAAAGAGGCACAAAAATGTAAAGGCAGAAAATGTAAAATAGCTTTGGTTCATAAAACAAGAAAGATAAATGTTGTCACCAAAAAATCTATAGCAAGTGTCTAGTGAATTACGTAAGTGAAAACCTGTTGTATGCTAGCAGTATTATTAACTGGAAATCAAGAATCTTTGCTGCTTTAATGAGCATGTCCTCTCGCTTTACATAAAAACAAGCTGATTTCAGATGATATAACAACAGATCTCATTTTTATTGTTAGAATGCCATTGAGCAAAAGCATCTGAATATATTGTAAAGTGAAAATTGTATATTGCAGCAGTTTTTCTTGTTTGAGGGGTTTTGTGGGTTTTTTAACCATTGTCATTTAAAATTTTTTTTAAATGTAAGTTTTTCTAACTATGATCATAATTTCATCAATCACTTCTGCTGTTGTGAAGTGCCATCAAGTCAGTCCACACTCATTGCAACCCTGTCTAGGGTTTCTGAGCCTGTAATTCTTTGTAGGAGCAGACAGCCTCATCTGCTTTCTGTGGAGGGTCAGGTGGGCTCAAACCACCAACCTTGCAGTTCACAGTCCAGTGTGTACCCTACAGTGTTTATGCTTATAAATAGCAATTATAAAAATGAGAAAAGCATGAACTTTACTATTTGCTGCACCATCTCCATCTGCCCTCTGAGCACTAACTATTTTAAGGTCTCTGACTATCTTTAGAGAAAACTACTCCTGGCATTTGAAGCAGGTAGAGATTGAAAGCAGGAATTCTACAGAATGTCTAAATGTCACAGGTATTATTGGATTGGAAATGTGCTTTTCTATATAATCTATAGACTTTTTTTTAGAACTAGAGTTCTATACCATATTTTTACACTTTACTTTGTGACTTTGTTACCTGTCACCTTTTTCCAAATTACTGAAAACTAAAAATACCCTCATGAAATTAAGAGACTCTGAATGATTTGGCAAATAAAGACTGTAATTTTCTGCTGCCATTAAGATATATGCCATATATCATTTTTCAGTACTGCTGGTGGGCTGCACTGAAGTAACCACGCACTTTTGGCAATATTCCATTGTGAGAAATTTTCCCAAGATAAGAATCAGATCTGTCAACATGAAATGATTTTATTTTGGAGATAAGTAATTTAGGTAATCTAATCATTTCAGAAAGGATGAAGAAAAAAATGAGAAATCGAGTTTTTATGGGGAAATTATATTTCAGTAAAAGTAGAGTTGAAAGTTAAAAAGCACAATCTCTTGAGCCCTGGTGTGGCAATGTACTATGAGTGTTGGGTTGCTAAATGCAAGGTCGGCAGTTCAAACCCATCCCAGCTACTCTTGGAAACCCTGTACGCTGTCGCTTTGAATCAGAACTGACTTGAAAGCACACAGCAACAACCACAATCATTTCAAAGAGGAAGAAGGGGAAAAATGATAAATATGATTTTAAGCAAAATTATAATTCAATAAAAGTAGAGTTGAAAGTTAGAAAGCCCACTATCTTAGTTATCTACTATTGCTATACAAATGTACGAGTTGGTAGGCTTTATTTGTTGTTGTTATGTGCCGTGGAGTCGGTTCCGACCCATAGCCACCCTGTACAGGGTGTACGGAGCTGTAAATCTTTACGGGAGCAGAAAGCCTCATCTTTCTCCTGCAGAGCAGTTGGTAGTTTCGAACTGCTGACCTTGTGGTTCGCAGCCCGATTCGTAACCACTACGCTACCAGGCTTAGCAAAAAGAAATTTCTTCTCTCACAGTAAGTAGGCTAGAAGTCTAAATTCAGGGTGCCAGATCTGGAGGAAGGTTTTCTCTGTTGGCTGGCTGTTTAGGAAGAAGATCCTTGTCTTCTTTCAATATCTGTGGGTCCAATATCCTTTGGAGATCTCTGTGTCTTGGCATTAGTCTTCCCCTGGGGCTAGGAGGGTTCTCAGTGCAGGATTCCAGGAACAAAGGACATTGCTCTGTTCCCAGCTCTTCTTCCTTGGGGGTGGTCATGTCCCTCTTATCTCTGTTTACTTGTTTAATCTCTTTATTTTAATCTCAAAAGAGATTGACTCAAGATCCAACCTAATCCTGTAGATTTTATTCTGCTTGATTAACAAACTGCTTCTAGTCCTACCTCATTAACACATACTATTTCCATCAAATAGGGTTGCAAACTGCAAGGTCAGCAGTTCAAAATTACCAGCTGCTCTGCGGGAGACACAATTCAATCCATGTTGTTGTTAAGTGCCACTGAGTCGGTTCCAACTCAAAGAAACCCTATATAGGGTTTCCAAAGTGCCGACATTGTGGTTCAAACGAACCTTGCAATCCCATGCTTTATCCTACAGCTCCACACCAGGACTCCAGTTCAATCCTTAACACCTCCTATATGTTGATATTTTAATTTGAGACAATTAAAACCAGCTTCTTAAAATAAAGTACATTGTTTTCTTCCACCATGACAATACACATTCTAAAGTGTTCCTTGTACTACATCTCACTGGTAGATTCATTTTAACCAGGCTCACATAGAATTAGTATCTAATCAACCATAAAATAGTGAAAAAGTAACCTTATCTAATACATTTTGCATCCCCAGCACCAGGGTTGTAATCAAATATTTGAACTTTAAAAGACCCCCAAAGAAACTGACAATAGGCCACTAAAAGATAATGTTGTGGTTGGTAAGTAGCATCGAATCAGTTCTGACTCATAGCAACCCTGTGCAGGGTTTCTGCGGCTTTAAATCTTGAAGGGAGCGGAAGCCTCATCTTTCTCCCTCAGAGCAGCTGGTGGGCTCAAACTGCAGACCTTGTGTCCAGTACTTATTGTGTGGAGCCACTGTATTACTCCAAGACAATACTAGACATGAAAAGCTAGTTCAGGAGAGAGGTGACTTATTGATCTAAATGGAGTGAGGAGAGCCCTTCTCTTATTCATTATACTTTGTAAATGCTCTCTTCTAGTGCAGCTGTCTTGGAGGCTGGATAATTATGGGTTACAATAGTCGTGTTGATGGTGGTGTGCCAACGAGTCAGTTTCAACTCATAGTGACCCTGTATAGGGTTTCTGAGGCTGTAAATCTTTATGGGAGTAGAAAAACCTCATGTTTCACTTGTGGAGCAGCTGGTAGATTCGAACTACTGACATTGCAGTTAGAAGCCCAGCTTGTAATCCACTACACTACCAAGGTTCCTTACAAATTACAATAATCACATAATACCTGCTGAGCAGAGGTCTTGATCTGACAATATTTCAACTGTGAGAAACATTTGAGAAACATTTGGAAAGGTTTTTAGAACATTAAATCCATTCTAATATATTGAGAAGGTCTAGTCTTTCAAAGGATCCTAGTGTGGCACTGTAGGATAAGTACTGGACTGCAACATCAGTTTGAACTTCGAGGCTGGTGGTTCAAATGCATCAGTTGCTCATTGGTAACCTTATACAGGGTCACTATGAGTCAGAACCAACTCAATGGCACTTAACAATAGTAAGTATTTCAAAGTTAATAAATAGATTTTTATTTAAGTAAGTGAATCACTTTTTAAGATGGCATGCCCATTAGGAAATCAACCATATGAGCAAAATTTCAGTCTTTTAAATTTATAATTAAATAAAATAATATCTTAACTTGTTAGGTACACTAGAGTTGGTACTGACTCATGTACAACAGAATGAAATACTACCTGGTACTGCAACATCCTCACAATTTTTGTTTTGTTTGAGTCCATTGCTGCTTCCACTGTGTCAATCAATCTTATTAGAGGTTTTCCTCTTTTTCACTGACCCTCCACCTTACCAAGCATGATGTCCTTCTCTAGGAACTGGTCCTTTTTGATAATGTGTGAAATATGAGAGACAATGTCCCATCATCCTGGCTTCTAAGAAGCATTCTAGTTGTACTTCTTCCAACACAAATTTGTTTGTTCTTCCTGCAGTCCATGGTACTTTCAATATTCTTTTATAACCCCATAATTCAAATGCTTTGATTCTTCTATTGTCTGCCTTATTTGTTATCCAATTTTCCCATGCATAAGAAACAATTGGAAATACCATGGTTTTGGTCAGATGGACCTTAGTCATCAAACTGATAGCTTTGCTCTTGGGTACTTTAAAGAGGTCTTTTGCAGAACATTTGACTAATGCAATATGTTGCTTAGTTTCTTGACTGCTGTTTCCATGAGTGTTAATTTGGATCCAAGCAAAATTAAGTCTTTGACAACTTTGATCTTTACTCCATTTAACATTATAGTATTTATTGGTTGTATATAGGACTGGTAACGTTAATGCTAATCTGATGGAACAAAGCATTATCTGCTACAGAAAGATGATTCTTCCTGTTGATTCTATTCGCTTTTTCTTTCATGTTGTCTTAATTAGAATGGGGGCATCCCCACCTATAGAAATCAAATCTAGCACTGGTACTGGTACCCAGACTACAGTTCCAATTTAGTGATAGCAAGGAAAGGCAGCTAGCTTCCGCTGGACACATAAATTTACCCAAAATCTTCTGGACATTGTTTATGGCATATCTTATTTAACTGTTGGAATATCCTGATATTCTCTAAAGGTTTCCTTCAATTTTTATATTTTAAAAAATGAGGCTAAGGAATGTTGACTTGGTCAAACATATAGCTATACAGTGGTAGACCTGAATTCTGAACTCTATCAGATGCCAAAGCCAGCATTATGATCACTAACTTATGAAGTTTCAATCCATCCTGAGATTGTCTAGAGAGCCTTATTCATTGCAGGTTCTTAACCAATTTGTTCTCATGTTGACATAATATAGATAAGGCAGTTTGGATTTTAAAATCAAGGAATGAACAAATGATTTATGAGGGCTTAGAGAATTCAGCAGAACTGCTAGAAAAACAAATTTTGTCAAAATTTGTCATTTTGTTTTGATAGTTTTTAGACTGACAGAGCAGAAGGCAGGATTCATAGTCAATATAACAAAGCTTCTATTGTAGTAAACTTGTGAGCAAGATGGGGAAACAGAAGCTAGCTGATCGGTAAGAGGTAAGACTGGTGCTGAGAGTGTGTGCTGTCAAATCAGTGTGTTAAAGAATGAAGCTTAATACACAAAATCATGTTAATTATAGTTTGTTCAAGTGGGGTTAATTTGGATAAAATCATTTGTTAATTCAAAAATTCCTTTTAAAAACACTTTAGAAGACCTTTTGGATGAAAAATATTTTAGGATTTTAAGTATATAGGAGAGATTAAAAAGGATTTAATCACAAGACTTCGTTCTCTGAATAAGCAATTTAGTTAAGAATTATCCATAAAATGGTATAGACATTTTGGAGAAAAAAAAAAAAAAAAGAAATGCAAATCACTATAGTTCTCTTCTTGCACCGGGTACTTTGTTACAATCAGTAGAAACTTTTCACCTAATACAAATAATAACAAGAGTATTCTCTTTTTAGAAAATCTTGGTATTCCTAGATAACCTGATGAAACAAAACATGGCCCAAAGTAACCTAAAGCTGATAGGAATAATGTGTTAAATGTTTATGGTTTATAGTTGTAAAAAAATGGTTTTAAAATAATGAAAGTGTCAGTCAAAGTTATTTCTCTTCATCTTTAATATCTTAATACTCAACATATATATTAAGATAATTTCATAAAAAATGAATAGGTGTCTTGGTGTGGTATTGTAGGATAAACACTGGACTGCTAACTGCAAGGACTGTAGTTCCAATCCACCAGTTGCTCCTTGGAAACTCTATGCAAAGTCACTATAAGATGAACAGCAACAACAATAATAAAACATGTAGAAAGGTAAATGCTAAAGGGCTCTCTAGGAGCTTAAGCTTGGCGAAGTAATAAATTTTTGGTAAGCAGCTTATTATGAATGATACAAGTATGAAAAACAAAAGGCAGCACAAGCATATACCTATATGTTTTGCTCAAGCTTAAAATTTTTATTTGTTTGAAAGTTTGAGTCAATTTCATTATTGTGTCTCCTCTCTGGTAGTCAAGTTATTGTTTAGGTTCTCTCAGTTAAACCCTGTCACTTCAGGGTAAGTTCAAGAGAATGGTGTTTTATTGATATTAAAGAAACAGCTGTTACTAATCAATATATTTTGAACTACAAACAGGGTATATCTTTAAGGACATAATTCATCAAAAACAGCCTCACTGAGGTTCTTCATGCATTTTACATTGACTTTTCTTTGTGTAGGAAGACATTCTATATGTGACCTGTTAAAACCCAATGCTGCCCACTCAATTCCAACTCATAATGGCCCTACAGGTGAGAATAGACCTGCCCCCATCAAGTTTCCAAGGCTATAAATCTTTATGGAAGCTAACTTCCACAACCTTCTCCTGCAGGGCACCTATTAGGTTCCAATCACCATCTTTTCGGTTAGCAGTCAAGTGCTTAGCCACGGTGTCACTATTCAGAAATGAAGAAGTCAGTTGTTCAAAAAAGTATCTTATAAAAAAAAAAAAAAAGAGTCAGGCATAAGCATTCTAAAACAAGAATAAAATTGAATGTAAGTTTATTATTCTCACATGTTAATATATTGTGCCAAGAATGTGATCAAATAACTTGGTTTTTTTTAAGTTGCACATAAGAAATACCACATTATAGGTGTGAATTTCATTCTTGACTTACTGTGTGAAACAGAGGTAGAAAATTACCTTTATTTAGTTTTTTTCTATTACTATTGCATAATTTTCTTTCTAAAATTAAAACTAAATATAGGTATACATATATATTGTTTTATACCTTATGTGTCTACATATGTGTCTGTTAAAACAGATTTTAAAAGACCTGGTAGAGGTCACATAGTAAAATGTCCTAAAATGAACCCTATTATACAGCAAATAATTATTTATAAATGGAATGACCTTCTAATCTTGCAAATCTGTATTCTCATATAGCTAGTGTTAGTTTACAGTCAAGATGGCATATTCTTTTCAGTGTTCAGTAAGAATCTAAAATAAGAGTTAAAGAAAACTATCATAACTTAACTTGTTTTGATGTTGGTGGTGTTGTTAAGCACCATCCAGTCACTTCTAACTGATAAAGGCCTGGTATAGACTTTCCAAAGAGCATCTTGTGGGTTTGAACCATGAAACTTGCAGTTAGCAGTCCAGTGCTTTTCCTACAGATCCATACCAGGACTCTTTTATAAGATAAAATATCACTGCTTAATCCATCCATAAATAGATGGTGGATGGTACTTGCTTTTAAAACAAGGAATTGTTTTATTTTCTAAAATTCAGAAATTTTAGTCAAAAGTGACATTTTAACTCCAACATCTTTTAAATAGCCCATTACTCGAATTCATTTTTCAAAGATGTAACTCATCATTTTCGTAAACAACTTGGGTGAGTTATCTTCTTTGCCATGAGAAAATATTTTTTGTGGAGATAAAAAACCAAGAGATGTGTACACACTTATATATGGCAACTGGTTCAAATAGTCATTGTGCTGCTCAAACTGTTCCTTTATTATCTCTCTTCTAGCATAAACTTAATCTGTCACTTCTCTGTTCACTGTCTCCCAAATCCCCCACCCAACTCTTTAGTTCAATCTACCTGATTGTCCCAATGTAAGAGTATCTTCCACAAAGACTCCTCCCTCTTATATATTCACTGCTCATTGGTGGAATGATGGATAATCCTTTCACCTAATAAGGTTAAATTTTGAAGGAAGAATGGGTCATATGTAACAACAATAGGATTGTTGACCATTTTCTAGTTATCAAATCATTTCTCTGCATAATTTACAGACTAAAATTCACTACTTTTGCATATATGATTTGTTGAACTTTGATACACACATCAGCATACAGCCTCGCATGCACACACACGTGTGTAACAATAAAATAAAGAATATTTTGATCAACTCAAAAATTTTTCTTGTGTTTCTCAGTTGTCACTACATTTCTCCCTCCCTCACCGTCTCTGTAGTTACTAATCTTTCTATCACTACAGTTTTGCCTTTTCATAGAAATAAAATGCTATTGTTTACCTGACTTCTTTTGCTTAACAAATATTTTGAGATCCATCCTTGCTTCTGTATGTATCAGTAGTTCATTGTTTTGGCATTGCTGAGTTGTATTTCATTGAATAGATGGTATTTGACTTTTTTTAAATCCATTTCCAGTGGATGGAAACTTAGTTTGTCATCTATTTTTTATTTGGAACACAAATACTTTGAATATTTAATTGCAAGTGTTTAGGTGGACATATAGTTTTATATCCCTTTCATAAGTATCTAGGGAATGGTATTTCTGAGTCTATGTTTATCTTTTAAGAAATGACTGAAATGTTCTCCAGGTACTTTGCATGAGTAATGCAAAAGACTTGCATCTGTGTCACATTTTCAACAAAACTTGATATTGTCAGCCTTTTTTAACCTTAGTCACTTTAATGGTTGTGTAGGGAGGGGTATGCCATTGTGGGTTAAATTTACATGTCCCCATATGACTACTGAAAAAGCACTTATGGTACTATAGTTTCTATAGTTAATTCCTCAGTTCCTAATGCCAAAAGGTTGGTAGTTTAAAGCTATTAGCTGCCCTTTAGGTGAAAATCCGTTGCCATCCTGAAGATTTCAGTTTAGGAAACCTTCTTGGGCAGCTCTGTTCTGTCATACAGTGTCGTTCTGAGTTGGAATCAACACCACAATTACAACAACAACTAATGAAGGGTCTTGGGTATATGGAACATATTATAGTAACTGTTTTAAAGTCTTTGTGAATTCCATTTTTTATTCTTGTCTTAGTAGGTTTCTATTGATTACTTTTTCCCCTGGTTATGGCTTATAATTCCTTGTCTCTTTTTATGGCTGATAATTTTTAATGGATTGTGGACAATTTGATTTTTACATTTTTGAATTTGGATTTAGTTGTATTTCTTTTTAACAAAAAATGCTGGGCCTTGGTCCACCATGTAGTTAAGTTACTTTGGGCAAATTTTGAAAGTTTCTAGATTTGCTTTAAAGTTTTGTTAGGGAGGGTCCAATGCAATGGTTAATTTAACTAATATATTCTAGGACTAATTTAGTCTCCACATTAAAGTGATAGCCCTTAGAGAATGTTTCAAAACTCGAAATATACTGTGATGTCTTTCCATTGTAATTTATAAGAAAATAAACTTGTCCTAGCCTTGTATGATATCTGGGAAATGTGATAGCTGCTGCTTTCCTGTGGTTCTTTCCCCAGATTTTGGTAGCATACATTTACGTTCAGAGATTAAAGACCTTCTGTATATAATCAAAATCTTCTTCTTGAGTATTCTACCAGACTTGGCTTCCCTGAACTCCTTTATCTGCTTTACCCACTCAAGGAGATGGCTAAACTCTTTAGGATTTGCTCTTTTTTTGTGCTATGGATTAGAAAACTAGCTCTAGGAAGTAATTTGGGATGATTTTAAATCTCACTTTTTGTTTCTTTTCTCCCAGAGATTACAATCCTGTACTGACTGCCATCCAACGTCTGAAATTCCTTTTTCAAATGTTTTGTCTGATTTTCTAATTATGTAAGGCAGGATTGTTTAATCTGTCCAAGTTACTCAATTATTCCCAGAACATTTCAGACTTTTTTTCTTTCTTCCGTCTTTCTTTCCTCCCTCTCCCTCTCCCTTTTTCTTTCTTTCTTTCCTTCCTTTCTCCCTCCTTTCATCTCTATCTCTCTTTCTTTCCTTTTGTCATTTGAGACACAATTATTCTCACTGGGCAACTTCCATAAACTTCATTTTGGGCTGAGTCAAGTTCCCACTCTCTGTGCATCTGCATTCACATTGATTCAATTTATTCTGACACTTAGACACTGCAAGCTGAGTGTTGGTTTACTCTTTTGCCTCAGCAGTGGTATATCCATTTAGGACAGGATCACAAAACTAGCACACCACCTATATTGCATTGTTGCTGTTGTTAAGTGTCATAGAGTTGGTTCCGACCCATACCGACCCTGTAGAGGGTTTCCAAGGAGCAACTGGTGAGCTTGAACCTTGCAATTCAAACCGACTTTGCAGTCTAGTGCATTAACCCACAGTGCCACACCAGGACTCCTATATTGCATTAAGCCAGTAAAATTTAATATTCCACAACAAACAAACGTCATTTTTTTTTCCCTTGTCCACAAATTATACCCGCATTTCTCTCCCAGGTTTTCATCACTATCTATGATATGGCCATAATTTGTAGAGAAGCCTGACAGTTCTCTATATGTAAGAATTTAATAATCCAGGAAAGCATAAATGCTCACTGTTTCTAAAAGTTGCACAATTTCTCACAGGCTCTTTACCTGTGCTGTCTAAATTATCCTCTTCTTCCAAAATTACTTATCAAAATATTTTCCTCCTTTCCACATATACTTCCCTGATGCGTAAACTAATAGACCACCGTTTGTAAGGAGCTCTGGTAGTGTAGTGGTTATGAATCAGGCTGTTAACCTCAAGGTCAGCAATTTGAAACTATCAGCCATTCTGTGGAGAAAGATGAGGCTTTCTGCTCCCTTAAAAGATTTACAGCCTCATAAACACTATGCAAGGTCGTTCTGAGTGGAAACCGACTCCATGGCACAAAACCACCACTAACAAAAAACAGCTATTTATTTATACCTACCATGGAGTCCTGGTGTGGCACTGTGGACTAAGGCACCAGACTGCAAAGCTGTTTGAACTGTAAGGTCGGTGGTTCAAGCTCACCAGTTGCTCCTTGCAAACCCTATACAGGATCACTATGGGTCGGAACTGACTCTATGGCACTTAACAACAACAACAACAACAACAACAACCATGCTTCCTATTGTACCTTTTTTCCTCTTCTCTGTTCTATCTTACCATATCCTACGCTATCATATTCTCCTTATATATTTTTATTCTAGGAATAGTTCATATTCTGTCATATTTCATTTACACATTACTCTTTGTCACAACCCAATTCACCTGTTGTTATTCAACTAAAGATTGCTTTCTTTAGGTAAAAACTGTGTGTTTCTTTCTTTTGGAGGCTGTACGTACTTAAAACAGTAGGCATTCAATAAATACTTGATTATTCAGGAATACAAAGAAATAAAATAAACATCCTTATTTGTATGTTCCAATTGTGATGAGCAATTTTTAAAATTCTAATAGCTTTATTGAGATATAATTCACAATTATAAAATTCACCACTTAGAAGTGTACAACTCAGTATTTTTCCGTGTCTTCACCAAAATTATCTGATGCATTTCCATTACCACATAAGAAACTCTATATACATTTTTTGGTTTTTGTTTTTTTGTTTTTTACAGTCTGCTTGTATTTTATATCAACCACTGAAGGAGGTAGTGATGGAAAGTACTAGAATTTAAAATACATGGTCAGCACTAAGTGTACACATTTCTAAAGTCTTGGATGTAACTCTTCAAAACATATGTAGAGAAAAAAGAAGAAATCAGAATTCATATAAAATCATTAGAACATTTAAAAAAGCAAAACGAGAAATATTTAATGAATTTACTCAAATTAAAGAAGTTTAAATGATACAGAACTGAAAATATTAGAAACTCATATATATTAAAAAGTGAGCATAAATTAGCCAACTCCATAGACATTTTCCAATTATGCATTCATATAAATACATATTCACCCTTTTTTATACAAGTATAACACATACATGGAGTCCTCGTGTGGCGCTATGGGTTAATGTGCCAGACTGCAAAGCCGTTTGAACTGCAAGGTTGGTGGTTCAAGCTCACCAGTCTCTCCTTGGAAACCCTGTATAGGGTTGCTATGGGTCGGATCCGACTCAACGGCACTTCACAACAACGCATGCATACATGACATGATTCTGACAAAAAAAAAAAAAAATCAGAGATACTAAAAATATTCTCAAGTTTTAAAAAAGGTGTGGAATTAGTTTCACCATCACTCTGTATAAATGTAAACCTTGATTTAATTCCATGATTTTATCATGTCAGAAGCATGGTTGGTTTTCACTTTTTAAAACATATCTTGGTATCTTAACACATTGGCTTATTAAGGATTAAGGCATTTTACATACACAGTAATATCTCAGTGTGAACATAAAAATTTTAATTTGCAATGATGGTGATTATTCGCAATGATGTTTTAAGCTTTCAAAGTCTTTTCAACATAAGAAAATAGGTGCACTCATTTAAGTGTTTTCTTATAAAACAATGTTTAAAAACATTCATGATGATTGGCCTTTGTGGTTCCTAGTAATAAGTCCGGTCTTATTTTTTCTGATAGTATAAATTACATTATGCAATAATCAGGAAGCAGAAAAACCCAGTAGTTCTTAAACAATGTTCCCAAATACCCATATAAATCCCAATGCAGCAACAGCCAACAATATTCATTTCATAGTTCACTTTTTCACCTCACTGAATTTGAAGCTGCTCCTTTTGGATATTTTCCCACTTCAGTGTGAGGTAGATTGTTAGGATTTCATTAATGGCTTCATTATGTGACTTTATAAAAAGAAAAAATGTATCTATATTGATTTCTTCCACAGTTCAAAGTTCTCAGAAGAGACATTTTTCTGGGAATCATATGTTTTGAGTAACCAAACATTCTTCAGTAGATGAAACTTCTCACTCAATACAGTTGTAATAAATAAGCATCTACATCCTTAGTTATATTATCAGTGTATCCTAGAACCAAAGTAAGATGGTTTTCTGCTCCCACAATCCACTCAAAACAACAATCCATGTTGTTTTAAAATCTGAATACTTCCATCATTTATCATTTCTGTTTTGGAGGATATCTCTGATCACTACCTTTTAATGACTACTTGAAGCCTGTTTAAACCAACTATTACATACTCTTCAAATTTGTTTTTAAATAGTGATTTTACTAGTGGCAACAGCAGCCGTGTAAAATGTATTGTTTTTCTTCCTGTAAACTATTGGTGAGCACAGGACTACAATCTACCACAACTCCAAGACCTTCTACTCTCACCAAATAGAACACTTATACTTCTTTTCCTCCAAAAGGTAAAAGCTACATTCAACCTCAAATTCCTGCCTAACAAAACTTATGCCATTGTTTCATGGTTCTGAGAAAGCTCATAAAAAATAATAATAATAATAATAATAAAAACCCCACTATATTTTGATGATGAGCCTTCTCTGTGAAGAAGCAGAATTACTGGAGTTAATCACGTACCTTCAACTATCATGATGTATCTTTTCAGGCAGGTGACCTGCACAACCCAGTTCATTTTCTTTATTTCCCTTAATGACACAGTCCCCACTTAAGGACTATTTCTTTCTGTAACAAGGATTTGGAAAAGGACGATGAACTTTCTTTCTGCAAGAGATCACCTTATGTAGTTTATCTGAGTTCTTCACAGCTTGTCCAACAATTCTATTTATGTAAGCAGCCAACCGTTTTGGCGATTTCTTAACTTCCTTAATGTTCTTCTTAGTGAAATTAGAATTCCTTTTTCTAGGTAGATCAGTGGAATAATCCTTAATATTATTACAAAAGTTATTTATTTTTTTAATACATTGTGAGTTACAGATGCCATAATCTCTTGAATAACTGGCGCCTCATGGTACCGCGGTTTTGTAGCCCAAACCTGGTTTGAGGAACATCTCTGATCCATCCAGTGTGCTCCTAGGCTCCCCGCGGAGCTCCACACACAGCCATTCAAACACTGCCCGCCTGGCCTTCCTGGATAGCTCCGAAACTGTGTACTTTTACAATCACTCTCCAATCTCCCCTTCTCATAGTCCCTAGCAATTATAAATCTAATTTCTTTGTGTTTTAGACTACTGTATACTTGTCATATAAATTGTTGTTAAGCGCTGCTAAATCGGTTCTGATTCTTATCAACCCTGTATTGGGTTCCTGAGAAGTGGTTGGTGGGATTGAATCACGGATCTTGTGGTTAGCGGTCCAGTGTTTTCATATAAATGTTGTTGTTGTTGTTGTTAAGTGTCCTTGAATCGATTCCCACCCATAGCAACCCTGTATTGGGTTTCCAAGGAGTGGCTGGTGAGTTTGAAACACCGACCTTATGGTTCAAACTGAAATAGCAGCACCATACTAGGACTCCGTTTATATAAATAGAATCATGTAATATAAAGTCTTTTGTAATTAACTTCCTTCATTTAAGATAATATTTTCTAAATTCATACACATTGAAGCCTGTATCTTTACATTTCTTATGGCTAAAAATATTCCATTATATGAACATAAAGTATTTTGTTTTTCCATTTCATTATTGGTTGACAGTGGGTTATTTCCACTTCTCTGTACTTGTGAATAATGCTACCATGAGCTATATGAAGTTATAGTTTCATTTCTCTAAGGTAAATGCCCAGAAGTGTATTTGCTGGGTCACATGATAATTTTAGGTTCACATTTTGAAAGATTGCCCATCTCTTTTCCTAAGTGACTGTACAGCAGTGTTTGAATTCCTTTTCTTCTCTCCAGTACTTGTTATTGTCTGTCCTTTGTACTTTAGACTGTCTGTGGATGTGAAGTCATATCTTTCTGTGGAGTCCTAGTGTGGCATTGTGGATTAATGCTCTGGACTGCAAGGTTGGTTTGAACCTCAAGGTTGGCAGTGGTTAAACTTACCAGCTGCTCCTCAGAAACTCTATAAAGGGTTGCTATGAGTCGAAACTGATTCGACAGCACTTAATAATAAGAACAATGATACATCTAAGGAGTCCTGATGTGGTGCTGTGGGATATGCGCTGGACTGCAAGGTCAGTTTGAACCACAAGGTCAGCAGTTCAAATTCACCAGCTGCTCCTTGGAAATCCTATACAGGGTACTAGGAGCTGGACCTGACTGTATTGCACTTAACAACAACAACAACAAATGATACATCTGAAGGAGCCCTGCTAGAGTAATGAATTATGAGTTGGGTTGCTAACCACAAGGTCAGCAATTTGAATCTACCTGAGATTTACAGCCTCAGAAACCCAATACAGGGTTGCTATGAGTTTGAACCAACTCCGCACCACACAGCCACTACCACCAACACCAATAGTGATGTGTCTTTCCTTATGTTTACTAGTTGTCTGTTTATCTTCTTTGGAAAGAATTCTGTTCAGATCCCTTCCCTAATGTTTAATTGGGTTGCCTTTTCGTTGCTGAGTTGTAAGAGTTCTTAGTACATGATGAACATGTCTCTTATCATATATATGATTCACAAATAGTCTGTAGGTTTTTTATACTTTTTTGATGATGTTCTTTAAAGCATAGCTTTTTAAAACTTATCTGCTTTTCTTTTAGTCATTGTGTTTTAGTCAGATCTAAGAAATGATTGTTTAGCCCAAGCCCAAATTTTCTCCTGAGGTTTTTAGTTTTAGATCTTACATCAATGTAGATGGTTCATTTGGATTTCAATGTTTTTTAAATGAATTTATAAGAAAGATGTATCCATTTATTTTTAAAGTGTTTTTATTATATTCTTCACTTGGAAAAACATGTAGATGTGTCAGGAAAACAAAGCAAAATTGAATCTAAATTAATGAATTAATGTAATTATTATAAATTTGGTATGTTTTTTTCAATATATATATTATCGTTAATTGCTGTTGAGTCAGTTCCCTTTCAGGGTTTCTGAGGAATGGCTGGTGAGTTTGAACTGCTGACCTTGTGGTTCAAACAGACGTTGGGGTCCAGTGCTTATCCTATAGCTAATATATCCCTCAGGCAATGATCAATCAAGCATTTTGTCACTTAGGATTGCTCAGAAATAGAGTAATTCTAAATTATCCTTACACTTTTCTCTAAAAATGTGATGTGACTACAAAAAGACAGTCAAATGAAGCCAAGCCCAAAGAACTGATGGTTTTAGAATTATGTGAACATGTAGGAATATCTATTATGAATGTTATATTCCTTTGCCAGTAGTGTCGTGTTTTTGCTGTTTTTAAGTGCCATTCAGTTGGTTCCAACTCATAGCGTTCCTGTATAGGGTTTCCGAGGAGCAGCTGGTGAGCCTGAACCACCAAGCTTGTGGTTCAAACCGACTTTGCAGTCTAACATATTAACCCACAGCGCCACACCAAGATTCTAAATATATATGGACCACTTCAAGAATTTGCCTGTCCTCCTTGAGCAAATGCCATGCTAATCTTTTCTGTATCATTCCAATTTTAGTATATATGCTGTGAAGTGAGCACAAAACCTGCAGCACCTGGTATTCCCAGACTGTGGTCTTGACCCTACTTAGCTTCTGAGACCAGATGTGATCAGGCACGTTCTGGTAGCAGTGGCCATAGTGTTGTCGATGCTATTAAAATTGCGCTTTAAATATAATGCTTTATAGGCCTATCTTTAAACAGAAGGAGCCTTAGTGGCATTATAGGATAAACACTGGACTGCTAGCTGCATGGTCTGCAGTTCAAACCCATCAGTTAATCCTCAGGAGAAAGAGGAAGATTTCTGCTCCTATAAATATTTACAGCTTCAGAAATCCTATAAAGGAGTGATGTGAAGGTGGAATCAACTCAATGGTGGTGGGTTTGGTTTTTGGTTTATTTACAGGATAATAGGATTGACCTACGCAATGCATCAAAATAGTCTTTCTTGAAGATCTACTTGCCTCTACCACTTTTTAGAATGAGTACCAAAGGAAAGCAGCCTAAAATGAGACATTTACTGGTGTGGCACTATAGGTTAATACGCCATTTGAACTGGAAGGTCAACAGTTCAAGCTCACCAGCTGCTCCTTGAAAACCCTATACAGGGTTGCTAAGGGTTGGGATCGACTCGATGGCACTTAACATCAACAACAACGTAGATATACATATCACAGTATGAAGGACTGGGTCACAGAAAATATCCTGAAATCTAATTTGGATACTATATGCCTCTTACTTTTTCTAGGGAAACAGCATTTCCTTTCTAATGTGCCTTATTTTAAGTTCCTTGGTTGATTCCACACTTTACCCTTACATGGTGAATCAGATACAGCCTACATGCCGTGACTTCTCCCAAGCAATCGTATTGTTGACATCCATTTAATCATGTGGGTGGACCACGTTCATGCTGAAGAAGGCTGAGTTTTATGGAATTTAAGGGGAATGTTGTTATAAGGAAACTATATGTCATAGTGTGGTTGCATCATGCTGTGTGATCCGCCTACATTTTTCAGTTTCTGATTGTGTATATACAATTTATTCCTTTAGAATCCATTATTATAATACAAGACATTCTTCGGAAGATAGAAGGAAGACCATATTAAAGTCAGATTATAATAACTATTTAGACTATTTAAAATCTCTCTGCCAGCTCTATATTAGAAAAATCAAGTCCTCTATAATTATGTAGTTTATATGGTTTATATGGTTATCTGATTTCATACTTGAGACATAACATGTTATTACACATTTTAATATTGATCTTTAGGAAAACAAATGCTCAAAATGTGAAATACTTCCCTAAAATATTTATAGGTTGAAATAAAATGATCCCCTCAAATTTTCATTTGGTTTTTACTTACAAAGAAGTTTGACATTATGGCACAATACTTTTATTTTGTCCAATTGTTTTATGTTGAGTCTTATTTATGTAATAGGTTTAACCTCTTTGCTACCTCTCTCAATTTTTTACCTTGAGGTTGTTGTTATTTTCAATAATTGTTTTTGTTGTTAAGTACCATCGAGTCGATTCTATCCCATAGCGACCCTGTATAGGGTTTCCAAGGAGCAACTGGTGAGCTTGAACCACCAACCTTGCAGTTCAAATGACTTTGTAGTCTGAGACATTAACCCACAGCACCACACAGTTTGCCCTTTATTTTATAGCACTAAACTGCTAACCATAATGGCAGCAGTTTAAACCCACAAGCTGCTCTTAGAAACCCTATACAGGGCTGCTATGAGTTGGAATCAACTCAACAGCACATAGCAGCAGCAACAATTTTATGTATGTCCTGGTGTGGTGCTGTAGGATAAGCACAGGACTACAAGGTTGGTTTGAGCTGCATGGTCAGAAGTTCTAACTCACCAGCCACTCCTCCTATACAGGGTCGCTATGGGTCAGAACACATTTGACAGCATTTAACAACAACAGCATATGAAACTTTGGCAGGGAAGAGAGTGAATTCTATTTTTAAAGAGGAATGTGTTAACCCAAACAAACTTCTCTTATGAAGAGTGAAAGGAAGAATTATCTGAGTTGGGGATTAGTGTTTACTAGCTCCACTCCATGTGTGCCTTCTGTCCTGCTCCCCCAATTAGAGCCTTTCCAGGTATGAGCAAAGGGAATAGGAGGAAAACTCACAAGGCAGGGAACAAAAGACCTAAGAGACTGCAGCCAATCTTGGCTCAAGTTGGGATACTTTGGATAAACCCTCTGTGCCTTTATTTTCTCATCTGGAAATGGGGATTACAAAATCCCTATCTTAGAGCACCATTCATAGCTGTTGTTAGAAGGCTTTGATTTTTGTTGTTAGGAGGCAATGATTTCATGTATGTACTGGTGTAGCATTGTAGGATAAGCACTGGACCACAAGGTCAGTTTGAGCTGCAAATCAGCAGTTCAAACTCACTAGCTGCACCTCAGAAACCCTCTACAAGGGTCATTATGGGTCAGAACCAACTCTAGGGCACTTAACAACAACAACAATATAAGCAATTTTTAGTGTTAAAAATTAAGTTAGTCATTTTTGTGTGTGACTGGTAATAACATTTATTTTCTGTGCTTTTATAATTATTTTGAGCAAAACTGCTCTTCAAATATTTTAAAGATATAAAAAAAAAAAAAAAATTAGAATTTCCAACCAACAATATTATTATGTTTCTATTTCAAGTAATATTATACCATCATGGCAGTATGTAAAATTATTTTAAAAAGTAAAAGATGAAATAACCTCTTAATTAATCCATTGGCTTTATTCCCTTCCTTCATGATCTTTTCTACATCTTGTCTCCATTTATTATGAATATGCTTAAATTTTCTGCAAGTTATTTTATACCATAAAGGACAAACAGAGCAATTTCTGTTCTGTACGTATCACTCCCAGATAGGAATTACAATCAACTAAAGAAGGATCTCTGGTAGCGTAGTGGTTACGAATCGGACTGCGAACCTTAACGTCAGCGGTTCGAAACTATCAGCCGCTCCGCGGGAGAAAGATGAGGCTTTCTACTCCCGTAAAGATTTACACCCTCGGAAACCCTGTACAGGGTTCGCTATGGGTCGGAACTGACTCGACGGCACTTAACAACAACAACAAAGCTATAACTTTAGTTCTGGTGGCTCTATAGGTTAAGCATTGGACTTTTGACTACATTTGTTTTATATATGACACAGTATGACACATTAGTGCTTGGATTTTTCTGCAACTTGTGTACCTAGGATCTATGTTGTTGTTGTTGTTGTTAAGTGCCATCGAGTCGGTTCCGACCCATAGCGACCCTGTACAGTGTATCCGAGGGTGTAAATCTTTACGGGAGTAGAAAGCCTCATCTTTCTCCCGCGGAGCGGCTGGTAGTTTCGAACCGCTGACCTTAAGGTTCGCAGTCCGATTCGTAACCACTACGCTACCAGAGCTCCTTAGGATCTATAGCAAATCAAAAAACGTCTTAGATCTGTTTCTCACTCTATATTCCTGTGAAAGCCCTGATTGGACGCCTATCTTTCAACCTATATTTCATCTTCTTATAAGTGTTTTATTTTTCGTAGCATTTTGCCTTTACATTTTCTGATTTCACATGCTTTTCACATGCATTTCTCAGCTTTCCTTACAAATATAGCTTTCGGAAATGTTGCTGCATTTACTAGCCTCTTTTGATTCTAGTGGACTCCTTTGTCTTTACTATATAAATCTGCCTTTTACTTCCTTTTGGTATGTTGTTGCTGTTATGTGCTGTCCAGTCCAGTAGATTCTGACCCACAGTGAACCTGTATAGGATTTCCAAGGAGTGACTGGTGGGTTTGAACTGCCTACCTTGCGGTTCAAACTGACTTTACGGTCCAGCACATTATACTGCAGCACCACATGAAGACTCCATCTATGATGTCAACTGGGTGTCAGAATATTTTTCTTAGCACATACACAAAGTATCCACTATCTTAATGAAATTAATAAATTGTTGCTCTTTAGTGGTAGATCTAAAGGGCTGAAAAGGTATTTTTTAATCAAATGATTCTACTATGACTCTTGGTTGCTTAGCAAAGATGTTACATTTTACATAGCTCTTAGTGTATCATAGATTTTGACTTGGAGTGAAACAACATTGTACTTATTGGTTTGGTGTAATCTTGTTTAAAAATAAACTGAAATAAAATGCATTGCATTACAACTTCATACTTAGAGCTATAGGAGTTTTGGTGTGGCACTCTAGGATAAGCACTGGACTACTAACCACAAAAGTCAGTGGTTCAAACCCACCATCTTCTCTTTGGAAACCCTATCCAGTGTATGAGTTGGAACTGACTCAATGGCATTTAACAACAATACCACCACTCAGAGATATTTAATTCTGTTTTGTTTCTCTCCATAAATATAACTTATGCTCACTTTTATGCTTCTACTTTTATAAATTATCTTGGCATTTAGGAAAAACTGTTTTAACTTTGTCTCAACAATCTTATAATAATGCTATTTGAGCAGAAATAAAGCTTATTAAAATTATTATTGAAGATCAAAATCAATCAATTTTAATGATATTGATTTATTATTATTATTATTATTATTATTATTATTATTATTATTATTATTATTATTTTAAGTACTTGTATACTTCATTCTTTAAAATTGGGTCCAGGCATAGTTTTGAATAGCATTAGAGTTAAGAGTAGCCAGCCACAGTTTATGGGCAGAGCAGTAAGTTGACAGAAACATTGTAAGCCAATTCTACATGTCTGCAGTTATAGATGAATATAATCTAGCTCCTATCCCCCCTCCCCCAAATTGTTTTAAATAATAAAGTGAAATACTAAGTTGTCTGGTTCCTTTCCAGCTACATTAAAATAACAACACTTTACATATATCACTTTGACTGTATAGTTCTTCCTTATAAAAATGAAAAGATTAATAAAATCCTACTTTGTTAAATTGTTACACCTGGAATGTGCTATCTTTACATGTATAACCTTAAAACATCACTTAATTATAACCCAGAATCATTTTATGCAATATACAGTACAAGGAAGTAGCAGAACCTTCATGATATTTTTATTCTTAAATTTGATTATTATGCACAGCACACTATTATTCCGGGAGAGATGATTCATCTTGGAACTTAGCAATTGGAGTAATGAAATATTTTCCTCCTCAACATGTGATTGTGTCTCCTTTCTGTCAATTCATACAGCAAGATCTACTAATTAAGATAAATGAAAGGTAGTTATCGTTCAAGCTTCGAGGACTCTAAAATATTGTTCAAAAGGAACTGTCCTGTTTATTGATGTTTTAAATAGCAAGTTGTGTTGAGATCAAGTTAGGTGTTTTCAGCTATGCAATAATTAATGTATACCGAAAGATAAAAAATTAAGTGTGTTTGGTCATTTTCAGTTACTGGGTCTTTTTAGAGAAGAAAATTTTGAAAAAAAAAAAAAGTATGTTTAGACTTTTCTTTTTTTATATTTTTTTCTACTAATGTTGTTGAGAATGCAATTATTCACAGCTCAACGTACAACAATTCAGCAATTTCTACATGTAAAATTCAATGATATTGGCTACCTTTATTGAGTTCTACAACTAGCCATACCCTCTTTTGCTGAATTATTCTTCTTTTCTTAGCATATACTCACTACCCCTAATTTTCTTACCTAATCTTTTAGTTCCTATTGTCAGTTTGATTCCCCTGTAGATAGATCGTAAAAGAATAAAGCACTGTGTTCAAGGCAGCCATTCTTTATTTGTTAAACTAAATCAGTTTTAGGTTTTAAGAAGATTTCAGGGAGTATTTTAGTTGAGTTTATGTTATAAAGATGACTGTAGGGTAATAGTTCCATGGGTTTGTGCAGCCTTCATTGTTGCTGTTGTTGTTAAGTGGCATGCCATCAAGTCAGTTCCAACTCATAGTGACTATTTATAGGGTTTCTGTAGAGAGGCTGGTGGATTTGAAATGCTGACCTTGTGGATCAAACCAAACTTGTGATCCAATGCTTATCCTACAGTGTCACACCAGGACTCCACACCATGAAATAGTAGTTAGAATAGAAGCACTAAGCAGGATTGAGACTTAGGCTTTCTATAAAAATTCTCACTTATATTTTCCCAGCTTTTACGCAAATAAAAATATACATTTATAATTGGTGTATTTGTTTCATAATATATGCTTGATGCTAAGTTGTTTCTATTGTGAAGCACTCTTCATTTCACTATAGGAGGGACAAGAGCATTAGTGTTACAGTGGATTAAGCATTGGACTGGTAACTGAAAGGTCAGTAGCTCAAACCTCCAAATTGGTCTGAGGGAGAAAGATGGAACAATCTGTCTCCATAAAGATTTACAGCTTTGGAAGCCCTATGGAATAGTTCTACTGTATTCTACAGCATTGCTCAGAGGTGGGATCAACTTGTCAACAGTGGCTTATGGGAGGGATGTCTGAGGTTAAAAAAAGACCTTTTAAGGTTGATTTGTGAGTTAGTAACAAACTTTCAAAAACAGGCATTCATTAAACCCTTTCACTTTTAGAGCAGTTGAATCTTAGATGAAGCCATGTGGATGGGAGTCTACTGAAGCAATTATGTCACTGGATTTCTATTCTCAGGTTAAGCAACAATGTTTTCTTTGTCATAGATTCCAGACACAAACTTCCTTAAGAAGTTTAGCAATATATTTTAGAAATATATCATAAATAATCAACCCAGAATAATGATTTGCTAAAATAGTTGTTACTATCATTTTTGTTTTTGTTACCTTATAATAATTTTTCCATGAGATAGCTGTTTCTGCAAAAAGATTTAAAACCTTGGAAATCCTATACAGGATCGCTGTGAGTTGAATGCAACTCCGTGGCACTTTTTTAGAAAGAAACTAGACATGTTTTTAGATAACTTCCATTAGCACTTAGTACTGAAAGCAAAGCAGAGACATTATATGTTGATATTTGGGTAGACCCACACCTTTAGCAACATAAGATATTGCCTTATTAGCTTCCACATTGTTATTTTCAAGATTACCTGAAATAATGCAATTTTTTTAAATGGTTAATGAAACTACTGTCTCAACAAATTAAAAAATAAAATAAAATAAAGAAAAAATTAATTCTAGATTTACCAGCTTTACTTAAAGTGTACAGTTTCAGGCCATACAGAAAGCCAACATGGATACTTCAGCCCCCACATTCATTTTGTTGGAAATAATCACATTTCTAATGAGCTCTAGTGGCATAGTGATTAGACTCAGGCTGCTATCCTCAAGGTCAGCAGTTTGAAAGTAGCAGTGGTTCTGTAGGAGAAAGATGAGGCTTTCTGCTCCTGTAAAGGTTTACAGCCTCAGAAACCCTATACAGGGTCGCGATGAGTCGGAATCGACTCAAAGGCACACAACTGCCAACACCACCACCAATCACATTTCTAGGATAGATCTTTTTAAATTATTTCTTTTTTAGTATTTCATTTCAACTATTATTTTATAATAGTCAACATGAAGACTCAGAAACTAGAGTCATTCACTCTTGCTTCCAGCTGGAGAATTAGTAGTTGTATGGACTGCTGAAGAAACTCTAATGGTACTGTGGTTAAGCACTCGGATGCTAACCCTAAGTGTGCCAGGGGAAAAAGATGTGGCAGTCTGCTTCTCTAAAGATTTACATTCTTGGAAACGTCACTCTAGCCTCTCAGATCGCCAAAGATCAGAATCCACTCCAAGGCAATTGATGAAGGGATTAGCCTCTTAAATAGATGTATGTTTCGAGTGCTTAACCACAGTGCCACTAGAGTGTCTTCAGCAGTCGCACAACTACTAATTCTCTAGCTGGAAGCATGAGTGAATGACTCTAGTTTCTCAGTCTTCACGTTGACTCGTCTTAAATACATTTACTTGTGGTATTTCTGTTCTAGCAGCAAAAAGAAACTAAAGCATACATATTGACTCATATATGCACACACACACACAAATATATATATATATATATATACTTTATTGTTGTTGTTGTTGTTAAGTGCCGTGGAGTCGGTTCCGACTCATAGCGACCATGCGCAGGGTTTCCGAGGTTGTAAATCTTTACGGGAGCAGAACGCCTCCTCTTTCTCCCACGGAACCGCTGGTAGTTTCGAACTGCTGACCTTGCGGTTCACAGCCCGATTCGTA